>NC_092377.1:51626951-52251951 GCF_030028105.1 Mobula birostris
CAGATCCTCTACATGTTAACAGATTACCAGATCTTTAATCAGCATTACTTTTTGTGAAGTATCAAGGATGTAACAACAGGTCATTATTTTAAAACAGTCTGATCGTACAAATAACTACTGGAAGTGAAAGTATGTTCACAAGTTACATAGGCTTGATAATGTCTTTCGAGTAACAGTCACTGAAATCAAATAAGACTTGGTGTTGAAAGAGTCTATAAACAGAAATTGAAAGGCTGAACAATATGCAATCAGTGTACACCCAAGAAACTGAAGTAATTCCAATGTCTTCTCAATCAGTTTTCACACGAGCAGGGCTGCATGAATTGGAATGACAGATTCGTAACATCCATGAGAAAATCAAAAAAAAAGCTGCAGATGGTGCAGCTTTGAAATATAAGCAGAAAACGCTGGAAATATTCAGCAGATCAAGCAGTATCTATGGAAAGGGAAACAAGTAATGTTTCAGATTCAGGATCTTTCATCAGCATATTTATGACATTGAAAAAATGATTTTAACTGATCCTCATATTACACAAACAGTAATAGTAACATGACAGCAGTTTTGAGAATGGTATTTATTGGCCCTGCTTGGATGGTGACCTGGAATCATGAGTGAAAAAAATCACTGGTGCAAAACGTTAAGAGCAAACTACATAGAATTCATTTGTTTTCATGATCACAGCCTACCAGATCTTTACACTGGAACGTTTGGTAGAATTTTGTGAAACAAGGAATGTCTTTTTCCTGGTTCCGATCAATGATCACTTAAACTACAATGGGTGAATTGTGGTCCATGTATGAGAATCACAGCTTGCCCGAATAACCTGGTCCTGACAATAGCTCACAAATTTCAATCTACTGCTCACAAACTTTATAAAAAGAATGTTATCAATTATATTCCTCTGTCTTCATATCATCCAGCTTCAGGTGAAACAGCCAATAGCTCAGTTATAACAGTTAAGTAACTGTCAAAAGGAGTGTTACAGGGATATTCTAAATTCAGAAAGGAACATGGTTTTGACCTACTTAAGTAGAATACAGATCATGTAATGTCACAGAATTGTGTAGCAAAGAAGTCAGTCCTTCAGCTCACCACATCCATGCTGAATATCTGCTCAGCTAAACAGTTCCCATGTACCTATATTAGATCTGCAACCTTCAGTGCCTTGCTTGTTTAAGTGCCTGCCTTAATGTCTCCTAAGTGCAACAACTGCATCTAACTCCACCTTCTCCTCTGACAGTGAGATCCAGATATCAGCCACACTCGGTGTAAACAAACTTCCCCTTTAAACACCTTCTTCTCATCTATGGAGTCAGCATATGCAGAACTTTTGAAGAGTATAAAACTGAAAAATTGCTGAAGTCCCACTCAACCACGTTTGACTTCTCAGACTGAGTCACGATGACACTAATCAGAAGTAAACCAATTTCAAATAGAAATTTTTCATGTTCTTGGACTGTAACCACTCCTCCTCAGCAGCCAAGGTCATAAGCGTGAGAGAAAAGAACCATTGCAGAGTTCTGTGGAACCAAGAAAACTCTGTTTGGAATTTATGACCAAATCCAAGGGGCTCATGTACAAACCCCATTTCCAGAAAAGTTGGGATATTTTCCAAAATGCAATAAACAAAAATCTGTGATATGTTAATTCATGTGAACCTTTATTTAACTGACAAAAGTACAAAGAAAAGATTTTCAATAGTTTTACTGACCAGCTTAATTGTATTTTGTAAACATACACAATTTTAGAATTTGATGGCTGCAACACACTCAACGAAAGTTGGGACAGCGGCATGTTTACCATTATGTTACATCTCCTTTCCTTTTAATAACACTTTTTAATCATTTTGGAACTGAGGATACTAATTGTACTAGATTTGCAATTGGAAATTTTGTCCATTCTTGCTTGATATAAGACTTCAGCTGCTCAACAGTCCGTGGTCTCCGTTGTCTGATTCTCCTCTTCATGATGCGCCATACATTTTCAATAGGAGATAGATCTGGACTGGCAGCAGGCCAGTCAAGCACACATACTCTGTGTCTACAAAGCCACGCTGTTGTAGCCCATGCAGAATGTGGTCTGGCATTGTCCTGCTGAAATAAGCATGGACGTCCCGGGAAGAGACGTCGCCTTGATGGCAACATATGTCTCTCTAAAATCCTAATATACACCTCAGGGTCAATGGTACCTTCACATACATGCAACTCATCCATACCCACTGATGGACCCCCATACCATCACAGATGCTGGCTTTTGCACCTTTCGCTGATAACAATCTGGATGGTCGTTTTCATCTTTGGCACGGAGAACTGGACGCCCGTTTTTTCCGAAAACTAGCTGAAATGTGGACTCTTCTGACCGCAGCACATGGTTCCACAGTCTTTCGGTCCATCTGAGATGAGCTCGGGCCCAGAGAACTCGCCGGCGTTTCTGCTTAGAGCTGATGTATGGCTTCCTCCTTGCGTAATACAGTTTCAAGTTGCATTTCTGGATGCAGCGACGGACTGTGTTGAGTGACAATGGTTTTCCGAAGTACTCCCGAGCCCAGGTGGCTATAATTGTCACAGTAGCATGACGGTTTCTTAGGCAGTGCTGCCTGAGAGTTCAAAGATCACGCGCATTCAACAGTGGTTTCCGACCTTGCCCTTTACGCACTGAGATGTCTCTGAATTCCCTGAATCTTTTCACAATATTATGTACTGTAGATGTTGAAAGACCTAAATTCTCTGCAATCTTGCGTTGAGAAATGTTCCTTTTGAACTGACTAACAATTCTCTCACGAATTTTGGCACAAAGGGGTGAGCCAACACCCATCCTTGCTTGCAAAGACTGAGCCTTTGATGGATGCTGCTTTTATACCCGGTCATGATACCTCACCTGCTACCAATTAGCCTGCTTAATGTGAAGACTTCCAAACCGGTGTTACTTGAATATTTTGTGCACTTTTCAATCTTATTTTAACTCTGTCCCAACTTTTGTTGAGTGTGTTGCAGCCATCAAATTCTAAATTTGTGTATATTTACAAAATACAATTAAGTTGGTCAGTAAAGCTATTGAAAATCTTTTCTTTGTACTTTTGTCAGTTAAATAAAGGTTCACGTGAATTAACATATCACAGATTTTTGTTTTTATTGCATTTTGGAAAATATCCCAACTTTTCTGGAAATGGGGTTTGTAGATGCAATGACCTCCACTAGAAATTAACATCTAGATTGAGTTGGACCCTGTGCAACCCTGACAAAGAAATAAGACTTTCTTTGAGTTTAAATCTGAAATCAAACAGACCAAAAGTGGATTTGAAGTTCTTACAGCCCTCTGAATTCCATGTA
The DNA here is from genome assembly GCF_030028105.1 of Mobula birostris. Classification (NCBI taxonomy): domain Eukaryota; kingdom Metazoa; phylum Chordata; class Chondrichthyes; order Myliobatiformes; family Myliobatidae; genus Mobula; species Mobula birostris. The sequence goes on from NC_092377.1 coordinate 51,630,282, forward strand.
TGAGACTAGGTTTACAGTTCTTGTTCACTTAAAGGAGTAAGTCAGTTATCATCATCTGAAATATTGATAACTTATATCCTTGTCATCAAAATGTAAAAGATGTACTGTATATAGACAAAAATAGCATTCTTTATTAAAGATAGATAGTTATCAATATAGTGCATCAATATACATGAGTATCCTACAAACTGTTTTTCCATATGTGAAAGAATACTGTGAACCTATTGGATGCAAGAGTCATGTGCTGTGCCTACTCGTAACATTCACAGTCACTATCAGCTGAACACTAAATAATCAATATGTTAAGAGTTCAGCTTTGGAAGTGAACCATTTCACCTCTGATACAAATGCAATGGAATTTAATGTGTTTGTGAAGATATTGCAAGCTACATTCAAAACTTTCCAGACAACTAAACTTGCTAGTTATCAGCCCAAGACTACATATTATCCCCAGCAGCTAAGCACGAGGGGCAGGTAGTCTTAGTCGAATAACTACCAAGGTGCATTGTGGAATTCATTGCCAGGTTAGTTTTAACAATTCAGCTTGCATTCAATTCTCTTTGATACTTAGCTTCACAACCATAACTTATTACCCTTCTATCAGCATCCCAGGGTTCCTTATTGCCCAGCCATATAAGTGGCATGGCTACAAGAACAGGCTCCATTCTGTGCATCTCACAGAAAATGGCTCACTTATTAAGTCCACACGAACGTTTCACCATCTGCAAGGCATAAGCCAGGAGTGTGATGGAGTACTTTCCACTTGCCTAGATGAGAGCAGCTCCAACAATGCTTAAGAGGTTGGTGTCATTCAAGACTATACAGCATACTTGATTTACATGTTATGAAATGTCGACTGTACTCTTTTCCATAGATGCTGCCTGGCCTGCTGAGTTCCTCCAGCATTTTGTGTATGTTGCTGGGATTTCCAGCATCTGCAGATTTTCTCTTGTTTCTGTTTCATTCTTTCCTTTATGGTGCATGGCTGCAGTCTGTGCCATTAACAAGATGGACAGTGGCAAGATGCTGAGGCTTCTTCGATATGTCGTCCTAACCCTTTTTCATCATTCAGCAGAAGAGTGGGTTTACAGATTCCTTATGCAGGAGGTGCAGCTTCCTGGCCTCCGTCAGACTTTGGTGCTTCCCTGGAGGTATGTCCACAGAGATGAAATATATCACCCTCCAGAAGGGTACAAAAGAGTATCATTAAATAATCCATGCTAGGTAACAAAAATGTACAACAGATACTGCACAAAGATTAATTTGGCCCATCTTCATTGGAGACTGGTGATAAGGAAACATAATGGAGTGCACCTGGGTAGTCAATAGTGAAATAGACTGGCATTGTGTTCCAGGTATTTTCACATCTTCTATAATTTCTTTAATCAAAACAACCCTTTTATAGCTTCGATCAGCTGATGGCACTGTATTTTTTTCCACTATTCAGATACAAAAATCTGAAATACTGTTTACAGGATTTTGATGGAATATTCTGCTAAATGATGGATATACATTGATAAGTCAGCATGCTTGGTAAACAGATGGTATATATATTTGAGTGTGTGTATTTTTTTGCATTTCTGTAGTTTACTTTGAATTATTAGAATAGTGGGAATAAGAAGGCTGTTGCTTTAATATTAATCTGAATATTTTATTTGATAGATCATATGAACTAATCGCATCTGGACAACTCATAAGTATGCCTACAATATGGTACAATGCACATGTCAGCAGAAACTGAATTTTCTGTCAGTGTGAAACAGACAACTCAGAAGTTATCTCATTGTCATGCAAGTTTCACTACGTTGTTTCAGTCACTTGAGCAGATGAGAAGTTTTCCCTTGCTTATGGTTATGTTTCAGGTTTAGTGGCAGTGGGAGTTGTGGGCAGTGGTGAGGCCAATTGTGAAAAGTTGAGGGAATGTGACAACAATTAAGATTAGGGAAGAACTGATGAATCAACAGGTCCTTAACAGCTCATCAATTTTGAGCATGAATTTAGATTCATAGAACATAGAACATTACAGCACAATACAGCGTTTTGGATGATATGGTACTAAGCATTTAACCTACTTCATTGTCAATCTAATGCTTCCTTCCCACATAGCCCAGATGGGTTCTTGGCCAAGTACTAAATACCTATGCTGATCAACTGGAGGGAGTGTTCACTGTTATCTTCAATAACTTGCTTCGGCAGTCTGCGGTACCAACCTGCTTCAAGCAGGCTTCAATTATACTGGTGCCCAAGAAGAAGATGGTGACCTGCCTCAGTGACTATCATCCAGTAGCACTTACCATCCACAGTGATGAAGTTTTTGAGAGGATGACACCTCTCACCTTCCTTTGCTCCAAAGAGAAGGGACTAGCTCACTCAACCTCTCCTTTTACGACATATTCTTCAATGCAGTCAGCATTCCCGTAACCTCCACTGCACCCTCTCTCTGAATCTTCCTTCAGCCTTCTATAATGAGGCGAGCAGAAATGAACTCAATGCGAAGATTCAAGATTCAAAGTACATTTATTATCAAAGAATATATGAATTATATAACCTTGAGATTTGTTTGCTTACAGATAGACACAAAGCAAGAAACCTGAAAGAATCCAATTAAAATAGAATAAAAATAAAAGACCAACACCCATTGCGCAAGGAAAAGGGAAAAAAAAGCACAAATCCTGGAAACAGTTATCACCAATAACAACGCAAACACGAGGAATTCTGTAGATGCTGGAAATTCGAGCAACACACATCAAAGTTGCTGGTGAACGCAGCAGGCCAGGCAGCATCTCTAGGAAGAGGTACAGTCGACGTTTCGGGCCGAGACCCTTCGTCAGGACTAACTGAAGGAAGAGCTAGTAAGAGATTTGAAAGTGGGAGGGGGAGGGGGAGATCCAAAATGATAGGAGAAGACAGGAGGGGGAGGGATGGAGCCAAGAGCTGGACAGGTGATTGGCAAAAGGGATATGAGAGGATCATGGGACAGGAGGCCCAGGGAGAAGGAAAAAGAGGAGGGGGGGGAAAAACCCAGAGGATGGGCAAGGGGTATAGTCAGAGGGACAGAGGGAGAAAAAGAAGAGAGAGAGAAAGAATGTGGGTATATAAATAAATAACGGATGGGGTACGAGGGGGAGGTGGGGCACTAGCGGAAGTTTGAGAAGTCAATGTTCATGCCATCAGGTTGGAGGCTACCCAGACGGAATATAAGCCTGAAACATCAACTGTACCTCTTCCTAGAGATGCTGCCTGGCCTGCTGCGTTCACCTGCAACTTTGATGTGTATCACGAATAACAACATTCCTTACCAAATTAACTCCTCAGATCCAAACCCTGGAGGATCCCAGAGTAGGCCTAAAGTTTCATCATATTAATGGACACAGAGCACAGTGGCCAGAGCAGCCTTCATAGCCTCAGCGCCATGGAGAGGGGAGTGACCATCGCGGAGAGCGAGCAAAATCGACTCTTGCCTCAGATTGCGACACCTTGTCTTTTCAGTCTATCTGGGCCGGTGTTTAATCTGACCGAACAATGGAACAGCAAAAGTCTCCAAAGCCCTGGAGAGAGGAGTAAACATCAGAGTGAATATCGGGGAGAGCGAGCGAAATCAGCTCTCACCTCTGATCTGAGCCAGCGTTTAAATTGTCTAAGCAATGGATCGTACCTTGCACTAGGACTCACCTACTGTGAAGGGTTCATGGCCTGGACAATGCCACCCCATGAGTTGCTCTGGGCTCAGATTTTGCCATCCAGGTCGAAGCCGCTCTCACACTCTTCAAATCAGCTCAGCATCCAGAGCGATCGCACGTCACACCCAGGCCAATTGTACAGGCATCGAATCTCCTCAGCTCCATCCTCTCCTCTCTGAATGGCTCACTCCAACTTCACTGATTCTTGACTCTTTGAATGAACCTACCATGGGGAACCTTGAACATGTTACTAAAATCTATGTACACCACATCCACTGCTCTATCTCCATCAAATTGTTTCTTCACTACCTTGAAGAATTCACTCAGGCTCTTGAGACACAATGTGCCTGTCACAAAACCATGCTGACTACTTCTAATCAGCCTTTGCATCTTCAAATGCTCATAAATCCTGACATTAATAATCCTCTCCACTAGTTTACCCAACATTAATGTAAGATTCTCTGATTTGTAATTCTGAGGATTATCCCTATTACCTTTCTTGAACAACAGAATGATATTTGCCACCTTCCATTTGGACTACTCGTGGCCAGTGAGAGTGCAGAAATAATTGCCACCTGTACAGCAATATCTTCCCTTGCTTCCAGTAGTAACCCGGGGTACATCTGATCCAGCCCTGGGAACTTATTTATCTCAGTGTTTTTCAAAAAAAATCATGCCAGGAATGGGATGTTCAGTGTCCTGCAGCTGAATCTAGAAATCAAAGCAACATACAATGGATCATAGAAATCTGAAATCTGAAAGGCCACTTTGGAAATTGTGAGTAGGTCAGGCAGTATCTGAAGAAAAGATAGGCACAGTTAATGATTTAGATTGCTAAACTCTGAAAATACAATGACTGCACTCTACCAGAAGGGAAGACATTATGCTCTTCAGTTTTTGGGGCCTACACCAAGCACGCTTCTTATGTGTCTATTTGAAGCAGTCTTCAAAATCTATGTAAGAATAAGTGTTGTAGGAATTCATCCTTAACACCTGGTGGAGATTAGAGACATTTTATATGCCCAACACATTAGCTAATGTCACTTTGCGGACAAAGGGCATATTATTGTAAATGTTAGGGCTTACTTGTTGTTTTTGGCTAAGAACAAACACAACCTCATACCGTGGGATCCTGGAGTTCAATGGATCGCAGATGAAAAGAAGCAGAGCTGATTGCATCTTTACTTGAAACACGCTAAATTTACACATTGTCTTTAAATGTTGAGAGACAGAATTTTGTAAAATACAAGCAAAGTCACTTTTTCTTTCAATTTTAGTCAGATTTTTCCTCAATTCTGAGTGACTGAAATCATTTATTTATTAATACAGTTAATTGTCTGTAGTTCAGATGAACATCTGGGCTTGGGGTCAACAGTTCTGAAGCTGTGGCTTGTACCATAGAGCAGCAAGGGAAAAAAAAACTTCACAACCATGTAACATGCAACACATATTCTGTAGCCAAACTGAAAAAAGGAAGCAAACCGCTTCCTTTGCTAACAGCTTACTTGTTGTGCCGGCTTTTGTACAGCTGCATACTAAGGGTGTTGGCTTGCATGCTTTCAGGCATGAGATCATAGTCTGAATCACATTTATAGAAGTTGAATTAACCCTTTCAACTACTGGAACTTAGTCCTTGTTAATCTCAAAACTGAAAGATGACACATTGAGCAGTGCAACACCTGCTCAGTATCACACTGGAATCTCAGTCCAGTTTAAGTATTCAAATCCAACTGTGAGGCTGAAACTCACAGACAGAAGTAAGAATGCTACCAGCTGTGAAATGCTGATATATTTATAAGCTGATAGAATTTGTTGTGTATCGAGCTGAACTTGTTTTATTAGAATGCTCAAATAAAGCTGCATATGACATTTGCAAGCTACAAAATTTAAAGAACACTTTCATGGTATTATCATGGAGAATGTTTACTCAATTTAACTGCTTAAGGGAATACATCAACGTAATAACATTTCTGATCATATGAAATATTCTTCAAACTTAATTTTGGAGAATAAAACATGAGGATGCATCTTAAACATCATTCTAAGGAAGTTCAAATGGGTACAATCCCCATAGTTTCATTGAATTTGTATTAAGGTTGATCTCAGAGGATTTTGAGTGTGTGCTTGGAGTAACAATGTGTAAATCAACTGCAATGTAGAGAAAGAGACTGCTTTCAGTACTCTGCTCTGCCAAAGATATTCTAAAAATCTTCATCTGCTGTGCATTAGTTTGAGTGATGCCCATATTCACAACAACAATGTTTTATACTATTGAGGTGAAACAAGCCTGTGGTCCATATCAGAGATGATTATAGGCAAGTCTTCAACCCTCTACTCATACTGCAACGATGAACTATTTTTCCCATGGCTGCTTGGTTCCCTCCATTGCACTGACTACAGTTCAGAAGGGTCTAATTGAATGTGAACTTTAAGAAAATTCTGACAAAACGAAAGGAGGTAAAATCCTTTGGTGTAAGAGGACATATACCATAGCAGAAATTTTAAAACTTAACACCTGAATGCTTATGTAGTCAATCAGGGATCATTTTCCATTAACAAACCTATCTTACATTCATCCCATTGAAAAAATACTGTGAGAAGCGTCTCACAAAATCCTTGATCTTAGTAAGGGTGGTAAAATCAGGGAAAGAACTGCCCGCCGGGTTTCTTCTGCACATCGCCTGGCTACTGATCATGAACAGTGCCAGGGGAGGCATGAGAACAAGAACTAATGATGACAGAAGTTAGTTGGAGAGAAAACTTTTAAAAATATATATAGACTTCCCAATCCAGACATTTTTGTTACATCAAACATAAACAAACACACTTAATCATTTCTATGCAAAACACACACAAAATGCTGGAGGAACTCAGCAGGCCAGGCAGCATCTATGGAAAGGAGTACCGTCAACGTTTCAAGCCGAGACCCTTTGGCAAGACTGGAGAAAAAAAGATGAGGAGTAGATTTAAAAGGTGGGGGAGGAGAGGGAGAAATACAAGGTGATAGTTGAAACTGGGAGGGTAAAGGATGAAGCAAAAAGCTGGGAAGTTGATTGGTGAAAGAGATACAGGGCTAGAGAAGATGAAGACTGACAGGAGAAGACAGAGGCCATGGAAGGAAGAAAAGGTGGGAGGAACACCAAAGGGAGACGATGCACAGGCAAGGAGATTAGCTGAGAGAGGGAAAAGGGGATGGGGAATGATGGGGGGGGGGCATTAATGGAAGTTTGAGAAATCGATGTTCGTGCCATCAGGTTGGAGGCTACCCAAATAGAGTATAAGGTACTATTCCTCCAACCTGAGTGTGGCCTCAATTACAGTTGCGATCCCCTTTTCCCTCTCTCACCTTATCTCCTTGACTGCCCATTGCTTTCATTTAGTGCTCCTACACCCCTTTTCTTTCTTCCATAGCCTTCTGTTCTCTCCTATAGACTCTCCCTTGTCCAGGCCTGTATCTCTTTCACCAATCAACTTCCCAGTTCCTTACTTCATCCCTTCCCCTCCCGGTTTCACCTCTCCCCACCCCCACCTTTTAAATCTACTCCTCATCTTTTTTTCTCTGGTCCTGCTGAAGGGTCTCGGCCCAAAACGTCAACTGTATTCGTTTCCTAGATGCTGCCTGGCCTGCTGAGTTCCTCCAGCAGTTTTTGTGTGTTGTTTGGATTTCCAGCATTTGCAGATTTTGTCTTGTTTGTAATCAATTCTATTCTTCTTTTGCTTTGCTGTACCAGGTCAAATTGCAATCCCTTCATTTTGTACAAATACTCAAATATAGTGCAAAGGCAGCTTTTGAAAGATTCATACAATACATGCAAAACTTTACCTCTTTTTGTTGAGAATCACTTCCATTGGCTCCAGCTGCAATGACTGAAACTCAAGCCATTAGTTAATGGATCCTAGTCTTCAAACACTCCAAGAAGACTGATATTTAACGGAAGCAATTTGGCAGAAAACTTTATGGATGAGCAAACTAGTGTGATATCCATACGGTGAAGCTGTTCAGTGAATATTAATAAATTGAAGAATTAACACATGAACAAAATTGTAATAAATGCTTATTTTTAAATGACAGTAATCTTGGTTAAGAATAGCATTTTCTCAAACTATATTCTGTAATTCACCCATTTTTTAAAAAAAAGATATGTTGCACTCATGAATCACATGAACAATTTGCACCATATGGAGCCAAGAGAAGTGGGCAGAGGATCATAAGAGCCACACGATTGCACATGGTCCTCGGTTCAAAGATCAGCTCACCCTCAAGTGAAGACCAACATTTGTATGAGCTCTATAGTGTAATCTGGACGATTGTTTTTACTGTCTGTTTGAGACTGAACTGTTTTATGGTCCATAATTCATGAACTTAGTTTATATTTATATATTTTGTGAAATGTTAGGTAAGTTTGTTTTGGGGGGAACAAAGAGGAAGTGGGCAGACTCAATTGGGAAGATATAATCATGGAATCCTTGTACTATCTGTAGACATGGATTATGTTCAAAGGAGAAAGGACTACAAAGCAAGACAAGGCAATCAATTTTTCTTCTGAAAGTTGGTTTAGAACATATCGACCCAATAAGTTTATTTTTCAAAGAAAGGGGCTTCCCTTCCTCCACCATCAACACTGCCCTCACCCCAAACTCCCGCCACCCTACCAGGGATAGGGTTCCTGTTGTCCTCACTTACCGTGCCACCAGCCTCTGCGTCCAGCACATAATTCTCCATAACTTCCACCATCTGCAACAGGATCCCGCCACCAAGCTTATCTTTCCCTCCCCCCACTTTCTGCTTTCCGCAGAGATCGCTCCCTGGATGACTCTCTTGTCCATTCATCCCTCCCCACTGATCTTCATCCTGGCACTTATCCTTGCAAGTGGAACAAGTGCTGCACCTGCCCCAACATCTCCTCCCTCACTACCATTCAGAGCCCCAAACAGTCCTTCCAGGTGAGGTGACACTTCACCTGTGAGTCTGTTGGGGTCATATACTGTGTCTGGTGCTCCTGGTGTGGCCTCCTATATGTTGAACAACACCTTATATTTCATCTGGGTAGCCTCCAACCTGATGGCATAAACATTGATTTCACAAACTTCTGGTAATGTGCCCCCCTCCTTCACCATTTCCTCTCTCACTTTATCTCCTTGCCTACCCATCACCTCCCTCTGATGCTCCTCCTCCCTTTTCTTTCTTCCACACCCTTCTGTCCTCTCCTATTAGATTCCCACTTCTCTAGCTCTATATCTCTTTCACCAAACAACTTCCCAGGTCTTTACTTCACCTCTCCCCTCCTGGTTTTAACTACCAACTAGTGTTTCTCCCTCCCCTCCCCCCACCTTTTAAATTTACTACTCATCTTTTTTTCTCCATCCTATGGAAGGGTCTCGGCCCGAAATGTCGACTGTTTACTCTTTTCCATGGGGGATGTTGCCTGGCCTTCTGAGTTCCTCCAGCATTTTGTTATGTTGCTAAATTTTGTCGTATTGTTCAATGAGGACCTCTGCTGGTTAAGGATCACAGAGCATCCAGGGATTATTTACAGTCATGAATTCAGGCAGTGTTGTTCCTGTAGTAAAAATGCTGGCAGAGCAATGTAAAAGCTCAGTTTAGTAGCATAAAATTGAAATGTAATGGAAGCAACATATTTATTTCATGATTAAGTCCTATCTAGTAAGCTAGGTAAATTGAAAACTTAAAATTACTACTGACATTTTATAGTTTATTATATTTCTGAAAAAATGTTAACGTTTTTTTGAAAACAAATTAAAACATAAAATTGAACAAGGTGCAATACGACCTCAGTGAAAGACTGATTTATGGTTTTATAGCATTATTCGAAATGCAACCACATCATCAAAGTAAGAAATACCAAATTATTGAAGAAAAAAATGATTTCAAGGTTCAAGATTCAAAATTGTTTAATGTCCTTTCCAGCACACAAGTGCAAAGGGGAACAAAATAATTATTTCCCTCGATCTAATGCAGCAGACAAAAAAAAAAGATAACTCACGCAAAATTTAAAAAAAATACACAATGCATTTAAGTGCGTATGATAGCTCATATACAAAGACTGATTTTATGTCCATAAAGAGAGAAAGACACAGGAGTGTCTGTACGACAGTGACTCCAGTAGGAAATGATAAAGCAGTGGTGGTTGGGGGTGTGGAAGGGTGGGTTAGTGGGTGGAGGTGTTGTTCAACCTTACGGTTTGAGGAAAGTCGCTGTTTTTGAGTCTGGTTCTCCTGGTGTGGATGCTATGTAGACTCCTCTCTGATGGGAGCGAGCAAACAGTCCATGAGCAGGGTGCCTGGGATCTTTTATGTTGTTATTGACCCTTTCTGTATATGTGTCTTTGATGATGGGTAGGCTGGTGCTGGGGATATGTTGGGCTGTTTTGACCACCCGTTTTAGAGCCTTACTGTTTGCTGCAGTGCAGTTTCCATATTATGGAGTGGTGCAGCTTGTCAGGATTTTTTCTACTGTGCATCTGTAGAAGGACGTGAGTACAGATGTGCATAGCCCAGCTCTCTTCAGCCTTCTCAGAAAGGAGAGGCTTTAGTGAGCTCTCCTGATTGTTTAGGCTGTGTTCTGGGACCATGATAGATCGTGCGAGATGTGCACTCCCAGGAGTTTGAAACTAGTCACAGTTTCCACTGTTGTGTAACCGAAGTAAAGAGAGGTGTGAGTGGCATGCGTTCTAAAATCGATAACCATCTCCTTTGTCTTGTTGACATTGAGGAAGGGGTTATATGCCTGACACCAAACCTCGAGCTCTTCCCCCTCCTCTCTGTAAGCCGTCTCATTGTTGTTGGTGATGAACTCCACCACCGTCATGTCATCAGTGAACTTGACAATGTGATCGCTCGGGTGTTTGACTGTGCAGTCATGTGTGAGCAAAGTGTACGGAAATGGGCTCAGCTCGCAGCCCTGAGAGGCACCCAGGGCTCTCCTGGGATGTAACATCTGCTTAAAAATGACTTGTCCTACAGTAGATGTAAATGTTTTCCCAACAACTGACTGAGGAACGTTTTGGTAAAGGCTGTTCTAAATTCATTCAGGATTTAAACTATCACACCTTCATATGTAAATGTGTGCTGGTTGGTAGTGACAGCTGTACTATAAACTATAAATAGTTTTCTTCACTGTATTAAAAATGTTGAAGACAGCATTGCATTTTAAAGTGATTTGCCAGCAGCATGCCTTATCTTTGTTTTTAGGAAAATGATAATTGCATCCTTCGTGATCATCTTTAGCTGTTCGGGGACTATGCAAAGCATAATGATGTTTCAGCCTGTAGATAATAAAAATTCCATGAGGTAAGCATTCGGCATATTGAGTTATTGTTGGATTGGAGAATGACTGAAGTGGCAAATGAGAATGAAAATGTTTGGCCTGTAATTAAATCTATAACATGAATTATGGATTTGCATAGTAATTTAATGAATAATTAACAATTAATAATATACAGATGAGGATAACTCAAAAACTGCCATCTGTTTTGCCCATCTAAAACATTGTAACAGGTTAGAAAAGTAAAAACAAAACTGATGTACACGATCCATTTTGCAATACTTTACATTGCCCATTTAAAGAAAATACAAAGTTAATTTCAACAATTTTAGTGTTTCTTCATAAATTTTAGAAGAATACCAAAGTCCAAAATGCATGGCACAAATGAGAAAGCATATTCAAGCCTTCTGCATAAGAATTATAAAAGAGTATTTTAATATGATAATTTAAATATTACCAAATTCTGATTATTAGTTTAGGTTTCAGCATAGATTATCAAAATGTACATACCTGAAAGAGTCAGTGTGAATAAATCTGGAGCTCATATTAACAAACAATAATATTACCATTTTATAGGTCTTCATTACAAAATTATCCATTCTTTGTTCTGTTAAAATAAATTAAATATTCAGATACCTCACCCTACTGAGATTCAATTATGGTATAACTTTGCAAAGAAGAGGTAAATCTCATACTGTGGGGATTGTGTAAATTTCTGGCCAGCAAGTCAGCAAATTGCATTACAATTTTTATCTTCATTGAAATTACTTCTTTCGCAGCATCAAAAAAGTATCAAGACCTATGCAAAATAAGGATAACATTGAAATCTGCTTTGTGTCCCTCAGTAACATAGCTAGCAATGTAATATAAGGATAGGTGAATTTTCCAAAAATGAATAATTGTGCTATTGAACAATTAAAATATATATTACAGAGGCTAGTAAAGAGAGAGAAAGGTCTGATTTCCTCGTATTGAAATGTTTACACACCATTTATCCATTCACTGGCACAATACCCACGTGAGAAGGATGTTTCTAACTGGCAAAAGGATCAAGTTTGCTAGGTAGAGCTTTATTGTCATTGCTGAGGACAACGAGATTACAGTGCTACTCCATTTAGTACAAAACCGTACACTGGCAATCCAATTAATAAAAACACACTGACTACATTTAAAATAACATCTGAGTTACTTAGAATGATATCTAAGTTACAAATGAATTAAAAACAAACAATTCTAAAATTAAAAGAAACAGTAGTTGCTCCATTCAAGTTTTGCACATGCCCATGTTATAAAGTACAATGATTAAATATAAAATAGCATCAAGAATTAAAGCTGAAATTTAAAAAAAAACAAAGAACTCTGAAATCAAAGGAAGGCAGCTGCCTCATATAAATCCAAATATTACTCATGCCCATGTATTGAACTTGGAGATGCCTACTGACTGCAGGTTGATGGGAGGGAGCACATTGTTCAGTTGCATGACAGCCCTGGGGAGAACACTGTTTTTCAGCCTGGGTGTCTGTGCAGAGATGTTTCTGTATCTCCTGCCAAATGGTAGGAGATTGAACAGGTGTTTACTGGGATGGGATGAGTCCATCATGATGTTGCGAGCCCACCGTTGGCATCGTGATTTGCAGATGGTTCTTATATCAAGTATTTGTGTCCCAATGATGTTCTGTACAGTCCTGATCACTCACTGAAGTATTTTCTGGTCAATCTTGTTGCAGCTAGTGTACCTGTTATGCAACAGGTCCGTATGCTCTCAATGTCATATCAGTAAAAATTTAACAGCAGTTTGGGAGCAAATTTACCCTCTTTAAACTTCTAAGTTAGTATAGGCACTGCTAAGCTTTCCCTACTATCAAGGAGATGTTGGTGGTCCACAAGAGCTTCTCTATCAATCCCAAGAACTAGACCCCTTCCATTCTTTCCCCATTTGTAAGTAGTGGAGCTTGTTCATACATTCTTGATTTTCTGATGTTGATAATCATATCTTTGTTTTTTTAATGTTGAGTGAAAGGTTATGGTATTGCATCATTCAGACAGTTTCTGCACCTCCCCTCTGTATGCTGTTTCATTGTTACTTGTAATGAATCCAGTCACGGTGGTGTTGTCTGCAAATTTGATGATGCATTTTGTGTCATAGGCAGGGGCACAAAGTCATGGGTGAAAAGAGTGTAGAGGAGTAGGCTCAGTACACATTACTGCGGTGCACCAGCGCTCAGTACACGTTCCTGCGGTGCACCGGCGCTCCGTACACGTTCCTGCGGTGCACCGGCGCTCAGTACACGTTCCTGCGGTGCACCGGCGCTCCGTACACGTTCCTGCGGTGCACCGGCGCTCCGTACACGTTCCTGCGGTGCACCGGCGCTCAGTACACGTTCCTGCGGTGCACCGGCGCTCCGTACACGTTCCTGCGGTGCACCGGCGCTCCGTACACGTTCCTGCGGTGCACCGGCGCTCTGTACACGTTCCTGCGGTGCACTGATGCTCAGGATCAGGGAGACTGATGTGTACTTGCCTAGTCTGATTGTCTCGGTGCAAATGGTAAGGAAGTCCTGAATCCAGTTGCAAATTAATGTATTGAGCCCCAGATCATGTTGTTTAATGGACAACTTGGTGGGGATTATGGTTTTGATGATTTAGTCGATTACATACATTATGGCGTAGGTGTCCTTATGCTCCAGGTTTTCCAGTACGATGTGGAGAATGATGGAGATTGCATCCTCAGTCGATCTGTTTGCCTGATCACAAAGACTTGCATACATTGCTATATACATGAGCCCATTTTACACCTATGAAATAGACTCAATATATGCTGAGTATATGAGAGAAAGGAACAGGAGGATAGGATAATCATATACGAGAAAGTCATGTGGGGTAAGAACATCAGCATAGGTCTGATGGGTTTGATCTCCTCTTTCAGATCTGACTACTTTTCCAATGCTTAGCCTGCACACTTCAGTAGCAGATTTAAAATAAGAGCTGTGCCCTCCTCATTTGTTTTATCTTCAAAAGTGTTATTGTAAGTTTTGTCAGGATTTTTGTTATTAGCTTCGTGTGCAGAGTGATGAACATTATGGGGACATTTATAGTCACATGAGTCCTGCAGTGAATACTTGTTCAGGGAGGAGAGTGCCAGGCTAGATCTACCAACCTCCTTGAGGAGATCAAAGGAAAGAATCATTGCTTGTAGGTGTGAACTAAACCCTGCTAAAAATGTAATGTGTCTGACAAGGAAGGAGATAGCTGTGCCACTAACTGACAAATCTCTCATCACCAAGTGCAGCACACTGCCTTAACAAGTTCAATGCTCAGAAAGGGAAGACAATGGTGCTTTCCCCATTCTTGATGGGTCTGGCCTTCAGTGAACTCCATTACATAACAAAGTAGCATCTACACAACTAACCCTTTATATTTGTACAGCTAACAGGGGATCTAACTTTATAACCTGCCTCTTGACTTTGCAGCTCTGCAAACACAAGTAAAAATGAAAATGTGCTGGGAATATTCAGCAAGTCAAGTAGATCTGTGGAGAGAGAAAAACGCCCTTTAAGTTCACTAACCTTTGGTCAAAACCACAAACACAAATATTTGCAAGCACATTCAATCATCTTCGAGGACACTCTCTGCTCTTGAAGAAGCAAATGTCAACATTAACTATATGTTTCCAGTTTTATGTTTAAAACGTATACTAAGAAATTAGAGATCATCGTCTTCTAATGAACTGAGTACAGTACCCAATGAGTGTTCTCTTTTTACATTAGTTTAGCACAAAGTTCAATTTAACCACGTTAAATCTTATAACCAAAGTATAAATACTTGAATTATTTGCTAAGACCATCAACTATTAGCAAACATAATGTTGTTGAAAAATAATTGTTATCTTCTGATTAAAATTAGCTTGCAAACAAAAGGTGATCGATGATACCCAGACAATCATATCATTTTTATCTTTGCTTCTTCTTATTACTGCCATTACTAACTGTAATTCATTTCCTCTTTGATAGACCTTGGATGTGCTGAAACAAGCAACAAATAAAACAAAATAAAATGGCAGAAAGGCAGAGTTGAGGCCCTAGTGGAATTGTGATCTCTGTAAATTTCCACGTTACTTAAATATGTAAATTAGAACCAAATACTGTATAGCAAATAGGAGAAAACACAATCCCATCAGTTTCAAAAGATCATGCTGTGGACCTTGCAGAAAATATGAAAATAAATTCCATAATTAAAGGTGCTCTTAAAAGTGAGGGTGTTACCTTTTGTTACTGCTTGTCTCAGAGGAAAATTATTTCTGAGCTTTTGCTTATGCAACAAAATGGCTGACAGATTGTAGCCATCTTGAACTTTGATCTCAACTGTGCAACATGATGGTGGTGTTATAGCTCTTCATAGCTATGCAGGTAATCCAAATGTCTGAGCTGTGTTCAGTGTTCAATGATAATGCAGTGATAAACTGGGTACAATCTCCCAAGCTCATGCTAAGAAGAGACGAATGAAATATTTCAGTGATATAGACATTCTCCTGGAGCTGAAGCTGATGAACTATTAATCTTATGCCAAACCAGTGTGGTGAAGGACTATGTGGGAGATCCACAGCCACAGTAAATGAAAAATTTTAAAAATGCTACTGCTGGATATCTACGATCATATTTGAAACATTAGTTCCATTTCTCTTTACACACATGCTGTCTAACCTGCTAAGTGTTTCCAGCATTTTCTGTTTCTTTGCCACCTACACCTGAATGCTCTCTCCCTAACAACCCCTCCATTTGTCTGGCTTCATTCACTAAGTTCAGGCCATTACTACTCCTCCCAAAGAGGACCAACAATGGATTGTCTCAAAAGCTCTTCTACATAATCTTGCCGTCTTTAGGCCTTTCACCCTAATGCGATCCCAGTTATACTGGGAAAGTTGGAACCTCCAGCTATTATAACCTTAATGGTGGCACATTTCCCTATGATTTTCCTGCATATCTGTTCCTCTCTTACCTACAAACTATTGGGAGGCCTGTAGTTTAACCCCAGGCAAGTTATCTCCCTTTTTTATTTCTGAGCTGTATTTACTAGAACTCGTTTGTGGTTTTCTTGGTGTGGTTTTAGATATCAGCTGGTTAAGCAGATTGAAGAAGTGGCTCACACTCTCCAGGTGACCTCCTCTGTTCATTTCACATCTGCTGCCTACAAATCTTCTTTAGGTACTGTGTAGAGAGAGAATTTCCAGAAAGATTCTTATTTTAACCTGGGACAAATTCATGGGTGACATCTATAGTGTTTCTACTGAAGGTGGTTTAGACTGGAGAACTGCTTGGATTTTCATTGTGTACCAAATTTCCCAATGTCCAGGAATGGAGTGGAACAAACAACCTAATACTGCAAGAATACACACAAAATGAAGAAAGAGCTCAGCAGGTCAGACAGTCTCTGTGGAAAAGAATAAACAATTGATGCTTCAGGTTATGATCCTTCATCAGGACTGGAAAGGAAGGGGGAGGAGCACAAGCTAGGTGATAGGTGAAGGCAGGTGCTTTGTAAATGGAGGAATGAAGTAAGAAGCTGGGAGGTGATAGGTGGAAAAATTGAAAGGGCTGAATAAGAAAGACTCTGATAGGAGGGGTGAGTGGACCATGGGAGAAAGTGAAGAAGAGGCCTTGGGGAAGGAGCTAGGGCCAAAGATTACTTTGAAAAATCTACAATTAACTTTTTTTTTACATTTTTGTTAGCTGTCTGTGATAACATCTGTTTGTGATTGGCTTCACTGGCAATTTAATGACCTCACTGTTAGAGTATGCTTAGTATCCTGTGAACTGATGTCTTGCAATACTTGATGTCAGAAAAAGGATGTCGATCTCACCAAGAACATTTGCTTCTTGTAAAGGTATGTGATTACAGATGACAGAACTGGAGCAACAGTCAACCTGCTAGAAGAACTCAGTGGGTCAACAGCATCTGTTGGGATTGGGGGAAGAATTGTTTTATTCTGAAGGAGTGTTTCCCCCTAAAATGTTGACAATTTCTCTTCTGTTAAAGATGATACTTGACCTGTTCAGTTCCTCTAGCAGATTGTTGCTTTTGATTCTTGTAATGTGTTTTCAAGATTAACTGTGAGTGCTGTTGATTTGCGACTGAATAAAAAAACTCACGACAATATTTTAATTTCTCTAAGTTACTTCACCGAGACAGAAACGCTTGAATCACTGATATGGTATTATTAATACATAATATCCTTCTCATTTTTCAATTTATCATATTGTACCGCTCAGCTAGATCGGCTTGTATTTATCTCGGGGAAACCCCATCCGCTGCCCGCCTTGCCTCCCGGTTATGCAGGCTGCTGTACAAATGCCACCGGATTCAGCTTCAAACATCAATCATCAGCCAGCACACAATGTACGTTTTACCAATTACACTTTATAAATATTACTAAGTCTATGAAATTAATAAAAGTTCAACACAAAAAAAAAGGAATGAAAAAGGCATCAGACCTATCAAAGTTTAATTTCTTCGTGCAATTGTTGGAGCTCGAGGACCTCTTCGGGACTACTTGAACCCCTTCGACTCGCAGCTCGCGACCACCCGGAGTAATCAGCCTGAGCTTTCCCGCATGTCCGTCGTCCTCACGGTCTCTCCTCCAACTCCCCGCCAAAACCCTCTGGTTCCCAGCCATATGAGACAGCATACCACCCCAAGAAAGAATAACATGGACACCTATTGGTTCATTTACTCTATTATCTGTTATAACCGAAGCAAAGTGCTAGCTAGAGACTTTCTCAGCATTTAACATAACAAAGAAGCCATTTTAATTAACATACGCAGTAACATAAAAGATTAACATAACAAAGAAGCCATTTTGATTAACATACGCAGTAACATAAAAGAAGAAACCCCTTACAATATAAATCTGTGCACCCCTTATTGAGATAGAAAGTGCTGGCAATACTCACCAGGCCAAGAAGCGTCAGTGGAATGAGAAATAGAATTAATATATTAGGTCGATAACATTACATTGTGTTTGGGAGTAGGTCTGGGCACCACAATGCTATCACATGTCCAGATCAAAGTCAATCTTGCCAGCTGCAGCTTTCTGAAAATGTTCGTGACATTCTGTGGCAACAAAAATCTATGAAGATCAACAAAACACTTTAAACCACTTTTAAACAATTAAAAAAAAGCAAAATCCAATGTTTAAAAATAATGTGAATTATGTTTACACTAATCACTAGTGTAATGCTGTGCATTCAAATGTTTGAGTTTGCTTTTCCTGTGCCAGAAGTTGTTGGAATAAGTTTGTCAGGTATGTATTTTTCAGCAGCAGTTTCATTCTAGGAGGTCATGGCGCAGATTGACCAGCAGACTCCAGCCATTTTCTGGTGTAGTTGAAGGTTCAATCACAATATAAGAATTTGATAGGAATAACAGAAGAATATTTAGTGAAAGTAGAAGAAACTAAAATTTAATTTGTCACCGTAGCGTTATTTTCAAACCCATTACAATAATTTTCATATAAAGCATATTTTCCTATGCTGAATAATTCTTCCCTTTGACTGTAATTATCAATGGACATGAAGCAGGAAAATGTTTTTACATGATATCTTGTATGAGATATGTAGAGTGTTAATTTCCCCTCATCATGTATGAAGGTAAACAGTAACAGCCTGGTTCATAACATAAGCTTACAAGTTTCAGCAAGAAAAAGGATATACTATAGCATTACCAATGCATGAATTAATTTTGCAGCCAGAAGTCATCACAACTTGACTGCAAGAATATTTTACACTTTAAATTCTGTCAGCATTGTTAATTGTTAGCGGGGATAAATTATTTGTCGATTTTCTCATGCAGGGAATAACTACACACAAGACTAATATAAGCTCAATTGATTTAAGAAAAGTGTTATCATTGAAATAGAGATAGCTTTTATTAGAATGAGTAAGAAGCATGATCCTTCAAATGTAAGGAGGATTTTATGATGACAGAGTGATGGTGAAATGATTGAAATGAAATTTCTTATGTTGGAATATGTTTCCTTGGAAAACCATCCTATCTTGAAAGAGATTTTGATGGTTATTTTCATCTGGTGCAACCAGCAGCGAATATATAAAATAAGACTATTGTTATACATAGATCAGAAAATGTCAGGTGCAGCAGTTATGTAAAGAATGCCTGGTGAGAGATAAAACAACTGAGGTTTAAATTTGTTTCACAGTTGGAAGTTACAATATTATCTTTTGAAAAGGTGCATCTTGAAATTATGATACTCATGTTATTTAATTTCCAATGCAATTTAGTCGTGTTCCACCAGGATTGCCATCTGTCCTGTATCCCTACATCTAAAAGGAAACTTGGCTCTTCAATATCATTTTGATATAAGAATCCACTTTTTCGCTGGCAGAGAGTTTGATGTTGGGGTGAAGTGTCCCCAGGCCAGCCTGGATACTACAAAAGGAATGTCCATTTAAAAAACACACAATTACAGTGAACTTAGAGGCTTTCCAACACATGGCAACAAGGATTCATTTTGTGGAGCAAGATAGTGTCAGCAGAACAGAGGAAGAAAGATTCTGTCTCTTAGCTATTTTGATTATATTAACAACTTGGGCACTTCCTTGGATGTAAAGGTATAATGGTAATACTGCTTGCTCTAATATGCATGCTAATTCATAACACCCCTCCTGACGGTGCTGGTGATGAATGTAAGTTTAATGACAGCGACTCCAAGAGAAGTTCAAAAACTCCATGAGTGTTAATGGGACAAAGAAGGTTGGGAAAATGACAGATGACCTGTAGTCTATCACCTTGACTGTTCAAAACTTCAAATGGAGAAGGACTAGGTACTAGCTAAAGGATGAGGTAAATGCCAGGGGCTTTAGGGGATGCGATGCATGGGGATAGGATGCAAGTAGATACAATTCCACATGCAACAGGCTTTCCACCAAGCCATTTCCCCATCTTCACCGAGTTGCAATGCTGGCAACTCTTAGAATATTCCATGTTACATCTGGAAGTTTGGGTCACGGGGCAGCGCATTAGCGAGGTGGTTAATATAATGCTATTAGCACCAGTGAAAGAAAGAAAATTTAAATGACACATTTCAGTCACTTCTCCACCATTAACTCTACTGGTCCACCTTAAAGACCTTCTCTTCTTAATCGATGTTCCTGCTTCTTTTATAATGTACTTACTGTGACAGAGGAAGAGGCAATTCAGTTAAATATATCTGCCCTTTCTGCCTCATAAATCCAAATGAACCATAAAAATTAGGAGCAGAATTGGGCCATTCAGCCTATCAAGTTTGCTCTGCCATTTCCTTGTGGCTGATCCATTTCCATTTCAACCGCATTCTCCTGCCTTCTTCCTGTAATCTTTCACACCCTGACTAAACAAGAACCTACCAACCTCCACCTTAAATTCACCCCACGACTTTGCCTCCACAGCCACCTGTGGCAACAAATTCCACAGATTCACCAACCTCTGGCTATAGGATTTCCTCCTCATCTCCATTCTAAAATGGATGTCCCTCTGTTCTGAGGCTGTGCTCTCTGGTCCTAGACTCCATCACCATAGGAAGCATCCTCTCCACATTAACTCTGTCTAGTGCTTTCAACATTTCATAGGTTTCAATGAGATCTCCCCTTCATTCTCCTAAGTTCCACCGAGTAATGGTCCAGAGCCATCAATCACTCTTTATGCATAAGCTTTTTATTCCTGAAATTCTCATGAAACTGCCCTGAACCCCCATCAATGTCAGCATATACTTTCTTAAATAAGGAGACCCAAACTGCTCACAGTACTCCAAGTGAGGCCTTACCAGTGCCTTATACAACCTCAGGATTACATTTTTATGTTTATATTCTAGCCCTCTTGAAATGAATGCAAACATTACATTTGCCCTCCTCACCACCGACTCAAATTAAACTTTGGTGAATTCTGCACAAGGATTCTCAAGTCCTTTTGCACCTCAGATTTTTGAATTTTTTTCCCCATTTAGAAAATACTCTAGACTTTTATTCCTTCTCCCAGAGTGCATGATCATACACTTCCCGATACTGTATTCCATTTTCCAACGCTTGGCTCATTTTCTTAATCTGTCCACGTCCTTCCACAGCTTCTCTGCTTCATCAAAAGTACCTGTCCTCCACTTATCTTTGTATCATCCTCAGACCTGACCACAAAGCTTCAATTCTGTCATCCAAATCATAACGTAAAAAGAAGCAGTTCCAGTACTGACCCTTGTCCCAGCAGTGACCGCTAGTCCCTGGCAGTTGACCAGAAAAGGCTCCCTTTATTCCCACTCTTTGCCTCCTGCCAATTAGCCACTACTCTATCCATGCTAGTGTCTTTCCTGTAATAGGATGGGTTCTTATCTTGTTAAGCAACCTCAAGTGCACTACCTTGTCAAAGAGCTTTCAAAAATCCAAGTACACAATATTCACCAATTCTCATTTATCTATCTTGCCTGATATTTTCTCAAAAAATTCTAACAGGTCTGTCAGGCAAGATTTTCCTTTCAGGAAACCATGTCCTATGGCCTATTTTATCATGTGCCTCCAAGCACCCCGAAACCTCAACAATCGACGCAAACACCTTCTCAGCCATGGAGGTTCAGGCTAACTGGCCTATAATTTTGTCTCTTTTGCCTCTCTCACTTCTTGAAAAGTGGAGTGACATTTGCAATATTCCAGTCCTCTGGAATCATCCTCCGGAACCAAGTGACTCTTGAAATATTATTATCAATGCCTCCACGATCTCTTCAATTTACCTTTCTTAGAACCCTGGGTGTAGTCCATCTGGTCCAGGTCACTGTAGACATTTAAAGTTCCCAAGCACTTTCTCCTTAGTAATAGTAATGACACACACTTCTGCCCCCTCACACTCTTCTGTCCCCCATTAGTACCTCTCCAGCATGATTTTCCAGCAATCCAATATTTACTCCCACCTCACTTTTACTCTTTATATATCTGAAAAATCTTTTGGTATTTTTAGCTAGCTTATCCAAATATTTCATCTTTTTCTCCCTTTATGGCTTTTTTAGTTGTCTTCTGTTAGTTTTTAAAAGTTTCCCAATACTCTAAGGTCCCACTATTTTTACTCTATGATATGCCCTCCTGTTTGCTTTTGTGGTGTTTTTGACTTCCCTTGTTAGCCATGATTGTGTCAGCCTGCCTTTAGAATTCTTCATCTTCTTTGTGATGTACCTATTCTGTGCCGTCTGAATTGCTCCCAGAAACTCCAGCCATACCTGCTAGTGTCCCCTTCCAATCACTTTGGCTAGCTCCTCTTCAATGCCTCCGTAATTCCATTTACTCCATTGTAATACTAGAACTTCTGACTTTATCTTTTCCCTCTCAAAACGCAGGGTGAATTTTATCAAATTATGATCATTGCCTTTACCTTAAGCTTCCTAATCAAATCTGGTTCATTACACAACACCTAATCCAGAGTAGCTGACCTGCACAAACTAACCACAAGCTGCTCTAAAAAGCCATCTTGTAAACATTTTACAAATTCCCTCTCAGCATAAATGTGATTTTCCCAATCTCCCCACATATTGAAATCCCCCGTGACTATCCTAACATTGCCCTTTTGACATGCATTTTCTATCTCCCATTGTACCGTAATTTGTAGCCCACACCTTTGCTACTGTTCAGAAGCCTGTGTATAACTCCCATCAGGGTCTTTTTACCCATATAGTTTCTTAACTCAACCCACAAGGATTCTACATCTTCCCATCATATGTCACCTCTTTTTAAGGATTTGATTTCATTTTTCGCTAAGTTACCCCAATCCCTCTTTCTACCTGCCTGTCCTTTCAATACAATGTGCAGCCTTGGATGTTAAGCTCCCAACTATAAACTTCTTTCAGCCATGACTCAATGATGCCCTTAACAAGATCATCTACCTTATTTCATATACTACTGCATTCAAATATCACACCTTCAGTCCTATACCATCACCCTTTTCAATTTCGTCCCCTGTTACACTGCAACTCATCGAGTGACTGCAATTTTGCCCTCATCTGCCTGTCCTTCTTCGCAATCTCACTACATATTACCTCTGCTTGTATACCAACTGCTCCATGCTCAGCCTTATCACTCAGTCTCACATTCCCTTACTGAATTAGTTTAAACCCTCCCCAACAGGTCTAGCAAGCTTGCCCAGAAGGATATTGGCCCCTCTCGAATTCAGGCGTACCCATTGATTTTGTACAGATCATATCTTCCCCAGAAGAGATCCCAATGATTCAGAGATCTGAAACTCTGCATCCAGTATCAGTTTCTCAACCACATATTCATCTGCCAAATCATCCAATTCTTACTCACACTGGCGTGTGGCACAGGCATCAATCCAGAGATTGCTACACTGGAAGCTCTGCTTTTCAGCTTTCTACCTAGCTCTCTAAATTCTCTTCAGGACCTCCTCATTTTTACTACCTTTGTCATTAGTGGCAATATGTACCAACGCTTCTGGCTACTCACCCTCCCCCTTTAGAATGTCATGGACCCGATCCGAGGTGTCCCTGATCCTGGCTCCGCGGAGGCAATGTACCATCTGGGTGTCTCTTTTGTGTCCACTGAATCTTCCATCTACTCCTCTAACTATGGAATTCCCATCGCTACTGCACTCCTCTTCTCCCCAGTCCTTTCTGAGTCACAGTGCCAGACACCCAGTTGCTGTGTCTTCCCCCTGGTAAGTCGTGCCCTCAACAGTATCCAAAATAGTGTACTTATTATTGAGAGGAACAGCCACAGGGCTACCCTGCACTGACTGCCCGTCTCCTTTCCCTCTCCTGACAGTCACCTGTTTTCCTGTCCCCTGCAACTTAGCAGTGACCACGTCCCGGTAGTTCCTATCTATCATCTCCTCAGTTTCCCACATGAGCCAAAGGCCAGCTGCAGTTCTTCAATATGTTCTCTGAGGAGTTTCAGCTTGGTGTACTTGATGCACATGTGGTTATCTGGGAGGTTGGAGGTCTCCCAGAATTTCCACGTCTCACACAAAGAAAACAACACAGCCCCTGGAGTCATTCTCACTGCTCTAATTGTGTACTAACGGACAAAGGTGAAAAATGAAGAAGAAACTTACCAGATACAAATGTTGCTAAAGCCTCCCCACTCTAATACTGGTCCACTCACACAATGGTCTCTGAAACAATGGCTGTTTTGCTTATCTCTTGTTGTTGCATGAATAAAATCATCGGAGAGAGTTACTGGTAGATACAAAGCAGCTTCTTTATTCAACAAAACAAGGTACAGCAGGCCTACGGAGACTACTACTACTATGTCGACTCAGGCCTAGGGAGCCAGCATCGGGCAAGATGATGGACTCTCCACTTCTCCCTCTCCCTCATCAGTGTGTTCAGTTCATCTACATTAGCCGCGCCGCTGTCTTCTAGAAGTGCGTTGACCATAGTCTTGGGAGGGCGCCCAGGGTTCATCCTCCCATGATTGGGCTCCCATATGATGACTAGGCTGGCAGGTAGTTCAGGGCAGCGTAGACAGTGCCCCATTAGTTGCAGTCTTCTCGCCTCGATTTTAGTGGTGAGCATCAGTAGGTCATCATACATCGAGCTCTATGGGAACCTACCGATATAGAGACCCTTTCAGTGGAAAGGTCTGCTGGCCCAGTGTGGGGCTCGATATTTATTTGCTACACATGAAGGGCAATTCATATTTACAAAGTATAGACAATGCTTTCTTTTGAAGCTACATACAAAACTTCACACCTTCTGATTACATTCATCCCACCGGCACCAGCAGCATCTGGACTGGTATTCAGGAATCCATTGTTCCAAACTGAATCCACGATACATTTATTTGGTATTTTACATGCTAAACATAAAGGACAATCCATATTTATAAAGTATAGATAATGCTGTCTTTGAAACTGTATGTAAACCTCACACCTTCTGGTTTACATCCATCCCACAGGCACTAGCAGCATCTGGACTGGTATTCCGGTATTCACAGCTTTTAGGAAATGCATTGTTACAAATGGACTGGGATTCTGATATTCACAGCTTTTAGGAAATGCATTGTCAATGAACAGAAGACTGGAGGCTGAAGCTATTTACTAAGCGTTAATGATCAAAACCCAAAAATTACTCTAACAGTCCATCCTCTTGGCCCTTCTGGACAAAAGTAAATTTGTACCAGGAAAGGCCAACCTAGGAGGATCTACTCAAATAGGGCAGCAAAAACACCCTGCCTCGAAATTACCCTACCCCCCAATTTTTTTGTGTGCCTCAATATCTACCCTAGCATTCCCTAGTTGCTACCTACCAAATGTTAAGCAGAGTGGCTCTTTCAGAAAGTTGAACAAGTCTTTAGAAATGTGGCTTCTTTCATGTGCCTATCGGCTCGTTCCCTGCAGGCTGATTGCAACTTAATCACATTCCTTTATCTTCAGCCCTTCTTTCTCTGTTCACGGAAACTCTCTTTCCAGCAGCAACCACAGGCTCTCTCATCGATGTACAGGAAGGGGTTGGGGTGGCCTCTACGTAAATGTTTGCAAGGACCTCTCCCTGGTGGCACCCTGTTCCGAACTGTCCAGTCGATCACTGGCCCAACTGCTGATAGGGCCCAGCTCCTCAGACTGGGGGTGACTGCTTTCAGATGCCATGTGCTGTATGCCATCGAAGTTGTGGAACTTGCTGCCTCCGCTTTAACTTAAAAATCCCTCCCCAAATATTTTCCAATATTTTTCTATTCCATGTTATTAAACTAATCATCTAACTTCAGCAACCACCCTTCTTTATCAGCTGTGGTCAGGTCTGGCATGGCCAGCTGGTGATCCTCTCTTAGGTTCTCTGTAATTACATGGTTACTGGGTACACTTGGTTCCCCACTCTGTCTGTGGGAGCAACAAGAGGGTGAGTCGTATGCTTTAACCTGAGTCCAGTGTTTCCACTGACTGCCTCGCCGAGTCTGCACACAGACACACGTATCATTGGTTAAGAGTACCGTCTGTGGTCCTATCCACCTGGGGGCAAACCCCAGCCTTTCCGGCAGCACCTTCACCATGACTTGGTCGCCGGGCTGTGGAAGGACTATCTCCTTTCCTTCTGGCTCTCTCTGATCAGCGATTAGCTGCTGTTGTTTCGTTCGGTCCTTCAACACTTTAAGTTGGTTATGAAGGTCTTTCACATATTGTGTCATTTTATCCCTGTAAGCCCCAGGCTCCCTGCAACCCGTAATTACCCCACAGGGGAGTCGCATTGTTTGCCCCATCAATAATTTGTAGGGGCTGAGACCCAATGTGCGTTTCCGGGTTGTGCGCAATCTCATCAGGATTCCTGGTAATACATCAACCTCCATGTCTTTTCTGTCTCAGCTATAGCTTTGGCTAACGCATTCTTGATTGTTCGGTTCATCCTTTCTACCATCCCTGAACTCTGGGGGTGGAAGGGTACGTGGAACCATTGTCGAATCCCTAGCAGTGAGCACATTTCCTTCATCACTTTCCCCATGAAATGTGCTCCCTCATCTGAATCCACCTGGACTGGTGTTCCCCACCTTGGGAGAATTTCCTGAACTAGGATCCATGCAGCGGTGCTGGCAGTGCAGTCTCTTGTTGGGAAAGCCTCTACCCACCAGGTGAAGTGATCCATAATTACTAGACAGTAGCTTTTCCCCCTGCTTTTTGGCAGGGGCCCTGTGAAGTCTATCTGGATGTTTTCCCAGCGTCCCCTCGGCCGAGGCTGATTTGCCAGCTGTAGCTTTCTGCCCTTACCAGGATTATGCTGGGCACAAATGATACAACGGCGGCAGAATTTCTCAACATCCCCGCCCATCCCTGGCCTCCACCAGTCCTGCCGGAGGGTTGTGATCATGCTCTGCCTTCCCTGATGCATCACCCCATGATATAACTTCAATAATGCCTGCCTAATACATGGTGGGGCCACCGCGACTCCTTCCTCCCTGTGCGTCCAGCACCTGTCTGGTCCCTCCTTGTAGTGTAGAGCTTCTATCAGAGCTACCAGTTCTGCTACCTGAGCTGAGCAACCCCCTGGCAGTGCTCCTGAAGCTAACTCTTCACCTGTTTCCTTTACCACAGCCCACCCAGTTCGTGGTTTCCCATCTATGTACCTCCTACTGCTGTTCCTTCCAGAGGTGTTTCCTTCACACTGATATCTTCTTCCTTCACAATTTCCATTTGGCACTCATGTGCTTCTCTCTCAGTGAGGATGGGATTCTCTCGTGGGATTCTCCCCAGTGTCTCTAACTGTAGTTACTGACTTGTCCTTTGGAATGAGAACTGCCTCCCAAGCTGCTCTTCGGCTATTGGTGACTGCCCTCGGCCTCCCCATGTTCAGGAGCTCTACAATGGTATGGGGTGTGTGTAGGATCCGTTGCCCTATCATCACAACTGGTTCGTGGCGCAGTCTAAAGCTGCAACGCAGCGGGGGAGTCCTGCTGAAACGGGATCCCATTTCATAGAGTAATAGGCCACTGGCCTTCTAGTGTCTCCATGGTCCTCCACTACTACCGCGTTGTAGTACCCTCCCTCGTTACCACAGTATAGGTGAAAGGGGCGAGCTGCATCTGGCAACCCTATCATGGGTGCAGAAACCAAGGCTTTCTTGTTTTCTGTAAAGGCCTTTTCCTCTCCTGACCCCCACTTTACTTCTTCCAAAGGGGGTTCCGCTCCTTTAATTAAGGCCTGTATTGGGGCCACTAGTGCTGAGATCCCCGGTATAAAATTTCGGCAGTAGTTAAACAAACCCATCACCTTCCTCACGCCCCTTACATTGACTGGACGGGGCATGGAGATGATTGCTGAACGTCTGTCATCTGACATATCCTTCCTCCCTTGAGAAATAGAAACATAGAAACATAGAAAATAGGTGCAGAAGTAGGCCATTCGGCCCTTCAAGCCTGCACCACCATTCAGTACAATCATGGCTGATCATCCAACTCAGAACCCTATACCTGCCTTCTCTCCATATCCCCTGATCCCTTTAGCCACAAGGGCCTTATCTAACTCCCTCTTAACTATAGCCAATGAACTGGCCTCAACTGTTTCCTGTGGCAGAGAATTCCACAGATTCACCACTCTCTGTGTGAAAATGAGGTAGTCCAGGTACTGTATGGTTTGTTTGCCTAGCTGAGTCTTATGCAGACTGATTTTAAACCACTCATCCTGCAATACCTCTAAAACACTGGCCATTGTTCTTAAATGGCCTGCTTCATCTTCTGAAGCAATGAGTAGATCATCTACATATTGTAAGATGGTCAACCGGTAGGGCGTTAAATTGAGCTTTTCCAAAGTCTGCGTCATGATCTTATGAAAAACAGCTGGGCTATTGTGGAATCCCTGGGGGAGTCTGGTCCACGTATACTGCCACCCACCCAGGGTGAAGGCAAATTGGTCTTGGGATTCCGATGCTAACAGGAGCCCCCAAAACCCATTAGCGATATCCAGGACTGAGAAAAGCTTATGTTCTGGAGACAGGCCATTCAGGATTGTCGCAGGGCTCGCCACAATGGGATGCAACCTGTGTGTGGTCTTATGAAGGGCTGTATAGTCTATAGTTGACCGATATGATCCATCAGTTTTCTTTACTGGCCGTATAGGTGAGTTAGTAGTGGCCGCAGTCTCTCTGAGTATCCCCTGGTGTTTTAATTCCTTCACTATACCCTGGACAGCTGCTGGCTGGTGGCGCAGTGGCATCAGCGCTGGACTCCGGAGTGAAGGCTCCTGATTTCGAATCCAAGTCGGGCCACCCCCTAAGCACGCTTTCCATCTGTGTCAGGCTGAACGTTGAGCTAGCTGCTCGGCCTCATAAAATAAAGGGTCGAGTCAGGAACATTCATATCATGACCTAGTTAATCGGAAAGGAGACCAATTCTGACAGAATGCGCCAGACAAGAATGACTGACTGTCTGGTGTGACACATTAAAAACAAGCTGCCAGTGCGATAGGTTTTATAGGATACTGCTTATAGGGTTTATGCAGGTCCCCGTCTATTTTAACTGGGTTTATCTTCACTTGACCACAATCTTCCTTGTGTCTAGCTCACACAGCTGGGAACTGCTGACAAAGTAAACCATAGACACCATCCTGGCTCCAGTTTCTAATGATCAGGGCAGCTGCGCCTATACTAGCCAGGTTGTGTATTCTGTTGGTTGTACGCATTCGCTGCCCCTAACTTGTCCATATTATTTCTCCCTTTCCCAAATCTATAACAGCTCCTGCTTCCCTTAGGATAATGCCCTCCATATTTGGCTATATGCAGAAATACGCTGGAAGCTGCACTCCCCCGATTTCTAGTATTTGTGACTCGCTTCTTTCTGCTTTCATTGTTTTCCCTCCTACACCTCTAATATAGATAGGCTGTTCAGTTGATGGCAAGGGTAAGTCTGTTATCGATACTGATGCCCCTGTGTCCACTAACATATTGCATTGCTGTCCCCCTAACGTTGCTGTTGTGTACATCCGCGGGTCACCAGCGCTCGCAGTGGGGCCCGCAGCCACATCCTTTTCTGACCTAGGAGCCATCTTTACTAGCTCTATGATCTGATCGACAGTCAGATTGGTCAGACTGGGCACCTGTGGGGTGAGAGATCGCGTGTCTGCTGTGACGTTCACCTGTTTTTCTTTCCTCTGTTTTGGACAATGCCTCCAACCATGTCCCAATAGGCCACACCTGTAGCATATCAACTCCTTCACCCTCCCACATCTATGCCAGCAATTCCTTGCTTCGTGCCCTGGCTGCTGGCAAGCAAAACAAACCCTCTAGGACATCACAGCAGCTGCATCCAATAGCCACTTCACGATCTCTCTTGTACTTTCTTCTGTCTATCTCACTGGCCCAGGAGACTATCGCAGAGTAGGTCGACCCCACCATTATGCCTAAATCTAAAACTTCCTGGTGGGCTGAACTCAGGCCTTCCTTCAGCATTTTCAGGAAGACTGGGTCGTTCCTCCCTGGATTATCTAACCCTGAATACTCCTCATATGCTCGATACTTACGTTCTGCATAATCCACGGCTGTCTCATCAGCTTTTTGAATCACTACCATTATCGTTCCCCAGTTACTCTCACCTCCCCCCAGTCACTGCCTCACTTGCCCTTTAAAAAAGCGGTATCGTTCTTCATTGCTGGTGTTCCCGATAGCTGCCTAGGTACCAACCCACACCCCTTGGGCCATACTGTCCCACATATTTCTCGGGCACTTCACTTTTACCACCACATGTATATCTTTAGGGTGCATCTGGTGAGTTTCAACCATTTCCTCAAGCTTACTTCAGAATTCTGAATTCCCATATGCGACTTTAAGTGAGGGCATATCAGACAAAATGCTTTGTTTCTCCTCAGTGGTGAAGGGCTTATGAAAGGTTGTAATCAAGGTCAAGGGCTGGCTCAGATCATCGGGATTCTCAACCTGACGTTGCCTGACCTCAATAGATGCAATTCTGGCAGATATATCTGGGTAAAACCTCTCCCTGAGATATCTCCACACTAATTCCCACACTACACAAAATATAAAAGATGGGTACCAGTTAAACAGCACATAGTTAAAACCCCAGCCTATGTATTCAAATGGAATTCTGATATTCACAGCTTTTAAGAAATGCATCGTCAAGGAACAGAAGACTGGTGGCTGAAGCCATTAATGACCTAAACTCAAAAATTACTCTAACATCCCTGACGTATTTTTACTTGCTTTGCTAATACGTGAGGCTTCCTGCATTGATTCAACAGCAATTGTGCTGCCAAAAAGTGCGGTCTTTGCCAATAATAATTCCCAAAATAAATATCAGTATCAAAGCAGCACCATTTCTGTAATTTTGTAAATCATATGAATGACATCCAAGAGAATACAATTAATTGCAATGAAACACATATTGAACAGAATTTTATATCACAATTTCTTCATAAACATCCTCCTATCACCAGTCAAGACCTTACCCTGATATAGCTGGAAGGCCAGTGGAAATAGAAGGGCTAAACTGGTGATGCTCCAAATACTGACAAATTGATCCTTACCTCCATTGCTATTTGCTTGAAGTTAGAACAATCACAGGAGCTTCATACTCACATGTGAACCTTCAGGGTTTCACCGCCACTATGTTCTAGATGTTGACATATAGGTGGAACCTCCCAAGGATTTTGGTTACTCCTTAGCTGGGACTTGCTCACAGATTAAGATAAGATAAGATAAAACTTTATTTATTCCAAAGAAAATTATTGTTGCAATGTTGCTTAGTCAGGAGTATATACAGGTTTCCCCCGCCATCCGAAGGTAGAGTGTTCCTATGAAACGGTTCGTAAGCCAAAATGTCGTAAAGCGAAGAAGCAATTACCATTTATTTATATGGGAAAATTTTGTGCGTGTTCGCAGACCCAAAAATAACCTACCAAATCATGCCAAATAACACATAAAACCTAAAATAACAGTAACATATAGTAAAAGCAGGAATGATATGATAAATACACAGCCTATATAAAGTAGAAATACTTCTCTACAATGATTGCCTGCACAGCTCTCTGTAGCGAAAATCTCACGCAAGCGCTGTTGGCATAAACGCGCTCTCCAGTAACTTTTAAACTATGAAGCTGCCAAATCTACCAAATAACATGTAAAAATACACAGCCTATATAAAGTAGAAATAATGTATGTACAGTGTAGTATCACTTACCGGAATTGGGAACACACTGATGATGGTGTGTTAGACTGAGTTGTCACAGGCTGGGTGATGCAGTGGCCCCCACCCTCCGGGCCGCCGACAGGATACATTGTCGCGAAGCACACAGGGGTAGCCGGGAGGCAAACAGCACATCATTTAGAAAAAAGCCAAAATAAACATGCTAATTAATTAGGTGCTGCCTGGCACGTAAATGTCGGCGCAGATCAGAGGCGATTGCCGATTGCATCGGCACTGATCGGGGCCAACAACTACGTGCTAGGCGGCACCTAATTATTAGCATGTTTATTTCGGCTTTTTTCTTAAAGATGTGCTGTGTGCCTCCCGGCTACTCCTGCATTCTTCGCGAATCGGTACAGTAACTGTCCAGGGCCCTGGGGTTGGGGTGGTGGAACACGGGGGTGTCATCTCATCATCAATCAGGGAAGGCAGCTCATCTTCTCCTATGATTGCTCGCCTCGATGTCGAAGATCGAGGTTCGTTGTCTGCTGTGGCTGATGTGGAAGGCTTGCTTGACTGCTGAACCTCGCGTATTTTTATATCATACAGTTCTTTGTAAGCACTCAAAACATCCTCCAAATATCCCCTAAACTTACGTACCCTTTCAAAATTAAAGTCATACTTTATAATTGCAGCGAAAATCTCATGCAGTTGCTTCACTCTCTGCATTCGGTTGAATTTTGGTTTTCGATTGTTATCCTTTCCTCTTCCAATTTCATCAGCTCTTCTTCTATCAGTTCTTGGTCACGGGATGCCAAATCCTCTTCAACATCATCTTCGTCAGCTTCCACAAGCCAAGCTCACGTTGTCCTTGCTTCGTTCACCACGGTTGAAACGGTTAATTATGTCTAGTTTTACGCTAAGTGTAAAACCCTTACGAGCTCTTTCTGGCTTTTCCAACACGTTAGAACTCATCTTGCTAACGGCTGCTCACAGGCTCGCATTTCAGCAATGCCGTTCCGAATCCGGGGGTGAGCGGCTGCTCGGGGTGCGCGCTGCCTTTTATCGCGCGCTGCCTTTCTTCGTAACAGTGAAAACACCTTCTGAAAGCGAAAACAGGGTACTAATGTAGGTATTTCATAACAGTGAGGTTTTGTAAAGCGAACGTTTGAAAAGCGGGGGGCACTTGTACCTTAAAATACAGAATGTAAGCATTGAGATATGAAAAAAAAAACAAAATGTGCTTTAAAGAGTAATAGTGCAAAATACAGATGTGTAATGAAACCAGGTACTTATATGCTGAAGGAGGAGGAGTTGTAGAGTCTTATA
The DNA here is from genome assembly GCF_030028105.1 of Mobula birostris. NCBI lineage: Eukaryota > Metazoa > Chordata > Chondrichthyes > Myliobatiformes > Myliobatidae > Mobula > Mobula birostris. The sequence continues at coordinate 51,663,167 of NC_092377.1, forward strand.
GCCACAGGGAGAAAGAGTCTCCTGTGACATTCAGTGGTGTAGCTCAGTGGAACCAGTCTGTTACTAAAGATGCTCCTCTGTTTGTCCAGAATGCCATGGAGGGGGTGAGAGGGATTGTCCATAATGCTCCGTAGCTTTTGCAGCATCCTCCTCTCAGACACCACCACCAGGGAATCCAGTTCCAGCTCCATCCCTGTAGAATGACCACGTGTTTTGTTAGTGCTTGCAGGATAGTGGATGGATGAGAGGCCTCTGCCTCTGACAACCCAGTAGTTGTTTCTCCTGATGTCACTTCCCTTGAGGATGGCTTGCAGTCAGATCATGTGAGTTACATCATCTTCTCTGTCTGTGTGCCATACAATGATCTCCAGCAACAAGCATTCAAAGTTCAAAGTAAACTTTATTATCAAAGTACAATCTGAACTAACTGATCTGCACATGAGGAAATCAAGGATCCCATTACATCAGAGGTATTGAGGCCAAGGTCTTGAAGCTTATTGATTAGTTTTGAGTGGATGATGGTATTGAATGCCAAGTAGTAGTCAATAAAGAGCATCCTGATGTTGGTAGGTAAATTGGAGCAGATCCAAGTTGTTTGTCAGGCAGGAGTTGATAAGTTTCATCACCAATCTCTCAAAACACTTCATCACTGTGGATGTAAATGCTGCTGGACGATAGTCATTGAGGCAAATTACCACTTACCTTTTAGGTACTGGTATGAGTGAAGTCTGCTTGAAACAGGTGGACATCGTACACTGCTGAAGCGAGAGCTTTAAAGTCGGTAAACACTCCAGCCAGTTGATAACACAGGTCTTTAGCACTTGGCCAGGTATCCCAACTGTGTCAGATGCATTTCATGTGTTCACCCACCTGAAGGATGCTTGCATCTCAGCATCAGAGACTGAAATCACAGGATCATTGGGGGCTGTGGGAGTTCATGATATTTCCTACATGTTTTGACGGTCAAAGTGAGCATAGAAGGCATTTAGCTCATCTGGAGGTGAAACCCTGTTGTCACCTATGTCATTTAATTTTACTTTATTAGAGGTGTTAGCATTTAAGCCCTGACACAACTGTTGTGCATCTTTCATTGATTCAGGGTTAGTCCAGAATTGCCACTTCACCTGTGAGATGGCTTTCTGGAGATCATACCTGGATCTCTTATAACTTCCTTGGTCACCGGACTTGAATGCCTCTGACCTGGCCCACAGCCATTTACAGATCTAGTGGTTCATCTCTGGTTGAGGAAGACTCTGAGTGGTTTTGTGGGGATACACTATGGCACATTTATTCTGATCCATAGATGAATCTTGAACACAGCTAAGTCCACCAATTTATAGCAATCCCGTAACCGCTCTTCTGCCTCATTGTTGTCCTAATCTCTGTAGCTTTGCTCTTTAGTCTCTGCCTGAGTGCAGATAGGAGAAGAACAGCCAAGTGATCAGATTTACCAAAGTGCAGTCTGCGCATGGAATGGTAGGCATTCCTTGTCTTAGTATAACAGTGGTTTAGTGTGTTGGGACCTCTGGTGTTACAGTTTATATGCTGTTGGTATATGTGCAGAATTTTCTTTAAACAAGCCTGGTTAAAGTCCTGACTATGATTTAAAATGTGTGGGAATGGATTGTTTCTTGTTTGGAGACAACATTGTGCAGTATCTCAGTCTTCTTGAGATGTTTGATGATATACGCAGAAAAGTTACAAAGCAAAAACCAAAATATCACGGATGGCAGAAGATAACAATAAAAAAAATCGATTTATAAGTACAGGAGTACATATTGGTCCCTCACTAAAACTCCATAAACAAGAGTGTTAATGAAATCAGTGCCAACACCAGCCCTTACATACTGCTTTGATGGTCCACTCCGTACAGGGCGATGGAACAATGAGAACTCTACTTCATTGCTTTTGTAGTGCCAGGAGGGAAGGGTTCACACAAGGTACCAGCATGACAAAGAATAATGGTCTGAGCCACTTACTGCTTTACAATACATGAAGGTACTTCCCTGTGAGTGTAAGGACAGGAGGACAATAGAATTGTAAGAAATCCGTGCTGTGTATTGTAGTGCTAAACAGTCTACCAGTGTAATTTTTCAGACGAATAAACATCATCATAACTACTGGCCAGACATATATCTCAATTCTATATATAAGAGAGTGGCTCATGTTGTTCCATTGTTTAAAAAAAGATTGAGAAGTAATCCGGGAAATTGTAGGCCGGTAAGTTTAACGTCAGTAGTAGGTAAGTTATTGGAGGGAGTGCTAAGAGACAAAATCTACAAGCATTTGGATAGAGAGGGACTTATTAGGGAGAGTCAACATGGCTTTGTGCGTGGAAGGTCATGTTTGACCAATCTATTGGAGTTTTTCGAGGAGGTTACCAGGAAAGTGGATGAAGGGAAGGCAGTGGATATTGTCTACATGGACTTCAGTATGGCCTTTGACAAGGTCCCGCATGGGAGGTTACTTAGGAAAATTCAGTCGCTAGGTATACATGGAGAGGTGGTAAATTGGATTAGACATTGGCTCAATGGAAGAAGCCAAAGAGAGGTAGTAGAGAATTGCTTCTCAGAGTGGAGGCCTGTGACTAGTGGTGTGCCACAAGGATCAGTGCTGGGTCCATTGTTATTTGTTGTCTATATCAATGATCTGGATGGTAATGTGGTAAATTGGATCAGCAAATTTGCTGATGACACAAAGATTGGAGGTGTAGTGGACAGTGAGGAAAGTTTTCAGAGCCTGCAGAGGGACTTGGACCAGCTGGAAAAATGGGCTGAAAAATGGCAGATGGAGTTTAATACAGACAAGTGTGAGGTATTGCACTTTGGAAGGACAAACCAAGGTAGAACATACAGGGTAAATGATAAGGCACTGAGGAGTGCAGTAGAACAGGGGGATCTGGGAATACATATACAAGATTCCCTAAAAGTGGTGTCACAGATAGATAGGGTCGTAAAGAGAGCTTTTGGTACATTGACCTTTATTAATCAAAGTATTGAGTATAAGAGCTGGAATGTTATGATGAGGTTGTATACGGCATTGGTGAGGCCGAATCTGGAGTATTGTGTTCAGTTGTGGTCACCAAATTACAGGAAGGTTATAAATAAGGTTGAAAGAGTGCAGAGAAGGTTTACAAGGATATTGCCGGGACTTGAGAAACTCAGTTACAGAGAAAGGTTGAATAAATTAGGACTTTATTCCCTGGAGCGTAGAAGAATGAGGGGAGATTTGATAGAGGTATATAAAATTATGATGGGTATAGACAGAGTGAATGAAAGCAGGCTTTTTCCACTGAGGCAAGGGGAGAAAAAAACCAGAGGACATGGGTTAAGGGTGAGGGGGGAAAAGTTTAAAGGGAACATTAGGGGGGGTTTCTTCAAACAGAGTGTGGTGGGAGTATGGAATGAGCTGCCAGATGAGGTGGTAAATGCGGGTTCTTTCTTAACATTTAAGAATAAATTGGACAGATACACGGATGGGAGGTGTATGGAGGGATATGGTCCGTGTGCAGGTCAGTGGGACTAGGCAGAAAATAGTTTGGCACAGCCAAGAAGGGCCAAAAGGCCTGTTTCTGTGCAGTGTTTCTGTGGTTTTCTATAGGATTTACGGCAGTTACTCCCAGTAATGTGCAAATACATCCTCTCCTGTAAATGTCTCTTCTAACAATTCATTATCTTTCTCTATTGGTATTAAAGCAGTACTACTTGCCATTTGAAAATTCTGCACCAAGGTTTTATTATTTGGACATTCAGAAACAGCAAACTGCTTTTATAATCTAATGATGTCTCAGATCAGCTGAGTCCTCTCTCAGAGAACATAGAACATAGAACATAGAATAGTACAGCACAGTACAGGCCCTTCGGCCCACAATGTTGTGCCGACTCTCAAACCCTGCCTCCCATATAAGCCCCCACCTTAAATTCCTCCATATACCTGTCTAGTAGTCTCTTAAACTTCACTGGTGTATCTGCCTCCACCACTGACTCAGGCAGTGCATTCCACGCACCAACCACTCTCTGAGTGAAAAACCTTCCTCTAATATCCCCCTTGAACTTCCCACCCCTTAGCTTAAAGCCATGTCCTCTTGTATTATCAGTGGTGCCCTGGGGAAGAGGCGCTGGTTATCCACTCTATCTATTCCTCTTATTATCTTGTACACCTCTATCATGTCTCCCCTCATCCTCCTTCTCTCCAAAGAGTAAAGCCCTAGCTCCCTTAATCTCTGATCATAATGCATACTTTCTAAACCAGGCAGCATCCTGGTAAATCTCCTCTGTACCCTTTCCAATGCTTCCACATCCTTCCTATAGTGAGGTGACCAGAACTGGACACAGTACTCCATGTGTGGCCTAACCAGAGTTTTATAGATCTGCATCATTACATCGTGACTCTTAAACTCTATCCCTTGACTTTTGAAAGCTAACACCCCATAAGCTTTCTTAACTACCCTATCCACCTGTGAGGCAACTTACAGGGATCTGTGGACATGTACCCCGAGATCCCTCTGCTCCTCCACACTACCAAGTATCCTACCATTTACTTTGTACTCTGCCTTGGAGTTTGTCCTTCCAAAGTGTACCACCTCACACTTCTTCGGGTTGAACTCCATCTGCCACTTCTCAGCCCACTTCTGCATCCTATCAATGTCTCTCTGCAATCTTTGACAATCCTCTACACTATCTACAACATCACCAACCTTTGTGTCGTCTGCAAACTTGCCAACCCACCCTTCTACCCCCACATCCAGGTCGTTAATAAAAATCACGAAAAGTATCAGGCTTGTTAGACACGATCTGCCCTTCACAAAGCCATGCTGACTGTCCCTGATCAGACTATGATTCTCTAAATGCCTATAGATCCTATCTCTAAGAATCTTTTCTAACAGCTTTCCACCACGGACGTAAGGCTCACTGGTCTATAATTACCCGGACTATCCTTACTACCTTTTTTGAACAAGGGAACAACAGTCGCCTCCCTCCAATCCTCCGGTACCATTCCCGTGGACAACAAGGACATAAAGATCCTAGCCAGAGGCTCAGCAATCTCTTCTCTCGCCTCGTGGAGCAGCCTGGGGAATATTCCGTCAGGCCCCGGGGACTTATCTGTCCTAGTGTATTTTAACAACTCCAACACCTCCTCTCCCTTAATATCAGCATGCTCCAGAATATCAACCTCACTCATATTGTCCTCACCATCATCAAGTTCCCACTCATTGGTGAATACCGAAGAGAAGTATTCATTGAGGACTTCACTCACTTCCACAGCCTCCAGGCACATCTTCCCACCTTTATCTCTAATCGGTCTTACCTTCACTCCTGTCATCCTGTTTTTCCTCACATAATTGAAGAATGCCTTGGGGTTTTCCTTTACCCTACTTGCCAAGGCCTTCTCATGCCCCCTTCTTGCTCTTCTCAGCCCCTTCTTAAGCTCCTTTCTTGCTTCCCTATGTTCCTCAATAGACCCATCTGATCCTTGCTTCCTAAACCTCATGTATGCTGCCTTCTTCCTCCTGACTAGATTTTCCACCTCACTTGTCACCCATGGTTCCTTCACCCTACCATTCTTTATCTTCCTCACCAGGACAAATTTATCCCTTACATCCCGCAAGAGATCTCTAAACATCGACCACATGTCCATAGTACATTTCCCTGCAAAAACATTGCAATTCACACCCGCAAGTTCTAGCCTTATAGCCTCATAATTTGCCTTTCCCCAATTAAAAATTTTCCTGTCTTCTTTGATTCTATCCTTTTCCATGATAATTATAAAGGCCAGGGAGCAGTGGTCACTGTCCCCCAGATGCTCACCCACTGAGAGATCTGTGACCTGACCCAGTTCATTACCTAGTACTAGATCTAGTATGGCATTCCCCCTGGTCGGCCTGTCCACATACTGTGACAGGAATCCATCCTGGACACACTTAACAAATTCTGCCCCGTCTGAACCCTTGGAACTAATCAGGTGCCAATCAATATTAGGGAAGTTAAAGTCACCCATGATAACAACCCTGTTATTTTTGCACCTTTCCAAAATCTGCCTCCCAATCTGCTCCTCTGTATCTCTGCTGCTACCAGGGGGCCTATAGAATACCCTCAGTAGAGTAACTGCTCCCTTCCTGTTCCTGACTTCCACCCATATTGACTCAAAAGAGGATCCTGCTATATTACCCGCCCTTTCTGTAGCTGTAATATTATCCCTGACCAGTAATGCCACCCCTCCCCTCCTTTTTCCACCCTCTCTATCCATTTTAAAGCAGTGAAATCCAGGAATATTGAGAATCCATTCCTGCCCTGGTGCCAGCCAACTCTCCGTAATGGCCACTACATCATAATTCCATGTATGTATCCAAGCTCTCAGTTCATCACCTTTGTTCCTGATGCTTCTTGCATTGAGGTACACACATTTCAGCCCTTCTACCTTACTGTCTTTACACAGTTTATTCTGCTTCTCTTTCCTCAAAGCCTCTCTATATGTTAGATCTGGCTTTACTCCATGCACTTCTTTCACTGCTCTATCGCTCTGGGTCCCATCCCCCTCGCAAATTAGTTTAAACCCTCCCGAATCATGCTAGCAAACCTACCTGCAAGGATATTGCTCCCCCTCGAGTTCAGGTGCGACCCATCCAATCTGTACAGGTCCCACCTTCCCCAGAAGAGATCCTAATGATCTAAAAATCTAAAACACTGCTCCCTGCACCAGCTCCTCAGCCACACATTCAACTGCCATCTCCTCCAATTCTTACCATCTCTGTCACGTAGCACTGGCAGCAATCCTGAGAACGCCACCCTTGAGGTTCTTCAGCCTTCTGCCTAATTCCAGAAACTCACACTTCAGGACCTCATCCCTCTTCCTGCCTATATCGTTGGTCCCAATATGTATCACGACTTCTGGTTGCTTTCCCTCTTGTACCAGGATGTGTGCACCCGGTCAGAGACATCCTGGACCCTGGCACCCGGGAGGCAACAAACCATGTGGGTGTCCTTCTCACGTCCACAAAATCTCCTGTCTGCTCCCCTGACTATAGAGTCTCCAATGACAACAGCTCTCCTCTTCTCCGTCCCATGCTTCTGCACCATAGGGTCAGACTCAGTGCCGGAGGCCCTGCCACCGTGGCTCACACCTGGTCGGTCGTCCCCGCCAACAGTATCCAGGATGGTAAACTTATTATTCAGGGGAATGGCTACAGGGGTGCTCTGCACTACCTGTCTGCTCACCTTCGCTTTCCCCCCTCTGACTGTCACCCAACGACCTGCTTCCGACAGCCTAGGTGTGATTACCTTCCTGTAGCTCTCATCTATGACTGCCTCATTCTCCCTTATGAGTCGAAGGTCATCCAGCTGCTGCTCCAGATTCCTTACACGGTCTTCCAGATTGCCCAGCCTTATGCACTTCTGGCAGATGTGACTCTGTGGGAGAGGGGTGTTCCCCCAAGACTGCCACATCTCACATGAGAGGCACATCACCGTCTCAGGAGACATTGTAAAAACTAACTGCGAGCTAGCTTGTCCTCCGCCTCTTCTCGTTGAAGCTTCTCGAGTCAAAGCCGCAAAGCTCCACTCCTTCACTGGCCCACTCACGCACTGGCCACTTTCCACTGGCCGCTTCGATTTAGCTATCCCTCTATTTATCTGTTTGAGCTTTTCAAAATGTTTCGTCACCTGACCTCGACTGCCCAATCAGCTGCTTTCTGCTGAGTCTGAGCTATTCAAATCTTGATTGTCTAAATCTTCATTGAGGTTATGAAGTCAGTGAAAGGTTCTACAGCATAGAGAACGGTATCTTTTGTGGTAGTAATATTTTTCCAGTGTAAGAAGGTCAAATATCACTCACGATGAGACAGAATTGTTTAGGGGTATACATCAATGAAAATCTTACTCGATAATTTTAAATGTCAGTTTCCTTTGAATTGTAACAGTGCTTCCATAGGAGCTAAAACTGTCAATGTGAGCTTTGAAGTAACAGATAGATTCAAGCCAAGGATGATGTTACAAAATGTACAATAATTAGTGATCTAATCTATTAGTATTTTGGTTGGTCACTTTTTAAAAAGATAGGTTTGCTGTCTTTGATTCTCTTCCATAATGATATAGTAGATAGACAGATAATATTGATTCCCATAGGAAATTACAGTGTCACAGTAGCATTACTTCACAGAAATATAAATATTAGAAGAGAAGTAGAAAGAATAAAAAAATAAGTTACCACAAACAGTCTAACAGGAGGGCGTCATCACTTTCCCGGCTATAGATTGACTCATTACAAAGCCTAATGGCCAAGGGTAAGAATGACCTGGTATTGCGCTGTTTGGGGCAGTGAAGTTGTCTTAGTTTAGTAGTAAAAGTGTTCCTCTGTACAGCCAAGGTGACATGCAGAGGATGAGAAACATTGTCCAGAATTGCCAGGAATTTCCGTAGGGTCCTTTATTCTACTACAGCCTCCAATGTGTTTCGTTTGACTCCCGTTACAGAGCAAGCCTTTCTAATCCTGAGCTTGTCAGCATCACCCATGTTGATGCCATTACCTCAGTCTCCCACTACATCGAGGATTGTACTGGCGACAACAGAGTGGTAGAACATGTATGCACTAATAATAGTGAATCACACAATCCTGCACCAAATCACAGTCATATTGCTAGAAGTCCACATCCCAGGTCTAAACTCACATATTATGTTGATGATGACAAACAGGTCTTTGACGTAGACCGCATACATTTTCAGAATGGAGGAGGGAAAAAGAAACAACACAATATATTGAAAGAAATCTTTTGTGTGTTTATCAGAGGATGATCTGGCCCCTGGCTAACTCTACTCAGCTACCAAATAAAGTCACTGTGAGTAAATGTGGTTGAGAGTAAGAATTATGAAACATCCATAATTATTTTCATTTTCTCACTATTGCATGACTTCTCTTTATCCACTCCTCTTTTAAAGCCATGTGGAATGAGAATGATTAAGAATACTGCTCAAAATCAAATGAAGTTAATGTGGATCACTGATATTTTAATCTCAGTTTGGTTTCAGTCCTAGGGAAATTAATGTTGCTCTGGATGACTTTGAAGTTCAAATATATCATTTAGATTTATTTTTTGAGATAATAGGAAAATTAAATTTGACTTTTTAATAAATGTTGATAATTGTCTTTGATTTTCTACCATTCGAGAAAAGTGGCAGGGCAATGTTATACAAAAGGAACCTCACATGACAGTAAAATGTAGATAAATATAATCTAAATTAATGATTAAATACATGCTTTTATTAATTCAAAAATCCTTCAAAGGTTTTACACTGTTACAAAATAGTGATCAAATTCTGAAGAAGAGTGGTATTACAAGTTCAGCACCTTCAGAGCATGCAGGCTAACAGAGATCAGTTCATTCATACCATTTTCCCTTTACCTCCCCATTCCTCTTTCTGGGGATTTGTTTTATTTTGTAAATCAAGATGGTGAGCGACTCAGTTGAGAACCTGCAAGTGGGAGTATTACAATATGCCTGTTGCCTTTGTCCTTCTTAGTGATAGAAGTTACAGGTTTAGGAAATACTTCTGTTACATGGAGTATTGTGTTCGTTTCTGGTCATCTCATTATAGGAAGAATATGGAAGCTTTAGAGAGGGTGCAGATGAGATTTACAAGGATACTGCCATGTCTTATGAGGAAAGGTTGAGCGAGCTAGGCTTTTCTCATTGGAGTGAAGGAGGGTGAAAGGCAACTTGACAAGATGATAAGAAACATAGATAGATTGGACAGCCAGCACCTTTTTCCCAGGGTGCCAATGACTAATACCAGGGGATCTCCTTGTAAAGTGAATGAGGAAAGTTTAGGAGAGATGTTAGAAGTAGTTTTTTTTTACATGGAGAGTGGTAGGTACCTGGAATGTACTGATGGAATGGTGGTAGGGGCAGATACATTAGGGACAATTAAGGGACTCTTAGAAGTGGCACATGGATGAAATTAAAATAGAGGGTTATGGGCTAAGTCGGACTGAAGGGTTAAATTGATTTTGGAGTAGATTAAAGGGTGGAACAACATCTTGTGCTGTACTGTTCAATGTTCTACATATCAGAGTAGACAAAGTGAATAACTGTTTTGTAGCCATGCACCAGTGCTGGAGGAACGATTATACAGGATAGTTGAACCGATCCTAATCAAGGATGTTACATTTTTCTGGAGAGATTTGAGCCAACTCATTCAGGTCTGTGGAGACCCGATTTGTGCATTGTAGATGATAGGAAAGCTTTGGTGTGTCAGAAGGTAAGTCAGTTGACACGGGATACTGAGTATTGGTTTGCTCTTGTAGGCATAATATTTACTATATTGTATTCCGCTGGTCCATTGGAATTTATGGTCAATGGTAAACCCAAGATGCTGATGGTGTGAAACTACTTATAATTGTACTTACAGCTTCAAGAGACTGGTGGTTAGGCTTTATCATATTGGAGCAGGTTGTGAACTGGTACTTCTGTAGCATGTAAGAAGAGAGCGGAGCTTAGTGAAGATGGCACTAAACAGCAACTCCTTTGCTTGCATCTTTGGAAACAGCTTTATTTCTATCCTTGATATCTCTTTTTTCCCCTTTCAAGGTTCTTTTGAAGACTCTGACCTGGAGTTACACTCTGACTTTGGTTCTTTGCGGGAATGCAACCCGCTCTCAGGGTGTCACGACTAGCCACTTTTCGATGTCCCAGGCTAGCACGCTTTCAGGGTGCCAGATTTTCATGGCTCTGGAAGCAGGTGGATTCGAGGCCGGTGCCACTGACTGATGCGTTGTGGGAGAACAAGGAAGATTGGAAGGAGCAGGCTTGCTGTTGTCTATGTGCCCAGAGGCAAAGAGCTCAGAAAAAGAGACACAACAGACTTTTAACACCATAAATCAACGAGTTATTTTGTTATGTCTCCCCTCTCACTGTGAAATGGGGACATCTCTTTTCCTCTTATTAGGGAGCGAGTGAGCCTGTGGTAAGTCGAATACTGGATGAACAAGTAGTCTTTGGGGTACTATAAGTCTGTGTCTTTATCGATTAACTGTACCTATTGAACCTATTGTATGTTACCTTATCACACTCTAACTGAATGCTGAATGAACTGCTTTATTTGCTGAAAGATGGTAAATGGAAGGGAACTTGAGCAATTATCAGTGAACTTTCTCATTTCTAACATCTCTGAGGACAAGTCATTTCCTGAGGCAGCTGTAGATAATTGCGCCTAGGACAGTAACTCCAGTAGTGAAGTTCTGGGACAGGGATGATTCATCACCGAGAAACTTGCTCTGTGTGAGGTGAGCTGTAAATGTTTCCCCTTGATGTCCATTGACAACAGATTTCCCAGGGCTCCTTGATGTCAACAACCCCTTCGCTGAATTTTACTCTTTGGCCCCTGATTGTTCCAAGGCAGTGATAAGGCTGATACTTGGAAGATCCAAACTGGGAATCGGGAGTGTGTTTACAGATAAGCACTGCTTAATGGCACCTCTGATGACATCTTTCACTACTTTAGTCACAAGTGAGAGTGCCAATGGGGTGACGATTATACCAGTTGATTCTGACGTTTTTTTGTAATATCTCAATCCTTCTCTGCTGCAAGGATCAAGACTCTCAAAGCCTGTGTTATTGGTATGGTGTCCATGTCCAGTTGTTGTGGTCCATGTGAGTACCAAGGACATACATAAAGTAAGGAAAGAGGTTCTGCTGAGGGAATTCAAGTAGCTCGGGACTAAATTTTAAAAAAAAGCAAAATCAAAATAGTAGTATCCTCCAGATTACTACCTGAACCATCGGCAAATTGGCTAAGGGTCAATAAGATTAGAGAGTTTAAATGTGTGGCACAAAGATTGGTTTGGGAGAAAGGGATTTGAATACACGTCCCATTCCCATTCTGATATGTCTATCCATGACCTCCTCTACTGTCAAGATGAAGCCACACTCAGGTTGGAGGAACAAAACCTTATATTCCGTTTAGGTAGCCTCCAACCTGAACATTGACTTCTCTAACTTTCATTCATGCCCCTCCTCCCATTCTCACCCCATCCTTCCTTCCTTTATTTATTTATTTATCCATCCATCCATCCTTTTTTTCCTCTCTCTTTTTTTCTCTCTCTGTCCATTTCACGATTACTCCTTGACTTCTCTCCATCTTCCTCTGGCGCTCCCCTCCCCCTTTCTTTCTCCCTAGGCCTCCCATCCCATGATCCTCTCCCTTCTCCAGCCTTGTATCCCTTCTGCCAATCAACTTGCCAGCTCTTAGCTCTATCCCTCCCCTCCTGTCTTCTATCATTTCGGATCTCCCCCTCCCCCCTTCAACTTACAAATCTCTTACTATCTCTTTTTTCAGTTAGTCCTGACGAAGGATCTTGGCCTGAAACATCGACTGTGCTTCTTCATATGGTTGCTGCCTGGCCTGCTGTGTTCCACTAGTATTTTGTATGTGTTACTGGGGAATGAGGGAGCAGTTCTGATTGGACAGTCTCCACCTGAAGCATGCTGGGATCAGGGTCCTGACAAATCATATAACTAGGGCTGTGGATATGGCTCTAACCTAAAGAGTATCGAGGGGTGTCAACAGATTAGAAAAATACAAATAAAGCAAGAGGGAAAGAGAGCATTGGAGAGGTTACTGAAGTCTCCAGCAAAGCAAAAAAAAAAACAGTTAGTTTAGAAAAGGATAAGAATTTAATTTCAGGCAACATGGAGGCAAATTTGAGAAGATGGTTTTTGAATACAGGACTGTAGGTGTTGTATTTAAATACACACAGTTAAGGAAACATGGTAGACAAGGTTATAACACAGTTAGAAATCAGCAGACATGATGTGGATATCATGGAGTCATGGCTGAAAGAAGATCACAGCTGAGACCTAACATCCAAATATACATATCCTGTCAAAAATCAGGCAGATGGGCAGAGGGAGTGGGATGGGTCTGTTGGTAAAAAAAAATTTAATCAAATTCTTAGTGAGAAGTGACATAAGATCGGAAGATGTGGAATCTCTACAAGAGGAGTTAAGAAACTGCATGGATAAAAAGACCATGATGGGAGTTTTATATAAAGGCTTCCAAATAGTAGTCACAGGAGGTAGACAAGGCTTGTAACAAAGGCAATGTTACAGTGATCATGCAGGACTTCAATGTACAGGAAGACAGGGAAAATCAAGTTGACAATGTATTACAGGGAAAGGGATTTGCAGAATGCCTATGAGATGGCTTTTCAATCCACTCATGATTGAGTCCACTAAAAGAAAAGGCAATTCTGGAGCTGGAGTTGTGCAATGCACCAAATTTCATCAGGGAAAATAAGGTAAAGGAACTCTTTGAAACCAGGGTTCATAAATATGATAAAATTCATTCTGCTGTTCGAGAGGGAGAAGCTAAAATCAGATGTGTCCGTATTACCATGTAGTAAAAGGAACTATAGAGAGAGGAGCTGGCCAAAGTTGATTGGAAGGAGACACTAGCAGAGATGACAGCACAGCAGCAATGGCAGGAGTTTCTGGGAATAATTCAAAAGATGCAGGATCATCTTTCAAAGAAAAAGAAGCATTCTGAAGGGAGGATGAGGTAACTGTGGCTGACAAGGGACCTCAAAGATAGCATAAAAGCAAAAAAGAGGGCATACTGCTTTGACAAAAATGAGTGGGAAGATAGAAGACTGGGAAGCTTTCAAAGACAAAAAGCTTTCAAAAGTAAGAAAAAAGCAATAAGGAAAGAAAAGATTAAACATGGAAATAATGTAAAAGAGAATGCCAGGAATTTTTTTTCCAGATGTATAAAGAGAAAAGAGAGGGAAGAGTGGACATTGTACCATGGGAAATTGACACTTGTGTAGACGTAAAGGAGAATGAAGAATTTTGTGGTAGTCCTGTAGCTCCTGCCCTGTAATTGCTCATTCAGGATCAATCGCTACCATCCCCTCCCCTTAGAAATGATGGCAATCGGTACTTCCCAGCTCAGCGACTTCTATATGAAAACATCATGGTTGCTGGCTGGCAACAGCTGTACAACTACACATAGTAGCTGCTAAAACATGAAACAAGAAGCAGGTGGAGAGTAGGCTGGGTACAGGAGGTCTGTCAGTAGGTACAGCTCCAGCAATGGGCTCGTTCTCTGTGCTGGCCACGGAGCAGAACTGAATCTCACACCTTAGAGCTGTAAAGCCACACTGCTCACCCTGATTGCCTCATACCAGCCCCACCAGGCAAGCTCCCAGAATTAACTGTGCATGAAACATTACTGTGGAACACTAGCAAAGATTTGCATAAGGTTCCCAGTACCCTGGTTCCCTTGGCAGCAATGGGGAGAGCAGGGCTGATGCCGTATCCCAGTTCTGCAGTTTGCATCTGCATATACTGTATAATGCTGTAATGGATCCTTTTGTTTTCAATTTCATTATGTCCTGGGGAATCATTCCAAGGCAAAGCAAGATACTAGTGCTTAACAATCACTTCAGTAGTTTTAGCAATAAGGAATTGCTTTAACATCCTGTTCTGCCAATGTATAGGATATCCAATTGACTCCATATTTCACCTGGTAATGAATCCTTTACCACTGATGAATCAAAGATACTGTACAACCCAAAATCCACAAACAAGAAAAGGATGCGTGTCGAAGCTACGTGACTCAATATGCCTGAATGTAAAAGATAAGACATTATTAAATCTGTTCATGAATAGTATTGCACAGAATGCATGCTTCCTAAACTACCTTGCAAATTACTACCGCCCTGACAGAAATTGTTTCTTTTTTGTGGTGTCCTTTCAGGATCCATAATGGCATTTTAGTTGATTTGGCTTAAAACCAGAATATTGCCTTTAGAAACCAGTTTCAGGATAGGAATTCCTACCTGTAGGATTTCAGTGAGGTTTTTCCACCACATTTGCTGATTAGCAGTCTCCGTAATATTTATTTTGTCCTACAACATGTGTCATCCACTTACATTTTAAACAGCAATAACTCACTTCTAATTGGACTACGTACCAATTTAGGCCATCTTTTCATAGAGAACCATGAGCTGCTCTCCTAAAAATAGTCTAAGTTAACAGCTGAACATTACTACTTTGGCTGAGTTACAAAATGCACATGGACTAAGATGTTAACTATCTTGTGCTATCACCAGTGGGATCATCAGTTGATCTGCCACCTGTCTTCAGGAGTTTTGGCCCACTTATGATCGAGACTCCTTCGAGGTGGTGGGCCAGCAGTGCTAAAGCACCACCTCCCACTGATGAGTTTAAAAACTTGGCATCTGCCTCTATCAGATTTGTTGGTCACTTCCATCCAACAGATAGTCTACTCTTCAGGTGTCTATACAACTACTGAAGGGTTTGCAAGATATGTATACACTGTCTGACTATCTGCCCCTCTGGACATACTTGGTCCACACCCATGCTGATCCTTTCTCTGCTGCCTCAGCTACAGCCTTGATCTCTCTTCTAGTGAAGCCAAGGTCACGCAGCCATTTCTGGAGAGTGAATGCAATAAACCCATGGCAGCCTACTTCGAATGGATAGCATGAGACCTTCCACCCTAGGTCTCTGCACTCTGATCCCAACTCTGCATATTTGGTTAACTTGCGCTCATGGGCTTCATCAATGTTGTCTTTCCAGGGGACTGTGAGTTCACCAATAACCGCTTCTCTACTGGTGTCAGACCATACGATTATATCTGGACGCAACGTTGTAAAAGCTATTTGCTCCGGGAAAATGCCTTTCCCATCCAAGTCAGCCTTGACACACCAATCATTGGCTGAAGAAAGTATGCTTGATCGTGAGCCTGTGCTGTACACACTTGACTTGGAGCCTTCTTTCACAAATGATATGTGATGTTCTGTACAGCATGGGGCACGAGATAAGTTATGCTGCAGTACTCTCTGCTCAACCGCTTCTGTTACAACTTTGAGAACGTTGTTATGTCTCCAAGTGTACATGCTGCTGGAAAGATTGACTCTGCATGCACTCAAGATATGTTGAAGTGTTCCTTTCTCACCACAAGCAGCACACCTGTCTGTCTTATCTTCATACCAGGTGCTGAGGTTGGCAGGTGTTGGGAGCAGATCGTACGCTGCTCTGCATAAAAAAGAAATGCGGAGCGGTTCCATCTGCCACAGGACATTCCAAGATAGGTGTCATTGTTCAACACTTTCCCATCGGGTCCAAGCCCCTTGTATGGCCAGGCCAGCTGTTTTAGTTAACCTCTTCTCCTCTTCTACCTCTCGTATTTCTTGTGTTACAAGCTCACGGCGCTTCTTACCTGTTGAAGAATACTACCACTTGTGGGTTGTCCATCCAAGTCCCTGGCGGCCTAGCTGGATAGCCCCAACCGTCCCCTTGTGCTTCAATCTGGACTCTACCTCATCAACTGCTACACGGGCTGACCACTTCCTGCCTGATCTCACATCAGGCTGGGTGTTCTTAATGACAGGGTCTTTTGAGTCTCAAAGCATCAAGAATGATCTTACCTTGTCTACCTTGACCTCCCCAACAAGGGATTGCACTGGGATGGTAAGCTTTGTCTGGCTGCTGTGGATTGCAACATTGGTGAGGCTGCTCGGTACTCCAAGCCATTTCTTCACATACTTGTTGATCTTCCGTTCCATTGCCTCAACATGGGACATTGCCACTTCATAGACAGTTAGTGGCCACATTATCCATGGCATCAGTCCGTACTGCAAGCACCACAACTTCAACTTGCCAGGCAAGCCACTCTCGTCAACAGACATCAGACCTCTGCTGATCTGTTCTCCTGTCTCTTGAACCCCCTTGGTGTCTCTCAGCTCCTCTGTGTACCATCATCCGAGGCTCTTAACTGGTTGGTCCTGAATGGATGGAATCTCCTTTCCACAAAGAGTGAAATAAAAGTCAACCAGCTTTCCTCTCCTAAGAACAAGGCTCCTTGACTTCCTGGTCTTGAACTTCATTTTTCCCCAATCCATTAGCTCCTCGAGTCTAGATAGTACATTTTCCACTGCCTCCGTGCTGGGACCCAAAAAGGTAAGACCATCCAATGAATCTTAACTCATTAAAAAATGAGTATATCATTTGCTGCTCAAAAGTCAAAACTCAAAAATAGCCTTTGGAATCTCAGAAGCTGAAAGGTTAAGAGGAGCTGAATTCTTCTGGTAAACTCCTTTATAAAACATCTTGTCAGGCTGGAAAGACAGAAATGTTTTCTTCAGGTCCAGCACACAATTAGCTTTGCTCGCACGTACATATAAAAATAACCTTTGCATAAAGCTTTAAAGGTCTTGGCTGAACAATCCTACAGAGAGGAGCACTCACAGTGGATCTTAATGAGCTTTAGAAACGGCTTTGAGTACGGTTACAACAAGAATACATTTCATTATATTTAAAGAAAATTGCTATTTATACTTCTCAGTTATCAGGATAGAAACATATAGGCCACTAGCTTCATCTCACAATTAAACAGTAGAGCATGTGCATACACAGTTGAAAGAAGCTACAATATCTCTTCCTGTAACTGTCTGGTTATTCTAGTTATTTTGTCCTGCAATGTTTTTGATAATTTCATTCCATGACCTGCTATGCATAGAGGAGGCAAATTATGTCTCAGTTCAGACCATATCATCAAAGTAAATAATGCATTGCATCATCTAGCATTTAAATGTATTCCAAGTTATATATCTGTTACGTAATAAATGTAAACTGACCAGCTTCAAAGTTGATAATGCTGATTGTAAGATTATCATTCAATAGGTGGTATATATCTTGGAACCACATTTAATCAGTGTCTTCAAGCTAAGCAGATTTAATTCAATCCCCACCACTTTAACGGGGATAGAATTCCTCACCTAT
Source organism: Mobula birostris (assembly GCF_030028105.1). Taxonomy (NCBI): domain Eukaryota; kingdom Metazoa; phylum Chordata; class Chondrichthyes; order Myliobatiformes; family Myliobatidae; genus Mobula; species Mobula birostris. The sequence continues at coordinate 51,680,964 of NC_092377.1, forward strand.
CATCCCATGAGCCTCCACATTCAACACATCATTCTTTGCAACTTCTGTTGTCTTCAATGGGACCCTACCACAAAACTCATCTCTGATTTCTGCAGAGTTCGCTCCCCCTACGACTCCCTTGTACAGTCTTCCCTCCTCACTAATCTCCCTCCTGGCACTTATCCCTGGAAGTGGCAGAAGTGCTGCACCTGCCCATTCGCCCTCTCCCTCACCTCCATTCAGGGCCCCAAACAGTTCTTCCATGTGAGGTAACACTTCACCTGCAAATCTGTTGTATCCAGGGTTCCCAATGTGACCTCCTCTACACTGGAAAGGCTCAAAGTAGATTGAAGGACCACTTTGTTGAGCACGTCTGCTCCATCTGCAAAGAGTGGAAATTATAGTGGTCAATCATTTTAATTCCTAGCTCCATTACCATTCCAACATACTGGTCTATGGCCTCCTCTTCGGTCATGATGAGGCCGCTCTCAGGTTGGAGAAACAAAAGCTCATATTCTGTCTAGGAAGCCTCCAACCTGATGGCATGAACAGCGATTTCTCTAAGTTCTGGTAACTTTTCCCCCTCCCCATTCCCTCTTCATACCTGCCTACCACCTTCCTCTGGTGCCCCTCCTTCTTCCCGCTCTCCTTTAGTCCACTCCTCTTCCTCCTTCTCTAACCCTTTACCTTTTCCACCTATCACCTTCCAGCTTCTCACATGATCCCCCCTCCCCACTCAGCTATCACCTTCTTGTCCTCCATCTGCTTCCTCCACCTTTATTTGGCTTCTTCCCCTCTCCTTCCTAGTCCTGATGAAGGTCTTCACCTGAAGCGTCAACTGTTTATTCATTTCCATCAATACTGCTTGTCCAGCTGAGTTCCTCCAGTGTTTTGTGTGTGCTGTTCTGGATTTCCAGCATCTGCAGAAACTCTTGTGTTTATGATGTAAGTCATGAGCAATTTGAATATTAAGATGTGATTTACAGAGATGCATATATTTCTTGAAAGCTAGTTCAAGAAAATAATAGCAGGAATAAGCCACTCAGCCATGTCAACATGGTCCTCCATTTAATTAGATCTGTTGGTGATTTGCACCTGTGTTCCAGATCTTACCACTTCCATTATTTTTAACTTTATCGTTACATTAAAAATCCTAAATGTGCTGCTAAACATTTTCATTAATTAAAAATGGTGCAATCAACACAATGACTATACTGTCAATCTGTCAGTAAAATACTTGAGGTAGATGTTCAAAAGGGGGAATTTTGCAGTTTTGATACAGAGGCCTAGTTTCTATTTTATCATTGAAACAGTTGTCTACTTTGTAACCAACATTTTGGTAGCATATGGTGAAAATATGCAAACAAGAAAGCTGTGAACTAGGCAGTATAGAGCTGAAGGAAATGGTAGTCTGGAACTAGAGTCTTTGAACATATTACACTAAATTGTTTAATGAACTCACTTCATGCCAGAACAATAGCTTCTTTGATGTTTTAATTGTAGTCCTAAACATCAAACATCAATCCATGTCTGTATTAAAAATCTATAATTCCATTTTCAGATCCTAATTAGCTCTTATTAATTTATATGTTGATTTTGTTTTTCATTCTGTCTACTAAGCAAATTGGTAAAGGATGTTCATCAAACTTGTGTTAATTTCTTTCACATTAACTTTGAAGGACTGTTTTGCAGTTTTGATAATGAATGAAACCAAGTCTTAAATAAGTATGCCCAAACCCCTTTTTTTGTTATTTGCAAAGAAAAAAAGTTTTCTCTTAAAGGAAAACTTGTAGATATTATGAATGAATTTTCAGCATGGGACTTTTTCATACAGCTCAGCCTCTAGCTTCACTGTCTTCTTCACTTCACTTGAACAATATTGCTATAAGTGCCAGGCAGGCACCAACTATGAACACGCAAACACAAGAGAATCTGCAGATGCTGGAAATTCAAGCAACACACACAAAAAGTGCTGGTGAACGCAGCAGGCCGGGCAGCATCTATTGGAAGAGATACAGTTGACATTTCGGGCTGAGACCCTTCGTCAGGACCAATTATAAACACTTGGGGGAGAAAACCAAGTCACCAGCATCATGTTTTTGTACCTGTGACAGGACTGTAACTCACTGTCAATTTGAGAAGACTAGTGTTTGCTAATAATATGAGCATCCATTGCCTGTACGTTATGAGTACTTCACATCACAGCTGTATTTACTTCCTGTGCAGAAGAACTGTGATTAGCAGCTCATTAGTAAAAGAAAAGGATAAATTGCCGTGCAAAATTATCAGGTCGATGATGATTCAGCAGGATGAGGATAACAAGTTTGCATGCTGAGTGGAATTGGGGAAAACAGAGATGTGCCCAGCTGTTTGAAGGTTATAAAGACAAAACAAAGTGGGTGAAATTTCAAAATTGTTTCTGTAGAAGTACTTGCAGGTGGACAGAAAGGAAACGGAGCATGTTCCATTTTCCTCCACTCTCTTGGCAGCCATTACAATGTACCATGAAGTGATCAGTCGCTCACACATGGAGGTTATGTTCACATACAGGAAAAATGGAGAAGAAAAATTCAAAAGGAAAGCCATAGATAGCCTAGTAATTTAATATCTTGAGGAAGATCTGCTTCCATTAACTTTTAAATACAGTTGCTAGAGCAACATATGGAATACCCTGAGGTCGCAGTATCTATCAATATCACTCATAATCTCTCACAAAAACTGACTATTTACACAATATCAATTAAAGTGGATGATTATGCTTGTTTGCACATACAAACTTGACTGCCATTAGTTCTCTGAGACACAGAATTTGATGACCTGTATAAATATTCATGTTTGACAGTATTACGTGTAGCTTGTGCACAAAAGGATGAGAAAGGAAAAACTCAACAGGACTGCTTGAATGAACTCAAAAAAGATTGTGCAAATGTTCTTACATATATTTACTGAATGGTTTTATTTGCCGGTATAGAAAGTAGAATCACTAGAGGCTTCAAAGTGTGAAGAAACAGGAGCTGGCTTCAGGTTCAAAGCAGTCACTGTTACTAGCTAAGGGGAACAGAAGCCCTCTCAGCACTAACATCCCACACAACCTTTCTTTGCACGTCAATCCTCTACCACAGCTCAGCAAGCAAAGACTCGTGTGGTGCAACTATTATTCTACCTTCATTGCTAATACAAGTTAAAAGCATGGAAGGATGACAATTTTTTGACCTGATAATAAACTGCTGGGGATCTTGTGGTGAACAATGTTAATGCACCTAACTTAGTAGCTGCACTGTAGGATAACCATCTCTTCTGGTTATTATTGCTCCCGCATGATTTGGCTATAGCTTAAACTGAATTCTAATTTAATAGAGTCTGGTCCATGAACTATAAGGCAAGTATTAAGATGTCTTATTTGAATAGTAATTATATATACTATTTCCATTGCTTTGACTTAAAGAAAACCGAAACAAAATATTTCATTCAGAACATGTTCACCTTTGACTGTTTGCATGGTAAATTATCACTTATCAACACTGTACTTAAATGGGTGGGAAGCAACATCCATGAAATGTTTGTCCTGTTGCGACCCACTTTCTGGCACACACAAACCGGCTCACAATAACGCGCGCAGGCAGAGGGCCGGCCCCAAAAAGGGTGCCAGGCCATCTTCACCAGCAGGGAGAAAATCCCGCACGCGGAAGGGGTCTGGGAATATGCATTCCCCACAGTAGTCCCGCCCAGGGAGGGCGGGAACGGGAAGGCTTTAAAGCAGGCCGCAAAGTTTGAATAAATCTCTTTCATCGCAACTCCAACTCACCGACTCCGTGTGGTTATTCTAGCGCTGTGTGTAGCACACCGCTGCAATTGGTGACCCCGACGGCCCAAACGATATTTGGGCCAGAGATGACCGACGCCGCATCTGTTCACGCAGTTTCATTACAACTGCCAAGCTTTTGGCCGCTGAGACCCCGTCTGTGGTTTGAACAAGCAGAAGCACAATTCCACATTCGGCAGATAACCTCGGAGTCCACTCGCTACCATTACGTGCTGAGCTCCCTCGACCAAGAGACTGCTGCACAAGTTGAGGAGTTTATACAGTCGCCCCTGGAGAACGGCAAATACACAGCATTCAAAGCCCTGCTCATAAGGACTTTCGGACTCTCACGGCGCGAACGAGCACGCCGCTTAATGCACCTGGATGGTTTGGGAGACAGGCCTCCGTCGGCATTAATGAACGAAATGCTGGCCCTGGCTGAAGGACACAAACCCTGCCTCATGTTTGAGCAGGCATTCCTAGAGCAACTGCCCAAGGACATATGCCTGCTGCTGTCCGACACAGATCTCAGCAACCTCCGGGAGGTGGCGGCCCAAGCAGATGTGTTGTGGAATGCCAAGAAGGAGAGAGGGGCGTCCGTTGCACAGATCACCAAGCTGCGTGCCCAACGACAGACCAGACCAGGTCCGGCAGCAGAGCCCAACGAACAATGGTGCTTCTACCACCAGCGGTGGGGCACAGAGGCCTGCCACTGTAGAACACCCTGCAAATTCCCGGGAAACGCCAAGGCCCAGCCACTGCCGATCGCTACGGCGGCTGGCCATCAGGACAGCCTCCTGCACGCCTGGGACAAGCAGTCGGGACGCCGATTTTTGGTCGACACTGGAGCGGAGATCAGCGTTTTACCTCCAACGAGTTACGACACCCGCAACAGAGAACCTGGACCCACCCTGAGGGCCGCAAATGGCAGCACAATATGAACCTATGGCACCCGCACGGTGCGGCTACAGTTCAGCTCCAGCCGGTTCACGTGGGACTTCACACTGGCCGCTGTGGCCCAACCACTCCTGGGGGCGGATTTTCTGCGAGCCCACAGCCTGCTGGTCGACTTGCAAGGGAAGCGACTAGTCCATGCCAAGACTTTTCAAACGTTCTCCCTGGGTGAAGTGAAGTTGCCAGCCCCACACCTGGACTCCATCACGCTGTCCAATGATGAATTCACCAGGGTCTTGGCAGTTCACGGCAGCCATGCCCAGACACGGAGTACAGCACCACATCCCGACCCAGGGACCACCCCTCCACGCCCGTGCTCGAAGGCTTCCCCCGGACAAGCTCCAACTGGCGAAGGAGGACTTCAAGAAGATGGAGGAATTGGGGATCATACGATGGTCCGACAGCCCATGGGCCTCCCCCCTGCACATGGTGCCCAAGGCAACGGGGGGCTGGAGACCATGTGGTGACTACTGCAGACTGAACAAGGCTACAACGCCAGACCACTACCCTGTGCCACACATTCAAGACTTTGCAGCAAACCTACACGGCGCAAGGATCTTTTCCAAGGTAGACCTCGTCCGGGGATACCATCAAATCCCGGTACATCCGGACGACATCCCCAAAACAGCACTCATCACCCCGTGCGGACTTTTCGAATTCCTCCAAATGCCATTTGGTCTAAAGAATGCCGCACAGACTTTCCAGTGGCTAATGGACGCGATGGGACGCAACCTAGACTTTGCATTCATCTATTTGGACGACATCCTCATAGCCAGCAGTAGTCGGCAGGAGCATCTGTCCCACCTCCGCCAGCTCTACTCCCGCCTGAGCGAATTCGGCCTTACAATCAACCCAGCCAAATGCCAGTTCGGACTCGATACCATCGACTTCCTGGGCCACAGGATTACTAAAGACGGGGCAACCCCACTGCCCGCCAAGGCAGACGCGGTCTGCAACTTCCCCCGACCCAACACAATCAAAGGCCTGCAGGAATTCGTGGGTATGGTGAATTTCTACCACCGTTTCCTCCCCTCAGCAACCCGAACCATGCGCCCCTTTTTCACTCTAATGTCGGGTAAGGGCAAGGACATTACCTGGGACGAAGAGGCCGCAGCCACTTTCATTAAAACCAAAGAAGCCTTGGCAAACGCCGCGATGCTAGTGCACCCCCAGAACGGACGTTCCTACTGCCGTCACTGTGGATGCATCCAACACGGCAGTCGGTGGAGTGCTGGAACAACTCATCGAGGGTCACTGGCAACCCCTGGCACTCTTCAACAAACACCTACGACCACCTGAACTCAAATACAGTGCTTTCGACCGGGAGCTATTGGCACTATACCTGGCAATCCGGCATTTCAGGTACTTCTTAGAAGGTAGGCCCGTACCTTTGCGTTCATGAAGGTGTCCGACCCCTGGTCGTCCCGCCAGCAGCGACATCTGTCCTACATCTCCGAGTACACGACGGACATCCGGCATGTCTCTGGAAACGACAACGTCGTGGCGGATGCACTATCCAGACCTACCATACAGGCCCTGTCCCAGAGGGTGGACTATGCAGCGCTGGCAGAGGCACAGCAGGCAGACGCTGAGATCCCCAGTTACAGGACTGCAGTCTCCGGTTTGCAGCTCCAAGACCTCCCCGTAGGCCCAGGTGAGAGGACCCTACTAGGTGACTTAGCTACCGGCCAACCCCACCCCATCGTCCCAGCAGCCTGGCGCCGGCGGGTTTTCGAATCCATTCACAACTTAGCGCACCTCTCCATCAGGACAACCGTCCGGCTGGTCTCCAACAGATTTGTGTGGCATGGGCTTCATAAACAGGTCAGTGAATGGGCCAAAACGTGCATGCAGTGCCAAACGGCCAAGGTGCAGCGGCACACCAAGGCTCCGCCACAGCAGTTCGAACCCACCCGCCGGAGGTTCGACCACGTTCATGTGGATATCGTCGGGCCCCTGCCAGTGTCGCGAGGAGCGCGGTACCTCCTAACTATGATAGACCGCTTCACCAGATGGCCAGAGGCAGTCCCGCTCACCGACACCACCTCCGAATCCTCTGCCCGAGCACTGATCGCAACCTGGGTAGCGCGCTTCGGGGTACCGGCCCACATTACCTCCGACAGGGGCGCCCAGTTCACCTCCAGCCTGTGGTCGGCTATGGCCAGCCTTTTAGGATTGCAGCTACACCACACAACTGCCTACCACCTACAGTCGAACGGACTAGTGGAGCGTTTCCACCGTCACCTGAAGTCGGCTCTCATGGCCCACCTGGAGGGGCCTAATTGGGTGGACGAGCTTCCCTGGGTCCTGCTCGGAATCCGCAAGGCGCCCAAAGAGGATCTGCACACCTTGTCGACGGAGTTGGTGTACGGCGCACCGCTGGTCGTCCCAGGAGAGTTCATACCAGCCCCAAGGAGGCAAGAGGAAGAACCCACAGCAGTCCTGGACAGACTACGGGAGAGGCTCGGTAACCTGGCCCCCATCCCCACTTCACAGCACGGACAGAGCCTGACCTGCGTACCCAAAGACCTACAGAACTGTAAGTTTCTTTTTGTACGAGGGGCGGACACCGGGCACCGCTACAGCGGCCCTACGAGGGGCCATTTAAGGTGATCAGGAACAACGGGTCCACGTTTGTGCTGGACATTGGGGCGAGAGAGGAGGTTTTCATGGTGGACCGACTCAAACCGGCCCATGTGGACTTGGCACAACAGGTCCAGGCTCAGGCACTGCGGCGCGGGGGCAGACTTCCCAAACAGAGGCCGATCCAGACTGTGGACATTGGGGGAGGTATCGCTGGTTCTGGAGGGGGAGGCGGGTTATGTGGCGACCCACTTTCTAGCACACACGAACCGGCTCACGAAACAGCGCGCGCAGGCCGAGGGCCGGCCCCAAAAAGGGTGCCAGGCCATCTTCACCAGCAGGGGGAAAATCCCGCACGCGGAAAGGGTCTGGGAATATGCATTCCCCACAGTAGTCCTGCCCCAGGGAGGGCGGGAACGGGAAGGCTTTAAAGCAGGCTGCGAAGTTTGAATAAATCAATTTATTGCAACTCCAACTCACTGACTCCGTGTGGTTATTCTAGCGCTGTGTGTAGCACACCACTACAGTCCCTTTGTTGTTTCACTGTTCTGTGGGATCAATCCTGAGCCAGGGCTTGTTCTGTAAAGCCTTTTCTCTAGATTATGTATGTGAATGATAATAATTGTTTAAATGAAGCTCATTGCAAAATCTGCATTCAAAAACAAAATTGTAAAATAACTGAAGTTATTTATTACGTAAGTAAATTCTTCCAGCAGTTGAAATAGCTTCAGGTTCCAAGGCGTTCTGATATAAAGATGCATCATTTGTAACAAGCTATAGATCAGTGGATTTTGCCCAATACATCTCAGACACATCTCTCCCCACCCTAGGTAGTATTTACAGGAGCTGCTGCCTCCAGAAGACAACACTTGCCATCACAGATCCCCATTTCACCGGCCATGCCATCTTTTAGCAGTGATCATAGTGCTGGAGGTACAGAAAGCCTGAAATGCCACACCACCAAATTCAAGAACAGCTTTTAACCATATGGCATTTGAAACAACTGACAAAATCCTGATCGCTTCATTTTAGCAACACTATGACCACTTTGCACTAAAATGGTCTATTTTTGTTCTAATTGTGTTCTCTTATAAAAATTGTGTATAATTTATGTTTAATGTTTTTCTTCTGATACTGCTTAGATAATGTTAAGTGCCTGTGATTTTGCTAAAAGTAAGTTTGTCATTTCACCTGTGCATGTGTATATTTGTAGAAATGGAATAAACTCATTTTGGACGTAATAAGGTTTCCACTTACTAGAAGGAAAATAATGGTTCCCTAGAAATTGGATATTACCCACCTTTGGTGCATTGAATGGGCACTATCTTTAGCTATATTCAGCATGCAGCACATGAATGTGAGGGCTCCCTGCTGCACCTGCAGTCTGTCAAAGGGCAGGTCATTTTTAACGCTTCTTGTAATGAGTATATTATTGTGATCCCTTTAAGAGAACAGTGTCTCATTTTCAAGATACTTCTTACCTTTTAATCTGAGTTCAGTGCCATTTGCAAACAGACTTTTTATACATTAAAGAAGAAATGGGAGATTTGTAAAAATATGAAAACAGCAATGCTGCTTTAATTTGTATGGATTTCTTTAAAAGATGAATGGTATACTGAACTGTATATTACTAACCCTAACTTTGCATATTTTGACCTTTGATTAACTTTCTTTTGTAATGTAGTTAATGGGCCTCACACTCTTTGATAATATCATAACCTCTATGAAACATGAGTGCAGGATAGTATTAGCATTAGGATGAATCATGACAGGAAACTTCGAGTCTATTTTTTTTTCTTTTGCTCATGATACAGACACTTGAAAACATGTCTTAAATGCTTCTTATGCGTGATTTATATTCCTTTCACAAATAACAGAGTATTATGCACAATTTTCCAAACTAAAGGCAGGGATTCTGAATTAAAGATAAAATCAGAATATTATAATTAGTAAGGGTCTAAAGTTCTCACCTACTTCCTTAAAAACCTTGGGATGCATACCATACACACTTGGACATATCACATTGGGGCATTCTTTTCTGCTTTTCCCTAATGTTCAGATTAACTTCTGTGAATTCCTGTCTCTGATTCAGTATTTATTACTTTTATGAACAAGAATGCTATGCCCTCGCTCTATTGTGAATATAGATGCAAGGACATTATTCAAAATGTCCACCGTTTCACTGTTATCAGTATTCAAATGGATTACATTGTTCATAATTAAATCATGTTCCTAATATTATTTAAAACATATCTGTTGTGAGTTTCTTTACATCCTTCCTTTTCATGGATGCCAGAATGGAAGCTTTTACTTACATATCTACTTACTTTATCCAAAAGTGTTCTATTGTTTTAATTTTGATAAGTATATATCACAGGAGAATTGGGAAAATGAGGGATGTGGAGAGGAAGGGATATTTAGGGTGGGAATCTTTTCGAAACCCCTAATGTAGTTGAAGACATGGCAATGGATTTTAGTGTGCACAGATGAGACACATCAATGTGACAGAGAAAGAATTAAATGCTGTTTGTGAAAGAAACATGAAAAGACAAAAGCAGAAAAAGGGATGAAATGAACAAAGAGACTGTGAACAGTCGGCTTTAGCCATAATCAGTAGTCAAGCACTGGGATGGAATCAATAGAAAATGAATTTCTGTGAATATTTAGCTGAAAAATATTTTTTCTTATCCAAAGGGGGCTACTGGACGAACAGTCTGAAAATAAGGGTGAGTGGAAGGGTGGCAAGTGACCAGAGAGCATTATTAAGGGTGTTAAATGACACATTGAAACTGACTTCAGAGTTACCAAAATCACGAAATCACACTATGTAATGTCTGAAGGGCTAATGCTGTGGTTAAATCCTTGGATGTATTGTAGTTTGAGCTGCAGCATGGATAAAACAAAATGGAGCAAATGTTGACCAGGTTGCATGAAGATCAATGCAAATGAAAGACTCAGAAGAAATGTAAGGAATATTCAAATATGATTAGAAACAGAAGCACCAGCTTGAGCAGTTGGATCTGTTTGAAGAGAGGTTTATAAAATTATGTGAAGCATAGATCTTTCTCCAGTATCTTTTTCCTAAGATTGAAATAGCTAGTACCAGAGATGATTTTACGTAGAAACAGAGAAACAAAGAAAACCTACTGCACAATACAGGCCCTTTGGCCCACAAAGCTGTGCCGAACATGTTCTTACCTTAGAAATGACCTAGGGTTACCCATAGCCCTCAATTTTTCTAAGCTCCATGTATCTATCTAGAAGTCCCTTAAAGGACCCTATCGTATCCGCCTCTATCACCGTTGCTGGCAGACCATTCCAAGTTTTCTCTCTGCGTAAAAAACTTACCCCTGACATCTCCTCTGTACCTACTTCCAAGCACCTTAAAGTTGTGCCCTCTCATGCAAGCCTTTTTAGCCCTGGGAAAAAGCCTCTGACTATCCACACAATCAATGCCTCTCATTACCTTACACACCTCTGTCAGGTCACCTCTCATCCTCCATGACTCCAAGGAGAAAAGGCTGAGTTCACTCAACCTATTCTCATAAGGCATGCTCCCCAATCCAGGCAACATCCTTGTAAATCTCCTCTGCACCCTTTCTATGGTTTCCACATCCTTCCTGTAGTGAGGTGGCCAGAAATGAGCACAGTACTCCAAGTGGGGTCTGAACAGGGTTCTATATAGTTGCAACATTACTTCGCAGCTCTTAAACTCAATCCCATGATTGATGAAGGCCAATGCACCATATGCCTTCATAACCACAGAGTCAACCTGCACAGCAGCTTTGAGTGTCCTGTGGACTCGTTCCCCAAGATCCATCTGATTTTCCACACTGCCAAGAGTCTTACCATTAATACTAAATTATGCCATCATATTTGACCTACCAAAATGAACCACTTCATGCTTATCTGGGTTGAACATCTGCCATTTCCCAGTTTTGCATCCTATCAATGTCCCACTGTAACCTCTGACAGCCCTCCACACTATCCAAAACACCCCAAATCTTTGTGTCATCAGCAAATTTATTAACCCATCCCTCCACTTCCTCATCCAGGTCACTTATAAAAATCACAAAGAGTAGGGGTCCCAGAACAGATCCCTAAGGCACAGCACTAGTCACCAATGTCCATGCAGAATATGACCCATCCACAATCACTCTTTGCCTTCTGTGAGCAAGCCAGTTCTGGATCCATAAAGCAATGTCCCCTTGGATCCCATGCCTCCTTACTTTCTCAATAAACCTTGCATGGGGTAATTTAACAAATGCCTTGCTGAAATCCATATACACTACATCTACTGCTCTACCTTCATCAATGTGTTTAGTCACATCCTCAAAAAATTTAATCAGGCTCAAAAGGAATGACCTGCCTTTGACAAAGCCATGTTGACTGTTCCAAATCATATTATGCCTCTCCAAATTTTCATAAATCCTTTTTTTATGATGAGATTAAATGAGGCAATATTCTCAAGGTGAGAAAGAGGAAGTACAAAGGAGATGTGCGAGGCAAGTTTTTTTCACACAGGGAGTGTTGGTGGCATTGCCAGCTGTGGTAGTAGTAGATAGTATTGGAGATTTAAGAGACCTTTATTTAGGTACATGAATATTCAGAAAATGAAGGAAAAAAGTCAATGTGTGGGGAAAAGGGATTAAATTAATTAGGTGTCAGTTTAATTAGACTGGAATAGCATGGAAGGCCCAAGTGTCTATCATGTGCTATACAGTACTCTTCGGTGTTCTATGCTCTGTTTCAATAATGGATGTTGGAAAAGCCTTTAAATATGAGTAAAACAGGGTAAGGGAAGCAAGGTGAGAGCAGCAATTCAGTATTCAGTGTTCACTCTATTTGCAGCAACATCTTAAATCAGATGCAAATCACCTATTCGGTGCATGAGGAAAAATTCACCTGAGAAGCAGGATTGAACCCTGGAGAAGCAGACAAGCAGAGAATTCTGACAGTGGACGTCAACAATGTGTGGGAAAAGGAAAGGTAATAGTTACAGGAGAGCAAACACTACTCTGTACACCAAAGGCAGAGATTGTCAAAGTCTATGTTACCTGCCTGATACCAAGGTTATAGATATCTTTTCTGGGCAGGAGAAAAACTAAGAGTGGGAGTGTCAGGATCTGGTTGCCATGGCCTCATCATATAGGTAGGACTAGGAAAGGGGTTCTGCTAAATTGCAAATCAAACTATGGTGATAATCTCTGATTATTAGCTAAAGCATAATCAAATCTCGGGGTTGTCAAGGCACTTTACTTTGGAGCACCTTGACAACTTCAAGGTATTAGGAAATGTAAAGAAGGCTAGACCCAAATGTGAGAAGTGGAGATAATTTAGTGGTGGTTGTGTGTTTAATATTTCATTCATATTTGAGTAATATTGTAAATATATAATGTTTGATCAAACATTCTTTGTCGTTTATATAAGTCATTACATATGTGTAAGAGTACATGAAAAGCAAATGTCATTATGCCACAAATTCACATATGCACACCTCACTAAAGCAAAACAAAGTAGGCATGATCATCCTGGCTTCCATGTTTTTCTTCCAATTAGTTTTGGGGAGTTACAAAACATAACAGTATATTGGCGAGTTTCTGATACAGTGTGCATGTAGCATGTTCTGTTGATAAACACAAAATAGTCTGCAGATGCTGGGATCAAAGCAACACTTACAGTACGCTGGAGGAACTCAGCAGGTCGGGCAGCATCAGTGGAAACGATGAGTCGATGTTTCGGGCCGGAACCCTTCATCAGGACTGAAGAATGAAGGAAGGGGAAGGATTTGAAGAATGCTTGTAGGTTCGGTTGAAGGACCAGTAATTTGAAAGATAAAAGGGTGGGAGAAGGCTCGCCTACCAGTTCGCCTACCAGCCCTGACTAGGAGTTGAGGATGCCATCATCTACCTGCTGAACCGTGTCTACGCCCACCTGGACAAGCCAGCGAGCACTGTGAGGATCATGTTTTTTGATTTTTCCAGTGCATTCAACACCATCCGCCCTGCTGTGCTGGGGGAGAAGCTGACGGCGATGCAGGTGGATGCTTCCCTGGTGTCATGGATTCTTGATTACCTGACTGGCAGACCACAGTACGTGTGCTTGCAACACTGTGTGTCCGACAGAGTGATCAGCAGCACTGGGGCTCCACAGGGGACTGTCTTGTCTCCCTTTCTCTTCACCATTTACACCTTGGACTTCAACTACTGCACAGAGTCATGTCATCTCCAGAAGTTTTCTGATGATTCTGCCATAGTTGGATGCATCAGCAAGGGAGATGAGGCTGAGTAGAGGGCTACAGTAGGAAACTTTATCACATGGTGTGAGCAGAATTATCTGCAGCTTAATGTGAAAAAGACTAAGGAGCTGGTGGTAGACCTGAGGAGAGCTAAGGTACCGATGACCCCTGTTTCCATCCAGGGGGTCAGTGTGGACATGGTGGAGGATTACAAATACCTGGGGATACGAATTGACAATAAACTGGACTGGTCGAAGGACACGGACGCTGTCTACAAGAAGGGTCAGAGCCGTCTCTATTTCCTGAGGAGACTGAGGTCCTTTAACATCTGCCGGACGATGCTGAGGATGTTCTACGAGTCTGTGGCGGCCAGTGCTATCATGTTTGCTGTTGTGTGCTGGGGCAGCAGGCTGAGGGTAGCAGACACCAACAGAATCAACAAACTCATTCGTAAGGCCAGTGATATTGTGGGGATGGAATTGGACTCTCTGACAGTGGTGTCTGAAAAGAAGGTGCTGTCCAAGTTGCACGCCATCTTGGTCAATGTCTCCCATCCATTACATAATGTACTGGGTGGGCACAGGAGTACATTCAGCCAGACACTCATTCCTCCGAGATGCAGCACAGAGTGTCATAGGAAGTCATTCCTGCCTGTGGCCATCAAACTTTGCAACTCCTCCCTTGGAGGGTCAGACACCCTGAGCCAACAGGCCGGTCCTGGACTTATTTACTGGCATAATTTACATATTACTATTTAACTATTTATGGTTTTATTACTATTTATTATTTATGGTGCAACTGTAATGAAAACCAATTTCCCCCGGGATCAATAAAGTATGACTGTGACTATGACTATGACTATGAGAGGGGAAGCATCGACGTCATAGGCAGGAAAACAATGGGTAGCAGAAGAAGGAGGCGGAACCATGAGGTAGGTTATAGGCAGCTGGGGGAGGGGGCAGAGTGAAATAGGGATGGAGGAAGGGAGGGGGAGGGAATTACCGGAAGTTGGAGAATTCTATGTTCATACCAAGGGGCTGGAGACTACCTAGATGGTATATGAGGTGTTGCTCCTCCAACCTGAGTTTAGTCTCATCATGGCAGTAGAGGAGGCCATGTATGGACATATCTGAATGGAGGAATGGGAAGCAGAGTTGAAGTGGGTGGCTACTGGGAGATCCTGTCTGTTGTGGCAGATGGAGTGGAGGTGCTCGACAAAGCGGTCCCCCAATCTGTGTCGGGTTTCACTGATGTAGAGGAGGCCGCACTGGGAGCACCGGATGCAATAGATGACTCCAACAGACTCACAAGTGAAGTGTTGCCTCACCTGGAAGGACTGTTTGGGGCCCTGAATGGTGGCAAGAGAGGAGGTGTAGGGACAGGTGTAGCACTTGCGCTTACAGGGATAAGTGTAGGGTAGGAGATCCGTGGGGGTGGACGTGCAGATAAGGGAGTCGGGGAGGGACCGATCCCTGTGGAAAGCGGAGAGGGGTGGAGAAGGAAAGAAGTGCTTAGTGGTGGGGTCCTGTTGAAGGTGGCAGAAGTTGCGGAGGATAATGTGTTGGATCAGGAGGCTGCTGGGGTGGTAGGAAAGGACAAGGGGAACTCTGTCCCTGTTGTGGTGGCGGGAGGATGGAGTGAGGGCCGAAGTGCGGGAAATGGAGGAGATGTGGGTGAGGGCATCATTGATAACGGTAGAAGGGAAACCACGATCCTTAAAGAAAGAGGACACTTGAGATGTCCTGGAACGGAAAGCCTCATCCTCGGAGCAGATGCGGCAGAGATGGAGGAACTGGGAATAGAGAATGGCATTTTTGCATGTGGCAGGTTGGGAAGAGGTATAGTCGAGATAGTTATGAGAGTCAGTGGGTTTGTAGAAGATGTCAGTGGACAGTCTGTCTCCAGAGATGGAGACTGAGACATCAAGAAAGGGGGGAGAAGTTTCAGAGATAGACCAAGTGAATTTGAGTTGCTGGCTGGAAGTTTGAAGTAAAGTCGATAAAATTGACGAGCTCAGCTTGGGTGCAGGAAGCAGCACCAATGTAGTCATCAATGTACCGAAGGAAAGGTTGGGGAGCAGTACCAGAATAGGTTTGGAGCACAGAATGTTCCACATAACCAATGAAGAGGCAGGCATAGCTGGGGCCCATGCGCGTGCCCATAGCTACACCCTTGGTCTGAAGAAAGTGGGAAGAGCCAAAAGAGAAGTTATTAAATGTGAGAACGAGTTCCACCAACCGGAGGAGGGTAGTGGTGGTGGGGAACTGGTGAGGTCTATTATCCAGGAAGTAGCAGAGGGCTTTGAGGCCTTCTTGATGGGGAATGGATGTGTATAAGGATTGGACATCCATAGTAAAAATGAAGCAGTTGGGACCGGGGAATTGGAAGTTAGTGACCCAGTTATTGAACAGTCTGTGCTCCAAACCTATTCTGGTACTGCTTCCCAACTTTTCCTTCGGTACATTGACGACTACATTGGTGCTGCTTCCTGCATCCAGGCTGAGCTCATCAATTTCATCGACTTTACTTCAAACTTCCATCCAGCCCTCAAATTCACTTGGTCTATCTCGGTCACTTCTCTCCCCTTTCTCGATGTCTCGGTCTCCATCTCTGAAGACAGACTGTCCACTGACATCTTCTACAAACCCACTGACTCTCATAACTACCTCGACTATACCTCTTCCCAACCTGCCACATGCAAAAATGCCATTCCCTATTCCCGAGTTCCTCCATCTCCGCCGCATCTGCTCCGAGGATGAGGCTTTCCGTTCCAGGACATCTCAAATGTCCTCTTTCTTTAAGGATCATGGTTTCCCTTCTACCATCATCAATGATGCCCTCACCCGCATCTCCTCCATTTCCTGCACTTTGGCCCTCACCCCATCCTCCCACCACCACAACAGGGCAGAGTTCCCCTTGTCCTTACCTACCACCCCAGCAGCCTCCTGATCCAGCACATTATCCTCCGCAACTTCCGCCTCCTTTAACAGGACCCCACCACTAAGCACATCTTTCCCTCTCCACCCCTCTCCACTTTCCGCAGGAATCGGTCCTTCCGCAACTCCCTTATCCGCACGTCCATCCCCACGGATCTCCCACCCGACACTTATCCCTGTAAGTGTAAATGCTACACCTGTCCCTACACCTCCTCTCTTGCCACCATTCAGGGCCCCAAACAGTCCTCCCAGGTGAGGCAACACTTCACTTGTGAGTCTGTTGGGGTCATCTATTGCATCCGGTGCTCCCGGTGCGGCCTCCTCTACATCGGTGAAACCCGACGCAGATTGGGGGACTGCTTCGTCGAGCACCTGCACTCCGTCCACTAAAACAGACAGGATCTCCCAGTAGCCACCCACTTCAACTCTGCTTCCCATTCCCATTCCGGTATGTCCAAACATGGCCTCCCCTACTGCCATGATGAACTAAACTCAGGTTGGAGGAGCAACACCTCATATACCATCTAGGTAGTCTCCAGCCTCTTGGTATGAATATTGAATTCTCCAACTTCCGGTAATTCCCTCCCCCTCCCTTCCTCAATCCCTATTTCACTCTGCCCCCTCCCCCAGCTGCCTATCAACTCCCTCATGGTTCCGCCTCCTTCTTCTACTACCCATTGTTTTCCTGCCTATGATGTCGATGCTTCCCCTCCCCCACCAGTCTTTCAAATTACTGGTCTTTCAATCGGACCTACAAGCATTCTTCAAATCCTTCCCCTTTCTTCATTCTTCAGTCCTGACAAAGGGTTCCGGCCCGAAAAGTTGACTCATCGCTTCCACTGATGCTGCCTGACCTGCTGAGTTCCTCCAGTGTACTGTAAGTGTTCTGTTGATGTTGCTCACAGTATATTCTTTAGACTGAGGACAAACCTTACTTGCCCCCCAGGAACTTGAAACTTGCTCACTCTCTCCACTTATGATCCCTCTATGATAAGTGTTTTGTGTTCCTTCGCCTTACCATTCCTGAAGTCCACAATTAGCTCTTTTGTCTTACTGACGTCGAGTGCAAGGTTGTTGCTGCGATACCACTCCACTAGTTGGCATATCTCACTCCTGTACGCCCTCTCATCTCCATCTGAGATTCTACCAACAATGGTAGAATTGTATCATTAGCAAATTTATAGACAGTATTTGAGCTATGCCTAGCCACACAGTCATGGGTATAGAGAGAGTAGAGCAGTGAGCTAAGCACACACCCCTGAGGTGCGCCAGTGCTGATCATCAGCAAGGAGGGGATATTATCATTAATCTGCACAGATTGTGGTCTTCTGGTTAGCAAGCTGAGGATCCAATTGCAGAGGGAGGTACAGAGGCTCAGGTTCTGTAACTTTTCAATCAGGATTGTGGGAATGATGGTGTTAAATACTGAAATGCTGAGCTATAGTCAATGAACAGCATCCTGACATAGGTGTTTGCATTGTCCAGGTGGACTAAGGCCATGTAAAGAGCCACTGAGATTTCATCTGCCGTTGACTTATTGTGGCGATAGGCAAATTGGTGGGTCTATTGAATGAAGATGAAGCACTGGTGGTCAGTCCAGATCAGGATGGGTACGGTGTTTTCCATCAGCCAATGACTACATTTTTCTAAGGCTCACTTGATGGCAAGTAGCTTCCTTTCTCCTACTCCGTAATAGTGCTGCGTAGAGTTGAAATGGTGCTATGTGGAGTTAAAATGGGGCTGTGTAGAGTTGCAATGGCACCGTGTAGAGTTGAACTTAAGTGATATGGAGGCACAAGGATGTGCATCCCATCTGGTTCTCACTGAGAGAGAGTGGCCCAGCCACCCATGCCATATACATCCACCTCTACAGAAACTCTGGAATGGTTTGGATCACAGAGAATGGGAGTAGTGTTGAAGCATCTCTTGAGCTTCTCAAAAGCGTTGTCTGTGGCAGGAGACCAAGTTATCCGTGTGGTAGGTGACTTGGTGACGGATGTGAGAGGAGTTGCGATCTGGCTGTCATTTCTCATGAACTGGTGGTAAAAGTTAGAGAAGCCCATGAAGCACTGTGGCTTTTTGAGGGAGTGTGGTTGGAGCTATTCATTAACATCATGCACTTTCTTTGGGTCCATGGTCATGCCTTGGGGTGAAAGGACGTAACCCAGGAAGGAAAGAACTGGAGTGTGGAATTGGCATTTTTCTAACTTGCAGTACAGTTAGTTTTCGAGGAAACACGAAAGGACTGATCAGACTGGACAGATGTGAACTTGTGGGTCCCTGGAGAAGATGAGGATGTCATTGAGACAGGCAAACACAAACTTATGTAGTATGCCTTCGAGGATCTCGTTCATGAAGGCTTGGTACACGAATGGACTGTTGGAAAGTCTGAAAGTCATCACCAAGTATTCACAGCTATCAGTGGTTGTTATAAACGCCATATTCCACTCATCCCCCTCGTGGATCAGGTTGCACGTGCTCAGTAGATCCAGTTTGGTGAAGATCTGGGCCCCGCGGAGTGTTTTGAGTGTGCTGTCCACCAAGAGTAGAAGGTAACAGTTCTTAATAGTGATTTTTTGAATCCCCTGTAGTCAATGCAGGGACAAAGACCCTTATTCTTCTTCCTGATGAAGAGAACCCTGCAGTGGCTGGGGCTTAGGATGGTTGAATGAAGCCATGCTAAAGTACCTTGGAGGTGTATTCATTCATGTCTTGTGTCTTCATTGTCAGCAAACCCAATACCAACAGACTGTTAGCTGGACGGTGACCGGAAGGTGCCTGCCTGTGCAGATCTGACACAAAACATACATCAGGCTGCTGTTTTTCAATTACAGCTCAGCACTCAACATCATAATCCCTTCAGTACTAACAGCAAAGCTTCAAAACTGGGCTTCTGTACCTCCCTCTGTAACTGGACCTCAACTTTCTTATTCGGAAACTACAGTTAGTGCAGTTCAGTAATAACATTTCCTTCTCATTGACTGTCAGCACAGGTGTACCTCAAGAATGTGCGCTTAACCCACTTCTTTTCTCTTTCTACTCTCACGACTGTGTGGCCAAACACAGCTCATACACCATCTATAAAATTGCTGGTGACACCATTGTTGTTGGAAGAATCTCAGAAAGCAGTGCGGAGTCTTACAGGAGTGAGGTGGATCAGCTGGTGTGTGATACTGCAACAACAACATCCCACTTAATGCCTGCAAAACCAAGGGACTAAATGTGGACTTAAAGAACGAGAAGTCAGGGGAAAACATACCTGTTCTCATTGATGGATCAGTAGCTTCAAGTCCAGGGCGTCAACATCTCAGATGAACTCATGAAGAAGTCACACCAGCAGCTTTACTTCATTAGGACTTTGAGGAGATTTGACATGTCATCACAGACGTTTACAGATTTATATAGATGTACAGTGGAGAGCCTTCTGACTGGTTGTATCATCAATATAATATATGGTATAGAGACTCCAATGCACAAGATGGCAAGAGGTTGTAGAGGGTTGTAGGCTCAGCCAGCTCCACTATGTTTTTTTTAGCATGTTGCACCAGACAGTCAGCCATTCTTGTCTGGCGCGTGGTGTCAGGATTGGTCTCCTTTCGGATTAACCGGGTCATGATATGAACGTTC
Organism: Mobula birostris; assembly: GCF_030028105.1. Classification (NCBI taxonomy): domain Eukaryota; kingdom Metazoa; phylum Chordata; class Chondrichthyes; order Myliobatiformes; family Myliobatidae; genus Mobula; species Mobula birostris. The sequence continues at coordinate 51,701,083 of NC_092377.1, forward strand.
CTGACTCGACTCTTTTTTTTTAACGAGGCCAAGTGGCTAGCTCAATGCTCAACCCAGCATGGATGGAAAGTGTGCTCGGGGGGTGGCCCGACTTGGATTCGAACTCAGGAGCCTTCGCTCCGGAGTCCAGCGCTGATGCCATTGCGCCACCAGCCAGCCAATGGTGCTAATACCAATCATGGAGGCATTGCCTAAAGAAGGCAGCATCTATTATTAAAGACCCTCACCATCTGGGACATGGCTTCTTTATATGACTACTATCAGGGAGGAGGTACAGAAACCTGAAGACCCACACTCAATGATTCATGAACAGCTTCTTTCTCTCTGCCATCAGATTTTTAAATGGACCATGAACCCATGAATAGAACGTTATTTTTCCTTTTTTTCCTGCATTATGTATTCACTTCATAATTTATGGATTTTTATGCCTTTGCGCTTTGCTTCAGAAGAACTGATTCTACATCATATGTCAATGATAATAAATCTGTTTCTGAAATTGGCAATGAATCACTAAGATTAGAGAGATAAATGTGCGGCTCATAGTTTGGTGTAGTAGAAATAGTTTCTGAGTCATGGGGCACTGGCACCAGTATTGGAGAAGGAGGGAGCTCCTTCATTAGGACAGGCTTCACCTGTATGACCTGTGCTGGCACATGGATGAGGCTGGAAACAGAGCTTCATACTTATTAGAAATGGGAAGAGCACCACTGCTAATTTAAAAAGAAATTAGAGTGCAGTGGCACAGGATAGTGAAGGAGAATTGAGTGGCAAAGTGCAATGAGAATGGTGGAAAATGTGAGCAAATGTTTGCCGCAGAAAGTAAATCCAGGGTAAGTAAGATTTGTAAAAAAAGTTCTTTATCTCAACATATTGCACTTGTAAAATACTACATAATTTACAGAGATAAATAACAAAGCTTGAGTATGATCCAATAGTTATTAGGAAGCTATGGTGGCAGTGTTACCTAGAGAGGATCTCATCATACCAGATTGCGTCTAATGTTGAAAAAATTAAGCCCGAAGGGAAAGGAGGCAAGTTGATGTTGTTAATCGAGGAAGGTATCAGTGTGGTGCTGAATGGAGTTAGTGGAGGAAAAATGAATGGCTGAGAAAAGTAGACAGAGGCAGAAGTAACCTATAGGCCCCAAAGAGTGGCCTGTTAATACAGCATGCATATATGGGGAGATAACAAAATTATATATGAAGGGAACTGCAATTATCGTAAGGTACAGGAGCAGAAGTAGGCTATTTGGCCCATTATAGGATATTTTAATTTATATATTGATTGGACAAACCAAATTAACAAGGTTATTGTGTAGAAGAAGTGCTTATTGAGGGCCTCAGGGATTGCTTCCTAAAGCAGCATACGACAGAACCTGCCCATAAATAATTTACAGGCTTTTTTAGACCTGAACATAATTAATGTGAGTTCATGCACTTATGTAAAAAGAATCAAAAGCAGATTATTAACTAAATGAAAATAGACAGTAACATAGAACAGTAAAACACAGTGTAATACCCTGGTTTAAAATCATATTTTATTTTATTAAAATGCTATGCTGTTAGGTATTTTATTTTCTGCAGATTTTCTCAAAATGCAATGTGTTCCTTTAACTACATTATAGAATTGAGTACTTCATTTTTACTGCTTAAAATAAAAATTCACTTGGTTGATAAGTTAGGATTGATAAATTAGCTAATTGGATTTGTCTTCGGAACAATCTAGAGTGAAAGCGTGAAAAAGAGGAGGTAGCCATTTTCTAGAGAGAGCGCCAAATTGAAGAAGGAGAAATTAAGGAAAAGGGACATGGACAATGAACATAGCAGAAGAATATGGTGAAATACTCACCCAAGTCATTTGGAAGGACAGATATTGCTGTCGGGAAATCATTAAGCAGACGATGGTCTCACGGAGAACGTGCTGTTAACGTTTAGTTAGCTGGTTATCACATGACTTTCAAGGAAGTTTGACACCTTTTCCTTGGATGTTGTGTGGAATATTTTTTTCCCTGGGACAGTTTCTTCAGTGCAAAACCATTTCAGTACTGTGAGTAAACAAAGTGAAGCAAACAGGATTGATTATGCAAGCATAAGCTCCAATGATTACATGCACGTTATTGACTAATATTTATATATAAGTGTATGATGGGTCCTTTTCTTTATTTTGTATTTTATAGTATTATTATGTTTGTTATATTTTAAAATATTTTGTCAATACAATTTTGATTTTAGTTTATGCTGGTGTGAGTTAAATTATTGCTTCCTGGTGAATGGTAAATTTGCATGATTGTGTCAGTATTCGTACAGATAACAGGCAACACACATAAAAGTTGCTGGTGAATGCAGCAGACCAGGCAGCATCTCTAGGAAGAGGTACAGTCGACGTTTCGGGCCGAGACCCTTCATCTATTCCCTTCTCATACAACTTCTCATTAACATTAAGCAGCTGTGACAGTCTCTGGTTAGTGCTACCATTTGGGCTGTCGTTGCCTGTTGATGTCACACTGAGAGCTTTGATTGAGTGCCAGTCTAGTTGGATTTTTCTCAAGCATTCACATCTGAAAAGTGCTGGCCCTCCACTTTTCAATACATAAAGCTCTAACTTGTGTTTGGCCTCCATTCATCGTACTTACTTTCAGTTTACCTTTTCAGTTCACTTTTTCACCTGTGTAGGCCTTTAGCATCACTGAAGTCTTCTCTAATCGTATCCTAGAAAACAATTGGTTGTTATCAGCCTCTGGAATTATGGACAAAACTGACCCTGTATCCAGCTCCATTTTCAGTTTTACACCAGACACATCTATTGTGATCCAAATGATTTTGTAATCTGCTTCAGTTGTGCTATGCAGCTCTAGGCATGACAGTTCACCTTTGTTCGACTCTATGAGTCTCATGCTCTTTGACATTCGGTAACTTTTTGTATTTGCTTAGTTTTGTGTTTGAGATTTTTCACTTGGTTGTGCTTTTTGTCTGCCTCGCACATTCTCTCTATGCCACCTTGTCTGTGACACTTCCTGCAGACTTTTTTTTTGAACCAGCAGTCATTTACATCTTGGGAGGATTTGCCACATCAATGACATCTTTGGCTTTTTGTACCATCCAGAGTCATCTTGTGTCCACTTTCTAACCACCTTTTCTGTAGTTCTGCTGTATCTTTTGCTGCAGTCTCTGATGATATTGCCATGGTCAATGCCTGTGCTAAGGTTAGGTCTCTTTCAGATAGTAGCCTCTTTAAAGTGCTTTGACAATGCATGCCTCATACAAGTCTGTCCCTTAATGCATCAGAAAGTTCATCTCTAAAGTCACAGTACCGAGAAAGATTGTGCAGTTCTGCAATGTATACAGAAATGCTTTCATCTTTTGACTAGCCCTTTTTGTAAAATCTAGATCTTTCAGCTATCGCCAGCCATTTAGGACTCAAGTGATTTTGTAAAATTGTAACAATTTCATTGAATGTCTTGCTTGCTGGCTTTTCAGGGGTTGCTAGGTTGCATAAGAGACTGTATGGTCTTGGGCCCAGTAAGCTAAAAAGTGTAGGGGCTTTCACTTGCTCCTCCATGTTGTTTGCATTATAATACAGTTCAACCCTCTCGATATATGACTCTCAGCCTTCATTAGTGCTATCAAGTTCATCAACTTTCCCCAAATGAGTCCATCACCACGTTATTTTCACTTTAAGTTCAACACATCTTTCACTGTTACTCATGCATCCTTTGATGTTCTCCTGCTGTTTAACTCTTGTTGTTTTGTCCCGTAACTGTCAGTGCAATTCGTGATATTTCCTAACATTCATGTTCATACTTATCACCAATTTGTTGTGTCTGTGCACAGCTACATGTGTTTTAAATAAGCACACACATACGGGAGATGGCTTTAACTGGTGTAGTTCCATTGCAGCGAGAGAGAGAGAAAGAACATTGCACATGTGTAGACAACAGGTCAATGCACATGCAACAGATCCATACATGGTGTTGTGGTGGGGTGTGGTCATTGCTCTAAAAGATATAGATTCATACATTAAAGTATGCAAGACAAGCTTTGCACTGTACCTCAGTACATGTATCAATAATAAACCAATACCAATTCCAATGCATTCTAATCCAGGTAGCATCCTGGTAAACCTCTTCTGAACTCTCTCCAAAGATCCACATCCTTTCTATAATAATGGAACCAAATTTTTCTGAAATGGTCTGGTGGTGTAACCAAAGTTAGACTGTGGAGGCAGTCCAAAGAAGATTCATCAGATTAATTCCTGGGTTAAGAGGATTATACTCTCAAATGACACTAAATAATTTTGGTCTGTAGTGAGGTAATTTTATTGAAACATATAAATTATTATAGGGGCATGAAAGTCTGAATTTTGAGATGTTTTCATGAAAGGGTGAGTCTCAAACGTGGGGACTATAAGATAGAGGCAGTCATTTTAAAATGAAGTGCAAAGAAACCCATTCCCACAAAGGGCCATGAATTTCAGGAATCCTCTTTCCAGAAAGTTGTGGAGGCTAGATCATTAGTAGCATTTAAAATGGAGGTAGATTACTTTCTTTAAAGATCCAGGCATTGAGTCTGATGGGGTTGGGGAACAGGGGAGCCATGATTTTAGCAAATAGTAAATCAGGCTTGAGGAGCCAGGTGGGCCAATTTTGCTCCAAATAGTTTTGTGTTCTAGCAGAAAATGGTAGTAAAAGACATCAAGAGACAGGAGATCCAGATATCAGCATCAGAAAAGGAGATCTCAATGGATCATGTGCGTTCAGCCATGCTGACAATGCAAGGGTTTGTTCCCCAATGGCAAGGGATGTCCAAGGATATTTCTATTGATATGAATGCAGAGCACTTACAGTTTCAAGATTTTGAATAATCCATACAAAACTTGTCGCTTTCATTGGTAAATATGTAATATAATCCTTTTGATCTCAGACCTTTCAGGTGGCTTTGTAATTGCCAGCCAATTAAGTTAACTTACATTTATCTGCTCCTCTTAAACTTGTCAAAGGTTGGATTTTTGATGTTTTAGTACATACCAAGTTATATCCTATGGAGCTGAAGATGCAGGCATAAACTTTTTCTCCCTATTGATGACCTGACAAAATGCCTTAGGACAGTACACAGGATACAATCATTATGATGTGAAACAAATGGAAATCAAGTAGTGTGTAATTTGTGCATTTAGAAATCTCTGTAGGGTAATGTTATGGGTGACAGATGACACACATTGTTTATAATAGAAACTGTTCTACATCATTCACAAACACCGTCATTGAATCGTTGTGTTCATTTTAAGAGATGGTGTCTGACCTAATGACGTCAGCGTAAGGTGACTGCTTTTGTTCTGTTCCTCAAGGAAGCAAAGGGCTGCAGCTTTTGTTTAGCACATAAAATAACTCCTGTATGTTTTATTCATAAGATTCTACATTAGTGTTTCATCTTCTGAGTAGGACCTATCAAAACAACCTAACTAATCACTACTTGCTTCTAGAATTAGAGAGAAAATAAACACCTGGCAATGGGAACACACTGGGAGTAAGATAATGAATAGCAAAGAGTTTTAAAGGGCTTACACAGCAGTTTAAAAAGGAGGGTATTTTAGTTGGATGATGGATCTCTACAATTGATTAAGCTTGAACTGGAGACAAAGAGACTACCTAATGCAATTATAGCAGGAAATTCTCTGGAATTTTTTTTACAGGTATGATTCTGAAGATGTATAATAAATAGATATCCAAAGCCAGAAAGATCACACTAAAAAAGAATCACACCTTATGGAAAAATACACAGAGTAAAAGTGAAATCAGGTTAAAAAAAATGACCCATGTAAATTTGGAAGGAGAAGGGGAGTGGTGCTCACTGTGTTAAATACAGGAACATGTAGAATAAATGGAGAATCAGAGACCTAAATGGGAGTCCATAAAAGCATTGTTGTCCACATAAAATATGACAACTTCTTCAGCATGGAATTGAAGGATGAAAACATAGAGAGCTTGTGTATGTATGATTATGAAGACACGTAGTCCTCTTTTATTGTCATTTAGTAATGCATGCAATAAGAAATGATACATTATTTCCTCCAGTGTGATATCACAAAACGCAGGACAAACCAAGACTGAAAAAACTGGCAAAACCACATAATTATAACATACCATTACAAACAGTGTAACAATACCATAACTTGATGAAGAAGTCCATGAGCACAGTAAAGTTCAAAGTTTCTCAAATGTCCCACATCTCACGCAGACAGGAGAAGGAAGAAAAACTCTCCCTGCCATGCCGACCACAATCCGACTCTGAGTCATCCGAAAACTTTGAGCTCTGATCAGCTCTCCGACACCAAGTACTGAGCGCCATCTCTGTCCGAACGATTCGATTTCCTTCTCGGTCACCAAAAGTAGGCAAGGCCGGGGATTTTGAGGCCTACCCTCCAAAAGATTCCCGACAACATGGTAACAACAGCAGTGAACAGGTGTTTCAGAAATTTCTCCAGATGTTCCTCTGTGCTTTCACGTCCATTCTCCATCAAATCAAAATTTAACAGATTTAACAGATACGATATCATTTTTCACCAGAGGGCTGCGCACACGCAAGCGCGTGGCCATCTTCTCCTCCTGGATTGGTTAAGGGTTGACCAAAACAACAATTGATTCACAGAGACAGACAAGTAAAGCATTCATTTTTATGACCTGTACAATGCTCTGCTAGATCAGATCACTCCCCAATTTCTGAATCAAATTGATCTTCATTCAATAATTTAATCAAGTAGTTGTATATTTGGTAGCTTAGATGATAAAGATAAGTGCTTATTTGTTGTATTAATTACCAGGTTAATTTTTTAGGATTCACAGATGTGCAACACTGACAGTCATTCCGACAAAGCCACTATACAATGTAGGTAAGTGCTAATGAATTGAAAATAAACAATCATTATATCTATATTTAGAAATATCAAATATGAGCCAATAGCGAAACCATCTTATGCAAATTACTGTCAAATGATGTGCCTGGATATTTTTTGAAAGGATCCGCATTTGTGCTCTCCATTTTCCTCCTGCAGATGCAGAAAGCTGATTTGTTAGTTGTAATGATCCTGAGGCTGAACGACAGGACACTGATCAGTGATAGACTTTGAGTGACATCGTGTGCTTATGTGAATGGTCTGAAACAAGATCTGCTCACAAAATACAGAAAATGCTGGAAGAACTCAATGGGGCAGGCATCATCTATGGATGGAAACTGAACGGTCAGCGTTTTGGGATAAGGCCCTTCATCAGGACTGGAAAGGAAGGGGGCAGAAGCCAGAATAAAAGAGTAAGGGGAGGGGGAAGAGCAGGAACTAGCAATAATAGGTGAATCCAGGTGAAGGGGGATGACTGGGGAGAGAGGAAAGGGAGCAACGTGAGAAACTGGGAGGTGATAGGTAGGGAAGGGAGAGGGCCGAAGAAGGTGGAATCTGAGAGCAGAGGACGATAGACCATGGAATAAAAGGAAGTAGGTGGGGAACTAGTGGGAGAAGGATGAAGGTGATAAGCACGGTGTGATGGTGGGGACGGGAAAGTGAATGGGTAATAAGTCCCCAGGGATAAGGGAAAGCATGATTTGAGTGGGAGGTGGGGGGAACAGATGGGAATGGTTACTTTAAGTCAGAAAAATTGATGTTCATGCTGTCAAGTTGGAGACTACCGAGACTGAATAGGAGCTGTTGCTCCTTCGTTCTGCTCACAAAAGCCCTCTGAAAGATGGTGAAAGCTGTCTGCTTCCAGTGTATCTCTATGTCAATCCGTGTTGGGAACACTCAGCAGCTGCGGGAAGAGAAAAAGAGTTAATGTCTCAGGTGGAAGAGACTTTGTCGAAGCAGAATTATTGTTGCTGAATCCCAGCAAGATACTGCTCAGCTGCTCGATTGCACGTAGAGTGCAGTGGTGTGGAGGGTGAAAGCAATGGCTCAATGAAACACAACTGGGAAATCGCTGGTGGAGCATGGCCTGTAAGTCTAGACTTTTACATTCTAGTGAGTCCCAAACATACGAGGACTGCCAATGTGGTATGTCTGCTATTTAGTATGAAACTGTTAACAAAACACAGAAAAAAAAGGAGGAACATAGAAATCAGTTACTAAAAATCAGCTGACATTCATTTAGGCAGGGAATACTCCATTTGACTGGCTTTCTAGTTGGGAATTTGGATATTACGACAACTACTATGGGCCTCCATGAATGAAAATTTGAATCTAATCCAATTAGTCTTGATATCAGCATCTTGAGTTCAAAAACATAACTGCCTTTGATGATCCTTGTAAACACTGACAATGTTGTACCAGTAGTTGGGCAAACATCCTTTTGATATTAAACATGTACTAAGATACAGAGGAAAGGAGAAGAAGAGGTAAGTGCCTAAAACGGGGTTTGTAATAAAATGTTACCCTAAGGCAGCTGTACAAATAGATACACCAGCGTATTGCCCATGACTTCCTTCAAAGAGATCAGATGATCTACAGCAGGGCCTCAGGATGTACCCCCTGCGACTTACTGGCTATTAGCTGTGTGACTGATAGATGGATGAGTTCACCTAATCCAACACTTCACGTGTGGAGAGGGTTTATCCATGTGAGAACTGAACCAAATCCTCGTAATTTGTTACAGGCTTCCTATGAGTCAATCTTGCATCATTTTGTTGACAGTGTAATACTTCAATTAAATGAATCTGAGATAAGGTTTGAATTTTTTTCTTATTTCAACGAAGTCTGAATAACATAAAAAATTCACCTTCGGACTTGGGCTCTGAAACAATTGCAGCCAGAGGAAAAGTGCAGCGTGCAAACATGGGTTTCAGACTCAGTTAAGAACAATTCATCCCACTAATTCTTATCACAGTAAAATTACTTATTTGACCCAAATATTGCCTAAGATAGGTATCCAAGCAGCTTTACATTTAAAATAATAATAGTTATGTTCCATCTGGTTGGTTATTTGGCTACTGAGCTTTATAATGATAAGAAAAGAAACTGCCAATGGAGGGTAAAAGAGATTGCAGGTGCTGGAATCTGGAGCAAAACTGGAGCTGGTGGATGAACTTAATGGGTCAGGGAGTATCTGTAGAAGGAAATAAGCAGTTGTTATTTCAGGCTGAGAATCTTCATCTGGATTAGACTGACCCACTGCATTCCTCCACAGGTTGTTTTTTGCTGAATAAAATTGCTGATGCTTGAAATCCATTTCATTTGTATGAAATGCTTTAGTAGAACTATTATTTAGATAATTGATTTTTAATACGTAGTTTTTATGAATATGCTAACTAATAACAAATATTTTGAAACTTTTCTAAATGTTTTGCATTAGAAGTTCTGATGAAGAGCAGAAACGTCATCATTAACATCTGAATGTGTATAATGTATCAGATAATTCCTCATAGTTACTCAGTGCGTTACACAGAATAGGACTGAAATTGACTAAATCTGCAGGCATTAGTAAGTTAAAGGCAACTATAAATATTCCTTAGGTAGAATTTGAGATGATTAAAATATTCAGCCGCAGCACAAGCTTTGAACAATCAATTAATTTCTGCATTGTAGCAGAAATGTTTGAACATTCCCTATCACCACACAGCAGGAAAGTTAGGATTACGCCATAGAAAATGTTAATTACTTTTTAATAATAGGGTGGTGTTTGGTTTTAAAAAGAGCTGAGTCTATTTTGCCAAATACATTTATCAAGATGAACTGTTAGTTTAAAACCTTCTTCTAAATTTGGACAATATTAGACTGAAAGTTTAAATTTGGTATTTACTATTTACCGGAAACTCATTGCTAACATTATTTATAATCACAGCCTTCCATCATGCTTTAAAGACTTTCGTCATGCTCTAAAGTTTAGTGAAGCATCACAAAACCTTTGACAGGATCTGACACCAACCAAGTCATTTTCATATGACAATTATGTTTACATTTGATGTTCTCTGATGTACTACAGTTGACAGGTCATTCTTCAAGTCTGAATCAATTAAGTTCCCCCCTGTTTTATTCCTCCATGTTAATGACTCTTTCTATTCATGAGTTGATCAATTCCTTTCAGTTTTCATGGCATCAATACACATACACCCATTGTGATTTATGTGTATATTAGTTTCTCAAGACATGGAAGTCACGGGCAAAAGTCACAGATTATTACACTTATTGCTAATTGTCCCTAAACTGAGGAGATTGTCAACTATGCTGAGAGGCCACAAATAAAGTTAAAGATTAGTTTTGTTTGTCACATGTATATTGAAGCATACAATGAAATGTGTCATTTCTGTAAATGACCAACACAGTCTGAGGTTATGCTTGGAATAGCCCGCAAGTGTTGCCATGCTTCTGGCACCAAGATAGCACGTCCATAACTTACTAAACCTATCCCTTAAGTCTTTGGAATGAGTGAGGAAACTAACACAGTCACAAGCTCCCGACAGTTAGGGGTAGGAGTTGATTTCAATTGGTGACCACTGGCACTGTAATAGCATTACGCTAACTACTGATCTTACTCACATCTGTGCTGTCCTACTACTAAGGACAAACCAGGTAAAGATGACATGATCTGTGGATCAGACAGAATTTTATGACAATCTAGTACTTTCATGATTAATGGTACTGAGCTATTTAGAAGAAACATGCTTCTTTGATTACCTAAATTAAATAACACAGCTGGCATGGTGGGATTTTAACATGCTTCTGCTTTAATGGGTCTTGAACCCTGGTTGCCTGTCCACAAATTTAATAAATATTGCTATACGTTGAGGTCATTACGTGGAAAATTCATTTAACCATTATGAGGCAACTTTTTACTCCTACTAATCAAAGTGATCATTTGTAAGGGAAGACAGTGTTTCATAGCAATTTTAATATGATGGTGGAGGTTCAAATGGTGTGCATGTTCAGCAACTAAAAACTGTTGTATAGTTTCTTCCTTCTTGTTGAAGAAAATATCTATCTTGTCCTTCCTGCCAGAAATCAGTCAGGAAAGCAACACTGCATATAATTAGGCTCTGTTCTTCATGATAAGGAAAGAATTGCCTAATGGTGCTCTAATTAGAATCAAATCTTAATCAGAATCCCGTTTAATATCATTGGCCTGTGTCCTGAAATTTGTTGTTCTCCAGCAGCATTATAGTGCAATACAAAATTTTTAAAGAACTATAAATTACAATAAGGTATATAATTAAATTAAATGAGTAGTGCAAAAAGAGAGCAAAAAAAAGGGGAAAAAACAGTGAGGGTTTGTAGATGTGTTCATTGTCCATTCAGAAATCTATTGGTGGAGGGTAAGAAGCTGTTACTAAAATGCTGAGTGTATGTCTTTAGGCTCCTGCACCTCCCCCTTGATGATAGCAATGAAAAGAGAACATGTCCTGGGTATTAGGGGCCCTTGATGATGGATGCTGCCTTTTGAGTATACCCTCAGTGCTGGGGAGGCTAGTGCCCATGATGGAGCTGGCTAAGTTTGCAACTCTTTGTAGCTTTTCCCAGTCCTGTGCAGTGGCCCCTCTATACCAGACACTGATGCAACCAGTTAAAATGCCTTTCCATGGTACACTAGTAGAAGTTTGTGTGAGTCTTCGGTGGCGTACCAAAGTCTCTTCAAACACTTAATGAAATGTAGCCGCTGCCATGCCTTCTTTGCAATTATATCAATATGTTGCGCCCTGGGTAGATCTTTAGAGAAGTTGACACCCAGTGAGAGTAGAGCAGTGGATTAAGCATGCATTCTTGAGGTGCGCTAGTATTGATTGTCAGTGAGGACGAGATGCTATTTCCAATCCGCATTGATTGTGGTCTCCTGACGAGGAAGTCAAAGATCCAGTTGCAGGAGGAGGTACAGAGGCCCAGGTTTTGGAGCTTGTTAATTAGAAATGAGGGTATGATGACATTGTAAGCAGATCTGTAATCAATAACAGCAGCCTGATATAAGTATTACTATTGTCCAGGTGATCCAAGGCCGAGTGGAGAGCCAGTGATATTGCATTCACTGTAAACCTAATGTGGTGATAGGCAAATTGCAGTGGGTCCTGGGCCTTGCTTAGGCAGGAGTTAATTCTGACCATGACAAACCTCTCAAAGTGTTTCAAAACAGTAGATGTGAGTGCCACTGGGCAATAGTCATTGAGGCAGCTCACACTGCTCTTCTTGGTCACTGGTATGATTGTTGCCCTTTTGAAGCAGGAGAAAACCTTCGGCTGTAGCAGTGAGAGACAGATGACGTCCTTGAACACTCCCAAATTTTGTTCTGATGTTTCCAAGAATTTAAAATTGGTTTCAGTGCACTGTTACAGAGAATTGATTGGAATATTTTAAGAAAAATTAGATCCTTTTGGTATTCCATTTATTCATCTATAAGGTATACTGCATGTGCCAAAGGTATCACAACTGAAATTCTATATACACTCCTTTTACTGATTCTCTTCTCACCTGATCTGTTTGATTGAAGGATGAGGGAAGTTGATGAGGGAATAAAGGGGCCAATTTGCACACTTTTTCTCACCATCCTTGCTCTTATTTTATCAACAAGGCCTATGAAGCTTCCACATACCTAATCTCTTGAGATTTACCATGTTATCAGACACTAACCTCTTGGTGCCATCTTGCTAGCTTCAGGCTGCCCATTCTCAATCACCTGACCAATCATGCCTTCTGGCTGAAATGTCACAAAGGAATAATTGTCAAGCGGCCTTTAAAACTACAACATCTCAGTTGGGAACAACACATGCTCACTTTGGAATCTAAAATGTGGTTCTTTAGTTTCACATGAATCCTGATGATGTTAAATGTATATTCCTCAATTCTAAGCTCTGTTTAAATCAGTCTGTATACAGCTATATTAATTATTGATTAAGCATGTGTGCTTCCTTCTCCCTTAAAAGTACCTCCAGATTTATTTTTCTTCACTCTAACAGATATGCCTTAAAGGTCTCCAGAAAGGGTTTGCTTTCTTTAGGTAAACCACAACTGAGCACATGATTGAGATAAATCTGTCAGGTCTGTTGGATTCTCGCCAATTCAATGGGAAACAGCTAATGATTGTTCAATATCCATTCATCCCACTGAAGGCACTAATTCATATTTTATTTGACAGCGATTGATCCCTTTCAGTCCATCAAAGCCATGCTAATTCCTAGAGCAATCCTGGTCCCCCCTCTCACTTCCTTGTAATCCATTCCCTCTCACATGCCCATCATCTCAACCCTAACTCTCCAGTCGTGTACAGCATTAGGGGTCATTTGCAGTAACTTAGCAACCAACATGTCTTTGGATATAGGAACAAACCAGAGCATTTATTTGGCCACAGGGAGTGCAGGTAGACTCCACACAGACTGGAAATCGGGAATGAATTCAGATTATCACAGCTCTGAGGCACGATGCAAGATGCCATCCTTATACGCATTCTCTAGTTTGAGCATTTCATTGACTATGGAACGATTCAAAGTTCAAAGTAAACTTTATTATCAGAGTACATACATGTCACCACATACAACCCTGAGATTCTTCTTCTGCAGGCATACTTAGCAAATTTATAGAACAGTATCTGTAAACAGGATCAATGGTCAACGGACTGTGCAAATGCAGATAGAAATGAACAACAATAAATAACGAGCAGGAAATAACAAGATAAAAGAGTCCTTAAATGAGTGTAGTTTTCGCTTTTTGTTCAAGAGCCTGGTGGTTGAGGGGTAGTAACTGTTCTTGAGCCTGATGGTGCGAGTCCTGAATCAGCATCCAGGAAGGGGATTGAAAATTTGGCTGAGTGGTGTAATAGCAACAACCTTTCACTCAATGTCAATAAGACTGAGAAACTGATTGTAGACTTCAAGAGAGGGAAACCAGAAGCCAGTAATCATCAAAGGATCAAAGATGGAGAGGGTCAGTCACTTTACATTACCCAGGAGGGTGCCACTGTCTTAGAAGACCTGTCATGGATCCATCATATAAATGTAATCGTGACGAAAGCACAACAGCACCTCTATTTCATGATGTTCATCATGGTGAAAATAACAGCGAACACAGTTCTAAGTTCTTGAGATCTAAAGTTTTGAGCTTTTTCTGATATTACTATGTCAGTACAAGCATTCTGTATGTCACGATGTCCTTGGCAGCTTAATAGAGTTACTCAGCACAGAAACAAGACTGTAATCAACCACTAATTACCTATCTATACTAATTCTATTTATCAGTACTTGCTATATGGACTAAGTTGACCTGAAGATTCAAATACTCGCCAGATGCTCTTAAATGTGAGAGAACCTGCCACCTTCAACCTTTCACACAATGCATTCCTCCTTCTTGGTGAAAGAATTCTTCCTCAAAATTTTTCTTGATTCTTCCTCAGATAAACCTTTTCCTCCTGTAGTTATTAGAGGTTAGGATTTTGGGAGGTGCTGCAGAAGAATCCTTAACAGATTGCTTCAGTTCACCTTGTATGTCCTGACAATTCAGTGGTTTGGAGAGGGTGTGAGAATTCAGGAGGTACATTGTGACAATTCAGTGGTTTGGAGAGGGTGTGAGGGTTCAGGAGGTACATTGTGACAATTCAGTGGTTTGGAGAGGGTGTGAGGATTCAGGAGGTACATTGTGACAATTCAGTGTAAGTACCATGAAATTGGAGTAACACCGCTGCTTTCTTTGCTCCACATGAATCAGTCTCAACATTTTTTTTTAAGAAGCAGACTTTTCATTGTAGATTGCTGCTGGATCTTGAGCATATCAGCCCAGTTTGCAAGTTCACCCAATGATAGCCAGTCTTTCAGATTCAAACTAAAACAAACCTTGGGTACCTCAGATGGAGAGGACCAACAATGTACTTAGATAGGCACTAAGGATTCAAAGTACATTTATTATCAAAGAACATACAAATTATACAACCTTGAGATTCATCTGCTTACAGGCAGCCACAAAGCAAGAAACCCGAAATAATGCAAATACAAAAAAAAAGACCAACACTCAATGTGCAGAGATAGAGAAAAAAACAAATCATGCAAACATTAAAAGCAAGCACCAGCATTCCAAACCAAACTGAACCCACAGTGCTGGGGCCTGGAGCAGCTGGAGTAGGCCCATAACCGCAGTAGTAATTCTTCACACAGCATGGCAAATCACCACTAAGTTTGTTGCAGTGCGAGAAGAGCAAGTGAAAATTGGCCCGATCCTCAACTCTGGTCCTGGCATCCTGTCTTTTCAGTCAATCTAGGCTGGCATTTAAATCATCGGAACACCAGGTCATGCCCTGTTCCAGGGCTCAGGCCCAGCTGCAACAATAGGCTCTGGGCCTGTACCCCACCACTCAGCTCAAGGCCATTCTCGAACTTTCCAAATCGGCTTGGCACTGAGATCAACTGTGTAACAACTGTTCCTGAATCAGTTGGTGTGGGACATAAGGCTTTTGTACCTCCTGCCCTCCTGCCTAATAGTAATAACAAGAAGAGGACATGGTCTAGATGGTGGGGATCCTTGATGACAGATGGTTCTTTTTTAGTGGTAATGCTCCATGTAAGTGTCCTCACTGGTGGGGAGGGGTTTGCCTGTAATGGACTGACTGAGCTGTATCAATCATTTTCTGTAGTCTTTTCCATTCCTGAGCATTTGTCTTTCTGTGATATAACCAATTGGAATTCTCTACAGGCAGCTTCCAGATACCTTTTGGCAGAATGACTGTGGTCCCTAAAATAGTCCCGTTAGGCATCTGCTGTACACTCATAAAGTGCATATGGTGAGGCTGAATTTCTGCTCCTCCCAGTCAACATACAATCTGCTCCTCTTCAAACTAGGAATGCAGAAAATTCGGATAGGAATTAGTGAGAAAAGGGCACGTTGACTATAAGAACAGCTGGAAGTTATAAAAGCGAACCTCTAGGTATCTTTGTTAGCCAACATGTTGAAGACAAGCCAGTTTAAATGTTCCCTTTGTACTTCCTACAATCAATCATCTATACATCCTAGAAATGACACTAGTGATTCTACATTGCCTCATGAATATTCCCTGCAACTGGTGACTGATGTTCTTGGCTTCAACCTCAGCCACGTTTTGGGTTTCATCTGGAGACCTTGCAGGAGGCATTCAGCATTGATGTGACCAGTGTTCTAGATCTGCTCCAGACACACATGGTAGAGAATCACACTTTGCACTTTGGGCATTCCCATATCTAGCTCTGCTTGCAAACTTTTCTTAGAAGATTCTTAGCTTTCCAATGACATTCTTGACACCTTGGTATGACATCTGATAAAATAGCTCCCACTTTTATTGAAAATTCTCACTCCTGTTTCACAACCATCAGATTCCCAAGAAAGAGCGCCTTGTTATTGAAGTAAGTGAAAAGACTGTGGCAGACTTGGCTGAATGTCTTCATAAATTTAATTCCCTTCATTCAATAGAAACCATTTGGTAAGGAGATTAAACTGAAAGGGATCTAAAAAATTCTTATTTCTAACTGCAGAACTCTCAGTTAGGCAGTTGGTTGTCACCCACATAAACCTTATATGCTAATTAGCATAATTTTACAAAGATAGTAACTTCACCCTATTTTTAATAACTTGCCAGGTGAAATGTTCACCCTTAACAGTGTTCATAACCACAAAATGATAAAAAAATGATAGTGGGAGTAGGCCAATTATCCCCTTGAACCTACTCCAGCAGTCAATAGATTGCAGTTGATCCCCAACTCACTCCATTCGCCATTTATACTTCTTCTCTTTGTCGATCTCCATCTATCATCCACCTGCCATTGTCTCTCAACTCCACTTCTCCACCTCCCATTCCATATCTAGTACAACTAGCCAATCATCTCTCACCCTTCATCAATCTAACAATCATCTCAGACTCCTGTCTCACCACTTCTATTCTTTCCTATATTCTGGTCCTGTCCTCTTGGCCCTGATGCAGAGTTTTGACACAAAATGTCAACAGTTCTCTTCCTCCCTCAGATGCTTTTCAACCCACTGAGTTCCTCCAGCAGATGTTTTGATAGCTGATCCAGTCTTGATCCCATATTCAGCTTCCTGTAATCTCTCCCCTACCTTTTGCACTTTAGATCAATATCTGTCAATCCCTGCTTTAAATATCAATATTTGTCGCACCTCTTACCTACTTCTGTTCCATATTTCTCAAACCTGAAGCCTCCTATTTTGTCAGAATTGAGAGAGAGAGATAACACTGTTTTTTCCAGTTCTGAGAGAATGATTTTAAGCTTAACTTTGTATCACGTAGGAATTTTGGAGAAACAAAAAAATTAACTTTTATTGAATATAGTGGATTTAATTTCATCACAGTGCTGACACTCTGCAATAGTTCAACTAGGCTAAAACAGTTTTGTTGATGATTTTCATTTGTACTCAGTTTCTGAGGCTTCTTGCTTAAGTGTCCAATAATAATCAGCCAGCATTGGTAAAAGGGCAAGATTCCACTTGCCATGATACCATTTCTCCCATGACTGCAATGTCCTGGTGAAACATTTCACCATGCTTGTCACTGACAGCACCAAGATTTGCAGGAATGACGTCTAAAAAGGAATGCAGAAAATGAATCTTTGGTGACATATTGCACTTCATGGTTTTGTATGCTTGAAGCATACTGTCAACCTGCTGCACATAGTTTGGTGCTCTGTAGTTGCCAAGAAAATTTTCAACAACATCCTTGAGTGCCTTCCATGTGATTTTCTCCAGTCCCACTAGAAATTATTCGATTTTCCTATCATTGATGACCTACTTGATCTGTGGACCAACAAAAATAGCTTCCTTGATTTTGGCATCAGTTATTCTGACTTGAATTATGAATTGAAATAACAAATATCAGCAATTTCAAAAAAAGTGTGTGATAGGGAAACTTTATGGTGATTTTCATGATCAGCAGCTCAAAATCCATAAGATACACCTGACAGTAATCAGGAAGGAAAATCTTTGTTGTTCAGTGTAATTCAAAGTATTGAAAATGAATTTCTAAGAAGGAAGTGTGAAGATATAAATTCAGTCTAAATAAAGCTGGAAAATGTAAAGCTTCTATTCAGGTAATATAATGGAAATAAGGAGAAAATAAATCATAAATATAAAAAAAAACCATAGAGTTGTTAGACTGCTATTGAAAAATAATTAATACACCCTTATATCTTTTCTGGAAAGAAATCCTGCCATTATTTTGGAATTTGACCTTTAAATATGTTCAAAGTGTTTAACTGCTCAGGTCTTCATTAGTGACAAATGAAGACACTTAGTTATTGTGGGCAATGCATATTTATAAATGTCAGTCTTTGCAGTGATCACCATACAATAAAACAACTTAAAACTACTATGGCATGTTTCACTTTTATACACTCTGGTAGACAATAAAATTCAAGTTGATTCCAGTGCAATCTATGCAGAAATAATGGGACAGATCAAAAGATTAATAAGAGATCCCACCTCTTGAAATAAAAAAAATGATGACATATTGTCACATTGGCAGACCTGTGTATTGATGATGTCAAAATCATCCAAGACATTAAAGAATAATCAGAAACACTAGCTTGTTATTCATTGAGAATTGTTGTCTAGGATGCTGGATTCCAGAAATACTGGGAAGTATTTTCAGACATCAACTGACATCTTTAGCATACTGCATTAAATATGACATCTGGCAGTATAAATAGAATAAATCCTTGATATAACCTACCTCCACAAATTTTCCTCAAATTTTAAAACATGTTTTTGGAAAAAGAATTCAAATTTATTGTCAGAGGCCGAGATAACAGTTTAGACTGATTAACCAACAGTGTTGATGCTGTATATGGATGGAATATGGTCAGGTGATGCCTTCATATGAACATCCTCTGCTGTCAGACAATAAATAATGGTTTGGATCTATGGGTTCTTTAGCTTTAATCAAAGTCAATGCAAAGGAAGTGTCCAGTGGGAGAAATAATTAAACTACATACGGAGTTTGGATGAAAAAGAAATAGATCTTTTGGGATAAGTAATTGAGGATAAGAAGCTGTACAGGATCAAAGGACTGTATATAAGTTCATTTACAATATTCTATTAATCTTCTAAATATTTTGCAGCTGACGGGTTTTAAATATGGTAAACTTTGGGGACCACTTCACACAGCTGTAAAATCCATTGGCATGAAAGAATGTTCCTGTACGAAGTAATAGACGTACACAAGATCCTGTCATATAATGCTCCATTTCTAATGGAATTACAACATCTTCCTGCACATTACAAATTGGTTAGAATACTACTGGTATTACAAGTCCTCATGGATCACAACTTCCAAGACAGATTTATGCCGAACAGTATTGTATATTCGTTTTGTCTTTGGATTTGGATTTATGGAAAATGTATTAACATTGTGCTTAACAGGTTTGACATTGTAGCTGTCTAAATACTCAGGAGAGATGCTGTCTCTTTAGTTACAGTTCTGTACTTCAACAGAATACTTAGCTTGCAAAACATCTCTTCTGTCTACAACATTGTTTGGTTCTAATTTATTAGGTAGACCTAAGAGAGTCTGCTTGTCCATCTGCTTGTCATAGCTTCAAATACAATTGACAAATAAAGAATTAGTTGGAACTCTTTAATCAAAAAAACCTTTGCTTTGTAGTTAATTTTGACAGAGTTTAATGAGTAAATGTTACACTAATCTCTGTGCAGTTGTATGCCAGATCAACTTTTTATTAAATGATGTCTGAATAGTACTAGCACAAAGCTTGAAATTGAACTAACCTAAGACCTCAAACTTACCAACCTGGAACTGCAAACTACTATAGTGGAAGCAACTGACAAAGAGCCACAAGGTGCAGTAAAAAAAGAAGTAAGTTGCATTTACATAACCATGGGACATGTTAAAGTACTCTAGAGATTTGAAGAGAAATCATGGTTCTGGTAAAATAGTGAGTCAATCTGTGTACAGCATACAGATAGCAATTTAATATTGACCAATTGGCTACCATCAAAAGAAGTGACGGAACTGATAAAAGAATAGTAAGAAAATGCTTAAGAAATAGAAGCACAGAAGTTGAAGCAGATGTGTAAATAGAAAAATAATGATTTATCACAATTGATAAAAGGAGCAATAAAAAGTCAAATGGAAAACAAAGAAGGATAAAATATTAAATTAATAAAACATATACAATCAGACAAAAATAGGTTTCTCAGTAAACAAATATGCTTTATTAGGAAAGGAGGAAAGAAAGAGCAATTTGGATCCATATTGACCAGTCACACAGAAACAGTACTGATGCAGCTTGCTTATTCATTATCTGGCAACGCACATTAAAGATAAATCAACGATTCAGCGATGAAGGAAGAGATCTGACCCCTAGAGAACTCATTAATCTTTGGATTCTCTTACTGAACAGAAATGAATAAAACATTTCTGCCAGAACTGAAGTTAAACTTATCTGATCAAACATGACAGTGATAAGAACATTTTAGTTAAAAAAGAAAGTGATCTCACAGATATATACGTACGTGCAGACATGACCATACAAATATCACAGATGTGCACACATACTCTAGCCATGTGTGAACTGTGCAAGTTCACCATTGCACCCAATAGCTTGAACACACACACACGCTTATTATCTGCAGAGAGATTAAACACATGCACAATACAAAGATGTGCAAACCTGAAGTTATGCATATACAGTGTATAAAATGCATGTGAACCCTTACATTAGGCAAACTTTTTAGATACAAATACACAAAATGTGCACATAGAGTGACATATACATGCACATTATAAGCATTCACTCACCTGCAACCACTCATGAAATGTACACAAGAAACAGGCATTCACAGTTAAACTGTACATACCTTGCTCATAATCAGACACCATTCATTCAAGACAACAGTGAGATTTTTTTTTGGATCTAAGAAAGAAAATCTGGCCTATCTTTCCAAGATGAAAGTTCAGAAGTAATAGAGAGGGTGCATTTACTTGGATGTCCCTGTGTCCAGAGCTTTGGAAAGCTGTGTCCTTGTTTCTTTGTTTCCATGTTATCAGAATTTTGATCTGGAGAGACATGGGAATGAAATATTAACCATGCTTTCTTTTATTTAAAATGCTGGCTAATGTGCAAAGTGGTTTAAGTATTTCAGTTCATATTTTAGATTTCTGGCACTTGCAACATTTTGTTTTAAATTTCAGATTTTTCTGAGTGAGGGAAATATGCTTTGAATTAGTGGAATACCGCAGGCCAATTGATGTCTCATACAAGGGCACGAGATCATTCCTAGAAACCAAATTCCATAGTGTCGTTCTTCTGTACATTAGATGGTTCAATTTAAAAAACAATAGAGATTTGGATGAATAGTCCAGTGACTGAAATGGCAACACTGTTTCTTTTCCCAGAAAATCTGCCTGACCGGTAGAGTTTCCCTAGCATCTTCTGCTTTAACTATCGTTGTACAGTTTTTATTCCAGTCCAGAAAGCTTCCCTCCTGCTTCTGCAGGGTGGCAGTTCTCAGGACGTATTGAAAATTTGAGTACCAGAAGTGTGGACCTAATGCTGCTTGCACCTCCTGCAAATTAAGCACTTTTCCACCCGCTTCACCGACTCTAAAATTGTCACCACTGGAGCCCAGAGGTTATAATTTCACTGTATCTCCGAGTCAACAAGATGATTTGTTTATATCAAGAGGTATAATATTTCAACATTTCTTCTGGGAATGGCTACCCAAACAGAGCGCCTGAACTTTGTTGGGGATTTCCTATTGTGCTCTAGTTGGACCCCTCATAGCATGCAGTGGGGGTGCATGAACTTCTGCAGATTCCCCAGCACTTACGCTGGGAAACCTGCCCACTGAACCTGTGCCAGCTTAATCTGACAGACACCCAGCCAGCCCATTCACCTACATGAAGATAAACTGCTGAGAGAGAGAGAAAGGGACAAGTATAATTTACTTTCTCGTTCTTTTGGTTTAATTGAATTAACTTAAATCTGTTTAATGTCTGTGTTTTAAGTGTTCTATAACTTCTGTCAAAAAAAGTTGAAAACATTTTGTACCAATGTGTATTTGTTTTTTAAATTATATTGATATTTTTGAATGTTTGTGAATGGCAGAAACATTTGCAAAAGTTCTATGTCTGTAACAGTTTTGACAACCATTTAGCCCTTGTATGTGACTCAACTGGCAATCAAGCCAGTTAAGAGGAGGTACTATCTATTTGCCCTGTGCAGTTCCTGATCAATCAGTTGGGATCTGGCTGACATGGTTGCTCATGTAGGGACAATAGAGTGACACACTGACCACAGTACCCCTTCACCGTTCAGCCAACTCATATAATACAATGGGCTGTTTGAGGTATCTGGTCAAGATACTTCCCAATTGCACATACATACATTTCATCCAGGAGATTACAAAGGAAACTTTCATTTCTCGGAGTTTATTGAGAATTGAAAAGTGGTTCACGTATCCACATCTGAGAAAAGTACTGAAATGAGATTTCTGAAAAAAAGACGACTTGTGCTGTCATTCCATAAAAAGTGAGACTGGGTCGTCCAATAATCAGTGGTTGGAAAATTATTGGGAAAATATGTTTTTAGATATAAATCTCATTTGGAAATATATGAGTTAATTTGGACAATGATTTGCTAAGAGAAGATTATATCTGGTCAATTTAATTGAATTCTCCAGTGCTTTCACATTCTTCCTATAGCGAGGCGACCAGAACAGCACATAATACTTCTGCACAGTGTTTTGTAAATTTACAACATAAAAATCTATTTCACGCATGATTCAACCTTCATCTTCTTCGCCATTTTATCAATTTGTGTCGACACTCTCTGGAAACAACGGACTTGGATCCCAGAGTCTTTCTGTTAATTAACATTCCTTAGTCCTCTGAAATGCACTATTTATGTCCTATCCCTACTTGACTTTACAAAATTCAACACTTCATGTTTGTTAGAATTAAATTCCATCTGCCAGAGTTCTGTCCTACTACCTGTCTAATCTCTACACCACTGTATCCTCTGATAACCTTCCCTGCTATTCATAGCACCACCTATTTTCAATTCATTCTCAAACTTACTATTCGTATTTCCTATGTATGTTCACATCCAAGTTGTTAATATCATGAATAGCAAAGGACCCACATCAACCCTTTGTTGTACACCATTAGTTATGGACTTCCCATCAAAAAAACATTCTTCCACCTCTATCCCTGCCTTGTATCACAAAGAAAATTTTAGGTCTAATTAGCCATCCCACCATGGATCCCATGTGCCTTAACCTTCTGTATCAATCTACCATGCGGGCCCTTAGCAAATGCCTTACTAAAGTCCATATAGAGAACAACTTGGCTTCATTTCTTCAAAAGAGTCAATCAAATAAGTGAGACAGAATTTCCTCTGCACAAGTCATGCTGACTAACCCTGGTCAGAGCCCACCTTTCCCAATCTAAGAATTCTGAGGTTTGAAATGGAATTATGGGAATTGAGTCTGACAATGATCCTTCTTGGACTCTGAGCCATTGAAGTTGCAAGCTAAGGGAATATTGAAAGAGCTCAAATGTTAGAATAAGGCAGTAGGATGGAACTGGAACTAGTAAGTGATTGCAATGCCTGTTTTGGAGGGGCTGATTTGCTGTGGCCAACTCCCTCAAAGTGACCAACACTTTGCAATTTGGCCTGCCACACACTGACACCTAGTGGCTAGAGCCTGAAGCTTCATGATGCTATTTCCTCACTGGGCCAGCAGACATCGGTTTGGACCTGCTGCTCAATCTTCATATTCACCCGCACTGTGCTGGGCAGAACTTGCTGCTTACTTGCATCCGGAAGGCTTTTGAAAGGCACAACTCTGGAATGAAGCTTTGCCTCCTGCCTAAGCTGGGCCCTTTTTTTATTATATTATATATATATATATATATATATATATGTCTGTGTAAAACTAAATGCATGGATATAAAGAAAAAAGAAATAAAGTATGGAATAATAAACAAAATTAATTTAAGGATTAAAAAATAACTAAAAATATGATATAATAGAAGTAAAAATAGATAACTTAATCTACCTTTTTCCCCCCAAAGTCCGAAGTAGAATTCCCCATTTAAATGAAAAGAGATTTTGATCGTACATGAAGTTTAATCTGGCAAGGGATCAGAGGAAGTTTCATCAGGACTTTTGATCTACAGTTGTTGTCTTCTAACCTGCTGAGTTTTTCCAAAATTTTCTGTTTCTTTTAGATCTTCAACATATATATATATTATTTCTTTCCCCTCTCCATCTGGGAAGATTAAGTGTTATGGGGTATTAGAGGACGCTGGAGGAAGTTGTATATACATTCAGTGGTCACTTTATTAGGTACACCTGCTCATTAATGCAAATATCTAATCCGCTAATCATGCGGTGGCAACTCAATACAGAAAAACATACAGACATGGTCAAAAAGTTCAACTGTTGCTCGGACCCAACATCAGAACAGGAGGAAGAAATGTGATCTAAGTGACTTTAACAGTTGATGCCAGATTTAGTGGTTTGAAAATCTCAGAAACTGAGAATCCCCTGGCATTTTCATGCACAATAGTCTCTTGAGTTTACAGAGAATGGTGCAAAAATACACAAAACATCCAGTGAGCAGTGGTTCTGTGGGTAAAAACACCTTGTTAATGAGAGAGGTCAGAAGAAAATGGCCAGACTGTTTCAAGCTGACAGGAAGGTGACAGTAACTCAAATAACCTCACAATACAGCAGTGGTATGCAGAAGAGCATCTCTGAATGTACAACACGTTGAACCTTGAAGTAATACCTGCACACTAGAATTTATGAATGAAATGGATCTCACTTAACCTTCTCTGATTCCCAAGGAGTTAAACCATGCCAGTCAGCCCACCTCATTGATGAGACACAAACGTTAAACTAATCGAAGAGAATACTCCTTTTCTCCTTGTTAATGGGTAGGGGAAATCTTGGTTGGATAACTAAGGTGCCCTACACAAGTAAGTTGTAGTTTGAATTCTAGCATAATCTGATGCATTCTCAGAAAAACTTAAAGTTTGAGTGCAAAAAATGTGCAAACCCAGATGTTCAGCAAGTAGGCTTTCTAATAAATATACATGAAGGCAGCAACCCTTTTGGAGAGTGGAGAGGTTATTTGTTTTCTGTTGGAGTCATCCTAAAGTACAGTGGCAGTATTCCACGTGTGTTATTTCACCTAAATGACAAAAAATAAAACGAGAGGAAGTTGGACTACAGTTACAAAGCATAGAACAGGACAGTTAGCAGGTGGTACTGTGATGCTGCTCTGAATAAGATCACTTTGCTCTGCAAAAGACCTCCATTCAGAATACAAGCATGGCCATGAGCTTCCTGTTACCTACCTTAATTCTCAATCTCACTTCCACTCTGACCTCCGTGTTTTCAGTGTCCTACATTTTTCTAATAAGTCATGATGTAAATTTAAAGAATAACATTCAATCATTTTATGAATAAACTTCTGCCTTCAGGCCTCAACAAAAATTAACTATTTAAGTTCATCTACATTTAGAGAGGTCTTTTTGTTTCCATCTTAACTCTAGACACCCATTAACTTATGATTATTTCAGATAGTTAACCATTTTCCTCTCACAGCAATTTCCCACACAAATGCAAGAGATGTAAATAGGCCTTTTACCACTTCTCATCCTATCATCCAAGGATCCAAATAGTCCTTCCAGTTGAACTTCTTGAACTTCTGGTAATGCCTCCCCACCCCCCCCCCTTTGCCATTCCCCATCCCCTTTTCCCTCTCTCACCTTATCTCCTTGCCTGCCCATCACCCCCCTCTGGTGCTCCTCCCCCCTTTTCTTCTTCCATGTCTTTCTGTCCTTTCCTATTAGATTCCCTCTTCTCCAGCCCTGCATTTCTTTCACCAATCAACTTCCTAGCTCTTTAATTTACCCTCCCCTCTCCCAGTTTCACCTATCACCTTGTGTTTCTTCCTCCCCTCCCTCCCCACCTTTTAAATCTACTCCTCATCTTTTTTTCTCCAGTCTTGATGAAGGGTCTTGGCCAGAAACGTCGATTATTTACTGTTTTCCATAGATGCTGCCTGGCCTGCTGAGTTCCTCCAGCATTTTGTGTGTTGCTTGGATTTCCAAAATCTGCAGATTTTCTTTGGTTTGTGATTGTACCCCAATAATATTAGTTTCCATCAAATCACAGTCATATCATCCTTCCTGTCTATTCTTTCTGATTTTGTTTTCAGTTTTCCAGTTAAATTACTGTATTTGGCTCTCTATAACTGCGGCCTGACCTGTTGAGTTTTCTGTCTTTGTTTTTTTTTGTTTGTTGACTATTTCTAACAATTTCTGCCCTTTTTTGTTGTTTCACTTTTCCAGTATTTGCAGTTTTTTTGTTTGAATGTGTGTACTAAAATAATCCATTGTCATTCAATGCAAATATAAACACGGGATTGGAGGATAGAGAGCAAACTGATGGAAAATGAATAGCAAAAATGTAACAGTGAACTGAAATCATACAACTTGCAAGTGTATCAAAGTGTCATATTTTTATTAGAGGCCAAGTAAGACAAAGCTGGGGACTACCTGGAATTTGGTATGATAATTTGATAAAATAAGAATAAAGTTCGTCTAGATTTTTAGAATCCAAAGTTATTTGTGAAGATTAATTTGTATTCTTCGGAGAGAAAGACTAGATTTTCAATGTCAACATGGGCATAAAAATGAACACTGGGGTAAGTGCAATTTTTCTACTTTTCCCTTCAATATTTAGCTACCTTGAGAAAGACTCAAAATAAGTACTGAATTTACAGAGGTGTTTCATCTGTAAAAAAAACTTATAGATACCAACAAAAATGTTATAGTTTCCACCTTTAACTTCCTAACTTATGAACATATTTTGAAACTTAAACACTTCTCATCGATATTTTTTTCTCCATTCATGAGGAAGGACGATAAACAATGATTCTGGCCATCTGTTCCTCCATCTGCTGATCTTTTCCAAAAACATAGACACAAAAGAAAAAAAAACTCATGTGGCTCCACAAAGCATAAGAGATTGTTAGTGGCCACGTTCCAAGCAGTATAGCTTGCCTTATATTTGATAAAAGTCAAACCAGATTTAAATACCCATACTCACAAATGCATTCATAATCTGCAGTACGTGTATATCAAGGTAAAATCATGCAACTAGATTTTCACTGTTGAGTTGGAGTTCGGAGAGAATGGGAAGAAGATATACTTTAGGTTAATCACTATGTGATTAGCAAACAAGGTGACCAACTTTCTTTTGTTGTTTTTCCATTTCTTATATGCAGCATTCTGTTATGTTTCATTGGGTGCAGGTTGGCTCCAGAATGATATTGGCAATGGGTGATTAGACAACAGGTTTAATAAACCAGTATTTGAGCTAAACAAAAATGCAGTGCTCCATGTTGTTATTGATAATTGGCTAGCCATCCAAGGGTCTCTTACTGCAAAAGTCTATCATGAGTGAAGCATTTTTCATAGTAGAAAATATTTTCACCATTTAATGCCCATAAACAGGGAACAAGTAGGCCAATATCGGGACTCTGTGATTTTGAGGTTTCGGGCAGTGGGATAGTGTGGCCAATAAGCTTGAAGCATCTGCTAGGGACCAATTGGAGCCAATGGTTGGGTCAGGCATGAAGGGAAGAGGAAACATTCAGCTGTGAGATAAAGAAGCTGGTTTTAAAAATCAGTTTGAGCATAGTCTAATTCAATGGTTCTTAATCTTTTTCTGCTTTTGGCCCACTTGTGACTTTCATTTACCTCTGTGGCCCCCACACTCCATAGTTGTTACTTTGGGTAATACGCACAAAATTCTGGAGGAACACAGTAGGCCAGGCACCACCTATGGAAAAATAAACAGTTGATGTTTTGGGCTGAGACCCTTGATCAGGAATGGGAAAAAAAAGCTGAGAAGTCAGAGTAAGAATTTTTTTTGGGGGGGGAGGGGGGAGGAGGGAAGGAAGAAGTACAAGGTAGTAGGTGATAGGTAAAACTGGGAGAAGGGAAGTGGTAAAATAAAGAGCTGGGAAGTTGATTGGTGAAAGCCGTTTATCTCATTTGCATTAGTCTTCACTGTGGAAGATGCTAGCAGTATGCTAGATGTTGAAGGGTGTGAGGGAGAGAAGTGAGTGCAGTTACTATTACAAGGGAGAAGGTGCTCAAAAAGCTGAAAGACGAATAGAAGTTGCTCGAACCAGATGAACTGCACCCTAGGATTCTGAAAGAGGCAGCGGAAGAGATTGTGGAGGC
Organism: Mobula birostris; assembly: GCF_030028105.1. Taxonomy (NCBI): domain Eukaryota; kingdom Metazoa; phylum Chordata; class Chondrichthyes; order Myliobatiformes; family Myliobatidae; genus Mobula; species Mobula birostris. The sequence goes on from NC_092377.1 coordinate 51,729,290, forward strand.
ATTAGTAATGATCTTTCACAAATCATTGGACTCTGGCATGGTGCCAGTGGGCCGGAAGGTGCAAATGTCACTCCACTCTATAAGAAAGAAGGAAGGCAGCAGAAAGGAAATTATAGACCAGTTAGCCTAACCTCAGTGGTTGAGAAGATGTTGAAGTCAATTGTTAAGGATGAGGTTATGGAGTACTTGGTGACACAGGACAAGATAGGACGAAGTCAGCATGGTTTCCTTCAGGGAAAACCTCTTGGAATTATTTGAGGAGATTACATGTAGGATAGATAAAGAGGATGCAGTGGATGTTGTGTATTTGGACTTTCAGAAGGTCTTTGACAAGGTGCCACCCATGAGGCTGCTTACTGGGTTAAGAGCCCATGGTATTACAGGAAGGTTACTGGCATGGTTAGAGCATTGGCTGATTGGTAGGAGGCAATGAGTTGGAATAAAAGGATCCTTTTCTGGTTGGCTGCCAGTGACTAGTGGTGTTCCGAGATGGCTGGTGTTGGGACCGCTTCTTTTTATGCTGTATATCAATAATTTAGATGATGGAATATATGCCTTTGTTGCTAAGTTTGCAGATGATACAAAGATTGATGGAGGGGCAGGTAGTGTTGAGGAAACAGGTAGGCTGCAGAAGGACTTAGACAGATTAGGAGAATGGGCAAGAGGGTAACAAATGAAATGTAATGTTGGAAAATGCATGGTCATGCACTTTGGTAGTAGAAATAAATGTGCAAACTATTTTCTAAAGGTGAAGAAAATCCAAAAATTTGAGATGCAAGTGAACTTGGGAGTCTTTGTGCAGGTTAATTTGCAGGTAGAGTCGGTGGTGAGGAAGGCAAATGCAATGTTAGCATTTATTTCAAGAGGTCTAGAATAAAAGAGCAGGGATGTGATGCTGAGGCTTTATAAGGCACTGGTGAGGCCTCACCTTGAATATTGTGAACAGTTTTGGGCTCCTCATCTAAGAAAAGACGTGCTGGCATTGATGAGGGGTCACAGGAGGTTCGCAAGGATGATTCTGGGAATGATAGGGTTATCATATGAGGAATGTTTGATAGCTCTGGGTGTGTACTCACTGGAATTTAGAACAATGAGGGCGATCTCATTGAAACCTTTCAAATGTTGAAAGGCCTAGACAGAGTAGATGTGGAAAGGATGTTTCCCATGGTGGGGGAGTCTAGGGTATGAGGGCACAGCCTCAGGATAGAGGGAGGTCCATTTAAAACAGAGATGTGGAAAAATTTCTTTAGCCAAAGGGTGGTGAATTTGTGGAATTTATTACCACAAGCAGCTTTGGAGGCCAGGTTGTTGGGTGTATTTAGGGCAGAGTTTGATAGGTTCTTGATTGGATATGGCATCAAAGTTTACGGGGGGGGGAGGCTGCAGAGTGGGGCTGAGGAGGAGAAAAAAGGATCAACCATGATTGAATGGCGGAGCAGACTCGATATGTCAAATGGCCTAATTCTGCTCCTGTCTCATGGTCTTATGGTAGGTACAGTGCTAATGAAATAGGTAATAAGATTGACAAGGTTCTGCAAAGTGAGTTCAGGGAGTTAGGTACCAAATTAAAGGGCAGGACCTCCAGGGTTGTGATCTTAGTCTTGCTACTTGTGCCATGTGCTTAGTGAGGCCAGAAATAGGAAGACTATACAGTTCTATAAGTGGCTAAGGCGTTGGTGTAAAGGGAAGGCATAAGATTTTTGGATCATTGAGCTCTCTTCCAGGGAAGGTGGGATTGTACGGTGGAGACAGTTTGCAACTGAACTGGAAGGGGACTAATATCCTAATGGGAAGGTTTACTAGTGCTACACTTAGGAGTTTAGGGAGAGTTGCAGGGGGATGGGAACCAGAGTTCCATAACGGATAATGGAGAGGTTGTGGAGATAGATGTTATTAAGACCGCAGACAAAGTTAAAAAATCAAAAGATTGGGCATGATGGGACTAACGTACTGAGTTGTGCATATATCAATGCAAGGAGTCTTGTAGGAAAGGCCAATGAGCTCAGGGCGTGGATCAACACCTGGAATTATGATATTGTTGCCATTAGTGTGACTTGGCTGCAGGAGCGACAGGACTAGCAGCTCTGTATTCCAGGGATCTATTGTTTTAAATGTGACAGAACGGGAGGAATTAAAGGTGGAGGGTTGGCGTTATTAGTTAGGGAAAATGCCATGGTAGTGATCAGGCAGGACAGACTGGGGAGCTCATCTAGTGAGGCATTATAGGTGGAACTGAGTAATAAGAAAGGTATGGGCACGTTAATGGAGCTATATTACAGATCACCCAACAATCAGGGATTTCGAGGTACAAATTTGTAGAGACATCATAGACCAAAATCTTCAAAGCCTGTTTTCTTTCAGAAAATTATTCAGAAACTCTAATATCCTACATACATCAGCCGATTCCACAATAGAGTTGACAAAATCTGATGCCACTTGGGTATCCAAGAAGACACGAGGAGTAGAATCTTTAGGAAATAATTTTAATCTCGCTGGATATCTCAAAGATGGAAAGAGTCTTTTTTCATGAGTGATCTTCATGACAGATATGAATTTGATCTGTTGTTCTATATCTTCCAATGGATAATCTTCATAAAAACGGATCTCGAAACCGTTAAATTTAAAAACTTTCTGTTTTCTTGCACATTTTATGATTTGGTCTTTAACTTTAAAGCGAAGAAAGTTGACTAAAATTGGTCGAGCTTTATCTGACAAAGTGAAAATTCTGTGAGCTCTCTCAATATCGTGAGGCTGAGATAGAATATCTGGAAACGGAGATTGAAACAAATTGGCAAAATAATCCAATAAATTCCCATTCTCGGATTGGTCTGTTCCATGGGTTGAGATTCTAAATTGGAGAAAGACCAGTTTTGATCATATCAGAAATGCTCTGGCAAATGTGGATTGGGACAGGCTGTTTTCTGCCAAAGATGTACTTGGTAAGTAGGAGGCCTTCAAAAGTGAAATTTTGAGAGTACAAAGCCACTATCTGCCTATTAGAATAAAAGCTAAAGATAACAGTTGTAGGTATAGGCAGGTAAGAACAAATGAGGTGCTGCTGGAATATAATGAATACAAGAGAAGCCCTTAAGAAAGAACTCAGGAAGGCGAAAAGAAAGCATGGAGTTGCCCTAGCAGACTAGGTGAAGGAGAGTCCTAAAGGATTCTACAGGTATATTAAGAGCAAAAGGATTGGTCCTTTGGAAGACAAGAATGGTAATCCATGTGTGGAGCCAAAAGATATGGGGGAGATCTTAAATATTTTTTTGCATCTGTATTTACTCAGGAGACAGACACTGCAGTGAGGCAAAATGGCATCAATTTCATGGACCCTGTACAGATTACAGAGGAGGAGGTGTTTGCTGTCCTGAAGCAGATTTGGAGGGATAAATCCCCTCGGACCCTGCAAAGGGAAGTGTAGAAGTTGCAGGGGCCCTAGCAGAGATATTTAAATCATCCTTAGTGGCAGGTGAAGTACAGGACGATTGGAGGATAACCAATATTGTTCCGCTGTTTAAGAAAAGCTCTAAAAATAAACCAGGAAATTATAGACCAGTAAGCTTGACAACCGTAGTGGGAAAGTTATTGGAAGGTAATCTAAGGGACAGGATATATGAGTATTTAGTTAGACATGGACTGATTAAGGATAGTTAGCAGGGCTCCATGTGTGATAGGTCATGTCTAGACAATTTTGAGGAAGTCGCCAAGAAAGTGAATGAAAGCAAGGCAGTGGATAAGACAATCAGACAGAGGAGCAGGACTTGGCCTCCACAGCAGTCTGTAGCAGAGCATTCCACAGATTTACAACTCTCTGGCTAAAAAAAAAATCTCTTTACCTCTATCCCAGAGGGTCGCTCCTCAATTTTAAGGCTGTGCCATCTAGTTCTGGATACCCCCAGCATAGGAAACATTCTTTCCACATCCACCCTATCCAGTCCTTCCAACATTCGGTGGGTTTCAATGAGATCACCCCCCCCCACTGCATTCTTCTAAATTCCAGTGAGTACAGGCCAAAGCTGCCAAATACTCCTCATATGTTAACCCTTTCATTCCAGGAATCATCCTTGCAAATCTCCTCTGGACTCTCTCTAATGAAATCACATCCTTTCTGAGATATGGGACCCAAAACTGTTGACAATACTCCAAGTGTGGCCTGACTAGTGTCTTATAAAGGCTCAACATTATCTCCTTGTTTTTATATTTTATTCCCCTTGAAATAAATGCCAACATTGCATTTGCCTTCTTTATCACAGACTCAACGTAAATTAACCTTCTGTGAGCTTTGCACGAGGATTCCTAAGTCCCTCTGCACTTCTGATGTTTGAACCTTCTCCCCAATTAGATAATAGTCTGCTCTATTGTTTCTTTTGCTAAAATGCATTATCATGCAGTTCCCAACACTGTATTCCATCTCCCGTGCTTTTGCCCATTCTTCTAATCTGTCTAAGTCCTGCTGCAATTGCACTGCTTCCTCAGCAGTACCTACCCCTACACCTATCTTCGTATTATCCACAAACTTTGCACAAAGTCATCAATTCCATTATATAAATCATTCACAAACAATGTGAAAAGCATGCTCCCAATACCGACCCCTGAGGAACAACACTAGTTATTGGCAGCCAAGTAGAAAAGGCCCCTTTTATTTCCACTTGTTTTCTCCTGCCTGTCAGCCATTCTGCTATCCATGCTAGTATCTTTCCTGTAATACCACAGGAGTTTATCTTGTTAAGCAGCCTCATTTGTGGCACCTTATCAAATGTCTTCTGAAAATCCAAGTAAATGACATCCACTGCCTCTCTTTTGTCCACCCTGCTTGTTAGTTCCTCGAAGAACTCTAACAGATTTGTCAGGCAAGAGTTCCCTTCACAGAAACCATGCTGTCTTTGACTTATTTTATCATTTTTCTCCAAGTACCGTGAAACCTCATCCTTAATAATAGAGTCCAACACTTTCCCAGCCACTGAGGTTAGACTAACTGGCCTATAATTTCCTTCCTTTTGCCTTCCTCCCTTCTTAAAGAGTGGAGTGACATTTGCAATCTGCCAGTCCTCCAGCACCATGCCAGAATCAAGTGATTCTTGAAAGATCGTGACCAATGCATCCATTATCTCTTCAGCAACCTCTCTCAGGACTCAGCGATGTAGTCCATCTAGTCCAGGTGACTTACCCACCTTAAGACCTTTAAGTATGCCTAGCATTTTTTTCTTTGTAATCACAATCACACTCACTCCTGCTCCCTGACATTCACGGACCTCTGGCATACTGCTGGTTTCTTCCACAATGAAGGCAGATGCAAAGTACCTAGTAAGTCCATGTTGTTGGTCAAGGAGTTTCAGTCAATTGGCATTCAAGATGAGGCCCGAGTGTGGTAGTAGATGGCTGCCTCTCTGACTGAAGGCCTGTGACTAATGAAGTTCTACAGGGATCAGTGCTGGGTTCTTTGGTGTGTTTACTTTATATTGATGATCTGGATGATAATGTGGTTAACTAGATCAGCAAATCTATGGATGACACCAAGATTGGGGATGTAGTGGACAACGAGGGAGGCTATCATGTCTTGCAGCGGGATCAGGTCCAGCTGAAAAAATGGGCTTAAAATGGCAGATGGAATTTAATTCAGAGAAGTGTTGCACTTCAGTAAGACCACAAGGATAGGTCTTACACAGAGAATGGTAGAGCACTGAGGAGTGTGTTAGAACAAACGTATCTGGGAATACAGCTCCATAATTTTTTGAAAGTGGCCACAGGTGGATAGGGTGGTAAAGAAAGCTTTTGGTACATTGACTTTATGCCTTGGACCATTGAAGTCTGAGAGGAGATTTGGTAGAGGTATGCAGAAATATGAGGGTTATAGATAGGGTATATGCAAGCAGGTTTTTTCCACTGAGCAGGGGTGGGAAAACACTGGAGGTCATGAGTTAAATGTGAAAGGTGAAAAGTTTAAGGGGAACATGAGGGGAATCTTCTTCAGTCTGAGGGTCTTGAGAGTGTAGAACAAGCTGCCAGCCCAAGTATTGCAAGCAAGCTCAATTTCAATGTTTAAGAGAAGTTCAGATAGGTAGTTGGGTGATAGGATTGATAGTCTGGATTGGGTGATAGTCTGTGTCAAATGCACAGACTAGTCAGGCCTGAGGTGGAACGTATACTGCTACCAGAATGACCCCAGAGAACTCCTGTGGTAGGTAAAAAGGACAGCACTTTACTGCTCGATATTCCAGGTCTGGTGAGCAGAATTGGGACAGCACTGATATATTTGTGGATCAAGAAGAGTTGATCAAGAGGCCTACTCCTCCACCTCTGCTTTTGAGAGACTCTACAGATCTATCCTGACGGTGTATAGTAAACCCGTTGATCTGAATCGCAGCATCTGGTATGGAAGGGGTTAACCAGGATTCCGTGAAACAAAGAACACAAGCAGTCCTAATGTCCCTCTGATTCAGCACCCTATCTTTGAGTTCATCGATTTTATTCACCAGAGACTGCACGTTCGCCAGCAAGATAGTCGGTATAGGGAGTTGAAAATCCCATTTCCTTAAACGCACTTGTAATCCTGATCTACGCCCACATTTCCTCCGAGGTGTCCTCCCTGGGCATTTCCGACCACAAATGGTGTTGTTTCTCTGGGTTTTAAGCAGTAATAGTACGTTTAAACACATTAAGACATCTTTGTTGACTCAAATAACCATGTATTACAACAGTGGTGCACAGAAGAGCTTCTCTGGGAAGCACAACACATCAAACCCTGAAGTGGATGGGCTACAGCAGTAGAAGACCACTCAGTGGCCATTTTATTATGTAGAGGAGGTACCTAATAAAGTAGCCATTGAGTGTATGCTTTCTTCTTTCCCTTGATAAACCTTCAATGTCCTTCAATAGCTCAGTGCTGCACAGAGCTGCGAGTGAGCTGAGGCAGGAGGAAATCTGAATTCCCATTAAAATCTGACAAGTTTAGATATCTATGTTCGAATTAACTGAATTTGCCAGAAACTCTATCATTATACCTTGCCGAAATTTATCCCTCAGCCAAAAGAAATCCAAATAGATTATCTGTACATTATCGCACTTTATGAAAACTTGCTGTGTACAGTTGGCCACTGGCTATTTTATAATACCACAGTGACTGTTCTTTAAAATGTAACAGTGATTTTAAAGTAGTTAGGAATGTCTGAGATTATGAAAAGTTCTATACAAATGCACATCTGACATTTTGTTATTCTCTGGTTCCTAACTGTTTAGAGTGGGAATTTTACAGACACCCCCCCACCCCCAAATTCACCAGACACACATTCTCCCATCCCTGTGTATTCTGTGAATCCACAAGCTTCTCTTTTACAAGTTTGATTGATAATGCAGTAAGCCTAGTATATAATAAATGCTGTTGTACTGAAAATCTTCCCATTCCACTATTATACAATAACACTGAAGTTATTATTCCCTGTGGTGTAATCTTTTTCTGATCCCATCACTGTTCTGAATTGCATAGCATATGTTCAGCTGAAATTATTTTCATACAACGTATTGATGAATACTCCCAGCATAAACAAGTCTATGGAAACACATGGATAATTTTGGGTGTAGTTCTAGTTATTGAAGTACAGTATTTATCATACCTTTTTGTGGACCGCTATGAGTGTAACACAGGTAGATTAATTGGTGGCACATTGATAAACCAACATGATATGTGGCTTCCAACCATCAAAAAGTAGTTGCTTTGAGAGTTTAAAAGCTTTGCTTGACCTTCAAACTATTAAACTTACAAAGATGTGTTTTGATCTCTGGTGAAATAAACATGGCAATTAAGAGAATGAAATGAATCCAAATAAGATTGATTCCCAAGAATACTGAAGAACCATTTATACTGTGTTCCTTTTTATCTTTACTCCCAATTGTCAAAACATATCCAGATTATTAATCACATAGATGCTCTATGCCTTTATAGTCTACATTTCCAGGGTTTATGCTAATCTCTTGAAATGGCTCTTCAATTGCTTAAATACTATTTCATCATTTGTTCAAAGGTCGACATGATTTGAGGGTTAGAATGCAGCAATACCTATTTTTAACTAGATTTTTAAAAAATGTAATGGAATAAGAAAGTCAAGGAAGAATCAGTCAACTTGGAAAGCTAAGTAATTTGGAGCAATCTTCAATTTTCACTGACTAAAAAAATGATATAATTTATGAAAGGGCCATGTGTTATAAAAGGGTCCAGTTATTAATTATATTCTCAGTTAATATTCAATTGCTCAGGAGGTGTCCCTCCTTGTTGTTGCATATTCTTCTAAGTGCAGCTGGTGACCTGAGGTCATATTATGCAAATTTCAATGTAAAATAAACAGTTTGATGTTAAATAGGTCAGGAGCAAAGAAAATGTCACCAACATTGCCTGATTCCAAATATTCAAAAAGTCACTGGAAAAAATAAACACTATTAACGTAAAATTTTAAATACGAGGGGTGATTAATAAGTTTGTGGCCTAAGGTAGAAGGAGTCAATTTTAGAAAACCTAGCTCATTTATTTTTCAACATAATCCATTCCCACATTTACACACTTAGTCTAGTGGTCATGGAGCATACGGATCCCTACTTTGTAGAAGCCTAAGATGGAAGGAGATGAGTTATACAGCTCTCGTTACATGCATGTGCAGTTCAAGTCTTTGAGTGATATGCAGGAAGTTTGAAGTTAATAACTCATCCCCTTCTGCCTTAGGGCCACGAACTTATCAATCACCCATACAGTGGACTACTTTCTGGAGGTCCAAGACGCTGATTTCTACAAAGAAGGGATCAATATGCTCCACGACCGCTGGAATAAGTGTTTAAATATAAGAGGGGACTATGTTGAAAAATAAATGTGCTAGGTTTTCTAAAATTGATCCCTTCTACCTTAGGCCACGAACTTATCAATCACCCCTCATATTACTTGTCATGAACCAAATGTCACATCAATTCAAATATCAGGCAGCTAATTTTGTTACTGTTTGAATGATTGAAGGATGTATATTTGTTATATTTTTGGAGCTTTAGGACAAAATGCAAATGAGTCAGAACTTGCTAACTGTGTGGTTAAGTTTGTTGTAACTACTATTCCAAATTTGCTGCCTAATAAAGTTCTAACATATTCAGAAGTATTTGAAAACTGTTAAAGTTCAATGAAATCATCTTTCACATTTTTTTCTCTCAATTTAAAAAATGGACTCACTGTATTTGTGGTGAACCTCAGCTGGAGCAGGCCCAGCCACATAAACACCATCACCAGGAAAGAAGCCCAATGCCGCTTTGTCCTCAGTAGGCTAAGCAAATTCAGCATGTCCCCAGTGACTGTCACCGACTTTTTGAGTTGCATGATAGAAAATGGAGACAAATGGGGTATTATTGTAATGTGGCAGACTGACCTCTACCTTTCTGATACCTACCCCTATTCACTCTGGACCATCAGAAATCCATCACTGACCTTATCAACTCTAGAGAATCCCATCCACTGCCATAAACTCATAGTCCCCTTACTCCACACTGCTCCAACCCAAGATCCACAAACCTGATAGTTCAGGTAGGCCCAACGTCTCTGCCTGCTGCTGCCCCACTGAACTCAGATCCTGATGTCCAGATACCATTTAATCCTCCTTGGTCTAGTCCCTTCCCACCTACATCCCTACATCCACAGCCCTTCTCAAGCTCTTGATCCCCTCAGTAACTTCCAGTTCCATGGCCATGACCACCTCATTTTCACCATGGATGTCCAGTTCCTATACACTTCTATCTCCCATCAAGAAGGACTTAAATCCCTCCACTCCTTTCTCTGTAAAAGAACCAAACAGTTCCCCTCCGCCACCACACTCATCCATCTGGCAGAGCTGGTGCTCATCCTCAACAATTTTCTCTTTGATTTCTCTCACCTTGTCCAGACTCGAGAGGTAGCTATAGGCACCTGCATCGGACTCAGCTATGCCTGATTTTGGTTGGCAACATAGAACAGACATGTTCCAAACCTTCCTTGGCAATGCTCCCCAGCTCTACCTCTGCTACACTGATGACTGCATTGGCACTTCTTCATGCATCCATACTGAACTCAACAGTTCCATCAGCTTTGCCTTTAACTTCCACTCTGCACTTAAATTCACTTAGTTTATTTCTGACTCCTCTCCCCCACCCCATCTTAATCTCTCTGTCTTCAACTCTGAGAACAAAATGTCAATCAATATCTTTTATAAGCCCACTGATTCCCGTGGCTATCTTGACTATACCTCTTCCCACCCTTTCTCCTATAAAAAAAGCTATTCCCTATTCTCAGTTCCTTCATCTCAACCACATCTGCTCCCAGGATGCAAATTTTCCTTTTCAGGACATCAGAAATGTTTTCCTTTTTCAAAGTACGGGGCTTCCCTTCCTCCACCATTGATGCTGCCCTTACCCGCATCTCCTCCATTTTCTGAACATCCACATTCACCCCATCTTGCTGCCACCTTAACAATGACAGATATCCTCTTGTCCTTACCTAGCACCCATGAGTCTCCACATCCAACACATCATCCTCCACAGCTTCTCCCACCTCCAAAGGGATCTTAATACCAAACGTATCTTTACATTCCTCCTCTCTCTGCTTTCCGTAGGGATCACTTCCTCCATGATTCCCTTGTCAATTCATCCCTCCCTGGCACTTATCCCTGCAAGTGCCCCTACACTTCACATCCATTCAGAGCCCCAAACAGTCTTTCCAGGTGAAGTTATGCTTCACCTGCAAATCTGCTGTGGTCATATATTGTGTACAGTGCTCGCAATCCAGCCTCCTCTACATTGGTGAGACCTGTTGTAGATTGGGAGATGCTTTATCGAGCACCTCCATTCCATCTGCCAAATTCCGATTGCATTTCCCATTCAGACATGTCAGCCCATGGCCCCCTCTTGTGCCCCGATGAGTCCACCCTCAGGGTGGAGGAGCAACACTTTATATTCCGTTTGGATTTCTTCCAATCTGATGACTTTTTGCCTAGGCACAGCTTAAATATCATCTATAAATTGGCAGAATCTCAGATAGTGACAAGAGGGCGTACAGGAGCAAGATACATCAGCTAGTTGAGTGGTGTCGCGGTAACCTCCTTGCACTCAATGTCAGCAAAACCAAAGAACTGATTGTAGACTTCAGGAAGGGAAGGAAAAGGGAAAACACACCAGTTCTCATAGAGGGATCAGAAGAGGAGAGAGTGAGCAATTTCAAGGTCCTGGGTGTCAATATCTCTGAGGACCTAACCTGGTCCTAACATATCCATTGAGCTATAAAGAAGGCAAGACAGTGGCTATATTTCAGTTGGAGTTTTGGTATACCACAAAAAACATTCAGAAATTTCTACAAATGAACTGGCTGCATCACCATCTGGTATGGGGGTGGGGCTACAATAGAGGATCAAAGTAAGCTGCAGAGAGTTGTAAAATTAGTCAGCTCCATCATGGACCTTAGCCTCCGTAGTATCCGGGACATCAAGAAAAGGTGTCTCAGAAAGGCGGCATCCTTCATTAAGGTCCTTCACCACCCAGGACATGCCCTCTTCTCATTGTTACCATCAGGAAGGAGGTACAGAAGCATAAAGGCTCAATGATTCAGGAACAGCTTCTTCCTCTCTGCCATCCAATTTCTGAATGGACACTGAACCCATGAGCAGTAACTTACGACTTTGTATTTATTATTTTTCACTACCTATTTAATTATCTAAACATATATACATATTATTATCTACACTGGCTTCTACTGTCACCAACAAACATGCCATCACTGCTGAGGACTCTTCTTCCCTCCTGATCTTGGCAAGCAAAGAACCAGCCATCCTCATTTACTGTAATTCATGCTTTTCTTTTTTCTCTTTATTATGATGTATTGCATTGTACTGCTGCTGCAAAATTAACAAATTTCACAACATATGCTACTGATATTAAACCTGATTCTGGTAAAAAAAAAAAAAAATTCCCTTACCCTCCCCTCTTAGAACCATAGAACCATAGAACATTACAGCACAGAAATAGGCTTTTGGCCCTTCTTGGCTGTGCCGAACCATTTTTCTGCCTAGTCCCACTGACCTGCACCTGGACCTTATCCCTCCATACACCTCTCATCCATGTACCTGTCCAAGATTTTCTTAAAAGTTAAAAGTGAACCCGCATTTACCACTTCATCTGGCAGCTCATTCCACACTCCCACCATTCTCTGTGTGAAGAAGCCCCTCCTAATTTTCCCTTTAAACTTTTCCCCCTTCACCCTTAACTCATGTCCTTTGGTTTTTTTCTCCCCCAGCCTCAGTGGAAAAAGCCTGCTTGCATTCACTCTATCTATACCCATCATAATTTTATATAGCTCTGTCAAATCTCCCCTCATTCTTCTACGCTGCAGGGAATAAAGTCCTAAGCTATTCAATCTTTCTCTGTAACTCAGTTTCTCAAGTCCCGGCAACATCCTTGTAAACCTTCTCTGCATTCTTTCAACCTTATTAATATCCTTCCTGTAATTTGGTGACCACAACTGTACACAATACTGCAAATTCGGCCTCACCAATGCTTTATACAACCTCATCATAACATTCCAGCTCTTATACTCAATACTTTGATTTATAAAGGCCAATGTACCAAAAGCTCGCTTTATGACCCTATCTACCTGTGACACCACTTAGGGAATACAGATACAAAATTTAGGGAATTTTGTATCTGTATTCCCAGATCCCTCTGATCTATTGCACTCCTCAGTGCTCTTCTTCTATTCCCCTCTCCAGCCTCTTACCTCTTCTCACCTGCTTATCACCACTCCCTGGGTCCCCTCCTCCTTCCCTTCCTCTTATAGAAACATAGAAACGTAGAAAATAGGTCCCTCTTAAATATAGCCAATGAACTGGCCTCAACTGTTTCCTGTGACAGAGAATTCCACAGATCCACCACTCTCTGTGTGAAGAAGTTTTTCCTAATCTCGGTCCTAAAAGGCTTCCCCTCTATCCTCAAACTGTGACCCCTCGTTCTGGACTTCCCCAACATCGGGAACAATCTTCCTGCATCTAGCCTGTCCAATCCCTTTAGGATCTTATACGTTTCAATCAGATCCCCCCTCAATCTTCTAAATTCCAACGAGTACAAGCCCAGTTCATCCATTCTTTCTTCATATGAAAGTCCTGCCATCCCAGGAATCAATCTGGTGAACCTTCTCTGTACTTCCTCTATGGCAAGGATGTCTTTCCTCAGATTAGGGGACCAAAACTGCACACAATACTCCAGGTGTGGTCTCACCAAGGCCTTGTACAACTGCAGTAGTACCTCCCTGCTCCTGTACTCAAATCCTCTCGCTATAAATGCCAGCATACCGTTCGCCTTTTTCACCGCCTGCTGTACCTGCATGCCCACTTTCAATGACTGGTGTATAATGACACCCAGGTCACGTTGCACCTCCCCTTTTCCTAATCGGCCACCATTCAGATAATAATCTGTTTTCCTATTTTTGCCACCAAAGTGGATAACTTCACATTTATCCACATTAAATTGCATCTGCCATGAATTTGCCCACTCACCCAATCTATCCAAGTCACCCTGCATCCTCTTAGCATCCTCCTCACAGCTAACGCTGCCACCCAGCTTCGTGTCATCCGCAAACTTGGAGATGTTGCATTTAATTCCCTCATCCAAGTCATTAATATATATTGTAAACAACTGGGGTCCCAGCACTGAGCCTTGCGGTACCCCACTAGTCACCGCCTGCCATTCTGAAAAGGTCCCATTTATTCCCACTCTTTGCTTCCTGTCTGCTAACCAACTCTCCACCCACACCAATACCTTACCCCCAATACCGTGTGCTTAAAGTTTGCACACTAATCTCCTGTGTGGGACCTTGTCAAAAGCCTTCTGAAAATCCAAATATACCACATCCACTGGTTCTCCCCTATCCACTCTACTAGTTACATCCTCAAAAAATTCTATGAGATTCGTCAGACATGATTTTCCTTTCACAAATCCATGCTGACTTTGTCCGATCATTTCACCACTTTCCAAATGTGCTGTTATCACATCCTTGATAACTGACTCCAGCAGTTTCCCCACCACCGACGTTAGGCTAACCGGTCTATAATTCCCCGGTTTCTCTCTTCCTCCTTTTTTAAAAAGTGGAGTTACATTAGCCACCCTCCAATCCTCAGGAACCAGTCCAGAATCTAACGAGTTTTGAAAAATTATCACCAATGCATCCACTATTTCTTGGGCCACCTCCTTAAGCACCCTGGGATGCAGACCATCTGGCCCTAGGGATTTATCTGCCTTCAATCCTTTCAATTTACCTAACACCACTTCCCTACTAACATGTATTTCGCTCAGTTCCTCCATCTCACTGGACCCTCTGTCCCCTACTATTTCTGGAAGATTATTTATGTCCTCCTTAGTGAAGACAGAACCAAAGTAATTATTCAATTCGTCTGCCATGTCCTTGCTCCCCATAATCAATTCACCTGTTTCTGCCTGCAGGGGACCTACATTCGTCTTTACCAGTCTTTTCCTTTTTACATATCTATAAAAGCTTTTACAGTCCGTTTTTATGTTCCCTGCCAGTTTTCTCTCATAATCTTTTTTCCCCTTCCTAATTAAGCCCTTTGTCCTCCTCTGCTGAACTCTGAATTTTTCCCAGTCCTCAGGTGAGCCACTTTCTCTGGCTAATTTGTATGCTGCTTCTTTGAAATTGATACTATCCCTAATTTCTCTTGTCAGCCACGGGTGCACTACCTTCCTTGATTTATTCTTTTGCCAAACTGGGATGAACATTTGTTGCAGTTCATCCATGCAACCTTTAAATGCTTGCCATTGCATATCCACCGTCAATCCTTTAAGTGTCATTTGCCAGTCTATCTTAGCTAATTCGAAGGGTCTCGGCCTGAAACGTTGACTGCACCTCTTCCTAGAGATGCTGCCTGGCCTGCTGCGTTCACCAGCAACTTTTATGTGTGTTACCATTAGGTCAAGGCATTTTCTATTCTGATGTTATCAGACTTTTTGAATGAACCTCTCACATGATAAAGATGAAATCTTGATATCTCGACCTACCTCATCCCAGCAATTACACCTTATTTGTCTACCTATTCTGTACTTTCTCTGACTGTATTTTGATATTCTGATATTGTTTTCCTTTTTTTAAGTACATCGAAGTAGTTAAGTCAGAGGAAGTGCAGTTACAAAGAAAGTAACTGATGTATTCCCAGAGAACATAACTGAACATTGATGTATTTATGAATGGAATGATCTGCCTCTGTTACCAATTATAAAAGTTTCTGTGGAAAAGCACCTTTGACCACAAATCAATTATTGGTCTGCTTGGAATGTCCTTTTGGCTCCCCAGGAAATGGAGATATGGATCTTGCTATATGGTTCCCTGAGTTGTTTGTCAAGGTCACTTAGAAGAATGTCTCAAGAACAGAACTCTCAAATAAGGATCAAGACCTCACCTGGCTGATAGTGAAAAGGATCCTTCCAGTCAGGTATATAGATTTTGAAGTGAATGAGACAGTTGTCCACCTCCTTATAGACTGTAAATTTGCCACAAAGTTCTCGAAAAAGATGTCATGGTTGAGATTCATCCTGATCAGTTGCAAAATAGAGGATTTGGAGACACACACTGGGAGAGATGTCAACTGCTGCTGGAGATCTTCAGCTTGGTACAAGTTTCATTTTTGCCATCTTGAAGATTGCTGATAATTCAGTGCAAAGGTCTATCTGCAGCTAAATGCTGCTGATTGGCATATTCCAACGTGCAGTACTATCCACTGAAGAATGCACAGTGCAGTATTCAGAAAGGCTCAGAGACTAAAGCTCAGTCTTGAGGATTCTGCCACGCTAGATACCAAGGGGCTGGGCACTCTATGATAACTCTTCAAACATTTCACTGATGGAATGTTTGGTTATAGCATTGTACAGCATGGAAATAGGCTGTTTGGCACAATGCATCCATACCAACTGAAATGTCCATCTACATACATAACTTCCCAGCATCTTCTATAGCTGTTGTACCTTGCCTTATTATGCATTCTGTTATTAGTTTATCCTGCACTGTGTCAATGCACTCTGAAATAATTTAATCTGTATGAACTGTAATACATGACACTTTTTTTACTGTACCTCAGTTTGTGGCTGAGTGGGGGAGGGGATGAAGTAAGAAGCTGGGAGGTGATTGGTGAAAATGGTAAAGGGCTGGAGAAGAAGAAATCTGATAGGAGAGAAGAATGGACCATGGGAGACAGGAATGAGGAGGGGCAGCAGGGGAAGTGACAGGTAGGTGAGTGTTGCTCCTCCAGTCTAACGGCCTCATCGTGACACCCTCATGTTGGAGAGGAAACACCTTATATTCCAACCTGATGGCATGAACATCACTTTCTTCAACTTTTGGTAATTTTTTCCACTCTACCTTTCCTTTTCTTTAATTCCCCACTGCCCCCACCCCACTTACCTCCCCTCTTCTCCTTACCAGTCTGTCGCCTTGTCCTGGAGACTTCCATCCTCCCTTTTCCTCTCCTCTCCAATTAGATTCTTTCTTCTTCAGCCATTTACCTTTTCCACCTACCACCTCCCTGCTTCTTACTTCAATCCCTCCCCCACCCACCTGGTTTCACCTATCACCTTCTAGCTTGTACTCTTTCCCATTCCCCTGCCTTCTTGTTCTGACATTATTCCCCTTCCTTTCTTGTCCCGATGAAGGGTCTTGGCCCAAAACTTCGACTGTTTATTCATTTCCATAAATGCCTCCTGACCAGCTGAGTTCCTCCAGCATTTTGTGAGTGCTTCTCAGTTCCCTGTCAATTACTTCATTGGACAACAAAATGCATTACTTTACACTTATCTGGATAACATTCCATCTGCCACCACTCCATCCAACTTAAAACTGAATATGTCCTGCTGTATCTTTCGGCAACTATCCTTGCTATCTACAAGTTCACCAAGCTTCATGTTGTCAGTAAGCTTACTTATTAGACCACAGAAATTTTCATCCAGGTATATATGACAAACAACAAAGGTCCCAACGCTGCCTCCAATCACCAAACCAATTTTGGACTCAGTTTGTCAAAACACCTTGAAACCTATATGCCCTAATATTGTGGATCAGCCTACCATGTGGGAGCTTGTCAAAAGCCTTGCTAATGTACATGTAAACGATGTCTATTACCTTACCTTCATCGATTTTTTTGGAATGTCCTCATAAAGCACAACATGCATCAGCAATATTTTGACAAAAGACAAATATAATGATATGCTCAATATAATGAATGAATTCAATACGAAGTCCTAATAACGTATAATTTGGGGGACTATAAACGAAGGTTGCTTTCAACATTATGACGACTGGTGTGATAGATAGTATGTGTTGGTGTGTGGATTAGGTGTCATTTTGCTCATCAGACAACAGATGCTCGTGTCCAATTTTAATCTCATATTATCAGCAAGATAAGATGTAAATTATTTTAATTACTTAGCACCTTGAAATTATTCACTTGTAAATTAACCCCCTATTTCGATGTGACATGAAGTCACAACAGCCACATTGGTTGGTTTACAATATTTTAATTATACACACATCTAAAAATATGGGCTCAGCTGTATGAAATGATTTCTTATAACTCTGAACTAACTGCTTCAACCTGTCATGGTCAACTATGACCAGTTATCCACAGTTGCCTGTGGAGTTTTGTGTGTGTGCAGGAATTGAGTCTTTTCCTGCAGCTGATACAATAATGTCAGTGTTTCTATAGAAAGTATATACCTCTCACTATATCAACCCGCACCACTGTATCCTTATCCTTGTACTTTCTCCTAGCCTGGCAGAGATGGTTGCAAGAGAGCAATGCTGAAGGCTCCTTATCACATGATCAGACATTTCCACTTGCCAAGACAATTCATAGAGCTTGTTGTACTGTACAAGTTAACATCTGCAGTTTCTCACTTTTCAGTTTATTTAAAATAGTGTTCCTCAATTGACTAAAATTCTTCAAATGGTTATCTTCCAGTTTTTCTTTATTTATTCTGCACAAACCTTTTATTATTTCAAACAACTTTAACAAATCTTTGTCAATTTTCTCTAAGGAAAACAGTTCCAATTTCTCCAGATTACTCATGTAATTGCAATCCATCCACACTGGAATCATTGCAATAAATTTTATCTATACTGTACAATTACAAGGATATCAATAAGGCTCAGGCATTTCAGTGTTGTGACGAATGGAGACTGTAGTGTTCTCGTGCAGTGTGTTGAAACTCTGACTAAACACCAAGTTAAACCGGAGCCAATGAAGACAGAGTGGTAGTAAGATTAACCATTTACTGTGCACTCTTCCACATTAACATCGTATAGTGAAAACTATTGATAAAAAAAATACAAACATATACAGCGTCTGTTTCATTCCGGAGAGCACGTGCTCTCTTCCTTTAGCGAGTGTCTCCCGCTGCCCGAGTAGGAAGTGAGGGGTCGTGTCAAACCACCGCCGGGCACGAGCCCACCCCGCATTAGAAATTGAAAAGCTGACACGTGCGCCACCCAAACCACTGCTTCTTTAACAGAAACCACATTAACATTTTTACTTCAAATACTTTCATAGGAACTTACAGTGTTGCTTCTATAATGTTTCTTTGTGGGTAGACATGGAGCTCCTCACAATCATGCTGCATGCATGGCGCCCACCTTTACACCTCCTAAACCAGAGGTTACACATAAGATGTGGCGAAACCGGAGGTGACGTCATCACATGCCGCGATATACCATAGACAATGAATTTACCTTTGTTATACTGTAACATAATTATCAACCTTCAACTTTAACTAGAAAATAGTTACAAACAAATCATTTAAAGCATAGACCCAACAAAGTCAAATAAATGCCTTAAAGGCTACACACTCCCTGCCTGACCTTTGTAAGGTCACTATAAACATGGTATAGAACTTTAGTCTCTAGATCAGTCTTTAGGTAGAAGTAGAACGACCTCTGTAACTGGTCTCAGGTTTCCTTTTCAGGGTTTGTTGTAAAGATGTGAACCAGCTGACTGCCTGCTTTTTGTTGTTTGGCAAGCGCTGGCGCGGTACTCTGAATGGTCGTGGGGCGACCCAGTTGTTTGCCTCATCTCTAAAATCCTTTGTGCCCATTATTTTTAAGAAGATGGCATCTTCCACCGATGGAGCAAGTTTATTATCGTGCTTAGTGTGAGCGAAGACTGACTGTCCCAGTGTTTTCTCAGCTACTTTACTAGGCTCGTGCCTGTGTTGTGCTTCCTTGATACACATAACACTTGTGGAGGGCTGAGAAATTGAATAGCGGCCTCTCTCTAGCACGTTAGTCATGAGCGTGTTAACTGTCAGTTTGTGGACGTTGCCAGGGCACACCTCTCCTATCACCACCCAGCCCAGATCCAGACGTTGGGCAAAGGGGGCGTCGTGTGGTCCATTGACCTGCTGCCTGACCTTGTGCACCCTAAGAACGTCTCTTCCGAGTAGCAGGAGTATTTCTGCTTCCGGATCCAGTTCTGGGATGTGCTTAGCAATGTCGTGGAGATGGGGCTGGTGTAGCACTGCGCTTGGCGTCGGAATTTCGGACTGGTTACTTAAGATCTCATTGCACTCTAAGAGTGGAGGGAGACTGATGACGATTTTGCTATCCAGCGACTCGAGCTGGAAGCCTTCTACCTCCCTGCCATATGTTTCTGTGATGTCAGAGCAAGTTCTGAGGTAGTATGGGAATGGATTACTCTTTACGCTGAACAACTCGAAGAACTCTGGTCTCACTAGTGAACGGTTGCTCTGGTCGTCCAGAATTACATAGGCCTTGATAGCCTTTTCTTTGGCTCTCTTAGGGTATACCTTATTGAGGCAGATCTTTGAGCATGAACTGCACTGATCTTTGAGCATGAACTGCACTGACCTGGACTGCAAACATCTGTGCAGCTTGAGCTGACAATAGTTGTATCAGAGTGATGCTCTCCCTCCTTACCATCCTTTTGTGGGAGTGGAGGAGCCTTGGCAGGTTGTGGTGATGGGCCGGGATGCATGGCCCCATCGTGATTAGTGCTGTTACATTCCGGAGCACTTTACAGGGAATGTACACTCTTTAGCGAGGTGGGAGGTAGAGGAACAGCACTTAAATCATATTCTTTTTTCCTTGAGAAGGGCCTTTCTTTTGTCAAAGGGTTTGTTTCGAAAATTCTGCATTTTTTAAGGGGGTGGGGTTTGTTGTGCAATGGACAATTCTTGCTAGGGTCATCGTTGATTGCGGAGACTTCGGCTTTATGCACTGAGGCAGGTTTATTGATGACAAAATTGTTCGAAATGTGTTTGACTGGGTTGGTGTGAGTTGTGGTGCTGCCTTGATTCATGAAGCTAGGGTCGTTTCGCCTCTTTGCCTCCTTGCACACAAACTTACTAAAATACTCAAAGGGAGGGAATCTACCACCGTTCTCTTCCTTGTACTCTGAGCCAACAGACACCCATCTTTCCTGCAGCCCAAATGGAAGCTTGTCCACAATTGCTCCAACTCCGCGTGAGGTATCCGGATACGACAGGCCAGTTAAACAGTTGTCTTCTTTAGCACCTTGAATCTCCATGAGTAAGCCTCTGAGTTCTCGTAATTTAGTGTGGTCCTTGGCTGACACCCTAGGAAAATTGTCCAGCCCTTGAAATAGCGCCTTCTCAATAATTTCAGGGGCCGCATAGCAGTCCCGAAGTCTCTCCCATGCTTTGTGTAAGGCTAGCTTGGGATTGTTGACGTACACTGAGCATATGTGTTTCACCTGTTCATTTGATTCCTTTCCCAGCCATTTAATCATTGGGTTACTGTGAGCTGGACTCCGCCGGTGGCACTGGTGAATGAGGAGTACCACACATGGTAATTTTCAGGCTTATCATCAAACTTGTACAGTTCTGAATTGACGAGGTCTCGTCGCGCTAAATACTGTGCCAGGGTTCTGCTGCAGGTGGCGTGCTAGCTGGGGGAATATGTTGGGGAACATATGACTGAGCGTGTACGTTCATGATGGGATTTAATGTTCTGACTTCAGCCTTTGTCTCTCATCTCGCTGGATCTGGTAAGTTTGGTGTTGGGAAGTATTCGTAGTCAGCCCTTTCATACTTGACTCTGTGGCAAGGTTGCAATTGAGAGTTGTCTTCCCCAGGTGGACGCGATGCAGCAAAGCTTCCCTGTGATTTCACATGAGATGGGATGCCAACAGGCAAGTATGGAGAGGGAGAATGAATTTGCAGGTCAATTTGAGATTGGGCATATTTGCTGGTGCGTTCCAATTTGGCCCTTTCTGACATAGATTTTCCTGTTTCGTCTAGAATGTGCATTTCTTTAGCGTTTTCCAACACTTGTGCTTCCACCGCGGCCGCATCAGCTTCTCGTTGTAGCATCAGCACTTCTAACTCTGTATCTATCCTTGCCTTTTCCAACTGGTTTTCCGCTTCTCTGGCAGCTTTTTCCTTCTGGTTTTCTGCTTCTCTGGCAGCTTTTTCCATTTTCAGTTTTGCTTCTTGGTTAGCGTATGATGCTCACACCTTGGCGGCTTCTGCTTTAGCTCTTACGAGGGCAGCCACACTTGTCAATGTCCTACTGCACTTGGCACTGAGTGCAAGCGACTTGATGCTTGATCGCGAAGCCATCGTACCACTTGTCGAAACATCTAATGATTTCGCCTTTTCACTGTAGTGTTCTCATGCAGTGTGTTGAAACTCTGACTAAACACCAAGTTAAACTGGAGCCAATGAAGAGAGAGTCGTAGTCAGGTTAACCATTTACTGTGCACTCTTCCACATTAACATCATATGGTGAAAACTGTTGATAAAAAAATACAAACATATGCAGCGTCTGTTTCATTCTGGATACCACGCGTGCTCTCTTCTTTTAGCGAGTGTCTCCAGCCACCTGAGTAGGGAGCAAGGGGTCGTGTCAAACCACTGCCGGGCCTGAGCCCACCCCGTGTTTGAAATTGAAAAGCCGACACTCGCACCACCTGAACTGCCGCTTCCTTAACAGAAACCGCGTTAATATTTTTACTTCAAATACTTTCATAGGAACTTACAGAATTGCTTCTATAATGTTTCTTTGTGGGTAGACAGGGAGCTCTTCACGATCATGCTGCATGCATGGCGCCCACCTTTACGCCTTCCCAAACCAGAGGTTACACATAAGACACGGCGAAACTGGAGGTGACGTTATCACATGCCGCGATATACCATAGACAATGAATTTACCTTTGTTATACTGTAACATAATTATCAACCTTCAACTTTAACTAGAAAATAGTTACAAACAAATCATTTAAAGCATAGACCCGACAAAGTCAGATAAATGCCTTAAAGGTAACACAGAGACGTTGTAGATGAGAAGAGTGTAGGAGGAGCTTTGAGAGAGGTATGCACAGTCCTGCTCTGTTTTAAGAGAGTGAATAAGGGAAAATTGAATACAGCTATAGAAGAACAATATGTAGAGGACACAGTTTTACTTCTTTTTTACACAAGGTGTTGATGCTTGGTTGGTGGAAGTAGATTTAATATCAACTTTCAAGAAAGTATTGAACAAACAGTTGAAGTACAAAAAAAAATTGTAGCACTATGGGGAAAAATGTCAGATTAGTTTGACAGCTCTAGTGAAGAATTAAGCAGACACAATGAGCTTGATTACCACCTCCTGAGTTTTGGATTTTCAGCTTCTGCAGTATTTTGGCTCTTCATTACCATCAGCAGAATTGGCAGCCAAGAGTTAAGGTGGAACCTAAAAAGAAAAAAAAACACTGGCACTGATGAATTTCTGAAGTCTAATTGTTTTTTGACAAGTTGATGTCAGTAGCACAATTCTCAGCAAGAAGATATGCAAATTCAACTCCCTGCTGGGAATAATAAACCACACAGTATGTTTTTACTCCTTGCTGGGAGGACTAGACTACAGAGTGTAGTGTATTTAATATTTGAGTAATACTGTAAATATATTGTTTGATTAAGCATTCTTTGTTGTTTACATAATTCATTCTGTTTATATATATATGGAGTATGTGAATAGAGTATGTCATTATGTCAACATGTCATATGTGGGCACCTCACTAAAGTTAAACTAAATAGGCAAGTTTTTCTAGCTCCCATGTTTTTCTTTTGATTAGATTTTGGAGTGACAAAACATAACAGTGGTGATGATTAAGTTTTAAAACAAACTCAAGATGACTCCCTAACTCTTGAAGCACAGCACATTTTTCTTCACAAGGAGCTGATTGAGTTTTAAAAAAGTGCAGAACATGTTTCTTCAAAAGGGAGAGAGATGGTTGAGTTAAAAAAGGAAGAACATGAATTAAATTCATTCGTTCATAAATAGTGAGCATCTGGCGATAATAATAATAATAAATTAATAAGCAGAAATGGTTGGCTACATTGGTAAGATAAATGTGTCCAACTCCACAACAGATAACTGGATGATAGATATTAAAATAATTCAGCAAAATTTTGAAGCAAATGAAATAGTCAATACAAAATGAATACCAGTTTTGCTGTGTGTAATAAGTGGAAAAGTATACAATTTGCTTTGAGGTTTAGCTGCTCCAACCAAACCAGCTGAAATCAGCTTTGCTGATATCATGAACATAATGCAAGAACATTTAGAACAGAAGGCATTGTTGATAGCAGATTGCTTTAGGTTTCAAGTTGCAGTTTCAAAAAGAGCACTAATCTGCATTGTGCTGATGAAAAATCTGATAATAGTGAGAATGACACTGGACTACATAGCGTTGAAATTTAAAATATGAAAACTAACAGGAGACAAGCAATACAGCTTACACCAGAAGTGAACAGCAAATTAACTAAAATGGAATTGTGCACTGGCTTAGCTGTTTCAGTCATTCCACAAAATAAGTTTGAATTGCATTTCAAAGAGACTGAACTGAAGCCTGCAGTAATCCAACCAAGAACTTGTACTGAGAAACGATAACTCCTGTAAAAAGGACATTTGTAACAGTGAAATGCAACATCCTACAAACCACATTGGGCTTGTATGCAGTAAAAACAAGAGGGCCGGTGTTATGGGACCAAATTGTCTGAGACAACTAAAACCTGACTGAAGATCCATCCACCATTTGCATGCCACACCCCCTGCAGCAGCGTCAACTGAAAGCGAATTAAGGAAGGTCCTGGAGGATGCCACAGCAGTGTTCAAGAATTGTATTGGAAAACTCAAACATATCAAAGGTAAAATAGTGTTAAATGAAAATGGCACACCCAAGTTTTGCAAAGCCCATCTAGTTCCTTATACCATCTGTGATAAAGTAGCCAGTGAGCTAGATTGCATGGAGGCTGAAGGAATTCTTTCCAAGGTTGAATGGAGCTGATGGACAACATCAATGCTCCAAGTAGCCAAGAAGGATGGACCTGTTGGAATCTGTGGTAAGTTTAAGGTAACTGTCAACCCTGTACTGAAAGTAGATCAGTACCTTCTACCCAGAGTAGAGGAGGACATCTTTGTGAACCTTTCTGAAGGGAAACATTTCCTGCAAAGTAGTCTTAGCTGAGGCCTACCTACAGATGGAGATGGAAGAAGAGACTAAAGAGTTTCTCACCATAAACACTCACAAAGGGCTTTATTGCTATAATTGGCTTATTAATGGAGTAGCATCTGCACCTGCGCTCTAGCAGAAAGCTATGGACCAGGTGCTACAAGGCTACCAGGCACTCAGTGTTATCTGGATGACTTAATTTTTACCGGCAAGGATGACAAGGAACATCCACAGAATCTCAAGACAGTGTTAAAAAAAATAGAAGATTATGGGCACAGAGCACAATGCAACAAGTGTGAATTTTTTAAACCAAGCATCACTTACTGTGCTCATCTTATTGACGTCCAAAAGTTACATATGTGTGCTGAGAAAATTCAAGCAGTGGTGTATGCTCCTAAGCCAAAGTACATGTCACAATTGCTGTCCTTTTTAGGATTTTTTCAATTACTATATTTCCTGCCAAACCTGGCTACTGTCCTCTACCCCTGAACTCATTACTGCAGATTTGGAAGAAACGACAATGGACAAAGCAATGTGAGGTGGCTTTCCAAAAGGCAAAGGAAAGTCGTGACATCAGACATTGTACGCACACATTATGATCCACATCATCCAGTGAAGATTGCCTGTGACACCTCACATTACTTTGGGTGCAGTCATGTTACATGTTATGAGTGATGGAAGTGAACACCTCATAGTCTTTGCATTCTCTTACAGCTGCAGAGAATAATTATGCACAGATTGACAGGGAGGCCTTGAGTCTAGGTTGGGGTGTAAAACATTTATTCCAGTACTTACAAGGAGAGAGTTTGCCCTCGTTACTGATCATCAACCTCTTCAGTTCATTTTCACCTCACAGAAGGGCGTTCCACTAACAGCAGCTGCACAAATGCAGAGATGGGCTCAGTTTCTTGGACACAATTACAGTAAGGCTAATCCAGTAATGGAAATGCTGATGGATTGTTAAGTTTACCCTTAGAAAAGGAGATACTGGAAAAACTTACAAAGGGGGTCACTACTCTTGACATTTTCTCCCTAGTGCAAGTTGAAAGTCTCCCTATTACAGTACAGATACTCCAAAGGGAAACCAGTAAAAACCCACACTGTCTCAGGTCTACATGGCAACCCAAAGTGGTTGGAATGTGCATCAGAAATTCTAATTTCCCATTTTTACCATGGGCAAGTTGAACTTGTCCTTGATGGGGGTTGCCCTATACGGGGATGGAGAGTTGTTGTACCATCCAAGCTGAGTGATTAAAATATTGGAGGGGGTACAGTACATCTAGGCGTGGTTGAAATGGAAGTGTTGGCTCGAAGCCTAGTCTGGTAGCTAGGATAGGCAGGCAGATTGTGCAGCTTGCCATTCACTCTTTGGGTTGCCAACATGTCCAGAAGGTGTCAAGAGCAGCACCTCCCCATCACTGGGAATGGTTTGCATTGCCCTGGCAGAGGATTCAAGTAGATTTTGCCAGATCATTCATGGGCTCAAATTTCTTGGTAGTAGTGGTTGCAGCTACAAAATGGCCAGAACTATTCCCAATAGCCTCAACTATAGCCTCACACACTACCAATGTGTTGAGAAACCTCTTGTGGTGTTTCAGAACTCTTATTCCATGAAAATGGCTCACAATTTGTTGCAGAACAGATTCAGTCATTCCTGAAAATGAATTGAGTAAGACATGTTACATCTGCACGGTACCAGCCAATTACAAATGGCTTGGTGGAAAGCTTTGTCTAGAGTCTAAAAGAAAATACAAGCAATGTTCCCAGAACACATTACAGTGAATCAGAAGCTCGCCAAGATTTTTTTTAATTTTACTGAGGAATTTATATAAATGATGAAAGCTATTGTGTCAAGGTTACTTAGAGTACTGAAATTATAATTACTGAAGTAATATTCTGTACTTCCTGCTGGATGGATAAGAGATATGTGGCACTGCTTCCAATGTTTGTTTTTTCACCTGTTTAGCAGTATTCTTAAGCTATCACAACTCCATTCACAAAGTTGCGTCAATGGTCAAAGAAAATTGTGATTATATTCATGTGGAATTTCTATCTTCAGTATGTATTTCTGACCAGCTATTCACTTCATCCCTATTTATTATTCTGTAATTAGTTTTAATTAATTTAATAATAAGCTCACATATCTTTAATTGACGTGCTCATATTAGGAGTTAATCTGTATATATGTATTTTTAACAGTTGACATTCTACAAGTTGAAGTTAGGTAAAGATTAACTAAGATGTACTCATTTGCTAAAACTGAGCCTCAAACAACAGAAATTTGATAGAATGTGAACACATATACAATCTTAACACAATTCTTACTATAATGTAATGTTACAAAGGTGGAAATTTGAGCATATCTTTTTTCAATCCTCAAACCAATGTCTTTAAGTACAGTGATCATTTTCAGAGTCATAAAATCATAAAGTCATCCAGCACGGAAACAGCTCATTATGATGATATTAATGTTTTTGCCCACCTACACTCATTTAATTTATATTTATAGAGCACAACAATAAGCCTAACTGAATATGCAGGCCACAAATAGCGTTATTATTATTATGGTCCCTCCATTGTTCATTATTCCTCTTGTTGATAGGGGCTCCCAATGTGGAATGGAAGTGGACAGATCACCAAGTGACTCTTAAAACTGTGACATTATATACAGAGTATTGCAACCTGTTAACCATGAAAAGAGCTTCAGTACAATGATGATGAAGTCAAAGGATAAATTGAGTTTATTGTCATTTGCAAAATTACATGTAAGCATAAGAGCAATGACAAAATTACCTGCAACATTATTACAGACATATACCATCATATAAGCAGTACTTGCAAGGAAAATGCAAATTAAAAAGAAATAAACTATACACAATTTTTACAAAAAGAGCACAATTAGAAGAAGAAATTGTCAAATTTAGCTTCAAGTGGTCAATGTGTTGAAAGTGTTACTAAAGGGTAGTGATTAAGATTTTGCCAGATGGTTCAAGAACTAAATGGCTGAAGGAAAGTAGCTGTTCATGAACCTGGTAGCGTAGTACTTCAAGTCTCTGTACCTCCTGTGCAATGGTAGCTGTGAAAAGATGGTAAGACTCAGATGCTAAAGATCTTTGATGATAGATCCTGTCGTATTGAGGAAGAGCTTCCTGTAGATACAACAAATTTTGTAGGGGAGAGTTTAATCTAATTTGGTAGGGGGATGGGAACTGGAGTGGCAGGACTGAGGATGGGGCAGTTGGTATACAAGTAGATACAGTGTGTAGTGAGACTGTAAGGAAGGCCAGGCTGATGATAGGGCAAAGTTGCAGTCAGTGGGGTGAGCTGAAGGATATCATGGGGACAAAATCAAAAAGGATAATGAATACAGAACGGAAGATGTTATATTTGAATGCACACTGAATACAGAGTAATGTAGACGATCTTGTAACACAGTTAGAGATTGGTAGGTATGATGCTGGGGTCATCAATGAGTTGTGGCTGAAGAAAGATCATTTTTGGGAGCTTAACATCCAAGGATACACATTCTATTGAAAGCTTAGGCAGGTAGGCTGAGAGGATGTTGGCTCTGTTGGTAAAAAATGAAATCAAATCCATAGAAAGAGGAGACATAGGATCAGAAGATGTAGAATCCTTGTGTGTAAAGTTAGGAAACTGCAAGGGTAGAAAGATCTTGATGGGAGTTATGTACAGACCTCCAAACAGCAGCCAGAATGTAGGATACAAATTCCAATGAGAAATAGAGAAGGCATGTAAAAAGAGCAGTGCTATGATAGTCATGGGAGATTCTGATATGGAGGTAGATTGAGAAAATTAGGTTGGTGCTGAATCCCAAGAGAGGGAATTTATAGAATACCTATAAGATAGATTTTTAGAACAGCTTCTGGTTGAGCCTACTAAGGGTAAGGCAATTCTGGAAAGGTGTTGTGTAATGAGTCAGATTTGATTAGGGAGTGTAAGATAAAGGAACCCTTGTAAGGCAGTTATCAAAATAAAACAAAATCTAAAGTCAGATGTATCAGTATTACAGACGAGTAAAGGGGATTATAGTCATAGTCATAGTCATAGTCGTACTTTATTGATCCCGGGGGAAATTGGTTTTCGTTACAGTTGTACCATGAATAATAAATAGTAATAGAACCATAAATAGTTAAATAGTAATATGTAAATTATTCCAGTAAATTATGAAATAAGTCCAGGACCAGCCTATCGGCTCAGGGTGTCTGACCCTCCAAGGGAGGAGTTGTAAAATTTGATGGCCACAGGCAGGAATGACTTCCTATGATGCTCTGTGCTGCATCTCGGAGAAATGAGTCTCTGGCTGAATGTACTCCTGTGCCCACCCAGTACATTATGTAGTGGATGGGAGACATTGACCAAGATGGCATGCAACTTAGACAGCATCCTCTTTTCAGACACCACCGTCAGAGAGTCCAGTTCCATCCCTACAACATCACTGGCCTTACGAATGAGTTTGTTGATTCTGTTGATGTCTGCTACCCTCAGCCTGCTGCCCCAGCACACAACAGCAAACATGATAGCACTGGCCACCACAGACTCGTAGAACATCCTCAGCATCATCTGGCAGATGGTAAAGGACCTCAGTCGTCTCAGGAAATAGAGATGGTTCTGACATAGAGGCATGAGAGAGAAGCTGGCCAAAGTTGGTTGAAAGGGGACACTAGCAAGGTTGGCAGCAGAACATCAATGGCTGGAATTTATGGGGGCTATTCAGAATGCACAGGATAGATACATCCCAAAGATGAAGAAGTATTCTAAAGGGAGGATGACACAACTGTGGCTGGCAAGGGAAATCAAAGACATCATATAATATTGCTAAAATTAGAGGCAAGTTAGTGGATTGGGAAGCTTTTAAAAACCAACAGCAGGCAACTAAAAAAGGAAAAGAGAGAAACAATAAAATATGAAGATAAGTTAGCCAGTACTTTAAAAGTGGACTCCAAATGTTTTTTTTCCAGCTATGTAAAGAGTAAAGGAGAGGTGAGTGTGGATATCGGACAACTGGAAAATAACACTGGAGAGGTAGTAATGGGTTGTAGAAATGGCATCAAACTTAATAATTATTTAGCGTCAGTCTTCACTGTGGAAAACTAACAAAATGCCACAAATTTGAGAGTGCCAGGGGCAAGAGTGAATGTAGTTGCTATTACTAAGGAGAAGGTTCTTAGGAAGTTGAAATATCTGAAGATAGGTAAGTCTCCTGGACCAGATGGACTATACCCCAGGTTTCTGAAAGAACTGAAGAAATTGTGGAGGCATTCGTAATGACCTTTCAAGAATCATTAAGTTCTGGAATTGTTCCGAAGGGGTTTGGAAAATTGAAAATGTCACTCCACTCTTTCAGAAATGAAGGAGGCAGAAGTAAGGAAATTATAGGCCAGTTAGCACAACTTCAGTGGTTGGGAAGTTGTGGGCATCTATTATTAAAGATGATGTACTGGGATCCTTGGAGGCACATGATAAAGTAGTTCAAATTCAGCATGGTTTCCTTAAGGGGAAATCTTGCCTGACAAATCTGTTGGAATTCTTTGAGGAAGTAACAGGCAGGACAGACAAAGGAAAGTCAGGTATGTTGGTTACTTGGATTTTCAAAAGGTCTTTGACGAGTCTGCTTAAGAAGGTAAGAGCCCATGGAATTGCAGGAAAGATACCAGCATGGATAGACAATTGGCTGACTGGCAGGAGGAAAAGAGTGTGAATAAAGAGGACCTTTCTAGTTGGTTGGCAGTGACTGATAGTGTTCCACAGGGTCCGTGTTGGGACTGATTCCTTTCAAGTATTATGTCAATGATTTGGATGACAGAATTGATGGCTTTGTTGCAATGCTGCCCGACCCGTTGAGTTCCACCAGCGTTTTGTGTGTGTTATTGTCAAGTTACTGTTTTAAACTTTCAGAACTCAGACGAGATGCTACAAACATATGAAATACGATCAGTAGTCATCATTTCTGTCCCTCAAGCTTTCTTTGCCACTAGATCTGCATAGTATGCAAGACAAGCTTTTCACTATATCTTGGTGCTTGCGACAATAATAAACCAATACTTTTACCAATCATCACCAATACAATTGATGAGCAGTCGATATGACAAAGAAGTGGGTGCATGTTGACACCATGCTAAGGGTAACCAAGCCTATATTTTAAAATGCGAAGGGATATCCATTAGGTGTCCAACAATAAATGAAGCAGCAACTCACAGAAAGCTGGAGGAATACAGCAGGTCAAGCAACGCCTACGGAGGGAAATGGGGAGGAGATATTTCAGGTCTAGAGCTGAACCAATATGCAAATGTAACGGAACCATATTTAGACCACCTTAGAATAGTAAATGCCTATCAATTATATGAGAAGTACCCTAATATCTACTCCAGGCCCTTTGGGTAGTCAATAGTGCCATTCAGCAGTTGTTTACCTATTCCTGCTCAGGCTCTTTGAATGATAAACACGTAGGTAATTAACTATATGCAAAGGTTCTGATTATAAGCTTGATTTTACTTTCTCTTCTACTTCCAGGGAGACAAAGATAAGGGTGACTTGGGTGGCAGCTGTGATGGAAATGATGGAAACCATCAAGTTCTTTCATTTCAGCCTGCTTCAGCTGAGAACCACAACTGGATCTAAGGTCTATACAGTTTGTAACGATGTTTCAATGTGATTAAACAATCTATTACTGCTGAAAACCAACAGGAATAGATCGGACTCTGGTCGGTGCATTCCCCTTAAAGATGGAGGCAGAGAAAAGGTCATTCTGCTGGGCCAATAGTGTATTTAAAAAAAATGAGGTTTTCGATTCCCAATACTGATGATCTTGCTGGCAAACATACAATGTACCAGAAGGAGATTAGGACCCTTTGCATCTTTTCTTTCACAGAATCTTGGTTAACTCCTTCTGTTCTCGATGCAACAGTTTGAATTGATGGGTTCACTATACACCACCTAGACAGGTCTGTCGAGTCTCTGAAAAGTAGAGGTGGAGTTGTAAGCTTCATGGTCAATTCCTTGTGGTGTACAAATGTGGTTGTGCTGTCCCAGTCCTGTTCACCAGACCTGGAACATCTCATGATCAATCACCGGCCATTTTACCTGCCGTGGGAGATTTCAGCGTTCATTTTGGTAGTGGTGCAGGTGTATGGGGTATCAGGGAGGGGTAGCATCTCTGGTGGGGGAACACGTTGTGTTCTTTTTAAGGTGGTTAATCCACCTTTGGTCCCCACCTGGCTCTCACATGTGGCTCCTCGTAGCTGTTTGCATGTGACAGTGGCCACACCCCGGGCAACGGCTTTGACAAGCTGGCTAAACCAGGTGAGGGTAGCCGACGGGTCTCAAACCCTCGGTGAGATAGGGAGATGTCTACCCCAGCATGTGAAGACAGACTCCGGCGTATTGAGCCGACGAGACCAATGGAAGGTCCAACGGTCAAGAAGGCAGTCTCTGCAATAGTCGTGGAACATGTAGAGCACGTCAAGACACAGAAGACGTCCTGGTCATCCACTGCGCCTAGTCCCATTTCCAGGCGCTTCGACTCTGTTTTGCCACTGGATCCAGATGGGAATTGGGAAGAGAGAGTGAGGCTGACGCTGTGCAACTCTCCCTCACTTAAATCCAAATCATGCGCTAGTCTCGACACCATCAATGGTGTTGATGTCTTCATCGACGACGACAATGGACGAACATGGTGTAGGTTCCACTTCAGGTCAATGTCAAACAGACTCTAGATGATCTGAGCGATGTAATCAAAAGGCATGAAACAGCACATCCTGATGCCTTCCCATCACTTTGGGAATTTTAACCAGACCAGCTTGGTAAAGTCTTTAACTAATTACTATCAACAAATCACTTGTGGTTCCAGAAGAAACAACTCACTGGACCACTGATGCACTAACATCAAGTGTGTTTACCATATTATTCCTTGCCCTCACTTCTGATCACCTGGCTGTACTTCTGCTCCCTGAGTATGGAATCAGAATCAGAATCAGTTTTATTATCACCAGCATGTTTTGTGAAACTTGTTAACTTAGAACCAGAATTAGGTTTATTATCACTGGTATGTGTCATGAGATTTGTTAACTTGGCACTGACTGAAGACTGCGACACCAGGAGTGAGGGCCAGGAAGTATGGACAAGAGAGATGCAGGAGCACTTACAGGACTGCTTTGAATTGGTGCCTGGACTGTATTCAGGGATTTATCTTCGAGTCTGGGTGAGTATGCCGCCAACTTCATTAAAACCTGTGTGGATGAGTATGTGCCTGTGAAAACTCATCCAAAAGCTGTGGATGAACCAGGAGATCTGTAGTCTGCTGAGGACTAGATCTGTGGCATTTAAGTCTGGCAACCCAAATCTGTACAAGAAAGCCAGGTATGACTTGTGAAGGGCCATTTCAAGAGCGAGAAAGCAATTCTGAGCGAGGTTGGAGGTGACATTGGATGCAAGTCGACTCTGGCAGGGTTTGCAGGCCACTCAAAGTTCAAAGTTCAAAGTAAAATTTATTTACGGAGTACATACATATCAGCGCATGTAACCCTGAGATTCTTTTTCCTTCGGGCATACTGAGCAAATTTATAGAACAGTAACTGTAAACAGGATCAATAGCAACAGACAGTGCAAATACAAATATAGATAAATAGCAATAAATGAGTGCATGAAATAACAAGATAATTAGTCCTTAAAATGAGACTATCAGTTGTTGGAAAATCAGAAATAGAATGAGTATAGTTATCCCCTTTTGTTCAAGAGACTGATGGTGGAGGAGTAGTAACTGTTGTAGGTTTTCACAAATAAAACAATGTGAGGTGTTTTATATTAGATGAAATTCATAACACATTTTATTGAACTCCAAAACCTAAACACAAAAGCACATTAAAAATCTTTACATAATGTAAGACCAGCCTGTTAAAGTGAAATCCATCTCAATGTCCGTAGTTGTGAATCATGTACATTTCCACCATTTATGATACTCTACTCAGACCCACCCAGAGTTCACTGAAACTGGCATTGTGAGCCTGTTTGAAGCTCGGATGAGCCGCCCGGCTCGGGTCTTGTGTTCCGTGGATGGAGGAGAGGCAGGTGCCCCTGGCTTGTCCCTAGTACATAGACATGCTCATGGTCATGTTGTGATGCCAGGGGCAAAGCAGCAGAATACTTAGGGGGCCTAAGGGTATGTTGGTGTGCATCATGGTGGAAGAAAACAAATGAGATGGAAAGTAGGTCAACAGAAACCCAAGAGTGCTGTATGCCTTGATGGGAGGTAGGACTAGGTGCAAAGGAATTGAATTTACTCAGGAGAGTGGAACACTGTTGCGAGGCTGTCCAGGTGGCCATAGCATCAGGAATAGAATCACCTTGCACTCATTACAGCTGCCCGTATACCAGCTCAGCCACAGACCACTGCAGGTCCTCGTTTGGAACTGTTCTGAGCCCAACCAGGGCCCAAGGGGGCCGATCATGCCAACACTCATCAGACAGGTGAGCTCTCAGAGCAGCCTTTAAAGAGAGGTGAAACTGCTCGCATAGGCCATTGGACTGCGGGCGATAGGCCGAGATGTGACCTAACGCCGAGGTTCTGGGCCTTCGCAGCCCGGAGGTCTGAGATGAACTGGGGACCAGGGTCAGAGCAAATATCAAATGGGATGCCAAACCAAGCAACCCAGGTGTTGATGAAAGCCTGAGCTACGTCTGCAGCCATCATTGATGCTATAGGGATGTATGGTCCACCATGGTAAGTAGCTGTGTGAAACCGCAGGAGGTGGAAGAGGACCGAAAAGATCCACATTGACATGGTCAAACTGTCACTCAGGGACCTCAAAATGTGCCGATGGTGCCTGAACATGATGGTTAATTTTTGCCCGCTGGCTCTCCGCAGAGGTGCAATGGGGCAAGGGTGACTGTTGAGACATCACACAGGAGAAAAACTCTAGCTTCCCCGAAATTAATGTCAGCCATCCGCAGGCCCATGACTGCTGTTCAGTAAGCCTAGACCTCTGGGTCAGTAAATTGGTCGGCTGCCATGCCACATAGCCAACCCCTACGTGTCAGGTCTCAATGGCTGTCTGTGAGAGGCGATCAGCCACAGCATTATTTTTCCCCTTGATATGTTATATAGTTGTTGTGAACTCGGATATATAGCCAGGAGGCATTGCTGCTGTGCAGCCCAAGCATCTGATATTTTGGCCAATGCATGCATGAGCGGTTTGTGGTCAACAAACACTGTGAAATGGCAACCCTCGAGAAGAAAATGAAAAAGGTGGACAGCCAGACAGAGACCAAAATGCTTACGGTCAATCGTGCTGTACTTCCTTTCAGGGGGATGGAGCTTCTGGCCGAAGAATGCGAGCGGCTGCCGCTCACCTCTAATTAACTATTCATGCTCAGCACCCACAACATAATCGGAGGCGTCAGTAATAGTGACAGTGAGTGAGTGCACTGGGGAGCGGATACACCAGTAAGGTCACGTTAGAAACAGCTCGTTTGCAATCATCAAGCACCCTGGGCATGACCGCTGACCAATCAAGCATGTGATTAGGGGTATTGCCTTTAAGTGCGCTATACATGGGGAGTATATGTTCAGCTGCGCACAGAATGAGCAGTGATAGAAATTTACCATACTTAGAAACTCCTGTGTTTTCTTTGTAGAGCAGGGCGGTTACCTTTGATGAGAGGGGTTTCACAGATTCTGTGGAGATGCGATGACCAAAAAAATTAATGGTTGACAACCCAAGCTAGCGTTTAGCAGGGCTCATAATCAACCTGTGTTGGCTTAAACACTGGAAAAGTGTGTGGAGAGGAGATACGTAATTGGATTTGGTTGCAATGGCGACAAGTGTGTCACCCAGGTAAACAAAAAGAAAATCGAACTCTTTTAAAACACACTCCATCAGCCTTTGGAAAGTCTGTGCTGCAGTTTTCAGTCCAAAAGGCATGTGTTGAAACTCAAACAGCCAAGCAGGATTATCACAGCTGGTTTGGGAATGTCCTCCGAGCACACAGGCACCTGATAAAGCTGCTAACCAGACCAACTTTGGAAAATACTAACTTTCCAATTAAATGTGCCAAAAAGTCATGTATGCATGGGACCGGGTAAAGATCAGGAATGGTGGCCTCATTAAGGTGTCGGTAATCACCACATAGGCAGCAACCACCATTGGACTTAGAGACCATATGAAGCGGCGAAGCCCAGGGGCTGTTCGAACAGCATAAAATGCCCCATCTTTCCATGTTGGCAAACTCAGCCTTAGTGGTTGCCAGCTTTTCTGGGTCCAGTCCACGCATGTGGGCATGGACTGGTAGGTTAGTTGTGGGAATGTGGTGCTCGGCCCCATGTTCTGTGATTGTAATGGAGAATGTGGGCTTGGGAATTCTCCCAGCTGTTGAGTGTTGTGGTGAATGCGCTTGATAGAGTTGTTCTGGGGAACTTACTGGGGTGCAGGGTAATGACCCAAAGTCCTTCACATTCACAAGCCGGCAGTTCTTAAGATCGAGTAACAGTCCTTGGGCACACAGGAAATCTGCATTGAGCAGAAGTGTAGCCACTTTAGCCAGGATGAAGTCCCATGTGTAAGGTCACCCACTGATCCTGAGCGTCACCCGTCATGTCCAGTAAGTATTGCTGCCGTTGTTCATGGTTCACAGACCTCTGCTGTCCCAATGTGCTGGCACCACAGACCTCTGCTGTCCCAGTGTGCTGGCACTGTTGAAGCTGCAAGGTGATCGGCACTTCCTAGGGTTGGTACCAAAGTGAGCATAGTAAAAGCACAGGCCCGGCGTCATATGTCTGGCAGCTTCTATTGGTGGCCTTGCTGACTGGGCCTATTGAGATAGAGAAAGGAAGAGGAATGATGCACCATTACCTGGCTGAGTATGGACTCAGCCATTTTGGGAAGCTCCATATAGACCTTCACGGGTGCATTAGCAAGGGCTATATGAATGATCAGGTATTTGCTGCATGGAGATTTCAAAGGATGGTGATTTCCCAGGAGAGACAGCATGTGGTCCATTAGCTCTGAAGGCCTACCAGCACTGAGACCAGACAAGGAGAGCAACTGTTTGGCATGCTCAGACTCTGATAGTCCAGAAATCTGTTAAAGCTGAGCTTTCAGAGATTGGTATTTATTGTGTTCAGGTGGGTGTTCAAGCAGACTCACCACTCTTACAGCCATGGAGTTTCCGATCGATTCTGATCTTGTCAATGGAGCTTTCTCGCAGAGAACTGGGCCTCAGCTTTTACAAACAAAGTGATGGCATTTTGTTCCCAAAACTCCAGCAGTTCCAAAGCAACTGCTTTGGCCAACAAGTTCAATAACTCTCGAATCGTCCTATAGCATCGTGGTCATTGAGGTTTTCGCAAATAAAATGAGGTGAAGCATCTTATGTTTAATGAAGCCTGTAACACATTTTATTGATCTCCAAAACCTAAACAAAAAAAGCGCACTGAAAATCTTTACATAATCCCGTAATCACATCAGACCAGCCTCTTAAGGTGAAACTCCATCTCAATATCGTGAATTATGTACACTTCCACCAATTATGTTATCCTACACTGTTGTTGAAACTGGTGGTGCAAGTCTAGAGGCATTTCCTCCGACAAAGCAAAACACATCATCATGAATGGCAGTGATGCTTCACTACCAGATGAGCTCAACGCCTTTTATGCTCACTTTGTAAGGGAAAATAAAACTAAGGCTGTGAGGATTCCTGCAGCACCTGGTGACCTTGTGATCTCTGCCTCAGAGGCCAAAGTCAAGCTGTCTTTCAGGAGGGTGAACCCTCTCAAGTTTCCTGATGGAGTACCTGGAAAGGCTCTGAAAACTTGTGCCAGCTAACTGGTGGGGGTATTCGAAGACATTTTCAATCTCTCATGACTACAGTTAGACGATCCCACCTGCTTCAAAAGGGCAACAATTATACCAGTGAACAAGAAGAACAGTGTGAGCTGCCTTAATGACTATCGTCTAGTAGCAGTCACATCTATGGTGATGAAATGCTTTGAGAGGTTGGTCCTGGTTGGAACCAATTCTTCCCTCAACAAGGACCTGGACCCACTGCAACTTGCCTATCGCCATAACAGGTCTACAGTGGATGAGATCTCTATGGCTCTCCATGTGGCCTTGGATCACCTGGACAGCACAAATACCTATGTCAGGTTGCTGTTTATTGACTATGAGTGAGGCCTCCGTTGGTCAGGGTCGACCATGGATATTGCATCCTAGCTGTCTAGATACGCAAGCCTGGGCAGTATGATATGGAGAGCAAGCTGTTGCCTGTATAGCCAGTTCACCCTCTCCACACATCTGAAGAACCCAAAAGAATGGCAATGGCTGATATAGTTTGTTACTAGCAGCGCTGCAGGAGTTGCCAGTCAGAGATAAATTCAGCATAGGACTGCCTTAGGCAATCCAGCTCCGGATTTTTCCCTCGGGGTTTACTCCCAAAGCCTTCCCATGAGTGGGTATAGCCACAAGGCAGCAGAGGTTTGAGAGTTTTCCTTCTCCTAGATGAGCTAGCCACAACTGACAAGCCCCATCTGCCCAAAGTGACTGGTCTTAATATGCCAGTAGCCCGTCTTGGTTCCTTCTCCTGTCAGTACAAATTGTTCCACCAGGCTTAGCAGCTAAGCCACATGTGAAGGCAAGGAACTGGACTTGGTTGTCAGAGGCTATTTGAGGTGCACACCATTGGGAGCATTTAATAGGTACTGGAAGTTTGTCCTCATTATCACTCCCCTCAATAACAACCTTAAGGAAACTTATTGAATATAGCTCATTATTTAACACCATCCTACAATTCTGATTGAAAAGCTACAAAACCTAGGCCTCTGTATCTCTGTCTCCAGCTGGATCCTCAGCTTCTGAACCAGAAGACCACAATCTGTGCGAAGTAGTAACAATATCTACACCCCACTCAAACAACACTGGTGCACCTCAGGGATGTGTGCATAGTCCACTGCCCTACTCTCTCTATACCCATGACTGTGTGGCTAGGCACAGTGCAAATACCATCTATAAATTTACTGATAATACAACCATTGTTGCAGAATCTTAGATGGTGATGAAACGGCGTACAGAAGTGAGATATACCAGCCAGTTGAGTGTTGTCGTAGTAACAACCTTGCGCTCAACCTCAGTAAGACCACAAAGCTGATGATGGACTTCAGAAAAGGTAAGACAAGGGAACACACACCAATCATCATAGGGGGATCAGAAGTGGAGAGAGTGAGTAACTTCAAGTTCCTGAGTGTCAATTTCTCTGAGGATCTAACCTGGTCCCTATATATTGAAGCAGCTATAAAGAAGGCAAAACAATGGCTATATTTCGTTAGGAAATTTGGTATATATATGTACAGTGGCATGCAAAAGTTTGGGCAACCCTGGTCAAAATTTCTGTTACTGTGAATAGTTAAGTGAGTAGAAGATGAACTGATCTCCAGAAGTCATAAAGTTAAAGATGAAACATTCTTTTCAACATTTTAAGCAAGATTAGTGTATTATTTTTGTTTTGTACAATTTTAGAGTGAAAAAAAGGAAAAGAGCACCATGCAAAAGTTTGAGCACCCCAAGAGATTTGAGCTCTCAGATAACTTTTACCAAGGTCTCAGACCTTAATTAGCTTGTTAGGGTTATGGCTTGTTCACAGTCATCGTTAGGAAAGGCTAGGTGATGCAAATTTCAAAGCTTTATAAATACTCTGACTCCGTAAACCCTGTCCCAACAATCAGCAGCCATAGGCTCCTCTAAGCAGCTGCCTAACACTCTGAAATTAAAATAAATGATGCCCATAAAGTAAGAGAAGGTTATAAGAAGATAGCAAAGCATTTTCAGGTAGCCGTTTCCTTACTTTGTAATGTAATTAAGAAATGGCAGTTAACAGGAGTGGTGGAAGTCAAGTTGAGGTCTGGAAGACCAAGAAAACTTTCCAAGAGAACTGCTCGTAGGATTACTAAAAAGGCAAATCAAAACCACCCTTTGACTGCAAAAGACCTTCAGGAAAATTTAGCAGGCTCTGGAGTGGTGGTGCACTGTTCTACTGTGCAGTGACACCTGCACAAATATGACCTTCATGGAAGAGTTATCAGAAGAAAACCTTTCCTGTGTCCTCATCACAAAATTCAGCGTCAGAAGTTTGCAAATGAACATCTAAACAAGCCTGATACATTTTGGAAACAAGTCCTATGGACTGATGAAGTTAAAATAGAACTTTTTGGCCGCAATGAGCAAAGGTATTTTTGGAGGAAAAAAGGTGCAGAATTTCATGAAAAGAACTTGTATACTCTGGAATTTAGAAGGCTGAGAGGGGATCTTATTGAAACATATAAGATTATTGAGGGATTGGACACGCTGGAGGCAGGAAGCATGTTTCCGCTGATGGGTGAGTCCAGAACCAGAGGCCACAGTTTAAGAATAAGGGGTAGGCTATTTAGAACGGA
The DNA here is from genome assembly GCF_030028105.1 of Mobula birostris. NCBI lineage: Eukaryota > Metazoa > Chordata > Chondrichthyes > Myliobatiformes > Myliobatidae > Mobula > Mobula birostris. The sequence goes on from NC_092377.1 coordinate 51,769,235, forward strand.
GTTGAGGAAAAACGTTTTCACCCAGAGAGTGGTGGATATATGGAATGCTCTGCCCCAGAAGGCTGTGGAGGCCAAGTCTCTGGATATTTTCAAGAAAAAGATGGACAGAGCTCTTAAAGATAGCAGAATCAAAGGTTATGGGTATGAGGCAGGAACTGGATACTGGTTGTGGATGATCAGCCATGATCACAGTGAATGGCGGTGCTGGCTTGAAGTGCCGCATGGCCTACTCCTGCACCTGTTGTCTATTGTCTGTTGTCTATAACACCTCTCCAACTGTTAAGCCTGGGGGTGGATCGATCATGCTTTGGGCTTGTGTTGCACCCAGTGGCACGGGGAACATTTCATTGGTAGAGGGAAGAATGAATTCAATTAAATACCAGCAAATTCTGGAGGCAAACATCACACTGTCTTAAAAAAGCTGAAGATGAAAATGATAGGATAATGATAATGATCCTAAACACACATCAAAGTCCACAATGGACTACCTCAAGAGGCAGAAGCTGAAGGTTTTGCCATGGGCCTCACGTCCCCCGACCTAAACATCATCGAAAATCTGTGGAGAGACTGCAGAAGAGCAGTGCATGCAAGACGGCCCAAGAATCTCACAGAACTAGAAGCCTTTTGCAGGGAGGAATGGGCGAAAATCCCCCAAACAAGAATGGAAAGATTCTTAGCTGGCTACAGAAAGCATTTACAAGCTGTGATACTTGCCAAAGAGGGTGTTACTAAGTACTGACCATGCAGGGTGCCCAGACTTTTGCTTCAGGCTTCTTTCCTTTTTTGTTATTTTGAAACTGTAAAAGATGGAAATAAAAAGGTAATCTTGCTTAAAATATTAAAGGAATATGTCATCTTTAACTTTATGCCTTTTGGAAATCAGGTCATCTTTTACTCGCTTAGCTATTCACAGTAACAGAAATTCTGACCGGGGTGCCCAAATTTTTGCATGCCACTATATATATCCACACTTACCGTAATTCACTTTTTTTCCCTGTATTTATCTTGTATTGCTGCCGCTAAGTTAACAAATTTCAGGACATATGCTGGTGATATTAAACCTGATTCTGATTCTGATATGAAATATTTCTTGACTCTTGGACAGAGGATCTTTTCTTGAAGAAAGAGGAAGGGTATGGCAGAAAAAAAAATGCATAAAGGGACATGAGAGGAAGGATTCAACATCATCTGCCCATAGTACAGCTGCACAGAGGGTTTTGCAATGATTCATTCATGGGTACAATGTTCCACAGGGTTCCAGTATGCATTGGTGAAATGGATAAATGTGTCAGGGCAACATTTTGCTTGTCCTGTTATTCAGCTTAAAGGGTGTTTGGAGTATCTTAGTGATAGCTACAGAAGGATGGCTCTGAGAAATGTATCTACTGTATACTGCAGAGGATGCTTGCTGAGATTGTGTTTTCCATCAGGAAGACACGTTTTACTTCTTAAAACCTAGTTTAACTTGGAGCTGGAATTATCCTTGCATACCTTGGTCTTATTGTGGGTTTTGAATATCTCTGCTTATTCTTTCTGATACCTGCCTGGTCATCCCTCTATCTTCACACATCCACACACTCCCCTCCAACTTCTACAAACTTTCTATAATGGAGTAGGTGGCCCAAGTCTATCCAACTATAAGCCCCATGCATTTGGAAGTATAAATAGATGTTGATAGCTCTTCCTGATTGTTTGCATGGGACCCTACCTACCACCTCTATCAGACCTTCAGCATTCTGGTTTGACCATTTGATAGGACAATGTTGTTTATCGGTCACCTCAAGATAAAGCTTCAAGGTTGTTATTGGAATCAGGAATGGAAGAAGAATAGTGCGGTGAAGGTTATGACCTTGTAAGAACACCACTATTTGAAACACTTGTATTTATATGAAGCAAGTGTCCCAATGCAATCCGTTACTAAAAGCTTCCCAACTGATTTTAGCAGAACCCCGAGTCCTAACTATTTCTCATTTTTCTAAGTGCAATTCTCTTGTATGTTTTAAGACTTTTAATAGATGTCAAGTTACAATTTGCACTCACGAGAATAACAAGCATGTTCATTATGTAAACAACATTTTGTGAAAATCCAATTCTTTTGTGTACTTAATCCCATCTAAGCTCTATGGGAATTACAGCCCCAGGGGCTACTTGCTGTAGACATGTTCAAGGATAATCACACTACCGGACTAAAGCAATCAAGGAATAGAGTTTTAGCAGCAGCGCACTGGCTGTTAGCAGCAAGGTCAGTGAAAGCTGCATATTGAATCTAAATTGCCAAAGGTAATGAGAAGTACATATCCAGGCAATAGCAATATGCTCCAGAGGAAGCAAATCACAGGCTTCCCCCAATACCAATAATCATTAAAGACATTGATTGGGGCAACACAATGTTTCAGCTATCAAACTGTTGTTTTGCAGCTTCAAAGGCTCAGGGTCCATCCTACCTGTGTGGAGTTTCCACATTTTCCCTGTGACTACATGGGTTTTCTCCAGCTCTCCTGGTCTCCTCACACATCGTGAAGATGACCGCTCTGAAGTACTGCCTGTTTTGTTTTTATTCAGAGATGCAGCAGGGGAACGGCCCTCACAGCCTGGCGAACCCGTACCGCTCAATTACACCCACATGACCAATTACCTCACTAATCCATACGCCTTTGGAGTGTGGAAGGAAAGCCGAGCATCTGGAGAAAATCCCCACAAGCTCACGGGGAGAGTGTACTAACTCCTGACAGACAAAGGTGGGAATGTGATATAAGAGTGAGCTGATGTGAGAATAGGTTACAGAGAAATGGAGAATGGGAACTGGTATGGACTCACTGAGCTGAATGGGCTCCAATGTCATAAGATAATATGGAATATATAAAAGATGTATTTATACATGCATACTTGTATTATAAGTGTATACTGGAACAGGCTCCTCCAAAAAAATATCAGACTTAAGTTCCAGTGTGGAAGAAAATAATTTGACAGAGGACACATAAACCATAGCTCCTTGTGATGGGAGTAAGAGCAGGAAACAGTACCAACACAGTGTCATTATCATAGAGGGAAATGTCATGGTGCTATATAAAAGCATCATACCAATGACTCAAACTTTATTGCTGGCTCCCTCACGGACTCCTTTGCATCTTCTCAATGATTGCAAGGAGTGCATCCAGCTGCAACTACTAACACTCTGCATTAAGGAGTTGGAGCTGGAACTGGAGGAACCTTGGATCATTCAGGAGGCTGAGAGGGTGACAGATAAGGACATAGAGAGAGGTGCAAGGACACAGGAGACTATGTGATGACAGGAAAGGGAAAGGGGTTAAATAACTGGTGCAGGGTACCCCTGTGTCCATCTCCTTCAACAACAGGTGTACACTTTGGATACTGATGTGGGGGAGGATGATCTAGTAGAGGTAGGTTTCTAGCTCTGTGACTCAGAAGGAAAGGGAGGGCGAAGGGGCTGGTCTGTGGGGATAGGGGATGCGTTAATTAGGGGAACAGAAAGGATGTTGGGTGGATGAGAACGAAATTTCTGGAAGGCATGTTGCCTCCCGGGTGACAGTGTCTGGAACATAATGGACTGAGTCCGCAGCATTCTAAGGTGGGAGGGTGAACAGCCAGACCTCATGGTTCGTGTAGGCACCAATGACATAGGTGGGAAGAATGACAAGTTTCTGCAAAGCGATTTCAGGGAGTTAAGTGCAGAGCTAAAGGACAGGACTTCCTGGGTTGTGATCTCTGGATTGCTGTCCACGTCATGAGCTAGTGAGGCCAGAAACCGAAAATTAGACAGTTTAACACGTGGCTAAGGAGTTGGTGTAGGAGGGACGGCATAATAGTTTTGGATCATTGGACCCTGGTTAAAAATAAAGAGGTGCAGAACAGGCATAGGTAGGTAGGAACATTAGGGTAACTATGGAGTATAAGAAATACAAGAGAATAAAGAAAGAAATCAGGAGTCCTAAAAGAAGACATGAGGTTGCCCTAGCAGATAAGGTGAAGGAGAATCCTAAGGGATTCTACAGATATGTTCAGAGCAAAAGGATTACAAGGGACAAAATTGGTCCTTTAGAACAGTGGTCCCTAACCACTGGGCCGCGGACCGGTATCGGGCCACGAGCATGTTCTACTGTGCCACGAGGAAACGATATGATTTGGCGATATGAACCGATATGAGTCAGCTGCACCTTTCCTCATTCCCTATCACACCCATTGTTGAACTTGAGCGCACATGAGGTTCGCAAGAATATTGTCAATATTAAACCGGTCCGTAGTGCGCAAAAGGTTGGGGACCCCGGCTTTAGAAGATCAGAATAGTAATCTAGGTGTGGAGTCACACGAGATGGGGGAGATCGTAAATGGATTTTTTGCATCTGTATTTACTTTGGAGTCTATTGAAGTGAGGTAAAGCAGCAGTGAAGTCATGGACCCAAAACAGATTAGAGAGGAGAAGGTGTTTGCTGCCTTGAGGCAAATCAGGATGGATAAATCCCCAGATCCTTACTAGCTGTTGCCTCAGACCCTATGGGATGCAAGTGCAGAAATTGCAAGGGCCCTAGCAGAGAAATTTAAATCATTCTTAGTGACAGGTGAGGATTAAAGCATAACTAAAGTTGATCTACTGTTTAAGAAAGGCTCTAAATATAAACCAGGAAATCATAGGCTGACAAACCTGACATCAATACATTAGAACATAAGAATTAGGAGTAACAGTAGGCCATCTAGCCCCTCGAGCCTGATCCATCATTCAATAAGATCATGGCTGATCTCACCATGGACTCATCTCCACCTATCTGCTTTTTCCCCATAACCCTTTATTCCTCTACTATGCAAGAATCTATCCAACCTTGTCTTAAATATATTTACTGAGGTAGCCTCCACTGCTTGATTGGGCAGAGCATTCCACAGATTCACCACTCTCTGGGGAAAGCAGTTCTTCCTCATCTCTGTCCTAAATTTACTCCTCCAAATCTTGAGGCTATGTCCCTTAGTTCTAGTCTCAGTAGTGGGAAAATTATTAGAAGGTATTCTAAGGGACCAAATATATGAGTACTTGGATAAACAGGGATGATTAGAGATAGTCAACAAGGCTTTGTGTGTGATAGGCCATGTCTAACCAATCTTAATGGAGTTTTTTGAGGAAGTTACTAGGAAACCATGGCCATTTTCCCAGCTGCTGTTAGGACCTGAAATAAGCAAGTACAGTAAACAAAGCCAAGAGGCCCAACTCAGGTGAGCCTTGGGACCAAGCAACAAGTCCATAAGTCAATTGAATGTGTCGTGGCAGCTCTCCAGCTTCCCAAGGGCAAACTTGAACCAGCTAGGGAAGATAATCAGGAGAGAGAAACAGGGAGATGGGTGGGTGATTGAGGTAATTGGGAGGGGAACAGTGGAAAGTCAGGAGGCAAATGATAGGACAATAGAGTCATGGAGACATCGAAAAATACAGCACAGAAACAGGCCCTTCGGCCATGCTGAACCATTTAAACTGCCTACTTCCATCAACCTACCTCCGGACCATAGACCTCCATATTGCTACCATCTACGTACCTATCCAACCTTCGCTTAAACATTAAAATCAAGCTTTCATAAGCTACTTGCGCTGGCAGCTCATTCCACACTCTTAATACCCTCTGAGTGAGGAAGTTTCATCTTAAACTTTTCACCTTTCAGCCTTAACCCATGCCTCTGGTTGTAGTCCCACCCAACCTCAGTGGAAAGTCCCTTTTTTCATTTACTCTATCTATACCTCTCATAATTTTGTATATCTCTATCAAATGTCCCCTCAATCTTTTGTATTCCAGGGAATAAAGTTCTAACCCATTCAATCTCTCCTTATATATCAGGTTCTCCAATCCCAGCAACACCCTTGTAAATGTTCTCTGTACTCTTTCAACCTTATTTGCATCTCTGCTGTAGGTAGATGACTAAAACTGAATGCAATAATCTAAATAAGGCCTCCCCAACGTCTTATGCAACTTCAACATAACATCCATTTCCTGTACTCAATGCTTTGATTTATAAAGACCAATGTACCAAAAGCTTTCTTTACGAACCTATCAACCTGTGCCACCACACTCCATGTATTATGGACCACTGTTCCCCTCTCAGTTACCTCAATCACCCACCCATCTCCTTGTTTCTCACTCCTGATTATCTTCCCTAGCCGGTTCAAGTTTGCCTTTGGGAAGCTGGAGAGCTGCCACAACACATTCAGTTGACTTATGGACTTGTTGCTTGGTCCCAAGGCTCACCTGAGTTGGGCCTCTTGGCTTTGTTTACTGTTCTTGCTTATTTCAAGACCTAATAGTAGCTGGGGAAAAAAACCTTTTTTTAATGACCATGGTTTCCTGCGTTGTGGTTTTCTTGAAACATTACCCAGACTGTAGATAATAAATATAACTTGCTGTATGAATTATTTTCATGACTCATAATAGATTTGTACAACAGCCAACAGTGTACAAGATCAGACTGTAGGATCTTGTAAATAAAACATATGGGAGTTACTTTATGTGCTTCACAAAAGCTGCAGCCCTTTACTTCCATTATGAACAAAACCAAAGCAAAATTTCCTTACATTGACGTCATTACGTTAGATACCATCTCTTAAAGGGAGCACACCATCTCAATGACAGTGTTTATAAATTATCTAGAACAGTTTCTATTATGAACAACATATGTCTGTCTGCTATTCATATAAGCCACCTGGCTCGGGTCCTATGTGCCTTGGTTGGAGTAACAGCAGGTGCCTCTGGTTCATCCAGGGGTGTGCTGACACGTACATGGCCATGTTGTGATGCAGGGAGTATGGTAGTGGAACCAATCAAGTCTTGGTGGACTGGCTTAAGGCGATCTACAGAAATACATTCAGGTTTAGGGAGGGAGGGAACGTCGACTCAGACCATGAGAGGCCTGCGTTGGGCATTTTCATGCCTTACAAGGTGCAGATTGGAAGGTTTAACCTTCTGCAATAAAAGTCCTTTCGCCCCATTCCAAAGGGGTTTAAGGGGGTTTTGATGTGCATCCTGCTGGACAAAAATGAACAAGGTAGAACATTGATCAATTGGAACGTAAAAGTGCTGTACGTCATGATGGGAGGCAGGGAATGGTGTAAGAGAATTGAGTTTACTGAAGAAGATGGAATGCTGCTGAGACACTGACCAGGTCATCGTAGCGTTAGGAATAAAATCACCTGGCACTCATAGTGACTGACTGTACAGCAGTAAGCTGAGGACGAACGCAGGTCCTCTTTTGGAGCTGTTCTGAGCTCCAGCCAGGCCCACAAGTAATGGTCACGGCAGCACTTGTTTGTCAGGGAGAGCCGCAGAGCAGCCTTTAAGGAAAGGTGGAACCACTCGCAAAGGCCATTGGACTACAGGTGATATGATGCAGTTTTAAACTGATGTTCCAGGCCATTGCGTCCCAGAAGTCTGACGTGAATTGGAGATTGTGATGGAAAGAAATATCAGAAGGGTGCTAAATGTCACAGCAAAATGAAGGCATCTTGGATAAACTGGAAGACCTTCTGGGAAAGAGGAGATAATTTAATGTTTTCCTGCAGAATTTTGTGTGTGTTGCTGGAGAAAACAGACGAGGTGTGACAGAAACTGAAGGAAACAGAGTGATATAGAGACTATGATAAGACACAATGAAGATGCATGTTTTAGTCAATGTATTTGTTTGAGAAAGAGAGAACAAGAAACGGAAGTCTGCCATAAATTCTGGCCAACTGCCCACCTAAATGCCAACAAGTCTGGGACTCAGATGCAAATGTGAAGTCCAGACCTTGCTCTGCAGTGATTCCCTGACAGTTCTCCTGCATGAAAACCAATGAGTACAATGAGGGAGAATGAATTTTGGGATTTCCAAAATGCTACTGGAGATCTGGCTTTGGAACACCAAACCCATTCATTTGAATTCATAAGACTGGTTCAAGGAAGCAGTGTAAGCTTAAAGTCATTATAGAATCTAGAACATAGAACTGTATAGCATATACAGGCCCTTTGGCCCACAATGTTGTACCGACCTTATAACCTACTCCAAGATCAAGCTATCACTTCCCTCCAACATAGCCCTCCAATTTTCTTTCATCCATGTGCCTAGCTAAGAGTCACTTAAATGTCCCTAATGTAGCTACCTCTACCATCACCCCAGCATTGCAGCTATCACTCGCTGCATGGAAAACCTGCCTCAGACATCTGTCCCTATACTTTCCTCCCAATACTTTAAAGTTATGCCCCTCCTATTAGTCATTTCTGACCTTTGAAAAAGTCTAATGGCTGTCCAGTCGACCTACGGTGCACCACATCCATTGCTCTGCTTTTATCACTTCCTCAATGAATTCAGTTAGGTTCATGAGGCATGACCTGTCCTGCATCAAGTCAGGTTGACTGTCCCTAATCAGACTATGCTTTTCCAAATGCTCGTAAATTCTATCTGTAACATCCACGCCAAAATAGTGAAAATATCATGGGAGGACAGAGTAACAAATGAGGAAGTGTTGTAAAAAGCTGGAATAAGAAGAGAGCTGATATTATCAATCAAAAAAGCTTGAACATCTTGCAGTGATGGGAAAAATTGATAGAAGAAAAAGTCATGGTCAACAGCGCTTACCGCTCATGAGTTACATCAAGGGATGGACTGACAAAAGTTTTGAACAGTTTAGTAGAATTTAAGAGATTAAAGACAGATGGAAGAATGTGGTTGTTCATGTCATATGGCTTGGCACATAACGATGATAGTGAGTATTCATAATATTTTCCTTTGTGTGCTTCTGAATATCATGCCCTTCAGAAATACTGAGGAAGCCGGAGAGCTTTCCAGTTAGTGGTGAGGTGATTCCAGATCATTGCATTCCATAATACAACCCTCATTATGTAGCATAATCATCATAATAGGAGCAGAGGCATGAGGAATCAAGCAGTATAGACGTTCAAAGATTGTTGATGTATGGTTGTTCATACTTCACTGTTTATGTGTTACAGATGTAAAGATTTCAGTCAGAACGTAACATGAAATTTCCGAACCTCCAACTGACCACAAAGCTTTACAAATATATCTACTTTCCTGGGTTACCACATGGGCTACTTCAGCAACGTTTTTATTTAGAGAATAAAGCTGGGGAACATTCCAGGCCCTAAATTACTAAGAGTAACCACCATGTCAGTTCCACTGGTAAACATAATGTGTATCCAACCTGTTCAGTTATAATGTTCAAGATATTTTGTAGTCTGATCGCTCATTATTTTAGCCGAATTTTATTCCTATAAACTCTCAATGAAAACCGGATTGCACTGCAGTTACTGAAGCCATCAAGCACATCCACCTCACCCCTCCTGTCCCCAGCTCATAGTCTTTCAGGCTTTCAAGGAAGGCAGACATTGTCTGGATTTGCTTGTAGATCTTTCTTGCAGGTTGAGTAGATAGCATTTTGTTTTAATGAATATTGCCTGTGTTGCTTTGCACTGATCATGGAGTGTTATATTCATTACAAGTCAGGGATGTAGAAATTGCATAATTGTCCAAAATCAACATTAACTAGATGCAGCTGGACTATAGCAAAAATAGATACAGACTAAGGGGTCTTAGATACACACTCGTTCATCCCTTATAAAATGCTTCAAACCCAAACTAAATAAGTACGCTTGTCTATAATATCATGAATGTTCTTCAGAGCAATAATTCTGAGTGGAATATGTCAGTATTTCATAAATTATTTCTATAATTGAAGCAGCTTAGCTCCATTGGCCTTCCCTCATTCAAGTCTGAGCTCAGGCCACCCAATCCTTCTTTCAAAACAGAACCTCATAACCAGTCAATAAAATTAACTGTCCAATCAGTCTGAAAGGTATAAAAAAAGACTTTCTTGAAATTGTGCAGGTAATTGTGCAATATGATTCTCAAGGCACCCTGAAGGAATACTGTCATAACTCACTGAAGTATGTTATTTTCTTTTGGCCATGGGCTACAATGATATATTAAATGCTAACCCCTGTAAGATATGACCATTTAATATATCCTGAGTGTGAGGAAAGCAGTGAAGACTACTCTCACAATATATAATGTTTTTGCTTGAGGTTTTACAAAGTATGATTTATAAAGTCCAAGAACAGAAACATACAAGACTAATAGATTACATTATTCATACTTATTAATATGTAGAGGTACTTCCAGAAAGTTTCAGATATTGAGTTTGCAAGAGCTGAATACAGCTGGTAATTCTGATGAAGTGCTTAACATTGAACTATATTGTTAATTGAAGTTACTAAAATCAGTGATATTATTAACTATTTTCTACATGATCACATCATTGCCTTGTGCATATTGGTGTATCTGTTTAAATATAAGCATTACTTTTCAGGGTCTAATTTCACAATTTTAGAATAGTTTGAGTATGCCAGCATGAAATGAAATGAAATAATAACTCATTCCTTGAATGTTATTTCCTAAAATCAGTAGTTGCTGTACTGGGCTACAGTAATGGTACTGTTTGACACTTTCCAAGTTCATGGACTGTCACCATATTGCATTTTTCCTGAAAGGATGAAAGTTTCTCTAAAAGGGCAGTTCTAAGATGAATTCAGAATTTGGCTGAATTGAGAAAAAAGTGAACAACTGCCCCAACCAATTGTGACTGCAAAGAAAACATTCACCAAAATTTGCAAGTTACTCGTTATGTTGGTGGATCATTTCTTGAATTCTGAAGTTCAGTGCGGACAAAAAATGTCAGAAGTGTTACGCCTCAGCAGAGCCATTCTCCATGCATCCTGGGGCAAAGTGTTTGAGGGTAAATTTTAAGAGTAATGCAGGGATTTTTGTTTCTTCGCTTACTGGGATTTGACAGGTACTGTTGAAAATACTGCAGCCTCATGCTAGATGCAGTACAATGACAAAATGGAATTCTTCAGAATTCTTAAATTTTAATGATTCATTCTCACATCTGAATATTACTGATGCCAATTTTTGGCTGGAAGAATATTAGCAAAACCCTCTCAGTCCTTTTAATCAAGACTACAAGTAATTAGATGCCAGCAATCAAATCTAAAACTACATTACAGAATGGCCATGCTTGAGGTCCTATAATTAACATCAGTGTTGTTTTACTGAGAGAATGTAAGGTTCATGATAAAACTTAATAATGACACAATAACTTACAATTCTGGGCAATCAGAATTCACAGCTTGAACTGCAAGAACAGCATAAAACAAGCCGTAGATTCAACAGTTAAAGCTCTGTCAGATGGAATTAGATTGACGAGAGGAGGGAAATGTACTTTAGACCTAATGCCGCAGAAGCTGTGAATTACACTGCCCTCAACAACATTATCTGCCTTGGAGCTGATTTGATCCATTGCATGCTTCAACATATTTCTTTCATGAGGTTCAAGTTGTGGAGATAGAAGTATTAGAATATTTCAAAATAGGGAAAAGAGAAGACCACTAGGTCCCTCAGACATTCATTTTTAGAGTCATAGAGTTATAGAAAGGTAAAACAGAGGAACTAGCCGTTCAGCCCTTCTAGTCCATCCAGAACCCATTTAAACTGTCTACTCCCTTCGACCTGCACCGGGACCATAGCCCTCCATACCCCTATCCAAACTTCGCTTAAATGTTGAAATCGAGCTCATATACAACACTTGTGCTGGCAACTTGTTTCATACTCTCACAACCCTCTGAGTGAAGATGTTTCCCCTCATATTCCCATAAACTTTTCATCTTTCACTCTTAACCCATGACCTTTGTTTGTAGTCCCACCCAAACTCCATTGAAAAAGCCTGTTTGCATTTACCCTATCTATACCACTCATAATTTAGTATACTGCTGTCAAATTTCCTCTCAATCTTCTACATTCTAAGGAATAAAGTCCTAACATGTTTAACCTTTGCTTATAACTCAGGTCCTCCAGACCCAGCAACATCCCTGTAAATTTTCTCTATGCTCTTTCTCGCATCTTTCTTGCATCTTTCTGCTTACTTGCATCTTTCCTGTAGGTAGGTGACCAAAACTGCACACAGTACAGTACTCCAAATTAGGTCTCTCCAACATCATATGCAACTTCAACATAACATCCCACCTTCTGTCCTCAATTATTGTATTTATTTCCTTTCTGTGTGTTGCTCTCAAGGCCAGTATTTATTTCCCATCCATATCTGCTTTTGCAAAGGTGATGGTGACCTCCATGTGAGCCCTGCTTGAATATAGTTAGGGAGTTCCAAACTTTAGACACAGTGACAAAGAAGGAACAGCAATATTTCCAAGGAGGCATGGTGTATAATTTGGAGGGGACTCTGCAGCTAGCCATGTTCCATGTGTTTGAAGGCCTTTGCCTTCTTTATACTTTGGGAAGTGATTGTAATGTAGCCTTGGCAAGTAACATCAATACATTTTATAGATGGCACACTCTGCCATCGGTGGCAACATTATATTCTATACAATAATACATCGTGTCTGAGTTTTGACCTAACTCCATCCCAGGTTTAGCCAGCTGACAAAAATGTTCGTAGTGTGAAATCTCTCTAATGTGCGGTATGCTTCTGAGCCTTTCAAAAGTTATTAAATAGATAAATTATTGAAACATTTGAAAAATAACTCAAAATACTTAGATCATTTATATCAATGCAATTAATAAAGTAATGTAAGTTATACAAAACTTATCTTTCTCCGTCCTTGCTGTTCCTATGAATTGAAATTAAATGAAACCTTGTTCTGGCAAAAGGAGCATTCTCAGCATGAGTGATGTAAGAACTGCAAGAAGCAGAATGTTAACATTTAGCTGGTGTAATTCAGGTGGAACCCAGGAGAGTGAATCCCCAGAAAAAAATTAACTCAGTGGACATGCATCAGTATGTTCAAAACTTCCATGGGTCCTGAACTTATGACAGGAGGAACTGCTGGTATCTTAAAGGAAACTACAAGCCACATATTGCTTTTCTCATCATTGATTTCCTTTGACTAACCATCATACGTTCTACACCGTGGTCCCAGCTCTAAAATTTCCTCAATGCAACTATTTCAAATTTAGAGTTGTGTATGCCTTATTAACCACATTCTCAACCTGGACTAATTTTCATTACCTGTGAAAAAAAGGATGGGACAATGGGATAAATGGGAAGCTGACACAATCTCAATGAAATGATTGGCTTCATTCAATTTTTTAAAAAGCATACTGCTCTCTAAAGGATTGAAGGGGAAAGGGACTGAGGAAGAGGTGCATGGGTTATGAAAATTAGGCTTGGCTGAGAATGTGGTTAAAAAGGCATACACAAGTCTAGGCTTTATCAGTACAGGTTTATCATTTAAAGACTGGGAAATCATGCTGAATCTCACCTGGGATAACGTGTTCACACTTGATCACCACATTATCCGAACAATATAATTGTATTAGTGACAGTCCAGAAAAGATTTACTATTAGAATCTGATTGAGGTTTAATATCATTGACATACCTGTGTGTCGTGAAATATGTTGTTTTGTTTTGTGAAATATATTGCAATATACATAATAAAAACTATAAATTACAATTAATAAGATATATAAATAAATTAAATAATAAATTAAAGAAGAGCAGGAAAAGAGAAATAAAACTAGTGAGGAAGTACACATGGATTCACTGTCCAATTAGAAATTTGATGATGAAAGGGAAGAAGCTTTTCCTAAAACATTGATTGCATGTCTTCAGGCTCCTGTACTTCTTCCTGAATGTAGCAATGGCAAGAGGGCATGTCCTGATTGATGGAGGTCCTTAATAATGGATGCCACTATTTTGCGACATTGCCTTTTAAAGATATTCTCAATGGTGGAGAGGTTAGTGCCCATGATATGTTGGCAGAGTTTGCAATTTCTGCACTTTTTCTGATCCTGTGCGGTGGTCCACCATACCAGATGGTGATGCAACTCTCCATGTACTCTGTAGAAATGGCTCCTGAGGTGAGGGATGACAGTTACCTGAATAGATTAGAGAGTGCACATCAGATTTCTTCAGAGAAGGAAGAGAGAAGATTTGATAGTACATAAAATAATGAGGATAGAGTGGATAATAGGAGACTTCTCCTTTTGCTGGAGGAGCCAAAGGCTAGAGGTCATGGGCATAAAATTAAAGAGAAAAACAACTGGCATGAGAAACAGCCTTTTTAAATTAAAGCTGTGCATGCTTGCAATCCAGAATGCCTTGTTGCAGATGTGATGGAGACAGTTACTGCTCTGACCTTCAAGAGTTAATTGGACAAATAGATGCTGAAGAAAAATCTACAAGTGTGAGCTGCTCTGATAGAAAATAGTCATGGACCCAACAGGGTAAATTGACTCCTCCCCTGTAACCATAAGACAATAAGACAAAGGAGCAGAAGTCGGCCACTTGGCCCATCGAGTCTGCTCCACCATTTTATCATGAGCTGATCCATTCTCCCATTTAGTCCCACTCCCCCGCCTTCTCACCAGAACCTTTGATAACCTGGCTACTCAGATACACATCAATCTCTGCCTTAAATACAGCCAATGACTTGGCCTCCACTGCTGCCCATGGCAACAAATTCCATAGATTCACCACCCTCTGACTAAAAAAATTTCTTCGCATTTCTGTTCTGAATGGGCGTCCTTCAATCCTTAAGTCATGCCCTCTCGTACCAGACTCCCCTATCATGGGAAACAACTTTGCCACATCCACTCTATCCATGCCTTTCAACATTCAAAATGTTTCTATGAGATCTCCCCTCATTCCTCTAAACTCCAAGGAATACAGTCCAAGAGTGGACAAACGTTCCTCATATGTTAACCTTCTCATTCCCGGAATCATTCCCGTGAATCTTCTCTGTACCCTTTCCAACGTCAGCACATCCTTTCTTAAATAAGGAAACCAAAACTGCCCACAGTACTCCAAGTGAAGTCTCACTAGCGCCTTATAGAGCCTCAACATCACATCCCTGCTCCTATACTCTATTCCTCTAGAAATGAATGCCAACATTGCATTTGCCTTCTTCACCACCGACTCAACCTGGAGGTTAACCTTAAGGGTATCCTGTACGAGGACTCCCAAGTCCCGTTGCATCTCAGAACTTTGAATTCTTTCCCCATTTAAATAATAGTCTGTCTGTTTATTTCTTCTGCCAAAGGGCATAACCATACACTTTCCAACATTGTATTTCATTAGCCACTTCTTTGCCCATTCTTCCAATCTATCCAAGTCTCTCTGCAGACTCTCTGTTTCCTCAGCACTACCGGACCCTCCACCTACCTTCCTATCGTCAGCAAACTTAACCACAAAGCTATCTATTCCATAATCCAAATCATCGGTGTACAATGTAAAAAGAAGCGGCCCCAATACGGACCCCTGTGGAACACCACTGGTAACTGGCAGCCAACCAGAATAGGAACCCTTTATTCCCACTCTCTGTTTCCTGCCAATCAGCCAGCGCTGTATCCACGTATGTAACTTTCCCGTAATTCCATGGGCTCTTATCTCGTTATCTTATCTTATCTTATCTCTTATCTTGCCTCATGTGTGGCACCTTGTCAAAGGCCTTCTGAAAATCCAAATATACAACATCCACTACATCTCCCTTGTCCAGCCTACTTGTAATTTCCCTCAAAAAATTATAATAGGTTTGTCAGGCAGGATTTTCCTTTAAGGAATCCATGCTGAGTTCTGCCTATCTTGTCATATGCCTGCAGGTACTCTGTAACCTCATCCTTGACAATCGACTCCAACAACTTCTCAACCACCGATGTCAAGCTAACAGGTCTATAATTTCCTTTTTGCTTTCTTGCCCCCTTCTTAAATAGCGGAATGACATTTGCAATCTTCAGGTCCTCCGGAACCATGCCAGAATCTATCGACTTTCGAAAGATCATCGCTAATGCCTCCTCAATCTCCACAGCTACTTCCTTCAGAACACAAAGGTGGATTCCATCTGGTCCGGGAGATTTATCTACCTTTAGACTATTCAGCTTCCTGAGTACTTTCTCTGTCATAATTGTGACTGTGCACACTTCTCTTCCTTGCCACCCTTGAGTGTCCGGTATACTGCTGATGTCTTCCTCAGTGAAGACTGATGCAAAATACTCGTTCAGTTACTCTGCCATCTCCTTATCTCCCATTACCATTTCTCCAGCATCATTTTCTATTGGTCCTATATATACTCTCATCTGTCTTTTACTCTTTATATACTTGAAAAAGCTTTCAGTATCCTCTTTGATATTATTTGCTAGCTTCCTTTCATAGTTCATCTTTTCCCTCTTATTGACCTTCTTAGTCTCCTTTTGTAAGCTTTTAAAAACTTCCCAACCCTCTGTCTTCCCACTAACTTTTGCTTCCTTGTATGCCCTCTCCTTTGCTTTAACTTTGGCTTTGACTTCTCTTGTCAATCATGGTCGCATTCTTTTTCCACTCGAAAATTTCTTCTTTTTTGGAATATACCTGCCTTGCACCTTCCTCACTTCTCGCATAAACTTCAGGCACTGCTGCTCTGCCATCTTTCCCGCCAGTGTCCCTTTCCAGTCAACTTTGGTCAGTTCCTCTCTCATGCCACTGTAATTTCCTTTATTCCACTGAAATACTGACACATCAGATTTCGGCTTCTCTTTTTCAAATGTCACAGTGAACTCAATCATGTTATGATCACTGCTTCCTAAGGGTTCCTTCACCTCAATCTCTCTAATCACCTTCGGTTCATTACACAATACCCAATCCAGTACAGCCGATCCCCCAGTGGGCTCAACAACAAGCTGTTCTAAAAACCTTGTTATTCTAGAATCCATGATTCTGTTCTAAGCAATTCATTGTTAAGAATCACCTACCTACAGTATGTCAGCAGGATAAACAGCATAAATCTAATATGGAATTAATCTCCTATTAGGGAATGGGACAGGGCAGATGACAGAAATTCATGTAGAAGAACATTGTGCATCCAGTGATCATGATGTCAGATATAACTACTCTAGCAAGTTACCTTTCAGGCTTATTACTGAAAAGCTGATTTGCACAACATTATTTCCCAAGTATAATTTAAAATATTTATTTAGAGTTTTTAAAGTTGTTGAGCTCACATATCAAGCTTTGAGTGACTGCTGTTTATGCTTTAGCTTTAAACAGTAGCAAAGCAGTAGGAACAGAATTCAGAATGAAAATCAATTAAAATTAACAAGGGAGGATGAATTCTTCACAGGCTCTTAGCTTTATAGCTGTGTATCAATAAACTAATTTTCATGCTGGAGTTCTGAAGCCATCTATTTCTCCTTGAAACCCTTTTCCAGATAGATGAAGAGATTAATGTGGAGCACTACAATCCGATTATAGTATTTGACTCTAAAACAAGCGTGTTTTTAGCCTTAGCCTGCAGCCAATTGGACCTTTATATCTGTTTTTAATGATTTCACAAACTCCAATTAAGTATTTTGAATGATATTAGGGAAATAATGGGGTTAGTAGGTAGAAGTCAAAATCCTTCAATACTTTAATATTAACTGAGAAGAGGGTAGTGATGTTTTAAAATATATTAATACCACAAAAGAAGAGTTGTTGGTGTTCTTTTGGTGGATAAACCCCTAGCGTCTGATCAAGTGTATCCTGGCATATTGTGAGAAGCTAGAGAAGAAATTTCTGAGGTCCTGGCTGATGTTTTTTGTACTTTTCTTAGTCACTGGTAAGGTGCCAGAAGACTAGAGGGCATCTAATATTATGTTTTTAGTTTAAAAAGGCTGCAAGGACAAGCCCAGCATACTACAGGGCACAAAACAGATCTTCAGCATATAAGGTAATGGTTTGAGTGAAAGTATAGGTAACTTGATTACTAAGTTTGTAGGTGACACCAAAATTGGTACTGAAGAAAGTTGTCTGAGGTAACTGGATCTACAGTGAAAGTGGGAAAGCATTGGCAGATGCAATTTAACTCAGACAGGTGTGAAATGACGTACTTTGGGATGTTGAACCAAGGCTGGAATTACATGAACCAAGGCTGGCATGACCTTGTGAGTTTTGTAGAACGGAGAGATTAAGTCTGTGACTCAGTCCTCATGGTTACATTGTCCAGCTACTGACATTGAAAGATAAAAGTGCATAAGGGCCAGAGAAAAAGGAAGATAAAATCAACATATGACATAAAAAGCAACACACATCAAAGTTGCTGGTGAAGGCAGCAGGCCAAGCAGCATCTATAGGAAGAGGTACAGTCGATGTTTCTGGCCGAGACCCTTCATCTACGTTCACCAGCAACTTTGATGTGTGTTGCCTGAATTTCCAGCATCTGCAGAATTCCTCATGTTTGCATATGACATGAAAACTTTACTTCCAGTGCAGTATTTTTGCTGATAAAGCCCATTACTTTCATATTTCACTTCCACTTCATTTCCTGTGATTGGACTTTGTCACAAACTCATTTATCTAGAAATAATATCTGCAGTTTTCACACAAAGAAACACTCATACATCCCTAAGACAGAAAGAATAAACTCTCATAGAAAACAACAGGAATTCTGCAGATGCTGGAAATTCAAGCAACACACATCAAAGTTGCTGGTGAACGCAGCAGGCCAGGCAGCATCTGTAGGAAGAGGTGCAGTCGAGGTTTCAGGCCGAGACCCTTCGTCAGGACTAACTGAAGGAAGAGTGAGTAAGGGATATGAAAGTTGGAGGGGGAGGGGGAGATCCAAAATGATAGGAGAAGACAGGAGGGGGAGGGATGGAGCCAAGAGCTGGACAGGTGATAGGCAAAAGGGGATACGAGAGGATCATGGGACAGGAGGTCCGGGAAGAAGGACAAGGAGGGGGGGACCCAGAGGATGGGCAAGAGGTATATTCAGAGGGACAGAGGGAGAAAAAGGAGAGTGAGAGAAAGAATGTGTGCAAAAAAATAAGTAACAGATGGGGTACGAGGGGGAGGTGGGGCCTAGCGGAAGTTAGAGAAGTCGATGTTCATGCCATCAGGTTGGAGGCTACCCAGACGGAATATAAGGTGTTGTTCCTCCAACCTGAGTGTGGCTTCATCTTTACAGTAGAGGAGGCCGTGGATAGACATGTCAGAATGGGAATGGGATGTGGAATTAAAATGTGTGGTCATTGGGAGATCCTGCTTTCTCTGGCGGACAGAGCGTAGATGTTCAGCAAAGCGGTCTCCCAGTCTGCGTCGGGTCTCGCCAATATATAAAAGGCCACATCGGGAGCACCGGACGCAGTATATCACCCCAGTCGACTCACAGGTGAAGTGTTGCCTCACCTGGAAGGACTGTTTGGGGCCCTGAATGGTGGTAAGGGAGGAAGTGTAAGGGCATGTGTAGCACTTGTTCCACTTACACGGATAAGTGCCAGGAGGGAGATCAGTGGGGAGGGATGGGGGGGGGGAACGAATGGACAAGGGAGTTGTGTAGGGAGCGATCCCTGCGGAATGCAGGGGGGGGGGGAGGGAAAGATGTGCTTAGTGGTGGGATCCCGTTGGAGGTGGCGGAAGTTACGGAGAATAATATGTTGGACCCAGAGGCTGGTGGGGTGGTAGGTGAGGACCAGGGGAACCCTATTCCTAGCGGGGTGGCGGGAGGATGGAGTGAGAGTAGATGTACGTGAAATGGGGGAGATGCGTTTAAGAGCAGAGTTGATAGTGGAGGAAGGGAAGCCCCTTTCTTTAAAAAAGGAAGACATCTCCCTCGTCCTAGAATGAAAAGCCTCATCCTGAGAGCAGATGCAGCGGAGACGGAGGAATTGCGAGAAGGGGATGGCGTTTTTGCAAGAGACAGGGTGAGAAGAGGAATAGTCCAGATAGCTGTGAGAGTCAGTAGGCTTATAATAGGCATCAGTGGATAAGCTGTCTCCAGAGACAGAGACAGAAAGATCTAGAAAGGGGAGGAAAGTGTCGGAAATGGACCAGGTAAACTTGAGGGCAGGGTGAAAGTTGGAGGCAAAGTTAATAAAGTCAACGAGTTCTGCATGCGTGCAGGAAGCAGCGCCAATGCAGTCGTCGATGTAGCGAAGGAAAAGTGGGGGACAGATACCAGAATAGGCACGGAACATAGATTGTTCCACAAACCCAACAAAAAGGCAGGCATAGCTAGGACCCATACGGGTGCCCATAGCTACACCTTTAGTTTGGAGGAAGTGGGAGAAGCCAAAGGAGAAATTATTAAGAGTAAGGACTAATTCCGCTAGATGGAGCAGAGTGGTGGTAGAGGGGAACTGATTAGGTCTGGAATCCAAAAAGAAGCGTAGAGCTTTGAGACCTTCCTGATGGGGGATGGAAGTATATAAGGACTGGACATCCATGGTGAAAATAAAGCGGTGAGGGCCAGGGAACTTAAAATCATCAAAAAGTTTAAGAGCGTGAGAAGTGTCACGAACATAGAACTCTCATAGAATTTGGTTTATACATCCTCAACCACTTTATTAGATTGCTCTTGGCAGGGAGGTAGATGTTTTGTTCATGGGCCTGCTTCTGTACATATGGCCCAAAGTTTCATGTGAAACTGAACAGACCTTGTTTAAGGCAATGGTCCCCAAGCTCCGGGCTGCGGACCGATACTGATCCGCAAGGCATAAAAGGGTGCAGCGGTAGCCAGGATGAACCCAGCACATCTTTAATAAAAAAGCCGAAATAAACAAGCTAATTAATTAGGTGCCGCCCGGCACGTAAATGTCGGCCCAGATTAGAGGCGGCGCAATTGGCAATCACCTCTGATCTGGGATGACATTTACGTGCCAGGCAGCACCTAATTAATTAGCTTGTTTATTTCGGCTTTTTTCTTAACTATGTGCTGGGTGCGTTCTGGCTACTGCTGTACCGCTGCATTCTTTGTGACAATGTATCAGTCCACGGCCCACAGGTTGGGGACCGCTGTTCTAATGGGAGAGAGAGAGCCAACATGTATATGGGCCATTTGATGATTTGGGCTTATCAATGGCAAGAGGCTGATGGAGTAGTGTGAGATTGCTAGTTGGGCACAAAACTAAATCAATGGTCAGGGAAGGATTAATTTGAGGAAGCACTTTTTCACCGAAGGGTGATTGAAATGGGGAACTCAATGCCTGAGAGGACGTAGAGGCAAGTAGTCTCACAATATTTGGAACAGCATGGCACTAAATACAGATATGGATAGGCAGAGCATAGCTGGAGTTTGAAGAAGAAAGGGATGGTGGAGGCAGAGTGGTGATTTGCAACAGCAGGGGGTACTGTGAAGGTATTGGGTTTCTGACCGCAAAGTTCTAAACAATTACAAAGACTTTTAGCCCTATCCATTGTAAATAGCCATGAGTATTTTCACTAAATGAAAGTTATGTTGTAACTACCCCGTCTTCAAAGACTAGTTCACTTCCCAGTTTATTCCCCGTGACTAGATTAGCTGTGAATGCCCATTATTTGAGTGCTTGGTCTCCTCTCCCTACAAAGTAGTTTAAAATACACTTAATTTATTTTCAGCTATACACATTTAAATCCAAACATTATCAACACACACTAAAACTCACAAGGGATTTCCATCTTAAACATTTCCAAATCACAAACTATTTCTAAAGCACAAAGCCTAAAACATTTCTCAGTCACAAAGCATTTCTAAAATAAAAGGGATTTTTAAAATACACAAGGCATAACACACAAAGCACAAATGGTTTCTTAAACTCAGGGGACTTAAACACAGGTACAATTCCTATAAACTGAAAAGGCATACCAATAAGTTACAGATGAATGAATCATCCATCGCAGAAACCAAAACTGGAGGAATGGATTCTCGTTGACACCCTGTTTCTTTCATGTTTCTTGATGTTTCTTACTCTATTCCTAATAAGCCTGAACTGTTCTCTAAATTTATATCCTGTTATCTCCCACTTGGATGACTTCACATGCATCTGCTATTTCCTCAGATATCTTTTTAACACAAATGGTCTAAAATCATCTTTTGGAGACATAGACCTTAGCTAGCTACTATTAATGCTGCACAGCTAACCACTCTAACCGTAAACATATCAGTTACTAATATGCTAAATGATATTATTTATCTGTTCTGAAAGCTTCCTAGAACTAAGCAACTTAAGAATCAACCTGTCTGTTTGAAATAACAGACCAGATTGAACACTCCATTGTTTTATGCTACATCTCCAGTAGTAATAAAGCAGATGCAGTGAATATCCACAGACAGTGTGTCTTCTTTATATACAGAGCTCTTTTCAAAGCTGTTCTACAGAGATTTTTTTAACCTACAGCTGATTACTACTTTCCATTTACACTTTAAGAACTGAGGACTGACTTCCTTTTATGACCAGAAACAAAACAACAATTATTTCAAAGTTTACTTACATCTGTTTTCGATCTTCCAAGTGGCAGATGTTTGTGTTTAGAAAGCAAGATTAGCAAACATGAGACAAGGAATATCTATCACCCCACAAACTGTCTTTACCCTGTAAAGAAAAGATTTAAAAGAGATTAAATAGTATCTGGGAAGAATGAAAAAAATCTTTAGAAATATTGTCTAAAATAGGAGCCAGGAAGGGAAGTGAGTATCCAGTGTGAATTGGATTGAAGACACAGGAGGTATGTCTCACAACTAAGACGATCTTGGAGAGCTCCTGCATCTGGGTCAATAAATAAAGACCGAAGCAGTGAGTTTGGCAACATTTAGGAACATATTTCACACTAGTTGTAAAGAAAGACTGCCTGGTTGAGCCAACCTGCTACTTGCTGTAATTTCTGAGTGATTCATCACCTCCAAGACTTTCAACAACAAAACTGGCACAGCTCTAGGGGCTGCCAGCTGTCCTCAATAGCAGCTGACACTAGATAACATGGTTCTTGCCACTTGCAGTTTTCCAAGTGTCATGAAGCAAGCACTGGGAATATTTAAACAAGTAGCTCTAACATTATCAAGCAAGGTCAAGACTGCAGGTTACAAAATGCCTGAGGCACTATGGTGTCAGCATTATTCCTCAGTTTGCTCTTCATGTGCATATCAAAGTCCAGGTACTAGTAAAACTTTATTGTAAGGAGTGAAATTTATAGATAATACAATAAGATGATTAAAAAATCTGCATTTGCTGGTAGATTACATTTTCTGATTTAAAATGTCAATCAAAGTTCCCTGTATTAAACAAGAGGACACTCCTATGAGCTAAAAAAATTATTAAATGACAACATGGGAACACATATCCCATTTTCATAATTCTTCATTTTATCTTAAGGTTTTTATGTTACTTAGGATGAAAGAAATCATAACTCTTTCAGTGGACTGACAATTCTACGATTTCGGATCCTACAGGAAAATATACCTTTTTTGTACTTGTCACCCCATTGAGATGCTTCCATTTTGTACACTGGCCGACTTTTTATTAGAACTGACATTTACTGCCAATCACATGTAGGTCATTGGGTCATGTACTCAGCAGGGAAATATTTTACTTTTAGTGATATATCTTCTTATATATAACACTACAGAGAACCTAGAATGGAATAGTGATGCTAATTTTCTTCTTGTTAATTTCATTTGCAATACTTATCTTCATATTGTTAGGTCTCCATTAATAAATCATTCAGGTGTTTTGGTATCACGTTATGTTTTGGTATTATAATATTGTAGATACAGAACTAAACCAGTAATATAGAGTCAATAATTTCATTCAAATGATAACAAATTGAGAAATCAACTGATAAATCAGATAATTTGAAAATGAGACATATTGTTTAGTTAAAGACCATCTGAATCTCTATCTCCTTCAGAAAGCAAGGGAACATTCTCCTTCTAATATAGCTCAAAAGTGACTCCAATTTAATATTCTCAAACACACATTTTGAAATTGAAAGAAAAACAAAATATAGGAATATACAGCAGACTTGTCAATATTCAGGATCTGAGATCATGGAAAATGTTTATGCATTCTTTCTCTTTACTCATTGTATATATCTATATTAGTGTCAAATAATGTAAACAATAAGGAGAATTGAGGCTAAGAAATTTTGATGACAACAATTTCCAAGTGTATATAAGTTTAAAGATAATGATATCATTCATGATAAAGACTGCAAAGCAAGGCATATGAACTTCCTAACACCCATCTTAGCCAGCTCTTCTACTGCATGGAAAAGGTTCAAAACACAAGAACAAATTTGAGAGTATTCAACCATCTCTTAATGGCATGAGTAGATATCACAAGTTGCTGCATTATTTGCTATTAAAAAACTGTTTACGATTGCAATAGTCACTCAAAAATATAAGGATGGCTGCTGCATGACATGAAATGGTCACAGCAACGCTTTTGGAGATAAGGGTGAAGCATAATACTGAGGCAGTGTTGGGAACATTTAATTTGCAAGTGGGTATGCTACCATATTATGTTTGCTTAATGAATTGAGGAAAATTATACTTTCTGAAGGTGCAACATCACACAATTTATTATATTTAATGGTCCAATAATAGAGATCAAAATAGCTTTCGTTTAATCATTTGTCTTATACTTAACCTGTCTTCAACAGAGCTATCACTATGTTAAGACATAATTTAACATTAAAATGCTATGTTTGTGAAAAAAGGCAATGATCTCTGCTTGCATCAACATTCATGCCTTTAGTCAATTGTTAAAAACTACTTTTGCTTTATAGTTTATACATAACTAATTTCACTTGTACTGCCTCAGTATACTGATGTGGTGAAATAATTTGTATGGACAGCATACAAAATGAATCTCCTCACTGTATTTCGACCCGTGGCAGTAATTAACCAATTACCATTTGTACCAACAATGTTTGTTGTTACTTCTGCTTAGCCCAAGTGATAGTACTTTCAGAAATTCCAAAAAAATACACAGATACTACATTGCAAAATTTATATTTCATTTTTCTAACTTGTCCTGCTGATCTTTTATAGCTTTTCATCACTTTGTTGTTTTTGTGTTCCATTTCCACAGATTTTCCTGTACATTCAGTGTATGGATTGAGCATCTTTGATAGATTCAGAATTGCGAACCTTTCATAAAACTTTGCTTCTAATTTAGTAGCAAATACTTGTTGATATATGAAGATTATATAAGCAATGGCACTGCAAAAAATTTGAAAAGGATTGCCTATATTTTTAAATACTGAAACAAGAGCTGCCAGACTGAGCTTGTCAAGTCTATCTTGAAACCATGTCAAAGCATTTTGTGGCAAAATATGTTACTAGCAAAGTTCATCCAAAAGTCAAATGTTAATTGTCTAATGTGTTGGAAAATTTCCTCACCACTGCACAAGATAGATAAATGTTCAAATCTCATGAATAATTAAAGATGGTGATCTTTTTTGGATTTGACTGTGATAATTTTATGTGGTATCACTGCTTGCCTAGTTAAGAAAATCAGTTAAGGAATCTCTAGTTTTCAACTAACTGTAGCAAGGGTGGCTAACCTATGGCGCATGCGGCAAAAGTGGTGCATTGGATGATTAGAAGTGGCGCATTGCACCCCAGTGATAACAATAAAAAAGTAAGCCTACTCTTGCAATAAATATTAACCAAAAACCGATTTGTAGAAAAAAAATCTATAACAGGAATTCAAGTAGCTTAGAGCTAGAAATGGGTTTTACTGAGAATAAATCTAAAATTTAGCAATTATTTTTAGCGATTTTATTATTTTGTGCACATCTTTTGGCGAATGTTATCTTCTTTCACATTAATCTGTTTCAATTTTTAAAAAATGTTCAATGAGTCAAACTAGGAAAGAAGGACTTTTGTTCTGCGGTCGTTCCACAACTGCTCAATACACGTTTGATCCTAGGTGCCGGGCGTCTGCACCAGCGGTGCGTCGCAGGTTTTTGCCGGTCAGTTTACAATTGACACTCGTGCGCTACGGAGTTGTGTTTTGTTCGTCCTTTGTGAGCATTTGCAGTTTTGTACTTTTTCGAAAATTAAGCCTTGTTTTTACATTCAGTTACCCATCACAGTGTAAAAGAAAATGAGCAAAAGAAAAGCAGAAAGTGATAGTAAGCGTGAATTCAATGAACAGTGGGAAAACGAGTTCTTATTTGTAGCGGGTCTGTCAGGAAAACCGTCGTGCATTGTTTGTGAAAACACTTTCTCACATGATCCTAATAGACACTATAAAACACAACATCAGACTGAAATAGAAGGAAAACTGAAGCTAGTGCTTGGGTCTGAGTTACGGAAAGAATATGTGATTAAGAAAAAGGAAGAAATCAAAAGAAGACAAAATAAATTTGTTAGAAGTCTCATTAAGGTAAGTAATGTTTATCTTGTTTTTATATTAAATCAATATATCATGTAAAATACTGAATTTGTCTATATTAACATATTTTTACAAGAACTGAATGGGGGTACAAGAGTTGTATGGCGCATCTGAACTCATGCGTGAAAAACTTGACGCATGAATTGTAAAAGGTTGGCCACCCCTGAACAATAGTATTAGTCATTGCCAGATTTTAAAATAATATATCATTTGATTGCCTTCATTTAAGATCACATCAAAATTCTACTGACAACAGATACTGTATATAAAAACAAGAAATAGAATCAGATGTCCTATGGCAAATCCAATGTTATTCAATGATCTTCTAACTCAACTCCTCTTTTCTGCATGATCCCAAAGCCTTTGTTCTTTAAAATGTCCATAGATCTCCAAAAGGAACTGACTAAGCCTCCATGATTCCCTCAGTTATTCTGAGAAAGCCAATCATTTTTCTTAAAACCCTATCCTCTCTGGTAAACATTCCAAACTACAGGATTCTGCTACTGAGATGATTTCTCAATGTCTGTCCAGTCAATCCATCTTGAATTCTTGTTGTTTCCCCTTCTCTAGTGGATATTGCCCCATACCATCCCTGGGCAGCACAGTAGCAGAGTGTTGGGTGTAACTATTATAGCACATGTGACCCAGGTTCATGCCATCAGGTTGGAGGCTACCCAAATGGAATATACGGTGTTGTCCGTCCAACCAAAGTGTGAGCTCCTTATGACAGTGGAGGAGGCCATGAATGGACATATCAGAATGGCAAGAGGAATTACAATGGGTGATCACTGGGAGAAACCGCTCTTTCTGACGGACTGAGTGTGGGTGTTCAGCAAAGTAGTCTCCCAATCTTCATCCGATGTGACTGATATATAGGAGACCCAACGTAGGTTGGGAGACTACTTCACCGAGCACCTGCGCTCCATCCGCAAAACGCTGCTCCTGCCGCGGCCTCCTTTGCATCCAAGGGGCCCAGTGTTGATTGGGAGACCGCTTTGCCGTCTGCCAGGGTGGTGAGGTGGGGTCACCCAGCGGCCGCCCATTGTGGTTCCACTTCCCATTCCCATTCCGATATGTCGGTCCATGGCCTCCTCCACTGTCATGGTGGGGTCGCACTTGGGGTGAAGGAGCAGCACCTTGTGTTCCGTTTGGGTGGCCTCCAACCTGGTGACATGGGTATCAATGTCTGGAACATCCGCTGGTGCCCCCAGCCTCCCCTCCTTTGTCATTTCATGTCCCCTTTTCCCTCTCTCAACTTGTCTCCTTGCCTGCCTGTCACCTCCCTCTGGTGCTCCTCCCACCTTTTCTTTCTTCCATGGCCTTCTGTCTCTTTCACTAATTTACTTCCAGCTCTTTACTTGAAATCTATGTCCCCTTGGGTCTTGAATCATGGTAACCTGACAATTAACCACATAAACCCTTAATGATCATGTTAGACTTCTTATCATTAGATCCTGACATGTTTCCGCAGGACTAGAAAACTGCAAATGTAACTCCACTCCTTGAGAAGAGAGGGGGAGAGATGAAAGGAAATTATAGGCCAGTTAGCCTGACCTCTAGTTTGGAAGATGTTGGAGCTGATTGTTAAAGATGTGGTTTCTGGGCATTTGGAGACCAATGACGAAATAGGCCAAAGTCAACATGGTTTCCTTAAGGGACAACCGTGCCTGACAAATATGCTGTAATTTTTGAAGAAATAACAAGCATGATAGACAAAGGAGAATCAGTAGATATTCTCTACTTGAATTTTCAGAGGGCCTTTGACAAGGTGTCACACGTGAGGCTTCTAAACAAATTGAGAGCATAGGGTATTACAGGAAAGATTAAACCATGAATAGAGCATTGGCTGATTGGCAGTAGACAAAGAGTGGGAATAAAGGGATCTTTTTCTGGTTTGCTGCCAGTCATTAGTGCTGTTTCACAGGGGTCTGGTGTCCATGTTTATGGATGATATGAGGATAGGTGGGGGGAGCAGGTAGTGTTGAGGATGCAGAGAGGCTGCAGAAGGACTTAAATTGATTGGGAAAATGGCAAAGAGTTGGGATTTGAAATACAGTGTCAGGCTGTGGAGGCCAAGTCATCGGCATATTTATTTGGTAGGAAAATTCTAAGCAGTCTCTAGAGTAGTTTACATGGTCGGTACAACATTGTGGGCTGAAATGCCTGTAATGTGCACCAAATTTCTATGTCCTTCGCAATTACCTGTGCAATGCCCTTGTTAAGATTTTTACTGCTATGCTGTAGGTATTTTGTTTTAGCAGTTCTGTAAGAACAATCTATTCTGTTTACATGATGTTTGGGTTTGAGCTAATAATAAAGGGTTGTTATGTTCATGCTTAGGAATGTAATCACATTCAATCAGGAAAGTGGAATCTTGAATGCTCTAGAGAATGCTGGGCAGAGAAGTTTTTGTGATGGACACTGGTGTCAGTCGAGGACTGTTTGGTGGGAGCCGGGAGAAGACAGGAGGGAAGAAGGGTCATATTCTGCATGGAGGTCGGTGACCAGTGGTGTGCTTCAGGAATCTGTTCTGGGACCCCTTCTCTTTGTGATTTTTATTAATGACCTGGATGAGGAAGTAGTGGGATGGGTTAGGAAATTTGCTGATGACACAAAGGTTTGGGGTGTTGTGGATAGTGTGAAGGGTTGTCAGAGGTTACAGCAGGACATCGATAGGATGCAAAACTGGCCTGAGAAGTGGCAGATGGAGTTCAATCCAGATAAGTGTGAGGTGGTTCATTTTGGTAGGTCAAATATGATGGCAGAATATAGTATTAATGGTAAGAGTCTTGGCAGTGTGGAGGATCAGAGGGATCTTGGGGTATAGGACTCTCAAAGCTGCTATGCAGGTTGAATCTGTGCTTAAGAAGACATATGGTGCATTGGCCTTTATCAACCATGTGATTGAGTTTAGGAGCCGAGAGGTAATGTTGCAGCTATATAGGACCCCGGTCAGACCCCACTTGGAGTACTGTGCTCAGTTCTGGTCACCTCACTGCAGGAAGGATCCAGGATGTCACAGACCAGTTGCAGGGCATCCTCAAGAGTGAAGGTGAACAGCCGGAAGTGGTGGTGCATGTCGGCACAAATGACATCGGAAGGAAGAGAAGAGAAATTCTGCAGCGTGACTTCAGAGAACTCAGAAGAAGACTGAGAAACAGGACCTCCAGGGTGGTTATCTCCAGTTTGCTTCCAGTTCCTTGTGCTGGTGAGGGCAGGAACAGGGAGATAGGGGATCTGAATGTGTGGCTGAGGGGCTGGTGTGGGAGGCAGGGATTTAGATTCTTGGACCACTGGGGTCTGTTTTGGGGTAAGGATGAATTGTACAGAAGGGACATGTTGCATTTTAACAGACGGGGGACCAGCATTCTGGCAGGCAGGTTTGCCACCAATACACAGGTGTGTTTAAACTAAGTAGTGGGGGGGGGGGAGGGAATGAACTGGAAATATAAGGATGGAGTTAGAGAGAATAAGGGAAGTTAAGAAAGACAACAGAATTAATGGGGCAGAAAGCTCAGGAAGGGATTGGAGAGTATGGGCAAGTGCAATAGGAATCGATGTGAAAGGTGAAGGGAGTAAAAGTACTACTTTAAAAGGATTAAAAGTATTATATATGAATGCACGGAGTATAAGGAACAATGTGGATGAGCTTGAGGCTCAGTTGGAAATTGGCAATTATGATATTGTGGGAATAACAGAGACATGGCTGCAAGAGGACCAGGGCTGGGAAATGAATATTCAGGGTTATACATCCTATCGTAAGGACAGACAGGTTGGCAGAGGGGGTGGGATGGCTCTGTTGGTGAGGAATGAAATTCAGTCACTTGCGAGGTGGGACATAGAATCAGGAGATGTAGAGTCAGTATGGGTAGAACTGAGAAACTGTAAGGGCAAAAAGACCTTAATGGGAGTTATCTAGAGGCCCCCAAACAGTACCCTGGATATAGGGTGCAAGTTAAATCAAGAGTTAAAATTGGCATGTTGCAAAGGTAATACTACGGTTGTTATGGGGGATTTCGACATGCAGGTAGAGTGGGAAAATCAGGTTGGTACTGGACCCCAAGAAAGGGAGTTTGTGGAATGCCTCAGAGATGAATTCTTAAAGCAGCTTGTACATTTGTATTAGAGCCTACCAGAGAGAAGGCAATTCTGGATTTAGTGTTGTGTAATGAGCCAGATTTGATAAGAGAACTCGAGGTAAAGGAGCCATTAGGAGGTAGTGACCATAATATGATAAGTTTTAATCTACAATTTGAGAGGGAGAAGTGAAAATCGGAAGTGTCAATATTACAGTTGAACAAAGAGGACTATGGACCCATGAGGGAGGAACTGGCCAAAGTTAACTGGAAAGAAACCCTAGCAGGGATGACAGTGGCAGGTATTTCTGGGAATAATACAGAAAGTGCAGGATCAGTTCATTCTAAAGAGGAAGAAAAATTCTAAGGGGAGTAAGGGGTGAACATGGATGACAAGGGAAGTCAAGGACAGTATAAAAATGAAAGAGAGGATGTATAACATAGCAAGATGAGCAGGAAGCCAGAGGATTGGGAGACTTTTAAGGAGCAACAGAAGATAACTAAAAAGGCAATACGGGGGAAAAGATGAGGTACGAAGGTAAGCTAGCCAAGAACGTAAAGGAGGATATTAAAAGCTTCTTTAGGTATGTGAAGAGGAAAAAATTAGTTAAGACCAAAGTTGGCCCCTTGAAGACAGAAACGGGTGAAATTATTATGGGGAACAAGGAAATGGCAGATGAGCTGAACAGGTACTTTGGATCTGTCTTCACTAGGGAAGACACAAACAATCTCCCGGATGTAATAGTGGCCAGAGGACCTAGGGTAACAGAGGAACTGAAGGAAATTCGCATCAGGCAGAAAATGGTGTTGGGTAAACTGATGGGACTGAAGGCTGATAAATCCCCAGGGCCTGATGGTCTGCATCCCAGGGTACTTAAGGAGGTGACTCTAGAAATCGTGGACACATTGATAATCATTTTCCAATGTTCTATAGATTCAGGATCAGTTCATGTGGATTGGAGGGTGGCTAATGTTATCCCACTTTTTAAGAAAGGAGGGAGAGAGAAGACAGGCAATTATAGACCAGTTAGTCTGACATCAGTAGTGGGGAAGATGCTGGAGTCAATTATAAAAGATGAAATAGCGGCATATTTCGATAGCAGTAGCCGGATAGGTCTAAATCAGCATGGATTTATGAAGGGGAAACCATGCTGGACTAAACTTCTGGAATTTTTTGAGGATGTAACTGTGAAAATGGATATGGGAAAGCCAGTGGATGTAGTGTACCTGGACTTTCAGAAAGCCTTTGATAAGGTCCCATATAGGAGGTTAGTGGGCAAAATTAGAGCACATGGTATTGGGGGTAGGGTACTGACATGGATAGAAAATTGGTTGGCAGACAGGAAACAAAGAGTAGGGATTAACAGATCCTTTTCAGAATGGCAAGCAGTGACTCGTGGGGTACCACAAGGCTAGGTGCTGGAACCGCAGCTATTTACAATATACATTAATGATTTAGATGAAGGGATTAAAAGTAACATTAGCAAATTTGCAGATGACACAAAGGTGGGTGACAATGTGAAATGTGAGGAAGATGTTATGAGAATGCAGGGTGACTTAGACAGGCTGGGTGAGTGGGCAGATGCATGGCAGATACAGTTTAATGTGGATAAATGTGAGGTTATCCACTTTGGTAGCAAGAATAGGAAGGCAGATTACTATCTGAATGGTGTCAAGTTAGGAAAAGGGGAAGTACAATGAGATCTGGGTGTCCTTGTCCATCAGTCACTGAAAGTAAGCATACAGGTACAGCAGGCAGTGAAGAAAGCTAATGGCGTGTTG
Source organism: Mobula birostris (assembly GCF_030028105.1). Lineage (NCBI taxonomy): Eukaryota > Metazoa > Chordata > Chondrichthyes > Myliobatiformes > Myliobatidae > Mobula > Mobula birostris. The sequence continues at coordinate 51,801,251 of NC_092377.1, forward strand.
GCCTTCATAACAAGGGGAGTTGAGTATAGAAGCAAAGAGGTCCTTCAGCAGTTACACAAGGCCCTGGTGAGACCTCACCTGGAGTATTGTGTGCAGTTTTGGTCTCCAAATTTGAGGAAGGACGTTCTTGCTATGGAGGGAGTGCAGCATAGGTACACTGGGTTAATCCCAGGGATGGCAGGAATGTCATATGTTGAAAGATTGGAGTGACTGGGCTTGTATACACTGGAATTTAGAAGGATGAGAGGAGATCTGATTGAGACATATAAGATTATTAAGGGATTGGACATGCTAGGGGAAGGAAACATGTTCCCGATGTTGGGGGAGTCCAGAACCAGAAGCCACAGTTTAAGAATAAGGGGTAGACCGTTTAGAACGGAGTTGAGGAAAAACTTTTTCACACAGAAGGTTGTAGATCTGTGGAATGCTCTGCCTCAGAAGGTAGTGGAGGCTAATTCTCTGGATTCTTTCAAGAAAGAGTTAGATAGAGCTCTTAAAGATAGCAGAGTCAAGAGATATGGGGAGAAGGCAGGAACAGGGTACTGATTGTGGATGATCAGCCATGATGACAGTGAATGGCGGTGCTGGCTCGACAGGCCAAATGGCCTACTCCTGCACCTATTGTCTATTGTCTATTGAAACTATAGAAAGGGTACAGAGGAGATTTACAAGGATGTTGCCTGGACAGGGGAGCATGCTTTATGAGAATAGGTTGAGTGAGCTCGACCTTTTCTCCTTGGAGTGGCGGAGGGTGAGAGGTGACCTGATAGAGGTGTATGAAATGATGAGAAGCATTGATCGTGTGGAAAGTCAGAGGCTTTTTCCCAGGGCTGAAATGGCTAACACGAGAGGGCACAGTTTTAAGGTGCTTGGAAGCAGGTACAGAGGAGATATCAGGAGTAAGTTTTTATGCAAAGAGTGGTGAGTGCATGGAATGGGCTGCCAGCAACGGTGGTGGAGGCAGATATGATAGGGTCTTTTAAGAGACTCCTGGATAGATACATGGAGCTTAGAAAAATAGAGGGCTATAGGTAACCCTGGGTAATTTCTAAAGTAAGTACATGTTCAGCACAGCATTGTGGGCCAAAGGGCTTGCATCGTGCTGCAGATTTTCTATGTTTCTATGTTTCACTGCTGTCTGTAGGGAGTCTGTATAGGCTTTCTCCGGATGTTCTGGTTTCTCCCACATTCTAAAATATACCGATTAGTTGGTTAATTGGTCACGTGGGTGTAATTTTACGACATGGGCTCATTGAGCATGAAGGACTTCTTACCGTGTTGTATTTTTAAAAAAATTGAACAAACAAACAAACTAACATATCTCACTCTGTTATCAAAGGACAGCCCCTCTTTAATGGAATCACATAGTGGATTTCTACTACCCTACTTCCATGTATGATCTTAAGACCTTCATTCTTCTAACCCTCTTGGAATTTTGACCTCCTTGCTGCACTTCATGTCAATATTTTAAACTTCTTGTGCCTGCATGTCATGACCTCCGATTTTTATCAGCAATTTCAAATTTTTTAGGCTTTCTATAGATCCTACCTACCCCACCCCTCCCAACACCAGACTTCTACATCATTTGCTGAGATATTGCCCATTCATTTAAACTATCCAATGTAGACTCTTTGTTTCATCCTCATTATTCACCTGCCTGCCCTGCTTCTAATCACTAACAAACTTGGATATACTACATATGGTCTACTTATATCTAAATCATTGACTTGAGCTTGCACTTGCACTTGATTGAAAATCAATGTGACCCTAATTACTGATCCAGGAGGCTCCAAAACCTTCATATTGCATTTTCTATTGATTATTTTCTTGATCCTTTCAGCTAGAAAGACTACTTCAAATATATATACTTCGAAATTCCATGAGGATTCTCCAGTCTCTGATTATCACCTGAACAGTGCACTGGTAGAACTCTTAGCTAACACTTTTAGAATTACAATTTTTTACAACTTGGTCTCTTTCTCTATTATTACATTCAAATTATGGCAGACATACTTGGAAAAACTCAACAGAAATTAACTAGCTCTTGCTCCACAAATCTCCTGTTTTTATCGGTTATTTCTCCTCTATCTTTCAGATAAAGGGTCTCAACCCAAACCGTTAAAAGCCTATATCCCATGCTGCCTGACCCTTTGAGTTCCTCCAGCATCTTTATTGCCGCCCCCAGTTTTAGCATCTGCACGCTCATGAGTCTTCAATCAAAATAATACCTAAAATACATTGTTGCACTCCAGTGGAAGGGGGGGGGGAGGGGGGGGAGGGAGGGAGGGAGGGAGGGGGAGAGAGAGAGAGAGAGAGAGAGAGAGAGAGAGAGAGAGAGAGAGAGAGAGAGAGAGAGAGAGAGAGAGAGAGAGAGAGAGAGAGAGAGAGAGAGAGAGAGAGAGAGAGCAGAATTAACGTCAGAGTGATGCTGCACTATAAGTTCAGTTATTTTTCAATAGGTTGGAGAGGGTTAAGGCTGAATACAATTCCATCTGGTTATAATTAATCAATATACATTCCCAAATGGTCACTGGAACAAAAGGATTATTAGATCAGAAAATTACAATCCCTATGGCAGAAGCTCTTAGCCCTAAATCCAAAGTTGTGTTCAAAGCTTCTCAGCTGTTTAATATGCTTGGAAGCAGTGCAGTTGCAGAGCTGAGTAACACACTTTGACATTTTGAACAGCTAATCAATTCACTATGTGAAAATCCAATTGCTCTACCCAGATTCCCTTCTCATCTGTTTACCCAGCAGCAATATAGAAGTTGAAGGTGCTAATAAGCTAGCCCATAGCTGGAATGGAAGAAATAGAGGATCTTCAATGGACAAACTTTTGGTTCAAACCTTCCACTCTTTTAGCACATATCTTAGGATATACAGCACAAACTGAGCATTTTCATCTACGGAATCTCTGCATCTTTCAAGTAGTGAGTTTAGCAACACAGTTTAAAAGGTTTGGTCACATCTTTGCACCTAATCTACCTTATTGATAACAGTTTCTGAAAGAAATGAACACTTCTTCTGAAAGATGTATTTACTTTTTTATGAAAACTACACTCACTTTTTGAACGGCATCTCAACTGTTCCAATCTCCTTTATTTGGACATGAATTCACATCAGATACTGTTTGGCATCTGCTATTATGTTTAGTTCAAAACATTTTGAGTGCTTACAGACAGGCTGACATTTATGCCTGGCCGTGTTTTTGTTACTTTGGGAATTATTTTCTTTGATATTGTTCTCAATTTTATTAATATTTATTATACTTGCCAACTTAGATTTAATTTGATCTATCTAATTTGTTATGAACTCCACAGCCCTTAAATCTTCTTTGATGTCTTATTAACTGTTTTCCGTGAAATGAAGTAAATGACCTAATATGTTTTGCTTTTGCTCAGTACAGTAGGATACACTGCCGAGAGTTTCAGCTGAATTTTGAAAAATAAGTTATGGATTCTAATTCCATGTTGAGTGTGGAATAACTGCAGTGCAAGTGGTGGATGTGGGTTCGACTTCAACGTTTAAGAGAAAGTTGGATAACTATATAAATGGGAAGGGTATTGTCCAGCTGCAGGTTGATGGGATTAAGCAGAGGAATAGTTCAACATCGAAATGATGGGTCAAAGGGTCTGTTTCTGTGCTGTAATACTCAATGACTCTACCACTTCATGTTTCTCTCTCTCTGTTCTTCGGTAGCTTATTCTACGGTTTCCAATATGTTTCAATTTGTAATTCTGCAGAATCTGCCCTATACATTATGTATCACATTCTCACATGTTAAAAGGAAATTGTATCTTGCTTTAGTAATGCAATTTCATTTGTACTGAGTGGTGGATTTTGAACCTAATGTATTGATAGTAGATCACCATGCAGAATAAATGCTGTTGAGAACTTGCCAGGTTTTGATAAAATGCATCATGTTTTACTCAAAAGGATTGGTGCTGAGGCCTTTGAATTTCTGCAGCATACATATATGACTTGGATGACTTGCTGATGACACAAAGGTAGACTGGAAAATAAATTATGATGAATCATAAGGGTTCAACGCAGGAATATGGAAAGGTTAAGAAAGGGGCAAAGGTCTGGTAAATAGTGTATAATGTGGAAAAGTGTCCATTTTGGCAGAAAACAAAGCACATCATCTAATGACAAATTACAAAGGGATGTAGGTGTCTTTCTGCATAGTTTACAAAAGGTTCTTATGAAGATACAAGCAATTAGGAAAGTTAACAAAATAATATCATATTCTTGCAAGAAGAATTGTGTATGAGATTTTAGAGGCTAAAATTCATTTCTGCAGTGCATAATTAAGACCATATCTGGTGTACTTGGTAGAATATTCCTCTTATTTAAAGAAGCATGTGAAAACATAGGAACCAGTTCATAGCAGGTTTACTAGAATAATATCTGGATTCAGCAAGTTGTACTGTGAGAAAAGTTAATCTGGCCAGATTTATAATCACTGGGTTTAGAAAACTGAGAGGGAGAGAGATTGAGACAAATAAGATGGTAAAGAAATAAGCCTGGAAGAGTGAATATAGAGAAGATGTTTCCTCTCATGAGAATTCTAGAACAGGTCATTATCTCAAACCAAGCAGCCACCCTTTTAAGACAAGCCTTTCTTTTTCTCTCAGTAGGATGTGAATTTTTGGAACTCTTTCCCTTATGAGGTAGTGAAAACAGGGGAAATCTTTGTAAGGGAGGTCTAATAAACAAAGGAACAAAAATTTACAGCAGATAGCTGCTAATGTGGAGTAAGTTAGATCAACCATGATCTTACAGAGGAGGAAATGCTTGCTAACTTAATGCAAATTGGGGTGAATATATCCCCAGGGCCTGGCAAGCGAGACTAGTGCAGAAATTGCAGGGGCTCTAGCGGGGGTATTTAAAATGTCCTTAGCTACAGGTGAGGTGCTGGAGAATTGCAGAATAGCAAATGCTGTTCCATTGTTAGAGAAAAGCTCTGAGAATAAACCAGGAAATTATAGGCCAGTGAGCTGGATATCTGTAGTAGATAAGTTATTGGAAGGTATTCTAAAAGACCAGATATATAAGTATTTGGATAAACAGGGACTGATTAGGGATAGTGAAAATAGCTTGTGCATGGTAGGTCCCGTCTCACCATCTAGTCCATGTCGAAATATTATGCTGTCTAGTCCCATCAACCTGCACCCGGACTATTGCCCTCCACACTTCCAATCCACGTACCAATACAAATTTACCTTAAATGTTTAAATTGAACCCACATCCACTATTTCCTTTGGCGGCTCATTCCACACTCTCAGAATCTTCTGAATGAAGCAGTTCCCCCTCGTGTTCCCTTTAAACATTTCACCTTTCACCCTTAACCCATGACTTCTAGTTCTAGTCTCAACCAATCTCAGTGGAAAAGCCTGCTTGCATATACCCCTCATAGTTCTGTATACCTCTATTAAATTTCTCTTCATTCTCCTATGCTCCAGATTCTATTTTCATTTTTGGTCAATGTGCATTACATACAAGGAATGAGTTTATCCTGACAGTTGTCCATTGTGTGTCTGAACATTGCCCCAGCAAGTAAGTTTGGGTCGCCTCCAACCTGATGGCATGAACATTGATTTCTCTAACTTCAGCTAATGCCCCTCCACCCCTTCTTACCCCATCCCCTATTTTATTTATTTATTCATTTATTTACTATTCCCCCTCCCTTTTTTCTCTCTCTCTTTCCATCTCACAATCTCTCCTTGCCTACTCTCTATCTTCCTCTGGTGCTCTCCTCCCCCTTTCTTTCTCCCGTTGCTACAGCTTTGTTTCCCTTTAGTCAATCTACTTCCCAGCTCGTAGCTTCATCCCTCCCCCACCTCCTATCATTTCGGATCTCCCCCTCTCCCTCCCTCTTTCAAATCTGTTACTATTTCTTCTTTCAGTTAGTCCTGACTAAGAGTCTCGGCCCAAAACGTCAATTGTATCTCTTCTTATAGATGCTGCCTGGCCTGCTGAGTTCTACCAGCATTTTGTGTGTGTTGCTTGAACTTCCAGCATCTGCAGATTTTCTCATGTTTGCGTTTTTACAGTCAGTAATATTTTCATACTTAGTGGCTCTGATGATAACCTCAACAGCTTACTTCCATCTTCTTGCACATCTACTTACATCGTTTCTTTCTGTAATGTAATGTATTTGGCTTCATTCACTTGATATTTCATTGATGAAATCTTCTGGACACTTTGTCAAGAAAGCAAAGGATTTCCTCCTCTGTGGTGGCTGCAATTAAAGACCAATCTTCATTGCAGGAAAAATCTGGACGAAACAACATTTTATCGATGTTTGCCTGGGCAATTTCATTTGATGACTCTTTTTTCACATAGTAACTTAGTTACAAGCACAATATCTTGTGCATTTCAATTGTCCAATAATAGTAACTCTCTTCTCCATGCAGGTTTATGCATGCAGCATATTTTATCATGATGACACAGAAGGAGGCCAACTCCCATGGAGAAATCTGATTAATTCCCCCCCCCTTTATTTTTCTGTAGTCTCACCATTTAATCCCTCTCATGCATTGTCATCAGCATCTTTTTGATTCTTATTGCCATTAACCTTCACTGGGGGTCATTTAGAGTAGTAAGTTGACCTTCTTAAATTTTACCTATGCTCAGCAAGTCTATTCCCAAAATAGAGCAATTTCTATCAATGCCGTTAATTTTGAAATTGCTGTTTTATTCACTGCCAGTGGTGATTACGGGGTTTAAAATTTCCTGCTCAATGTTCTGTACCAACACTCCTTTAGTAGTCTTCTTCTACTATAATTGGTGTTCCATTGATACACTGCTTGAATCCCACTAGTTTTACTAGTCTGTTTAGCTATGCATTTAAAGGCTATGTGACTTTACTTTTTACACCTGAAACATCTTGCTCGTCAGAGGTGACCATTGGATGATTTCCATTGTAACTACAACACAACTTCCTGCTAAGCTTGCTTCCTGCAAACCTCACACATTAGCAGGAGTACAGATCACACTGATTTTGGGCAACACTTCAGTGGGAGTACATGTTTTGCAGGTTCCTTAATGGGTCAAATTGGCATGTTTAATCACTTTAGCCACTACGTCAATCTATATCCAAACTGATCACAGAGCATGCAGTACAGAGCACACTAACTGCACAATGTGGTCACAACAAATTTTGCAAGAGCTCTTTCATGTTCAGCCTGCAGCTTATTCCTGCTATAATTAATTGTGAGTTTTTCACACTTCCCAAACCAGTTATACTCATGTAGTCACTTAACAACCTCAATGGGTTTGACAATTATATTACTGTAATTTTTGTTGTTCTTTATACCATTTAAAATTATGTCAGTTCTAACAAAATACATTGTAAAATGTATAGATTGATTCACGAGACATAGTAACTCAAACAAAATATCCATTATTTATTCAATGACTCAGGAATTTTCTAGGAAATATGATTGCAACCCAGTGTGCGGAAATTACCTGACAGAATTAGTGGGTGAAACCTGAGAGAGACAAAACATACATTGCTCACAATCAATATGATCTGTGCTGTACTCTAACCCTTTAAATACAGTATAACAAGGTAACAGTTACGATGTTAAAGCTAAAGGATACAACATGTCAAAAAGAATTTAGATTGAAGCTTGTGGAAAGGGGTAGGCTAAAACTGTGCCTTTTAATATTCATAAATTCTCATGTGATTGTTTTCATATGTAAAATGATTCTATAAGATAGTTTCAAATCAGAATAAGTAATAACCAAGTGGAATCAATAAAGTGGCCGTGTTGACTACTGAACCTTGAAAACACTTCTTAATTGTCATGTGTATAAATTGAGATGGTTCTTCTGAAAACATTGTTAACAACAGAAAGCCAAAAAAAATGTTTTCCTTCACAATGGTTTATAACTGCTGAAGGGTACAGTTGCCAAATTAAAAAAAAATATAATAGCAACCTTGACCATCTCTTCGGTAATGCTTGAAGTAATATGTTTCGACAAATGGGACTGAACAACGTAGATAGACATTGCCTAAGAAAACAAACCTGAGAATGTTTGTTTTTTCATACAATTCCTCCTACCAAGCAAGGTGGTAGCAGTTGGCATCTTAACCTCTTATCTCAGATTTCACTAACCCTAACAGGTGTACGTAACAAGTAACAAGTCACTCTGTCTCGATTTGCTGTGATTCGTAGTAGGACTAACCCTGGTCCAAATCCCGGTCCACAGTCAGTAGTATCTGAAACAGGTCACCACAGACACCTGCCTAGAAAGTCTATCACATGATACATGATTTTTCTACTACATATCTGAAAAGTAAATTGATTGCTAATCACCATAGTAATTCTGGTGTGCATCATTTATAAAGGGAATTTTGAACAGGTATGAATATACAGGGTTGTTAAATCATCATATGATTTCTGGGGAAGGATGCATACTGTAACAATGAAACCACTAGATATGAAAGCCAGCTGTAATTGAAGAAAGGAAGCCTGCTTACTAATCCAAATCTAATTTCAAAATAAGTACTTATTAATAACATGTCACATCAGGGCAGCACAGAGGCAAATTTATGCTACAAAATCAGATCCTACAAATGCATGCCCATGTTAAAGAACTGAGAAATTGTGCTGCTTGTATACACAATATGTGTGCATGAAATCACTTCTTAAAAGATTCAATAACATTTTGTCATATAGCATATTTTTCACAAAGCTTGTATGTTTCATATTTTTTCACTCCAAATTCCTGATCCCTCAATTATGAATTTGTTTTTGCACTGTATCTCCAAACTGAGAAGAATCCCATATAGTTAGTATGGTAACATTTAATTACACCTGATCCAGCATGGCAGACAATTACTGCAACACTTGTATCTTGTAACACCTCATTACCCTTTGCCAAGTGTCAGATACAATAAGAGTAATTGGAATTTCCATGATTACAGACCAGCTCAGAAAAACAAAAGCAAGAAGCCAATTCCATGTAATTTATTGGACGTTGAGTTGTATTCATCAACAAAACCAATAAATATTTCAAACAAAAACTGCAGATCCTGGATGTCTCCATTAAAACTGGAAGGTTCTGGGATTAGTCATCAGATTAGACTACACTTATGGGAAAAGGAACAGTCATGCCAATCAAGGGTCTTTGACCTGAAATGTCTCTGTTTCTCCCATAAATATAGCCTGATCTGCTGAGTATTTCTATCATTTTCAGTTATTATTTGAAATTGTTCAGTATAGTGTTTTAAAGTGCATTTCAGTTAACCCATTTGTTGCTGGATGGTGAGGAGTTGACTTGAAATATCTGATGCCATTTTTCTTCATAAATAGTCTGAACTCTTCTGACATGTATTGCGGCCTGTTGTCACTCATGATTTGTTCAGGTAAGCCACTTCTAGTGAAGATAGTCCTCAGTGTGGAAACAGTCTTTGCTGAGGTGGTTGATTTCATTGGTATGATCATCAGCCACTTTGAGTGAGGATCCACAACAATCAGAAAAATGGAGTCCATGAATGGCCCAGCAAAGTCAATATGTACTCTTTGCCATGGTAAAGATGGCTACTCCTACAGATGTAACAGAGTCTGTGGGGGTGCCTTTTGAAAGATTTGGCATCCTGAACAGCTCTTGGTCAAATCTCAATCTGCCTGTCCATTCCAGGCCGCCGCATGTAGCTCTGGACAAGACTCTTCATCTTGACAGTACCCAGGTCGCCTACATGCAGATTCTCTAACATTGGTGCACAGTTTAGAGGGAACCACAACACAAGATCCACACATCAGTGTTCTTTGACATATAGACAGATGTTCTTGTCTCTTTGAGAACTCTGGAAACATGGGATTACAATGAGCTGGCCATCCTTGCATAGGGTTGTCATAAAACTTTGACAATGTTGGGTCTTTCCTTCTTTCCCTTTGTATTTCAGAATTTGTTACCAGCAACTGATCCACCAATGCTGTGTGGAACATCTCTGCTGGGTCACAGATTGAAGACTTTTCTTCTTTAGCCACCAACAGTGGAAAGCATGACAAGCTGTCAGTGTTGCTGTGTTGTTTGGTACCCTTGAACTCTATGTCATAAGACTGGGATCCTAGGAAAAGTGTCCCATGTTGTAACTGGGTAGCAATCATCACTGAGATTTCCTTCTGGGATTGAAAGTGGATACAAAGGGGTGGTGATCTGTCACTAGCATAAATTATTGTATGTAGAGATAGTGGTGGAACTTCTTTATTCCTTATACTAGACTAAGGGCCTCTCAGTCAATCTCTGTGTAGTATGTTCTGTGTTCATCAATGATCTTGAAGCAAATGCAAATGGACGTTCAGATTCATCTTTCATAAGTGTGTGACAAAATGGAAACAATGCCATCGGGGGTGTATTGCACACCAGTCTGATGGGTGGAGATGGGTCATAATGAGTGGCAGTTCATCTGAGGTTATTAGTCTCTTTGTTTCCTTGGATGCTCTTTCACACCTATCTGACCATTTCCACTTTGCTCCTGTCTGTAACAGTGTATTCAATGGGTGCAGCACCGTAGCAATGTTTGGGAGATACCAATGGTAGTAATTTACAAGTCCCAAGTATGACCTGAGTTGTGACACACTTTCCGGTTTGAGTGCTTGTAGCACTGCTTCAATCTTCTCTTGTGACTTATGTAAGCCATGCTTGTCAATGACACGTCTACAACATGAGATTTCATTCTTGAAACACTCACTTTTGTCTCTCTTTGCGTGCAGATCATACTCACTCAGCCTGGTAAGCACTTTACCAAGGTTCTGGAGGTGCTCGTCATCATTTTTCTCCATCATGTTGATGTCATCAAAGTAACATTATGTTCCTGGGATATCTTGGAGCACTTGTTCCATTGCCCTTTACCAAATTGCAATGGTAATGGTCAATGCCCATTCTTAGGTTAGGTCTTTTTCGGCCAGTAGCTTCTTCTGAGGGTTTTGATTGTACATGTCACATACAAGCCTGTCCCTTAATTCATCAGAAAGTCCATCTCTGGAGCCACAAAACTGCGAAAGTTTGCACAGTTCTGCAATGTATTAAGAAATGCTTTCATCATTTGACTGGTTCCTTTTGTTAAATCTAAATATTCCAGCTATTACCAGTGGTTTTGGGCTCTAGTGATTTTGTAAAATTGTAACAATTTCATCAAACATCTTGCTTGCTGGCTTTTCAGGAATTACTAACTTGTGTAAAAACCTATACGTTTTGGGACCGATTAAGCTAAGAAATGTGAATACTTTCTTTTCTTTATCGATGTTGTTCGCATTACAATATAGTTCAACCCTCTTGATATACGATTCCCAGTCCTCATTAGCACAATCAACTTCATCAACTTTCCCACCTAAGGCAATTGTCACGTTATTTTCACTTTAACCTTGCTAGTTGTACATCTTTCATTGCGTACTGTGCAGTTACTCATGTGCCCTTTTGTTCACATCCCTGACAGACTTCTCTGTATTGATTAAATCTTTCCTCTCACTGTCTCTCTCCCTTCCAAAGTCTGTTATTCCATAACTGTTGGTGCTGTTGGTTATATATACTAACATTCAGTTTCATACTGGTCGCCAATTTGTTGTACATATCATTTAAGTAAAAGCACACATGTGGAAGATGGTTTTAACTAGTGTATTCATGTTGCAGAGAGAGAAGGCAGATCAATGCACATAGGTAAGTTATCAGTCCATATATTGTGCTGAGGGGAGTTATTACTCTAAGAGAAATAGATCTATCTATTACAATCAGCACTGAAAGATACTACACCATTTTCAGCCTCCTTTAATTGGATGTGTAAAGCAACTCCAATCATGTTACATTTATTATTAAATTCAATTGGACACTTATGTTCTATGTTACTCAAAAGGCATCTCTTGCCCACAAGATTAGCTGTGCTGGAGAACTCATCTATGCAATCCTTCCTTGTAGCTGTACCCTGTCAGAATCTCTGGGTACCACTGCATGGAATTCCATTGAGTTCAACACCGGGGCTGGAGATCTGATGCACTGGTGTTTACTCTCCAGTGTAATTCTGACTTCCATATTGCAGTGTGGAAATGTTGGCAATTAAAAGCACAAGAAATCAGAAGAAGAATGTACAGTGAACCCATCTGATCCCATATGAGTCAGACCCATATATTCTCTCTTTTGTTTACAACAGAGGTGGAATCATATGAAATGCTATTTACAGTACATAGTCACATTTTGACTCACTTACATTATTTTTTGCATAAGTTGATGTTTTCAGAGGGTGGACTAGCTTTATCTATAGCAATGAATGTCATAGTAACTCTTACTGTCCATGCAACAGGTTTTTCCCTCAATTCTATTGGGACAACTGTTGGAAACGGCAGTCTGCAGTTCCCTCCTCTATATAGTAAGTGACTGACACCACGTGCACCAGAGAAAATAGCTTATTTTTAAAAGGACATTTAATTTATAAGGCACAGAACTATCACCAGCTGCAGTACTGAAGGATTACTGCAAAAAGACAAGGAAGAAGGAAGTAAGAGGAAGGTAACAAATACACACTGCGACTATAGTCAGATAATGAATAATATGGTTGTACTAGCTAACTTTCTTGGAGCCCTGGTAACTCTGTCCTCAGTCAAGTTAAAGTGGCAATTTTTAATTGAATTTCATACTTTTTAATGCATCAACCAAGGAAACAGCTGCCAAAGAATTCTATTTCAATGGTTCACAAGATGAATTATAGTGGTTTCGCAACATCCTGTCTGATAATTCCTGTCTATTGAAGTAGCTGGCAAGAATGATCCATCAGACTATTACGACAAGCCATTCACCACTCTACTCGGTTTTTGCTGTAACTGACTTTCACCTCTATTTCCCATTCTTAGGATGAATAAAAAAGTTTAGGATTGCCTGCCCCTCTTGCCACATATTCTTCTTCCTCTGCATTTGATGACTTAAAAGTGGATATTCTTCACCTTCATTGTCTAAGATTTCTGAGGTGCCCATAATTGTATTGGTGCTTAATAAACACAGGGTATGTTTGACCATCACTGTTCTGATCTGCCATCACTTGCTGCTACCTTACCTTTGGTTAAGTGGATAAAAAAATATGTGTTCTCTCTTTCTAAGCCTCTCTTTCTCATCTCAGACAATTAACACTCATGTGGGGGTAACAGAAGGACAATCTATGACAAAACTCCTGGAAATAACTAAAAATAGACAGCTATGATTTTCTCTAGGATGTCTGATAATCTGGCCACAGGTTGGGAAAATTTCTGAGGAAATAAAGTTTCTGAGGAAATAAAAGCTGAGCTTTTCAAATTTGCCCTATGTACTTCCCCTGATCTGCTCTTTTCAGGTCTTGATCATACCACTGAAATCTAACTAGACGTAGAGACTTGAAGGGAGAGTTTCCCTATTAGCTGCATAGACGCTACAGCAGGCCCCATATTCCTGTCATTGAAAAACTCTGGCTTTTTCGCCAGATTTTATTAAACTTTGTTTTGCGTAGTGCATTCATAATTGTTTAGTAATTTATCATCTAGTTAAAATTTAATAGGAAATCTCTTGTAACAGTGAAATTACATTTTTTTGTAAAGGCAGCTTCCAGTTGGTTTAATTTATCCATGTGTTCTCAACACATATGTATGCAAATATGCATTGGTAGACTCCAAGCAGGAATATAAAAAGGCTAAGTGTGCAGCATCCTAAGGTAACAACTCATCCTTTTCATTCCGGCAGAAGCTGCCAAGAGTTTATCTCTAACCTCCAAACTAACGGAACCGGAATGAGATCCCCATTCCTGAAGGACTTGATCTGGATGTAGACATGGTTTTCCAAATGCTCGTAAATCCTATCCCTACAAATTCTTTCCTGTAACTTTCTTACCACTGACCTCAGACTCACCAGTCTGTATTTCCCAGAATTTTATGAATAATGTTTCCCTTTGTGAATAATGAAACAATATTAGCTCCTTAATCATCCTCTGGGATCCTCCCACTGCCCCAGTGGCTAGGATTACATGAAGATATTGGTCAAAGCCCCAGCAATCTCATCTCTTGTCTCTCTCAATATCTTGGGGTATAGTCCATCAGGCCCTGGAGACTCATTAATGTTGTTCAAGGGATCTAATTCTATTTCCTTCTTTGTCCTGAAATCCCTTAACGAATTACCACACCCTGTACCGTCCTCTCTATCCTCCATGTCCTTCTCTTTGCTAAATACTGATACAAAGTTCTCACTTAGATCTCACCCATATTCACTGCCTCCAAGCACATTTCCCTCATTTATCTTTGAGTGATCCTACCCACTCCCCTTGAAACTTCTTTTCTTTATCATCTTGAAGGGCTCTGTTTGATCTTAGCTTCCTAAACCTTATCTTCTTGCCTAAATTCACCACTTTTCTCAATATCCAAGTTCAAGCTTGTCCTTCTTCTGACTGGAACATATCTGTCCTGTACTCAGTGCAGTTGGACTTTCAGCACCCTCCACATATCAGATGTTGACTTGTGCTAAAACAGCTGTTCACAATTAACTCTCCCTGGTTCCCAAATAATCCTCTCGTAATTTGCCTTGCTCCAATTTAATACTCTCCCATGGTCCATATCCATGCTTATCTATAGCTATCTTAAAATTTAAGGATTTGTGATCACTATTCTCTAATCACTCTCCCACTGAAAGTTCAATCACCTGGCTTGGCTCATTACCAAATACCAGGTCCAATTGTTAGCCTATCTACATATTGATATAGGAAACACTCATGGATGCACATAACAAATTCTGCCCCTGCTAAATACCTTGCACTAAGGATTTCCCAATCTATGTTAGGAAAGCTGAAGTCGCCCACTATAACAGTTGTATGTTTTTACACCTTTCCCTCATCTTCCTGCATATCTGTTCTTCTCTGTCCCGGTAACTATTGGTGAATCTGTAGTATAATCCCATCTGAATGATTACACCTTGCTTATTTTTAATTTCTACCCACTAGACTCAGCAGATGAGCCCTTTATTATGTCCTCTTTAAATGCAGCTGTGATATTGTCCCTGATTACTAGTGTAATCTCACACCCACCGCCACCTCTTTTCCCCTCCTTTTCTATTCTAAAACATCAAAAGCTTGAAACCTTAAGCATCCATTCCTGTCCCCTCCTCTACAAAGTTTCTGAAATTGCCACAATATCATAGTTCCATGTACTGATACATACTTTAAATTTATTATCCTCACCCATAATACTCTTACCATTAAAATACTAACACTTCAAACTGCCTATCCCATTGCGTCTATTGCTTTGCTCCTGCCTGTTCTTACTGGTCATGACATCTACCTTCCTCTCAATCCCTCCACTTTCTGACCTGGTGCTCTGGTTCCTATTTCTCAGCTAGACTAGTTTAGTCTTCTGTCCACTCCTCCACCACTCCCGAATAGCAGCAGTGAACCTCTGGGCCAAGGTAACAGGTCCCCTCTGAATAAGATGCAACCTGCCCTTGCTTCAGAAGTTCCAATGATCCAAGAAATCTGGAACCTTTTCCCTGCGCCTGTTACTCCGCCATTCATTTATCTGTTCTGTCTTTCTATTCCTGCCTTGACTAGCACATTGCAGCAGGAGAAATCCAGAGATTACGGCCTTTGAGGTCCTACTTTTCAGCCTGTTTCTGAACTCCCTCTATTCACTGCATGAGACATCTTCCCTCTTTCTACTTAAGTCATTGATGCCATGACCTCTGGCGGCTCACGCTCTTTCTTGGAAATGTCCTACAGCCTCTCTGCGATGCTCTATGTCAAGAAGCCTTGCTGCAGCTATCATATACATGTTAGGAAGTCTTGTTGCATTTGTATAAACTTTGGTTAGCCTACATTTGGAGAAGTATCTGCTGTTTGGTTGTCTCAATACTGGAAAGGTGTGGAGCTTTAGAGAAGTAATCAGAACACCATCTAGATTAGAGAGTACTAACTCTTAGGATATATTTCCTAGAGCATCAAAGGCAGAGGGGAGACCTGATAAATATTTGTATAATTATGAGAGGGATAGATAGAATAAATTGTCAGCTTCATTCTCCTGGCGTAAATATCAAATACTCAATGACATATTTGTAAGGTGAGAGGGGGAAGTTTAAAGGAAATAGGTGGGGTAAGTTTTCTTACACAAAGAGTGGTAGATGCCCTTAACATGCTCCTAGGGCTGCTGGTGGAAGCTGGAAATAATAGAGGTGTTTAAGAGGCATTTGGACAGGAATATGAATATGTATGGAATAGAGGGATATGGCAGATAGATTAATTTGGCATCTGGATTGGTACAAGCATCATGGAGCAAAAAGCCTGGTCCTATGCTGAATAGCCATAAGGTTAACTCAATGGTGATGCTACCACTGATAAGAATGTTACTTATCACTTGTAATCCAAAGTGTGGTTATTTCTCATTGACCAGCAAGAGATATTTATCATATCAAGCTGAATGCTGTAGAATTATCAGAAGAGGAGATAGTGCAGTTGGTCAGATTCAGCCTCAAAATACTTCTTTGTATATCTTTAGTATAGTTTCTGAATTCTCATGCTATCTTTCAGTTTCTGTCAGCACAAGTAACTACATCTGCCTTTCTAATTGTTGTACACAAAACCAGTTAACTCTGAGGACATGACCATGGGTTTCATAGGTTCTATGTTCTCTATGTTACTTGAGTCATCTCAACCAGGACTTCTACAGAACTTGCATATGTGTTGTGTGATGTGGAAGACAGCAAAAACATTGTAATTGGTTTATGCCTTCTGTTTACTTTATTCAAACTTGTAATATATACGATCAACATTGTTTATCAATCAACGGCATGATAAAAACAAGATTTTAATTAAAAACAAGAGAAAATCTGCAGATGCTGGAAATCCAAGCAACACACACAAAATGCTGGAGGAACTCAGCAGGCCAGGCAGCATCTATGGAAAAGAGTACAGTCGACATTTCAAGCCGAGACCCTTCATCGGGACTGGAGAAAAAGAAATGAGGAGTCAAAGTTAGAAGGTGGGGGAAGGGGAGGACTCCTTCTAACAGTTTAATTAAAATTGGTTCCTATAGTGATCTATCATATACCAGGAAGTTGATTTTGGTTATAAATGGAGGTGATTTTCTCATTGATAAAGAACTTTCTGCGGCTGGAGTTGTAAGTGATACCAAACAGCATAATCGAGAATATACTCTGGATTTACATTTGGTTGAACTTATAAGGCTGAATCTATGTTCGCCTCATACTAGAGCACTAGAGCTTTGAAATGTTCCAATGATGTCAACAAAAAATGGCAGTACTTCAAATTCTTTGTTTCAAAGAATGTAGTTCAAATATAAAAGCTCTAGCATAATTCAATAGACCTAGGGCTGGTAGTAAGGCTTTTAGGGTCTTTCAATACCTACTCAAGTGACTTCTGTCTAAATTCAGGGGTTAATCCATGTCCCTGATTGCCAGTTGTCATGCCTGGGAAATTTACATCTGTGAGAAAGAGCTGAGATTTTTTTAAATGTTAATTACATAGCCTCTCACTGTCAACCTTTTAAAAACAGACTCAGTCCATGTGAAATGCTCATCCAGTGTGTCAGTTCTGCAGTATATGTCATCCACATATGCACAAATACCTGGTATTCCCTGTAGAGTCTGAATGCCTTCAGCAGAAAATATCTGTGGACTATTCTAGAATCCTCGTGGGAGTCTGGTCCACTGATATTGTGTGCCATTGGGTGCTGTAAAGGCTGAGTCACGTCTGTCACTTTCAAGAAGTGAGTGTGGCCAGAAGCTATAGACCAGATCTACGCAAGCTTTATACTTTTTACAAGTCGGGCCTTGCAGCATTTGGTGTAATGACTGATGCTGGGCTCAGTTAGGTTCTGTGTGCGTATTCAGGATGTTGCAGTTGAGAACCAATTGTCATTGTCCATTAGCCTTTGCTCTGCCTATATGAGCAAGCTAAATCAAGAAGATTCTTTCAACAAAACACTTTTTTTTAATAGAGGGAGTCTACAGTTTCCTGTAGGGATCACTTTCCTCTATGGTCAGGAATATAACATGACTTCTGGCAAGGGAAAGGACTGCATCCTAATTTAGTTGAGCAAAACACACAAAATGCTGGAGGAACTCAGCAGGCCAGGTAGCATCTATGGAAAAAAAAAGTACAGTCAATGTTTCGGGCCCAAACTCTTCAGCAGACTGGAGAAAAAAAACTGAGGAGTAGATTTGAAAGGTGGGGGGAGGTGAGAGAGAACCACCAGGTGATAGGTAAAACTTGGAGAGGCAGGGATGAAACAAAGAGCTGGGAAGTTGAATGGTGAAAGAGATTGAATGCCGTGGAAGAAAGGAATGGGGGGAGAGCGGAAACCACAGAGGGAGGCAAAGGGCAGGTAAGCAGATAACGTGTGGAGAGCCAGAGGCTTTTTTCCCAGGGCTGAAATGGCTAAGACAAGGGAGCATAGTTTTAAGGTGCTTGGAAATAGGTACCAAGGGTGTCAGGGGTAAGAGAGTGGTGAGTGCGTGGAATGCACTGCCAGCAAAGGTGATAGAGGCAGATACAATAGGGTCTTTTAAGAGTCTCTTAGATGAGTACATGGAGCTTAGAAAAATAGAGAGCAATGCGCTAAGGAAATTCTGGGCAGTCTCTGGAGTAGGTTACATGGTCGGCACAACATTGTGGGCCAAAGGGCCTGTAATATGTTGTAGATTTCTATGTTCTATGTTCTACAAGAGAGGGAAAAGGGGATGGAATTGGTGAAGGGAAGAGGGGGCATTACTAGAAGTTTGAGAAATCGACATTCATGCCCTCAGGTTGGAGGCTACCCAAACAGAATATAAGGTGTTGTTCCTCCAACCTAAGTGTGGCTTTATCATGACAGTGGAGGAGGCCATGGATAGACATATCGAAATTGGAATGGGAAGTGGAATTAAATTGGGTGGCCACTGGGAGATCCTGCTTGTTCTGGCAGATGGATTGAAGATGCTCAGTGAAGCAGTCTCCCAATCTACATCAAGTCCCACCCACATACAGGAAGCCACACCGGGAGCACTGAACACAGTATATAACCCCAACAGACTCACAGGTGAGAACCCCTCCAAGTTTCACTTATCACCTGGTGTTTATCTCCTCTTCCCCCCCCACCTTTCAAATCTACTCCTCAGCTTTTTTCTCCAGTCCTGCCAAAGGGTTTCAGCCCAAAACATTGATGGTGCTTTTTTTCCATAGATGCTGCCGAGCCTGCTGATTTCCTTCAGCATTTTGTGTGTGTTGCTTGGATTTCCAGCACCTGTAGATTTTCTCTTGTTCCTAATTTAATCGGTTCAATATCAACCATCCTACGGAATTATGATGTTGCTGTAAGTGGTCATAATACAGTGGATTCCGATCATCAGGACACATTGGGACCAATATATTCTGGCCCAATTACGCGACCATCCAAATGAGGCAAATTTTCATGGAAGTAATCAAAAAGGTATAAAAAAAGACAAACTGAGTAATAAATAATGTATTTAAATGAAATACAGGGCAAATTAGAACACTACCAGTACTCAGTGCACTGAAGTGTTACGTTAATCCAGTTATGTTATATGGCACAGAATGTTGGACAATATCTATTAACATGAGGAAACAAATTGCAGCAGCAGAGATGTGGTTTTTGAGGAGGATGCAAAGAATATCATGGAAGAAACAAATATCTAACAAGGATGTCATGAACAGAGCAAGCACAAAAAGAGAAATATTGTATGAGATCATGAAAAGGCAGTGTGACTTCATTGGACATGTAATTAGGAAAAAGGAGTTAGAATGAATGGTAATTATGGGAAAGATTGAAGGGAAGAAAGCAAGAGAAAGGCAAGGACAAATGATGATGGAAACAGTAGCCGGAGAACTGGAAATGAATACCAATGAATTGATACATTTGACCTGAAACAGGAGTGTGTGGGCCATGGCAGTCAAAGCTCAAACTGGGCACGGCACCTGATGATGATGATGATGAGGATGACCAGTACTATTGCAGTTCTAGAATACTGTGTATTAGTTCTTAATAGTTATTGATGAGGGAACTCATCCAGTGTACGCTGCCATGCTCTTTTGATTGACTATAAATGAGCAAAATCAGCACGGATGCTCCATGTAGATAATGGACTGCCTTCACGAAATGCTTTCAATGATTGCATCTTCCAAACCTTTGTTTCCATTGTAACATACAAGATGATTTTCAATAGTCTCAAATTCTTCATACGTAGTTCCTAACTTGTTGAAGTAAAAAAATCATTTCATTTCAGTCTTGGTTGTTTCTGACATCTCCAAGCCTGCATATTTGAAATCCCAGTGAGCCAAACTATTCTGAATTGTCTTACTGCTTATTTCTATCAACTATCAGCGATAAAAATCACTGCTTTGTGAACACAGGCACATGTAACTGATGCTATTTAAAAACTGTTTGCTCTAAGTACAGTGAAGTGTCTTACAGCCAATGGTTAGAAACTGTTCAGCAACAGTCTCCTGTCCCAATTAAATGGCATAAATATCCCAAATAAATGAAAGGAATCCCAGGAATTTTATCAATTTGTTTTTGTTCTTAAGGGTTGTTCCAAATAAGCATCTGTCCTAATTAATCAATAACCTAATTAAATCAATCCAAATCAAATCAAGTTTAATTGTCATTCAAACCGTACACATATACAGCCAAATGAGACAGCATTCCGCTGGGACCAAGGTGCAAAAACATACCTGTGCATTCAAAGTAACGAGTAAAGAGAAAAGGAACATACAGTAGTCATGCAGGAAAACAAATTTTTAGACCAAGTTCTAAAGAGACAAGTCCTACAAATTGATAGTTCCCAGCAGTATAGCCTGTAATTCCACTAATCCACCACTGGGGGCAGCACTGATGGGAGAGGTCACCCCCAACTGAGCCTGGATGCCATGCTACAATGCAAGCCTGAGGACTGAGGTTTAGTCCTATCTACAACCAAAACAACGCTGCTGCCTCACCATCTGTCTCTCACCACCAAACAAGGGAAGCAGACCTGCGGCAATCAATGTCCAACAGAATCTTGCAATTGCAAAAGAAATGTCCAAAACAGTCAATCATAGTTTGTTCACTGCATGCCACCTTAGCGGCAACTCAAAGGCACCAGCTCTGGTACCTCTGAGTAGCATACAATAGCATGGTCCACCCAGGCCAGCTTTTCTGAACTCAATCCAGCTTCCCCTGCGGCCCAACTCGCCCCCTCTGAACCACTGGCCAGCTCTTACGACATCCCAGCTGGCTACTCTGAACATTGAGCAGCTCACTGATGCAATGGACCTGCTATACAAGTAGTTATTGGAGTAAAGAATAGTCTTACTATGTATAAAACACATTTACCAAGGGAAAAAAAAGCACCGAGTGGCCACTGTGTGCATATGCACCACAATCTTTCTGGAATTAACTGGAATCCATTGAATTTTTACAAACTATATTTCAATTTCACTTTGATTATTTTATCCTGATGATAGTCTAACAGTCTCTGAATATGTATGGCTCATTCATCCAGTGCAATTGCATCAGTTGTTGGTTTGATTATAGTACAAATCCCACAGGAAGCATCCGGTGTTCTGATTAGAAAGGCAATCTGCTGTAAACTGATGTAAAGACTTTACTGCTACTTCTTGTTGTCTATTTAATCCCATATAACTACAATGGGAGCTTTATAAATTAAGCAATCTACCTCATTTCCATGTATGCTACAATTTTGATTTTCCCCGTCGGCTCCCCTAGTTTATTCCCTTTAATAATCACAGAATTTAGCAATGAAATATCATCAGCTGTATCAAAACAGCAGGGCTATTCAGCGAGATTTGGTCTCTCTAATCTGCGTCCTGCTCTATGTTCTATCCTTTCATCATTCCAGTCTCAGACTACGAGAATAAAATATTCATCGTGTTCAATTTGAGGAAGTCAGGATATTATCCCATGTTTCTGTTATTTTATTAACACATTCATAATATCGATCAGCAATTGCCTGCGTAATTATTGGAACCAGGATGTCTGCCATTTAGTAGTACTAGATGGAGTGCCATAGACCTTGTTGAAAGCTTGTTGAGCTCAAGTACTGCTAAATAATAATTCTTTCTAAAACCATGTTGGTTGTCAATTGTGATGGTAATGGGTTTGTTGACCCCAAATTTCTAAACTCAAGCAAAGTTCTTAACCCCTATCTGATATAGATCGTGATGGTACCCTCACTAGATGGAAGTTATGCTGTAGCTACCTCCTCTTCAAAGAGTAGTTCACTTCCCTGTTTCTCGTTCATGGTGATTTTAGTTGCCAATACCCACTTTTTGAGCAGTGAACCCCCCCCCATGAAGGAAGAGGTATTTCCAGCTAACAAAGTAGTTTAAACTCAGTTCTTTTATTTTAGTAATACATGCTTAAATCCAGCCAAAATTCTTAAAGCATATCTAAAACTATTTCTATCTTACAACTCAAAAAAGATTTCCAAATTACAAACAATTTCTAAAACACAAAGGATAGCCAAAACTCAGACACAATTCCTATAAGCTAAAAAGAGATACCAATGAGGTGCAAAAAAATAGATCATCCATCACAGAAATCAAAGGCAGAGGAATTGTTTCTAGTCACCCTGTGTTTCTGTTATTCTTCTTTCTGTTCTTTACCATTCCTAACAAGCATGACTCTTCTCTAGATTTTTACTGCTTTTCTGTCACTTGGGTGACTTCATACACATGTAAACATGAGGAATTCTGCAGATACTGGAAATTCAAGCAACATACATCAAAGTTGCTAGTGAACGCAGCAGGCCAGGCAGCATCTCTAGGAAGAGGTACAGTTGACATTTCGGGCCGAGACCCTTCGCCTGTATTGTGCTGTAGGTTTTCTATGTTTCTAATAATGCTTTGATTTTATATGCTTCACGCATCACTATATTTACGTTTCTGAGTTACGAAGTCCTGCTGCCTCACAGTCCCACATATCTGGATTCCATCCTGATCTCAGATGCTGTCTGTCTTTGAATTTGCACATTCCTACCAAAACTGTCCATTTCTCTCAGGTGCCATGCTTTACTTCCACACTCCAAAGGTACTGATCGTTAATTAGCTGCCTTAAACATTCACCCTTGTGTGAGAGGACTAGTAAATGAATCAAAGGAGTGAATAGGCCTCTGAGAGAGAATAAGCTGCCATTGTGAGCAACATGCATAAAATGCTGGATGAACTCAGCAGTTCAGGCACCATCTATGGAAAAACTGTCAATGTTTTGGGCTGAGACTCTTATTGAAAGTCAAGTTGCTGGATAAATAGTCCAGGTACTTGACTACATCTCCATTACATTGCCATACTCTTTCTTTTTATGAGTATATGAATCGGGAAGTTTCATCTTATTTTAATTTGTTAGCTAACATTGATTTGATGCCTTTTATGCCTCTGTCTATGGATCAAAAGTATTAGCAAAAGCACTAGATCACACAAACAAAATAAAATGTCTTTCAAATTACCACAGTTGTGTCTGAAATGAAAATTGGGAAGTAATTTTTGTCTTGTACATTTCAAAGCACAGAGGTGGCAACCATCACAGAGTGTATTACAGGAAGGCGGGTAAGCGATAAAAAACGAAAATGTTGGAAAATTCAGCAGCTCAGAATGCAAGATTGAAGACAAGGCACTGTTCCTTAAGTTTATGTTGTGTCTCACTGTGACAGTATAGTAGGTCATGGATCTATAGGTCAGAGTGGGAATAGAATGAGGAATTACAGTGGTGGCTTATCATCACCAAATCTTCGAGCAACACACATCAAAGTTGCTGGTGAATGCAGCAGTCCAGGCAGCAACTTTGATGTGTGTTGCTTGAATTTCCAGCATCTGCAGAATTCCTGTTGTATCACCAAATCTTCATTGGGTTTTTGATCACGGAAACACCTCTGAATTGTTATGGCTCAGAAGGGTTTTAACCCATCAGGATCTTACTTTTCCACTTCTTTAATAATTGAGAAAATTAATTTTAATGAATGAAGTAGTGGATCTTATATAGTCCATCTCATGACATTTGCATGTTAGGTACTGCTGCAAATATTCCAGTCTTGCTTGTTAATGTATTGCACTGTTAATAGGTCCTTTAATCAAAAAAGGAAAATTGGCCAATATGTTGCTAATTGTTGAGAACTACTGAAAATAATCTTAGTGTATCTGGCTTGCAGCAAGATAACTTTTGCTACTGTCATTATTAGGTCATTACTTTCAAAGAAAGCATTCATATTTGTTTATCTTGTTGATAGATTTTCACTAATGCTCAAAGAAGTAGGATAGACAAAATGTCTCTCATAATCTCAGGCTGTTCATGTCGCTTAGAACATGAACTTTATGCTACTTAGAAATGTGTTTTAGTTTCTACAGAAGAGGCAATAAAAGATTATTACCACAGGCTATTACTGTATAGCTGACTTTTCTGTCACCATGAGCAAAACCATTCACTGAACAATGGGAAGTCATAATTTCATGCATGCCAAGAAATTTTGAACAAAATCATTTATCGTGTTTTAAATAAAATAAAATAGAATGCGAAGTGGGTAGAAAACAGTGGATGGTTTGACATGGAATCTGGAGGCAAAATGGCAACACTGCAGGTATGAATCTCTTATTAAATAAACAGAAAGAAATTGGCTCAGTTATTTTAAAATTCTGCTTAAATACAAGATGCAGTACCAGATGAATCATTTTTGATAATATTATAAATATGTAATCTCAGTGAAGTTCATTCAAAGTCAATTTGGCTGGGAAAATAGTCCTTCCAGTTTTTTGTTTATCACAACAATGCTTCAGCATCTGCTTCTTCCTAAGATGAATGAATTTGATGAATTTAGTTTGCCATTTTAATGGGAAGCAGAAACACGTGTAACTTTGCTAAAACAATCTTCTGCCTCTTGTCATGCATGCAGATTATGAGCTTAATTATTGCACAGAGAAGGGAACAGAAAAGAACAACCTTCATTTGCACATTCGCAGTTATCTTGGCTGAGAATGTTCTTGATGACTTTTCTAACAATCTCGGCAGATTGAATTACATGTGCCTTCAAGTATGTTGATGGTTAATACAAGTATAATTTGCTCCAATCTGAAGAATATATGGATATATCTTATACACCTCTCATCCTTCATTGCTCCAAGGAGAAAAGACCAAGTTCACTCAACCTATTCTCATAAGGCATGCTCCCCAATCCAGGCAACATCCTTGTAAATATCCTCTGCACCCTTTCTATAGTTTCCACATCCTTCCTGTAGTGAGGTGACCAGAACTGAGAACAGTACTCCAAATGGGGTCTGACGAGAGTACTATATAGCTGTAACATTACCTCTCGGCTTTTAAACTCAGTTCCACGTTTGATGAAGGCAATGCACTGTATGCCTTCTTAACCACAGAGTCAACATGCGTAGCAGCTTCGTGTGTCCTATGGACTCGGACCCCAAGATCCCTCTGATCCTTCACACTGCCAAGACTCTTACCATTAATACTATACTCTGCCATCATATTTGACCTACCAAAATGAACCATCTCACACTTATCTGGGTTGAACTCCATCTGTCACTATTGCCTTATTGTCCATTATTGTCTTATGACACCTGCGTTCAGTCTATTAATATTATACAATGGACATAAAATGGCCATCTTAATATTGTTGTAGGTGAGGACCTACAATTATCTGGGGATGCACCTGGATGTCAGACTTGAATGGAGAACCAACACAGTGGCTGTGTACAAAAAGGGCCAGAGTTGTCTCTACTTCCTGAGGAGACAGATGTCCTTCTGAGTATGCAGGTCTTGCCTTCACATGTTCTACCAGTTGCCAGCATAATCATTTATGTGGTGGTAGACTGGGACAATGGCACCAACAGCCTCAATAAATTGATTAGAAAGGCTGGTTCTGTTATAGGAGTCAAACTGGACCGACTGGAGGCTGCGGTGGAACGAAGGACGCTGAAAAACATCCTGGCAATTCTGGGCAATATTTCTCACCCTCTGCATGCCATCTTGGCTGAACAGAGGAGCACTTTTAGTAATAGACTAAGACAACTACACTGCTCCAAAGAGCAATATATGAGCTCATTCTTACCCTTGGTCAGTAGGCTATATATTGAGTTAACCTGTAGCCCAGGAGGTGAAGAACCCCTCCTGTCAGACTGATTGAGGTAACTTATTTTTTATTCCTTCTACTTCTCTTCTAATAGACCATAAGATATAGGAGCAGGAGTAGGCTATTCGGCCCATTAGGTCTGCTGCACCATTCAATCACGGGCTGATCCAATTCTTCCAGTAACCCCATTCCCCTGCCTTCTCTCCATACCCTTTGATACCCTGACTAATCAAGGACTTATCTCTGCCTTAAATGCACCCAATGACTTGGCCATATGGCTGCTAGCTGCTTGTGGCAACAAATTCCACAGATTTATCAACCTCTGACTAAAGTAGTTTCTCCACATTTCTGTTCTAAACGGATGTCCTTCAATCCTGAAGTCGTGTCCTCTTGTCCTGGACTCCCCTATCATGGGAAATAACTTTGCCGTATCTAATCTGTTCAGGCCTTTTAACATTTGGAATGTTTCTATGAGATCCCCCCTCATTCTCCTGAACTCCAGGTAATGCAGTCCAAGAGCTGCCAGACGTTCCTCATAAGGTAACATTTTCATTCCTGGAATCATTCTCGTGAATCTTCTCTAAACCCTCTCCAATGTCAATATATCCTTTCTAAAATAAGGAGCCCAAAGCTGCACACAATACTCTAAGTGTGGTCTCATAATTGCCTTATAGAGCCTCAACATCACATCCCTGCTGTTATATTCTATACCTCTAGAAATGAATGCCAACATTACATTTGCCTTCTTCACCACCGACTCAACCTGGAGGATAACCTTTAGGCTATCCTGCACAAGGACTCCCAAGTCCCTTTGTATCTCTGCATTTTGAATTCTCTCCCCATCTAAATAATAGTCTGCCCGTTTATTTCTTCCATCAAAAGTGCATGACCATACAGTTTACAAGATTGTATTTCATTTGCCACTTCTTTGCCCATTCCCCTTAACTACCTAAGTGTCTCTGTAGGCTCTCTGTTTCCTCAACACTACCCGCTCCTCCACCTATCTTTGTAGCATCGGCATATTTAGCCACAAATCCATTAATCGCATCGTCCAAATCATTGAGATGCATCATAAAAAGCAGTGGTCCCAACACTGACTCCTGTGGAACTTCACTGATAACCAGCAGCCAGCCAGAATAGGGCTCCCTTATTCCCACTCTCTGTTTTCTGCTGATCAGCCAATGTTCCATGCATGCTAGTAACTCTCCTGTAATTCCATGGGATTTTATCTTGCTAAGCAACCTCATGTGCAGCACCTTGTCAAAGGCCTTCTGAAAATCCAAGTACACCACATCTACTGCATCTCCTTTGTCTACCCTGCTCGTAATTTCCTCAAAAAATTGCAGTAGGTTAGTCAGGCAGGATTTTCCTTTCAGGAAACCATGCCGGCTTTGGCCTATCTTGTCACGTGCCTCCAGGTACTCTGTAATTTCATCCCTAACAATTGATTTCAACAACTTCCCAACCACTGACGTCAGACTAACAGGTCTATAGTTTCCTTCCTGCTGCCTCCCATCGTTCCTAAATAGTGTAGTAACATTTGCAATTTTCCAGTCATCCAGTACAATGCCAGAATCTATCGATTCTTGAAAGATCATCTTCAATGCCTCCTAATCTCTCCAGCTCCTTCCTTCAGATCCTAAGGGTGCATTTCATCAGGTCCAGGAGATTTATCCACCCTCAGACCATCAACCTTCCTGAACACTTTCTCAGTCATAATTTTCACTTCCCTGACACTCTTGAATATCCGGTATACTACAGACGTCTTCCACTGCGAAGACTGATGCAAAATATGCATTCCTTTCTTCCGCCACCTCTGCATCTCTCATTACAATATCTCTAGCGTCATCTTGTATTGGTCCTATATCCACCCTCAACTCTCTTTTACCCTTTATATAATTAAAAATGCTTTTAGTATCTTCTTTGATATTAGTCGCCAGATTTTTTTCATAATTAATCTTTTCCTTCCTAATTACCTTCTTAGTTTCCTTCTGCAAGTTTTTTAAAGCTTCCCAATTGTCTATCTTCTCACTACATGCCTTCTCTTTTGCTTTTACTTTGGCTCTAACTTCACCTGTCGACAATTACAGTTGAGCAATGCATATAAACAGTTAACAAATGTCTATGTAAGTGTCATGCAATTACATAATACAAGATCATTCTAACAGAGATAATAAGATAAAAGTATCAGACTTTGTAATCATGTTAGTAGCATTAATAGGTGCATTTAAATTAGATATTCTGATGCAGAAAAAACCTACTTTGTATTGTTACACACTAACATTTGACTTAAAATAACAACATTTTGAGTTTGAAAGAAGAACATCATTAACTGAACAGAGTTGGCACCAGATCGAATTAAAAGGTGTAAGATAAAAGTATTGCTGACTGCAGTAAATTGCAGGTAGTAATTTACTTGCAAAGAATGTCCTATTATTCATCCATGGATTCATGACTTGACAGTTATTCATTCACAATCATTAAGCCTGCTCTAATAATTCACTATAAGCAAAGTTACAACCTAGACCTCAAGAATATAAGTTATCTGATATGTTATTAATCTTTGAAGTTTCAAATTGCTGATTTCTAAAGACAGCCATATGGATTGGAAAGATTTAGAAGGCAATGGGCAAGATGTTGGCATATGGGATTATCTTGGATGGAGCACATGGCTGGCACACATCAGATGGGCTGAAGGGTCTGTTTCTGTGCTGCATCACTCTATCACTCGATATGACAAAGCAGGTAAACGCAACCACAGACAATTTTTTTTAAGGATAACTCCAACAAACAGAGAGATTTTCCTTCGTTTCTATTGTTGGGTATCTTGTTTCCATCCTTGTTTAATTTGACAACAATTAGGCTTAACTGATGCACAGTCTTGTCTTTTTAGTTAGATGCTGGCTCCTAAGGGATACACTGACACTCATTTTCCTTCATTATCAACAGCAGGAACGAAATGTGGAGTGAAATTACAGCTCCTAGGTTGCTTTTTTGGGATTCTATTTGACCTAAGGGAAAAGGCACCAAACTCAGATTTCACTACTCCATTCCAAGAACTTTGTATTTGTTGTTAAGCAACCCTTTTAAATAAGTTTGTCAAGGGCATATGGAACCTTCAGTATTGTATTACTTTTCTAGGGCATACTTCTTGCATTTCACACAAGTGAAGCATTGTTCCCATGGGCTGTGATGTTACCAATTACTACTTCCATTATATAAATGTCTTCTCCTGCCCACCCCCCACCAGCAATGTGTGGGAGTTATTGGAAGTTGTTCTGTAATTGAACAAGAATCCACTAACTGTGGCTGCTAAATCAATAAGTCACCAGTTAATACCATTTATGACATAGTGGAAAAAGTAAACCATGATCTCGATCCTCTTTAGCACTAAAGAGCAAACTGTGTGCAGCATTCTCCAATGACAAGGTCATTGTAGCACTTGAGAAGGCATCATGTTTCATACTCTGATCCATGGCTCGCACTCACTGTGTGGAAAGCTGGTAAAAACTGACCTCTCTTTGCTTCTTTTAATAAATGATAGCTAGCGGCCTTCTTCATAACATCTTATAATAGATACAACTCACCTGTTTCCATGAAATAAAGGGAACTGAGCTAGAGGGAATGTTATTGCCTTCACAACCCTTCCTGAACTGACAGATGGTTCATATGCTCCAGATTCTATGCACTCCAATTCAGTGAAATGTGCTTGTGCACTGTTGGACATCATGGCTTAGTTTCTTTTTTTTATTGGCATATGATTTAACTTATACCAAGCTCCATCTGTCATAATCAAGCCTTGCTGATTCACAGTAACTGGTCCAACATCATGAGGTCAGAGGTGGACAGGTGTCGTGTGGAGAGACTATTGTCTGCAGGTCTGGATGTTCTTGATTGCCTGCTGGTAGGATGGATTTGTTTGGCACCAAAACCTGCCCATGATAGAAATGCTACCAGCAAGTGACACGTGACAAAATTTGTCAATCTCACATGATGTAAAAGTTATGAAGTGTTTATGATATTGACAGAAAAATAAAGCACCATAACTGTTATCATATTCTTCTTAATTTATGCCATAAAGTATGACTTGGTTAAATATGACATATCATTTACTCTTAAGTATACACATCAAACACTTCTGTATCAAATATCATGTCATTCATAGAAATAAATGGAATTGTATGGAAAAAAAATGAAATAATAAGGCTATTCAGCCCAATCAATCGATGCATCATTCAAGCCTCCTCCCATTATTTCTCATTTGAGCATCATAAACCCACTAGAACTTCTCCATCAACATAAACCTTTATTCTATTCTGTCTGTCACTTACTCAGCTTCCTCGTAAGTATGGGTTTGTTTCACATTCCCAGAATGTATTCGGGGAAGTAGTTTCTTTAGAATCCTCTCTTTGACCTTTTGGTGAATATCTTTGTATTGATTTCCCTGTTTAGCTTTTTATCAGAAAAGACAATAAATTCTGCCCATTCTATTAAAGACCTTTTGAAAATTTTATGACTCCTCAAAGACACTGATCCCCTTTTTTCTTTTCATTTACTGATACACCATGGTAAATACTTCTAGCTAGGAATTAACATGAGGAGAGGAATTTGTCAAGATATAGGGGGAAGGAATAAATTAATCCTACTCTTTATCAGAGTAACCTATGTATTTTTAGATTTAAATTTGTACCTCAATTTACTGAAGTAGCACTGACTCATGTTTGAATACTGTATGTTGCTCATCAACCAAGGCCCTGAGAATTTGTTCTCAATTGTTGCAGCTGTTTAACTCGATGAATAAAAGAAATAAAACATAACACAAGTATGGTTTGGAAGCTTTTCAATTAACAGTCGTGGTATCAAACCATCTTTAAATAATTACTGTGTAACTAATACACAGTTTTCTAATCTGCTCTAATTTTTCAGATGATGTGCAGTTTAAAATTATTCAGAGACACTGCTGGAATTCAGCAACATGACCAATATAATGAGCATGTTTTGTGGAACAGTGGATGAGTTGTGGGGGGGGGGTTAAAGGGTAATGTTTACTGAGCCAACAAGGCAATATTGAACACATGGCAAAGTTTGTTCATTAAACTTCCTCTCTCTAATTAGGTTTATGCTATTTCCAGAATTGAGATATTCCATCTGCATGATAGTGAACAGTAATTATATATTCCAGTCAAGGTCGGTATTTCCATGAGTCATCTTAAATATTAGTGTTCATATTAAAATCTTATCAAAAGGGTGCTCTACTGCACCTTTTCTACTGCACTCTTGCTCAGTTAATTGTACAAACGATCCAGTGTCAATATGCTTGGCCATATTCTCCATTTGACCTCCCCAGAAAGGGTAAACAACTCAAATCATAAATGCCACATTAAGACAAAGAAGAAATCGGATTTTGAGTACTGATAGCAGAGTTGTAAAGACATTTGTCATGTAAAATGTGGCATGGTTTCCCCACTACATCTTTGTTTAGTACGTTTTGGCAATTTAACTCCAATGTCTTCCCATAACCTGAACTCATAGTAAGGATTACCATCTGGACAAGTTCAAGACAGATATCATTAAATTGTGATGCAACATGAGATAACACTTTCAAGAGAAAAATAACCCCAAAAAGCATAAAGGTGAGAGAATGCTCCTGAGTATTCCTGATCTCCCAGCCTAAATACCAGATGACTGTGAGTATATCAAAATATAAAGAGAGCAGAAATTGAATGTAATTTAAAGTTCACAGCATGGCTGTTCTTTTACTCTTTGCTGTGTTTATCTCAGAGGCATTCATCCATTCATCAGATTTCTGCTTTATGTTCAGATATGAAATTTGAAGTTGCAAGCTATGCAGAATTTAAAGATTTTATGGTCCCTTTGCCAATGTGTGCTTTATATTGCAACCACACTTGTCCTGAAAGTTGAATGACTGACTGGCCTAGGGACTGCAAAGAACATTTGTCAGGATGCCTGGGAGGAGTATGAATCTGTATTAATTATTAGATTTGATATCCCATTGGTAGCTATAAAGCTTAAAAATTGAGAATTTCTCCATATCTCACATTTATCAACCAAATATTTCAGTGCTGATTATATTGGGGTATTGCCAAGATGATATTTCTTTCTCTCTTCTTGGCTTTGTAAGATAAAATTATGTTTCTTCTTGCTATGACTGTAGTATAGTTTCACAACAATGATAAACAAATGTATTCATGGCTTTATTTGACAGATTCATAACCAACTTCATACCAGAATCAGTGTGCCTTCACTCTTGTTCTGCAGAAAATATATACAAAGTGCTTCATTTGGAATCCCAGTAATGAGATGGTTGTGACCAAAATGCAGTTGGACCAATGCAAGAGCTAAGTTGTACTTAGTAAGATCCTATAAAACAGGAAACGTAGTAGAAAGTATGAGAAGATATCATTGGCCTGAAATATTAATTCTATTTCTTTCTCCACAGATGCTGCCTGACACATCGAGTGTTCACTATTTTTATTTAGAGTTCTAGTCTTTGCAGCATTTTGTTTTTGGATAATTGCTTTATCATTTCAATCGAACAGCAGCAAGTCTGATAATGTGGAAGGCCATTATAGGAGACTAGGAGACTAAGAGATTCAGGAGAGCAAACTTTGTTGACACCATACCATCGTGAAAATCCACGAGTGAAACCCTTTGCAATTGTTTCCTGGATTGAAGATGGCACATTGGTAATTTTCACTATCTTTCAAGCAGGAGCCAATTTGGTAAAAAAAAATCCTCTATATGAAGGCCATATTGACTATTAAAAACAGATTGTTTACTATTACAGATCCTTTACTACTCCATATTGGCAAACATTGAGTCACCCACATATATGCATGCTTTCACCCACAAGTGGACATGGACACATGACAGCTCAGACATAAGCGCCATTGCTCTCTGCCTTCCTCCTTATCTCCCAGTCCCACTCACCCACCCACCCCATGTTCCTTGCACTTGCTGTCCTCTTGACTCTGAACTCTAAAAGAGTTTCCCCACACTCTTCTAAGTTTACTCTGCCTGTAGAGAACCCTTCCCTTCAGCCATTATTATCGCCAAGCCCCTCTCTAATTTGTCTGGCACACATGTCCGTGTTCCCAGTTAAGCTCCTGCCATTGGTTCCTGGATACACATCTTTCCAAGCTCCTTGTTCCATCCTCCAATCATAACCTGGCCCCTTTTCCCACAGAAGTCCACCTGCACACTACTCCCCATTCGAAAGGTGCACCAGATGCCTGCTCCTGCATGAACCACACATAGATAGAAACTGTAACTTAGTCTTGCAATGAAGAACACAATGTCAGAGTGTTCACTTTCAAATTTATTCTGGCCAAGTAAATGTTGAAATTTCATCAGTTAGGATTAAAGTTTGTCAATTTTAGTTGGATTTTTGGCTCTAATGACACTAAACGGAAAGAAGTAGAAAAGATATGATGAGAGCCAATGGTTTGTACATTTAACAGATGTTTGTCATTGGGAATGTACATATTGACTTGAACTTTCCGTTTAGAAATTACATGCTGAGAATGACAGGAAATTAATTTGAAACAAATTATAGATGAGTTACTGGAAGGCTTTATAAGAGCTGTCAATATCATTGCCTGGGGTTCAGTATTTATTGGAATATCTCAACTGCAAGAATTTGATTCCTCCTCAGTAATCTGAATCTTTGTGAAGTGCAGACGCAGTTATGATCTTAGTCAGTTGATTTTGGATAGCTTGATTTTGTGTGAGTGTGTGCATGTGTGTGTAGTGCATTTGATGCTGGTTTGCAACTGCATCCGTAGAACAGATGAGAGGATTATTGTGGTACTGCTACATTTGAATAGTGTTGAAAGTATATGTAATAAGTATAACAAGTGTTAGAATCATATGTTGCTGAATAGCCTCCTTCAGTATTGCTCAATGAAATTCATGGGCAGAGTCAACATAGCCTGCTGAAAAAATAAAACACAAATAACATAATTTGTTGGATTTTATGAAGGAAGTAACAAATTGAATCGACAAAATAAATGTTATATATATGGATTCTCAGAAGGCATTTGATAAAATGTCATTAAAAAGATTCCTATAATAGATAAGAGTGCACAAGTTTGGGGCAATACATTGAGGAAGTAGTTAGTTAACATAAAACAATTGGGATAAATGGATCATTATCAGATTAGCAATCAGTAAATAATGAGGTGTCACAGGAATCAAAGCTATTTTTAGTTTCATTGAGATATAGAGCATGAAAACAGACCTCTTGATCCAACTTGCCCTTATCATCCAAGCAGCCTATCAGTGCTTATCCTATATGCCTGCATTTGGCTCACATCACTTTAAACCTTTCCTAACTACCTACATGACCAAATGCCTTTTAAACATTGTAATTTTATCTTCCTCTACTCCCTCCTTCGCTATCTCTTTCCCAATACCCACCAATCTCTGCATGAAAGACTTTTCCCTCAGATCCCCATTAAATCTTTCACCGTTCTTCTCACAGCTGTGCATTCCAGTTTCAGATCCGCACCCCCATCATGGAAATATGACTGGAGATATTTATTGTATCTCAAAGTTCAAAGTAAATTCATTATCAAAGTACGCATATGTCATCATGTACTACCCTGAGATTCATTTTCTTGCCGGCATTCAGGGTAGAACAATGATATACGACAGAATCAGTGGAAATCTACACACAAAGACTGACAGACAAACAATGTGCAAAATGTGAAAATACAAAAAGGTAATAATGAATAAGTAATAAGACTAAGAACACGAGTTATAGAATTCTTGAAAGTGAGCCTGTAGGTTGTGGAATCAGTTCAGTATTAAGCGAAGTTATCCATGCTGAATCAGGAACCCTATGGTTGAAGGATAATAACTGCTCCTGAATCTGGTGGTGTGGGACTTAAGGCTCCTGTACCTCTATACCAGTGGCAGTAGTGAGAAGAGAGCATAGCCTAGCTGGTAGGGTCTGTGAAGATAGATGCTGCTTTTGCACGGAACTGCTGTTTGTAGATGTGCTCAATAGTGGGGAAGAGTTTTTCTGTGGTGGACTGGGCTGTATGCACTATTTTTTTAGGCCTTTCCACTCGTAGGCATTAGAGTTTCCATCCCATGGGGTGACACAGTAGCGTAGTGGTTAGCACAAAGCTTTACAGTACAGCCGGCCCAGGTTCTATTCCCGCCACTGCCTGTAAGGAATTTGTATGTCCTCCCCATAACCACGTATGTTTTCTCTGATTTTTCTTGTTTCCTCCCGCAGGCCAAAGACATACTGGCTGGTTGGTATATTAGTCATTGTACATTGTCCTGAGATTAGGCTAAGATTAAATAGGGGGATTTTAGGTGGCATAGCTCAAAGGGCCAGGAAGTTCTATTCCACAGGGTATCTCAATAAATGAAAATCCCAGACAGTAATTCAGTATACTCTCTGCTACACAACTTTAGAAGTCTGTTAAGGTTTTAGATGACATTCTGAATCAGTGCAAACTTCTAAGAAACTAGAGGCACTTTTTTGTAATGCTACTTATGCATCTAAGCCTCTCACAATTTTTAAAACCTCTATAAGGTCACCACTCAGTTTCCTTCACTGTAGGAAAAACATATAACTCTCCATACAACTAAAGCCAACAATCCTGCCAATATCGATGTGAATCTTTTCTGCACCCTCTCTAGCTTAATCATATCCTTTTTATTGTGCCGTTACTAGACTACAACCGATAGTACAAGAGTGGCTTAACTAATAAAATTATACAATCTACATTAACTGACGGACTGTTGTACCATTGAGAGCATACTCACCAACTGCATCTCAGTGTGGTATGGTAATTGTCCTGTATCGGACCGCAAAGCACTCCAGCGTGTGGTGAAAGCTGCTCAGCGGATTATCAGCACCCAATTGCCCACCATTGAGAACATCTACCATAAACGCTGCCTGGGCAGGGCGAAAAGCATTATCAAGGATGCATCTCACCCTAACCATGGAATTTTTACTCTCCTCCCATCTGGTAAGCGCTACAGGAGCCTCCGCTCCCACACCAGCAGGCACAGGAAGAGCTTCTTCTCTGAGGCTGACCCTGCTGAACCTCACATCACAGCGCTAAGCAGCATTGCACTCATATTGTACTGTCTCAGTACTTTTATATTTGTGTGCTGTAGCACTTACTTTTTATTCGCAGTTATTTTGTAAATAACACTGTTCTTTGCATTTCTGGTTAGATGCTAACTGCATTTCGTTGGTTTTGTATCTGTACTCGGTACAATGACAATAAAGTTGAATCTAATCTAATTACTGTTATGAGTGAAGGGACCAGTTATACTACAGCTGATAATACATGATTTCTCCAATCAACTTCACAGCTCTTTATTTCACTCCCCCCCTTCACTTATCACCCACTACCTTGTGTTCCTTCCTTCCCTCACCCCCCCTTCTTACTCTGACTTCTTATCTTTTTCCTCCTGTCCCGTTAAAGGGTCTCGGCCCAAAATATCAGGTGTTTGCTCTTTTCCATAGACGCTCCCTGGCCTGCGGAGTTCCTCCAGCATTGTGTGTGTGTGTTAATAAAGTATCTGCTTGTATTGGAAGTACAGTACTGTGCAAAGGTCTGAGGCACATACAGTATATACAGCTATGGTGCCTAAGTACTGTGTTTGTCAATGTGGAGCAGAGCGAGTTTGTAAATCTGGCAGGAGCAAAGAACATTGGGAATGGCAAAGGTGGAGTGCAGCGGGAGGGGTGTGGGATGCATGGCAGAGAAGGAGAGCCAGGGGCAGGAGAGGGCGCGGGGGCAGACACACCCAGCCCTGAGACACCAAGCAAGGTCATTTGATTCCAAACAATTGTTTCATTGATCATTATGGAATGTCTCTCCCGGGCTTCCCACTCCTTCTCTCTCCCTTCCCCTTTTCACAACCACAATCCGTTCCCCTCTTCCTGCCTCCTTCCCACTCTCAGTGCACAATAGAGACACAAATCAGAATTAGGTTTATCATCACTCACATATTTTATACACACATTCTTTCTCTCACTCTCCTTTTTCTCCCTCTGTCCCTCTGACTATACCCCTGCCCATCCTCTGGGTTCCCCCCACCCCCCGGTCTTTCTTCCCGGACCTCCCGTCCCATGATCCTCTCATATCCCCTTTGCCAATCACCTGTCCAGCTCTTGGCTCCATCCCTCCCCCTCCTGTCTTCTCCTATCATTTTGGATCTCCCCCTCACCCTCCCACTTTCAAATCTCTTACTAACTCTTCCTTCAGTTAGTCCTGACGAAGGGTCTCGGCCTGAAACGTCGACTGCACCTCTTCCTACAGATGCTGCCTGGCCTGCTGCGTTCACCAGCAACTTTGATGTGTGTTGCTTGAATTTCCAGCATCTGCAGAATTCCTGTTGTTTATGTCATGAAATTTGTTTTTTTTTTTGTGACAGCGTACAGTGTAATACATAAAATTACTACAGTACAATGCAAAAGTCCGATCTACCCATCAATATATATATATATACATGCCTAAGACGTTTGCACAGTACTGTTGTATAAAGCAGGTTCACTGAGATGCTTCATGAAATGAAGTGGTTGAATAAAGAAAGTTTGGTAAATGCTCATTCAAACATAGAAGTGTGAGAGGAGATCTTATTGAAACAAATAAGGAGAAATTGAATAATTGATAATGGTGGGGCCATAACCAGGATCCATAATTTCAGAATATGCACTCAGTGGGCACTTTATTAGATAAAAGGACCATAAGATTAGGTACAGGAGTGGAATCTGGTGTGGCCTTCTGCATCTGTAGCCCACCCACTTCAGGGTTTGATGTGATGTGTGATCAAAGATGCTCTTTTACACACCACTGTTGTAACATGTGGTTATTTGAATTGTCTTTGCCTTCTTATCAGTTTGAACCAGTCTGGCCATTCCCATCTGACTGCTCTCATTAACAAGGCATTTTCACCCACAGAACAGCTGCCCACTAAATGTTTTTTTTGTTTATTGCTCTATTCTCTGTAAATCCTAGTGACTGCTGTGATAAAAATCCCAGGAGAACAGCAGTTTCTGTAAAACTCACATCACCCCATCATTCCATGGTCAAAGTCACAGATCACATTTCTTCCCCATTCTGATGTTTAGCCTGAACAACAACAGAACCTCTTGACCATATCTGCATACATTTATACATTGAGCCGCTACCGCAAGATTGGCTGATTAGATATTTGCATTAACAGGCCGGTATACAGGTGTACCTAAAGAAGTAGACACTGAGTATGCTATCAGCAGTTCAGTTATAGATTAAAAAGTGTTTCTTCTCTCAGGGAGCCATGAACCATTAGAAAGGGTGCAGAGGAGATTTACAAGGATGTTGCCTGGATTGGGGAGCATGCCTTATGAGAACAGATTGATTGAACTCGGCCTTTTCTCCTTGGAGCAACGGAGGATGAGAGGTGACCTGATGGAGGTGTATAAGATGATGAGAGGCATTGATTGTGTGGATAGTCAGAGGCTTTTTCCCAGGGCTGAAATGGCTAACATGAGAGGGCACAGCTTTAAGGTGCTTGGAAGCAGGTACAGAGGAGATGTCAGGGGTAGGTTCTTTACGCAGAGAGTGGTGAGTGCGTAGAATGGGCTGCCGGCAACAGTGGTGGAGGCAGGTACGATAGGATCTTTTAAGAAACTCCTGGATAGGTGAAGCACCTTCAATTACTCCAAAAGACTGAGGTTTGGTAAAATACTGAAAGGCTTTTATTCGCTGTAAAATACGACCTCCACAGTGAGTGTCTGCCCCCGGACTGAGGGGGAGGGGCAAGGCGAACACCTTTATACAGGAACTGTGGGAGGAGCCACAGGGGCAGTCAGCAGAGGGGTGTGTCCAGACAGGTAACCAAGTTACAACATATATACATGGTTTACCACATTCACCCCTCCTTTTTTTAAAAAGAGTCCCGCGGGGTGAAGTGACTGACAATATTTACAAGAAGTATATTTACAGGTTAAGTCTATCAGGCGGTCGAGTCCGTCGCTGTGATCTACGTAGCACCGGCGATGGCGGTTGTGCTGGCTCCGGCCTGACTTCAGGTGTCAGCACGTTAGGCATTGGTAATCCCTCGTGCGTGTGCGTTGCGCCCGGTATGGGAGTGTCGTGTGGTGTCTGTATAGGGTTTGGGGTGCACGGTGTCTCGTAGGTACATACATTGGTGGGTACGGGGTCAATAGTCACCACGGAGTGTTCAGGGTAGGGGCCCGGAGCTCCTGCGGGCGCCAGGTCGCGGATGGAGACCATGTCCTTCCGCCCATCAGGTAAAACCACGTAGGCATACTAGGGGTTCGCATGAGGTAAGTGAACCCTCTTGACTATCAGGGAGTATTTATTGCTCCTCGCATGTTTCCGGAGGCAGCACTGGCCCCGGGGACGTCAGCCAAGATGGTAGGGTGGTTCCAGTGGTCGATTTTCTGGGAAAAGAAAAGAGCTGCTCATGAGGCGTGGCATTGGTGGCCGTGCATAACAGGGAGCGGATGGAGTGGAGTGCCTCGGGAAGGACCTCCTGCCAGCGGGAGACCGGCAGTCCCTTTGACCTGAGGGCTAAGAGTGTGGCTTTCCACACTGTGCCATTCTCCTTCTCTACCTGTCCATTCCCCCGGGGATTATAGCTCATGGTCCTACTGGTTGCAATTCCCCTAGCCAGTAGATATTGGCGTAGCTCGTCACTCATAAACGAGGACCCTCTGTCGCTGTGGATATAGCATGGGTATCCGAACAGAGTGAAGAGCTTGCGCAGGGCTTTTATAACTGACGTGGTAGTGGTGTCGGGGCAGGGGATGGCGAAGGGGAAGCGCGAGTACTCGTCAATTACGTTAAGAAAGTACACATTGCGGTCGGTAGAGGGAAGGGGGCCCTTAAAGTCAACACTCAGTCGCTCAAAGGGGTGGGTGGCCTTGATGAGTGGTGCCTTTTCGGGTCGGTAGAAGTGCGGTTTGCACTCTGCGCAGACTTGGCAGTCCCTGGTCATCATCCTGATCTCCTCAAGGGAGTAAGGCAGGTTCCGGGCTTTCACGAAGTGGAAAAGCCGGGTGACTCCCGGGTGGCAAAGGTCTACATTTAGGGCGTATAGCCGGTCGATCTGCGTGCTGATGCATGTTCCCCAGGATAGGGCATCGGAGGGTTCGTTGAGCTTCCCAGGCCTGTACATGATGTCATAGTTGTAGGTGGAGAGTTCGATTCTCCACCTCAGAATTTTTTCATTTTTGATTTTGC
This sequence comes from Mobula birostris, assembly GCF_030028105.1. Taxonomy (NCBI): domain Eukaryota; kingdom Metazoa; phylum Chordata; class Chondrichthyes; order Myliobatiformes; family Myliobatidae; genus Mobula; species Mobula birostris. The sequence continues at coordinate 51,841,594 of NC_092377.1, forward strand.
TCCGCTGCGGATTATTAAACATGAATGCGACTGAGCGCTGGTCAGTTAGCAGGGTGAACCTTTTGCCGGCAAGATAGTGCCTCCAGTGCCTTATAGCTTCCAATATAGCCTGGGCCTCTTTCTCTACCGCAGAGTGCCGAATTTCAGGGCCTTGAAGGGTACGGGAGAAGAACGCCACTGGTCTTCCTGCCTGGTTGAGGGTAGCAGCCAGCGCAAAGTCGGAGGTGTCACTCTCTACTTGGAAGGGAATTGCCTCATCCACCGCATGCATTGCTGCTTTGGCAATGTCCCCTTTTATGCAGTTGAAGGCCGTGTGGGCCTCGGCAGAGAGGGGGAATGTAGTGGACTTGACCGGGGGCGGGCCTTGTCTGCATAGTTAGAGACCCATTGGGCGTAATATGAAAAGAAGCCCAGGCACCTTCTGAGGGCTCTGAGGGTATTGGGAAGAGGGAGTTCCAACAGGGGGCACATACGGTCGGGGTCAGGGCCAATGACTCCATTCTCCACGACACACGCAAGGATAGCAAGTCTGGTGGTCCCAAATACACACTTGTCCTTGTTATAGGTGAGGTTGAAAAATTTGGCCGCTTGGAGAAATTTTTGGAGGTTGTTGTCGTGATCCTGCTGGTCATGACCGCAGATGGTGATGTTATCCAGATATGGGAATGTGGCCTTCAGTTGGCACTGGTCCACCATCCGGTCCATTGCCCTCTGGAAGACAGATACACCATTCGTGACACCAAAGGGGACGCGCAGGAATTGATAAAGCCTGCCGTCCGCCTCGAAGGCTGTGTAAGGGCGGTCCTCCCGGCAGATGGGGAGCTGATGGTAAGCAGATTTTAGGTCTACGGTCGAGTACACCTTGTACTGTGGTATCTGATTGACCATATCCGTGATGCGGGGTAGACGGTACGCGTCGAGCTGCGTGAACCTATTGATGGTCTGGCTATAGTCCACGACCATCCTATTTTTCTCCCTGTTCCGAACAACGACCACCTGCGCCCTCCAAGGACTTGTGCTTGCCTCAATGACCCCCTCCCTGAGCAGCCGCTGCACCTCCGACTTAACGAAAGCTCTGTCCCCCGCGCTGTACCTCCTGCTTTTAGTTGCCACGGGTTTACAGTCGGGGGTCAGGTTGGCGAACAGCGGTGGGGGAGGGATCCTGAGGGTGGAGAGGCCGCAAGTGGTGTCGGTAGTGTGGCAGTTGGCATGGTGTTGGGTGGGATGCGCGGGTCGGTGTGTGTGTGTGGTCAGTAGCGGGGTACATGACATATCTCTACAAAACAGGGGATTTATGACAGTAATTGGCGGGAGGGGCCCATCATACTTCATTGTCACGCTTTTCAGGTGGCTCTGGAAGTCAAGGCCCAATAGCACAGGGGCACACAGTTGAGGCAAGACCAGTAACTTAAAGACCCGATATTCTGTGCCCTGCACCACTAGTGTCGCTACACAACCCCCCCCGGATGTCTGTTGTATGCGACCCGGAGGCCATGGTGACCCTCTGACTTGCCGGCCGTATCAGGAGTCCACAATGCTGCAACGTGTCTGGGTGGATAAAACTCTCCGTGCTGCCTATGTCAAACAGGCAGCTTGTCCTGGGCCCCTCCACCAGGATGTCCATCATTGACCTTGCGAGCTGGTGGGGAGCGCTTTGGTCGAGGGTCACGGAAGCCAGGGTGGGGTCACTGTCTTGGTCCGGCGCGGTGGGGTGGCCCGTGAGCACCCGTTGGTCGTAGGCGGTGGGAGGTGGCACCGACCAAGATGGCTGCCCCCATGTCTCGCACGTGGTGGCAGTGTGCAGAGAAGTTGGCGACCCCCACGTCTCGCACGCGGCGCTGCTCGATCCCACTCGTGGTTTTGACTTATAGACCTTGGCGAAGTGGCCCTTCTTTCCGCAGCTGGAACAGGTAGCTTGTCAGACCGCACAGCATTTCTGGGGGTGCTTCTCCAGTCCGCAGAAGTAGCACTTCACGGATTCACGACTGGCTGCAGCCGAGGTCGATTCGCCGGCGGGTTGTGGGGTCTGCGGTGCCCACGAGGCCATCGGGGGATCGCGTGCCTGGAGAGCCTCGGAGTTATACAGAGCGGCCTCCAACGTATCAGCCAGGTCCATCACCGAACTTAGGGTAAGATCGGCTTTTTCCAGCAGCCGCAGGCGCACGTACACTGACCTGGTCCTGGTGACGAAGGCGTCTCTCACTAGGAGTTATGCATGCTGTGCCACCGTCAGGTCCTGGCAATTGCAGGCCCGCATGAGTGTCTGTAGGGCCCGGACAAACTCAGCACTCGATTCCCCGGACCATTGTTGGCGTGTCGCTAAGCGATGCCGAGCATAGACGCTGTTTATCGGCCGCAGGTATTGTCTTTTGAGTGCGTTCATCGCGCCGTCGTAGTTCGGCTGGTCTCTGATCAGCGAATAAACCCGTGGACTGACCCTGGAGAGTAGAACTCTGCGCTTCGCTATGGGGTTGGTTGCTTTAATCTCCTCTGGATACGCTTCATAGCAGGCCAGCCAGAGTTCGAAAGCGTTTCCAGCGTCAGGCATTTGCAGATCGTGGTCTAATTTTTCTGGTCTCAGGACCTGTTCCATGTTTTAAAACGTACAGCGAATAAAATTGAAGCACCTTCAATTACTCCACAAGACTGAGGTTTGGTAAAATACTGAAAGGCTTTTATTCGCTGTACAATACGACCTCCACAGTGAGTGTCTGACCCCGGACTGAGGGGGAGGGGCAAGGCGAACACCTTTATACAGGATTCTGTGGGAGGAGCCACAGGGGCAGTCAGCAGAGGTGTGTGTCCAGACAGGTAACCGAGTTACAACATATATACATGGTTTACCACAATAGGTACATGGATCTTAGAAAAACAGAGGGCTATGGGTAACCCTAGGTAATTTCTATAGTAAGGACATGTTCGGCACAGCTTTGTCGGCCGAAGGGCCTGTATTGTGCTGTAGGCTTTCTAGGTTTCTATGTTTCTAACTCCCTAAGTGACAGAGTCAGAGAATGATTCTGCTGAGTAAAAGGCCATTCATCCCAACTCATCCTCACCTACCTAAAAATACCTTTTTCTTATTAATCCCATCTTCTCGCACCCCATAGCCTTCTGTGGTGAGGTAACTGAAGCACTCATCTAGATACTTCTCAACCACTCGCTCAGGGTGCTCCAGACCACAGTGCAATGTCTTCAAATCAGATTTTGACAATTGAACTATAAGAGAGTCAAGAGGTATTGGAGGAGAAAAGGGAAATGATTTGAGGCTAAGAAAAAAAAGCCACATTCTTATTGAATGGTGGAGTAGAACAATTACAACTAAAAATCACACTTTTTAAACAACAGTTTAATACTTTTCACTTCTATTTTTGTTATGTCCTTGGCTTTCCAGCTGGGTCTAGAAATCAAGTCCTGTGGTGTTACTTTTCTGCATATTATGCAATTTGATTTAAATGAAAATTGATCGTTATGTAAACAAATTACCCTAGGTTCCAGCATCTGCTCTCTCCAAATTGTTTGTTGGTTTGCAAGTTGCCAACAGTTTCAAGGGCCCGGAAGAGATACTGATCAATTTCTAAGCAAGTATCATTTCACGGATCCAGTGCACTTGATTCAGGTTTACTTGAAGTCGATTGTTTATGCTATTGTTCCACACCACAGAAGCAGAGTATCTGAGATAACCCCAAAACTCATTTGCCAGCCAATTCTCTATGGAGATACCGCTAAAGAAATATGCAGTAATGTGAAGTAAATATGACATCGGCTTTTGACTGAATTTCTTTTTCAGCTATTATGGACAAAAAAGACTTTGTCAGAAATCACATTACACATTGAACTAAATAGAACAGTGATATAATTCACTGCATTTTTGTTATAATTATTCAATCAATTGCTTACAAAGAATTTGCAATAACGATGCATCATAGGATTCGGAATAAACATTATATGTTGAATCCTTTTTGGTATTTAAATAATACTTTCCTCTGATTATCATTTTTGATTGATCAGCCCCACATTAGAGGAAGGAATCATCATGGCCTCCCTCAACTGTAACTGCCTTGTGATATGGAAAGAGATGTGGTTGTGGAAGTGAAAGTTTGGACAACATGTTGTAAAAGACAAGAAGTGAAAGAGACACCATGGAGAGTGAAAAGCCAGAAAGGCAGATAGAATTCCCAATGGAGAGAAAAGTAGAACTTCTGTGGGTTCAGCATTCCAGAAGAGAAGTGACGGTGAATTCAACAAGAAAGTGAAACTGCGAAGATGCTGGGAATCTAAATCAGATACTGGAATAAATGGTAAGGTGTTTTTTCTAGATGGCTACATGCTATGCACTACATTTTTCACTTGTATTGAGATAATTTTCGATCTATGCTTTGTCCGAATATTGGAAACATCATTACTGGAAGGAGGAAAACAGTGGAAAAAATATGCTACATTTCTTGATTAAAAAAGGAATAACAGGGCATTTGGAAAAAAGAATAAGGGCCCTGACAGAGTCAACATAAAGAGTAATGTTTTACAAATATTTGGAATTTGGGTCTTTCACTACCAAAAAAAGGATTTACTTGCTACTGAGAAAATGCAGCAAAGGTTCATGGGATTGATTTCTTGGATGGTGGATTTGTTATACGAGGAGTTATTAAACAGACTCAGCATATACTTTTTCCGGGTGAGAAGGTCTGAAGTGAGCTTAGTGAAATATTTAACACTGTTCAGGATACATGCAGGAATTTTTGCTTTCTCTGGATGGGGTTTCTAGAACTAGTAATCACTGTCACAAAATAAGGGACTTGTCTGAGGTTAAGATAAAGAATGATAGGTGTAGTAACTTCTACTTTGAAAAAGGCACACTCGACAACTTCATGCCCAAGAAACAACTCTATCTCGAGCTTCAAAACCATTATGTATATAGAGAGGCTTTCATAACCCGTATGGCATGGCAGGCACACTATATACAAAGCCTACCAGAAGTAAAAGAAACGGAAGTAAAACCCCTCATTATCCTGATTAGTATTAACTTACTTTTAATAATGCTCACATTACCACACTTCTCCTCCTTTAAGATCCAACATTCCCCAAATGTAAAAACTAGGAAATAAAAACAGTGGTGTTATTAACTTGCATACCCCTGAAAACTTATACTAGCATCTCAGCAACAGTTTATCAACACAAAACATCTGGAAAATGTAACGGATTCAAAATTCAATCTAACAACAACAAAAAAGACCTGTCCTGTCAAAGATTCAGTCTGTCAGGAGCTGTGATCTGTGCACTTCCCCCGATGACCCAGCAGGTACCACTGGTGAGGGTGTTTTGGGTGGATCTGGTTTTGGGGGCATGAGAGGGGTCTGTGTATCAGCGTGAGAATGTCCATCCTCCTCAGGGGACCCCGACCCCTCTGCCAGCGTCTCGCCCTCTGGCAAAGTCACTGGTGGACATGCTTCCACCGTAGTCTGTCTCACAAATGGAAACTCCATGGAACTGTCTGCCTCTGAGCCGGTATCATGACGCAGGCGCACATGGTCCTGATGTCAGCAGAAAACACGCCCATGAGTCAGCTTAACAACATAGGATACAGGACCACTCTGCTTAAGAATAACCCCAGGCAGCCATTGCTGATTTTTTCTCACGTAGACATTGTCATCCAGTTTTAACTGTCTCTCTCGTGCATGTTGGTCATGTCCCTCCTTCTGCTTTTCCTGCTTTCTCTCCACTTTTGCCTTCATGTCCGGGCGCAGCAGGTCCAATCTTGACTTGGGCCTACGCCCCATCAGCATCTCTGCTGGAGTGCGGGCAGTCGTTGTCTGTGGCGTGAGGCAGTATTTAAACAGGAAACATGAAAGCCACATGCTAAATGAGTCCACTGTCATCAGCTTCAGGCCTTGCTTCACTGTCTGAACAGTCTGCTCAGCCAAACCATTGGAGGCTGGGTGGAAAGGGGCTGACCGAATGTGATGAATGCCATTCTGCTGCATGAACTCAATGAACAGTTCACTGGTGAACGTCGGACCATTATCAGTGACCAGAGTGTCAGGCAACCCGTGGACTGCAAACACTTGCCTGAGTTTGTCTGTGGTTGATGGGGCTGTGATGTTGCTCATGATGTGAGCTTTGATCCATTTAGAATGCGCATCTACCATTACAAGAAACATCTGCCCCATAAAAGGTCCAAAGTCCAAATGTAGCCTAGACCAGGGGTGGTCTGGCCACTCCCATGGATGCAAAGGAGCTGGTGGTGGCATATTCTGAGTAGTCTGATATTGCGTGCATAGTTTTATCTTGTTCTCTAGATCCTGATCCATTCTTGGCCACCAAACGTAGGATCTTGCAAGGCTTTTCATTTGAGACACTCCTGGGTGAGTCTCATGAATTTCCTCCACAATCTGTGAATGGCCAGGGGGAGGCACGATGACCCTCGCCCCCTCAGAAAATGCAGCCATCCTGCAGACTGAGTTCTGTCTTGCGTTTGGCATAAGGCCTCTGTTCCTCTCCTTCCACAACTCTGGGCCAACCTTGTAAAAGAAAATTCTTGGCTTGGGACAGGACTGGGTCCCTCTCTGTCCACTGCTTGATCTGGGTCACCCTTACAGGTGTCTCTGACAGCCTCTCCAATGAAAATGCAGTCTCTGGAGGCACATATGTAGTAACAGGTGTCTCAGGTAAAGGTAGTCGACTCAGTGCATCAGCATTTGCATTATTCCCGCCCACTCTGTACACTATAGTGTACCGGTAGGCTGACAATGTAATAGCCCAACGTTGTACCCTGGCTGAGGCTAGTGGTGGGATGCATCATGTCTCACCTCACTGAACAGGCTCATCAGTGGTTTATGGTCCATATAAATTGTAAATATGCGTTCATAAAGGTACTGATGAAAGCGTTTGACTGCAAAAACAATGGCCAGACCGTCTTTGTCTAGCTGTGAATATCCCTTCCCAGCAGCTGTCAGGGTACGTGAAGCAAAACCAATAGGCTTCTCTGAACGGTCCTCCATTACATGTGAGAGAACTGCCCTGACTCCATAGGGCGAGGCATTGCATGCAAGGGTGAGCTCCTTGTCTGGGTCATAGTGAACAAGCAGCTTCGCTGAGTGGAGGAGTTCCCTCATTTCCTTGAAGGTTTTCTCCTGCTCTTCACCCCACTGCCACTTAGTGTCATTGTGAAGCAGCTTATACAGTGGGGTCAAAACCCTTGAGAGGTCAGGAAGAAACTTGCCATAATAATTCACCATGCCCAAAATGATCTGAGTTCTGTGACAGTCTTGGGGCTTCCTTAATAGCTCCCACTTTGTCCTCCACAGGGCAAAGCAACTCAGCTGTGATCTTTGTGTCCCAGGTAAGTCACCCTCGATGCTAGGAACACGCATTTTCTGCATTTCAACCGCAGCCCTGCATCTGAGAGCCTCTTCAGCACCCGTTCTAAGTTAGCCAGATGTTCCACCACCGTAGCCCCCGTGATCAAAATATCATCAAGGTACACTGCTACGTGAGGAATCCCCTGCAGCAAAGTGTCCATTGTCCTTTGGAAAATGGCAGGGCTCGACGCCACTCCAAACACCAGGCGATTGTACTTGAATAATCCCTTGTGTGTATTAATTGTGACGTCCTCCTTTGAATCCTCATCGAGCAGCAGCTGTTGGTAGGAGTAGCTCATGTCCAGCTTTGTGAACAGCTTAGCCCCTGACATGGTCGCCAACAGGTCATCCACCCGTGGCAATGGGATATAAGAGGATCATGGGACAGGAGGCCTAGGGATAAAGACAAGAGGGAAGGTAGGAAAAAACAGAGGATGGGCAAGGGGTATAGTGAGCAAGACAGAGGGAGAAAAAGGAGAGAGAGAAAAAGAATAAATATCGGATGGGGTACAAGGGGGAGGTGAGGCATTAGCGGAAGATTGAGAAGTCAATGTTCATGCCATCAGGTTGGAGGCTACCCAGACGGAATATAAGGTGTTGTTCCTCCAACCTGAGTATACCCCCTGACCATCCTCTGGTTTTCCCCCCCTCCCCCTTTTCTTTCTCCCTAGATCTCCTGTCCCATGATCCTTTCATATCCCTTTTGCCAATCAACTGTCCAGCTCTTGGCTCCATCCCTCCCCCTCCAGTCTTCTCCTATCATTTCAGATCTCCCCCTCCCCCTCCCACTTTCAAATCTTTTACTAGCTCTTCTTTCAGTTAGTCCTGACGAAGGGTCTCGGCCCAAAACGTCAACTGTACCGCTTTCTATAGATGCTGCCTGGCCTGCTGCCTTCACCAGTGACTTTTATGTGTGTTGCTTGAAATTCCAGCATCTGCAGATTTCCTCGTATTTGGTTGCCTATCCTCATTTCTCTGTGTATCAACTCACATCTGATAATATTCTGATGAAGTGTTTGGGAAAGTTTTACTACAATGAGGCAGCTTACTTTGACTATCACAGAACTACTGTATATTGCAAATACTGTTAAGTCAAGCGCCATACTTAACTTTAATGCTTGACCTAACAGCTCCTGATTACCACTCTCCCCACTGAATTCTTAGAACAGAGTGGCACAATGGATATGTGCTAGAGCACCATCACTGTACTGGACCAAATGCTGATAAGTAAGGTTAGTACAGAGAGTTGATGTGGACACGGTGGGTTAAATGTTTCTATGCTGTCATATTCTAGGTGTTGCACTTGGGTAGAATGGAACTTTGGGGCTCACATGTTATCTCGCTTTAGGGATGAATTCCACCTCTATATCCAGCAGTTTTGGGCCCCATATTGAAAAAAGAATGAGTTGGCATTTGAGAGCTTCCAGAGGAGGTTCACAAGAATGATCCCAGGAATGAACCAGTTAATTGATAAGGAGTATTTGAAGGGTCTGGGCCTGTACTCACTGGAGTTCAGAAGAGTGAGTGGGGATCATATTGAAACCTACCGAATATTGAAAGATCTTGAGTAGATGGACGAGGAGAGGATGTTTCCAATAGTATTAGAGTCTAGAATCAGAGGTCAAAGCCTCAGAATAGGACTTCCCTTTAGAACAGAGATGAGGAAGAATTTATTTAGCTAGAGGGAGGTAGATCTGTGGTATTCATGGGCACAGACAACTGAGGAGACCCAGTCATTGGGCCTATTTAAAGCAGAAATGGATAGGTCCTTTATTAGTAAGGGCATCAGCTATTACAGGGAGAGGGCAGGAGAAAGGGGCTGAGATGGAAAATAAATCAACCATGATCAAATGGCAAAGCAGACGATATGCAAAATGGTCTAATAATGCTGCTATGTTTTATGGTCTTTTGGTCTCCGTCAGAATCTTAATGTCCAGATCATTTATCCCTTCCCATAACTACTTTAAAATTATGTGTTCTGTAATAAGCAGTTGTAATATTTAAGTTATTAAGGCAAGTTTAACCCAAGAAATTGAGCAATATATTGCTATTTGTTGTGATAGTGCTGCCTTGCCAGTAGGAGGAGTTGACGTTAAAGAGGTGTGAGGACAATAATAAAGATGACCACATGTAGATAATCTAGCACTATTTACAATTATGATTATTTCTCAAATAATACTCCATCAAAAATTACTCTATATGGACTGCGATAGAGTGAAAATTAGGCCTTTGTACAAATTTTGTGCTATGGTCATTTATGATCAGTTTCCCCAAAAGATGGGTTAGGTTAAATAAAACTGGGTTAGGTTAGATTAGGGTAGGCTAAAATTACTCCTTTACGAATATTCGAAGACTGTCACTTGGGCTAAAGTTCAGATCACATCAACCACAGTATTATTTTAATAATGAACATCATTTGATCCTTAAAGAAAGCTACTTATAAAATTACCAGGCCTTAAGAAACATATATTTAAAATACCTTAAAGTATGAAAAATTGTACATGGCCTTCAGTGAGGAAAAACCAGAATTAGAAAAATGATTTGGTTCAACAAAAAAAAAGTTGCCTTATTTGTGGAGTTTAAGTTCTGCATGTGCCAGCACAGATGGATTTTCAGACATGAAGGTTTGTTCTAGGATCTGCATCTTTCTAATTTTTATGTTTCCAGCTTTGCCAGGGAATAACAACTAGCACTGTCTTGAGGTGGGTGGTCCAATCAAAAGAGTGCAAAGGTCTGAGTGCAAACAGCTGGGGCCAATTACATCCTTTCAGGCTTTACATTTTGTATCATTTTCAAGCATGAATGTTCAATTATGAGGAAGGGACAGACACAATAACTGAGCTCTGAGACTGCAGAATGCCCTAAAGCTATACATCTGGAAAATCACTCGAAAATAGTCATTTTAGGGTCATCCAAAGGCTGTGTTCCTTTCTAGTTTATCAATTGTATATTTAAATAACAGAAATGAAAATCAATGCTAATTTAAGTTAATTCATGTTTGGCCACTTTGGTTCGATTGGGTCAGAGCCTGCATTTTCCCATTTCTTTTTGGAAAGTCTTTGATTTTAATTTTAAATTAAGTGATTTATAGTGTGCTATCTTGAATTCATCTTGGACTGATTTCAAATAAGACATGGTGAGGCCAGACAAATCCACATGAGACCATGGAGGACTTTTCCTGAACTTCATTTCTATTGCACCGCATCATATATTACAATTCTGGCCCACATATTCATGTCAAGGAATTGACAATATAACTTGGGGGGAGGGGTGAGGGCCGATTCTTACAGTATACCTAACAGCAATGGAGCTAACTGATAGACAAAATGATATTGAATTTCTGCCTCAATATGTCAGTCATCTGCCTCTCCCTAGTCTGAACAATATCTTCAGTATCATACTCAAAACTCTGGAGGAACTCAGCAAATCAGACAGGATCTAGGCAGGGATCTATGCATCAACTGTGTAATCTTTAACATTTTGACCCTAGCAGATTCAATGATTTTTCTGTGTTTGGGCTAACAACCATTTCTTCACCTCCATTATTTGTTTGACTTCTAACCTTAAAAACATTTTCATATGGATATAAATTTCATAATCTACAGCTATTTCAAAATACTTGAGCAGGTGCCCAGCAGTGTGAGAGAGCCTCACAGTGAAGTGCAATTGAAGACTTGGGATACTCAAAACTACAGTACTCCACAAGGTAAGGCAGACTTCCTTTCCTATTCACAAATCAGAAACATAGCTGTAAATTGAGTTCCCAACCAGAAGAAGATGCCTGTAGCCCTGGACGCTCATTTTATGTTCTGCCTGGAGATTATCTTTAATGATATACATTTGAAGGATGGATAATGGTGTAATGTAGAAAATCTTGCATGCAGCAAGATCCCACATGCAGCAATACAATTAAGGCTAAAGATGGTTTTCTTTGGTAATGTTTACTCAGCAATAAATATTGGCCAAGATTACTGGGGTAACTTGTTTATCCTTCAAAGTACCCCGCTGAGATTGCCTCATCTACCTAAAAGGGCAGGGTATCAATTTTAAAAACCTCACCTGGAAGACAACAATCTCAAGAATCTAGAACTTTTTCAGTGACTACTCTGGGAGTATTTGATTTTTGTATTCAATCTTCAGCAAACCCAGATGTGTAAAAAAAAATCTTTTGATTCAAGGACAGAAGTACTACAAAGTGAGCCAAAGTCTCTCAAATAATTAGCTTATCTTTATGCTTTCATTTCTAATGAAGTCCTACTCTCTCTCTCCCCACTCTCTCTCTACTTCTATCCCTATCTCTATCTCTCTAGCTCTCTCTCACACATATACACACACACACAAATGGCAACACATCTTTCACTCCACATGCCCTCTTCTTGTTGCTACTAACAGGCAGAAGGTACAAAAATCTAAAAGCTTCACCATCAGATTTCCGTAACCATCATTTTCTTGAACCTAGCTGCTCAGCCCTAACCTTACTTCAATACTGAAACACTACAGACCTCTTGCACTACCACGACCTTGTCTTTGGTTGTATTTCTGTTTTGTTTTGCATACAGATCTTGCTTTTGCAGTCTTTTTTTCTCTCTTTATGGCATAGTTTTAATTTACGGTATATTCGATGTACCTTCATAACTGTGATGTTGCTGCAAGCAAGTTTTTCATTGCCCCGTACCTCACTGTACTTGTGTGCATGACAATAATCTTGATCTCTTCTAAGTGCTTTGATTTAAATGTGATGGTGTTCAGAATAAGTGCCTGAGAGCTTCTGTGCCCAGATATTAGACCACATAGTACCATATGATTATGCAATATATGAATCAAATTCAATGAGAGAGAAAAAAAGGAAAAAACAGTGGCTTATGATGCATGTGCATTTTTTTTCCAGCTCTTCTATTTGTAAGGGTATCAAAACATGAAAAGTAGCTTCCGCAACCTTCAGCCACTCTGACAGAGCCAGTTCTTCACAGTACTGAGAGACCATTTGGGTCTTAGTTTCATGATTTAGCCATGCACTTAATCAATTTCCTTTTTATATTCTGTAACAGCTGAGAATCTAAAGTCAAGGCCCTTCCCAGTGGTACGGGCAATGCCTTGGGTCTTGTGTGCTGCTGAGTTTTCCGCCATCAGGCCCTATATAGAATAATATGCTGGTATATTAACCGCATTAAGGGTAAGATTAACAAGCAACAATCTGTTTCCAGATCCAAAACTTTTCTTTGGAAAAATCAAAATAGTAAGAGATTCTGGTCATACTAATCTTCATTTTAGGTTCTATCCTTTTAAGAAAAATATTTGTTTCATAAGAGGGATAATTTCATAAAAAAAGATACTACATTCATAAATATGTTTCCCCATGCTTATCAACAGCTGTCACAACTGCAGGATGTAGGAGGTACTTGGGACTGATCCCTTAATGAGCACTTACTCATGAAATCAGAATCTATACTGGCTTCACTTCATTGCTAACCAGGGAAATTAAGCTTAAATTATCACTTAAACTGATCCGTTACACATCTTCTATTTATATGATTATTATAATAACAGTTTATTTAATATTTATTTTGCATGTCTTTGGAGAATCTTCCATTAAAATGGCACTATTTATTGGTGCTTAGGGATCAGCATCTGCAAATAATCAGGGTATAATGGAACAGTTGTCTCACATCTACGTACTGTGGAAAAGAGTTTATGGAATCTACTCTTGACAAAAGTCACATGCACATTAGCAGCTTGCTGATGTGCACAATGGGACAATATTGAAAGGTCAGGACACACTTTTGAATGACCTTGATGGAAATGAATATTTTCCATTATACTATTCTGACTTCTCTGTACTATTTCCAATGTTTTGAGCACTTTAGAGGTGTCATAGAGAAGGAAATTATAGTTAAAGCTGGAATATCAGAATTTTAATAGAATTACCTTCTGAAGATTAAGAGGGTGATAAAAACTGGAGTCTAAAAACCGAGCTCTCAGCAATAACTTCATTGTCTTGTAATCTAAGGTCCTTAGCTTTAATATGTGAGCAAATTTTGAAATAGTGCTCAGCTGGAGTTTATTGATAGCATAGAATCAGGTAGCTGTGTAAGGCATGGAAATCATATAAATTTGTAATCCAGAAGTTAGTCATTGTTCTCATGCTGATTCAGAAAGAGTTGTCAGCCTAATACGACCATCCAGCACAGATATGTAGCTTCCTTCAAGTAGACATTCATATAACTTTAAAATATGATGATGCTTTCTATCTCTACCACCTTCTAATCGAGTTCTTTAGGAGAACACAAGGAAAATTGTTCAGGCTTGTCTCTTAATGTAATCCATGAATTAGCTTCTGAGACTTTAGCTTATAAACATTCATCTGATTGTATAAAATTATTAGGTAGAAAACATTGACTGTACTCTTTTCCACTAATGATTGCATGATGTTCAGTTCCATTTGTAAATGCATAGCAAATGAAGAAGCCCGTTCTTGCATACAGCAAGACCTAAGCAACATTTGGGTATGAGCTGTTAGGTGGCATGTAACACACGTGAGGGACAGTAATCATCAGCAGCAAGAGAGAAGCTAACCTCTTCCTGTTGTAATTCAATACCACGACAGTTACATTGTCATCACCATCCTGGTATTCACCATTGATTGAAATACCAGGAGCAGGATGGAGCATGGATATCTTGAACTCCGCCAAAATCTGTCCAGATCCAAAATGATAGGTCCTTCCTTATGCAATGCAATAGCATCAGCTGCATGGGAAGAGGAGAGATAGAGTAAATCCTGTTTACAATACTGCCATTGAAAATCTAATATAAATGAATTAAATAATTATTGAAAGAATTTGGTATTTGAAAATTAGCTCATTAACACTCAAATTCTTTTAGACATAGCAGTTAGCACCTGTAGAGAGAGACCGGCTAACTTAGTGAATACTTCCAGCCTTTTCTTCATTTTCACAGAGACTATTTTTTAAAATGTCTATTTACTGTTATTAATATCAATAATATGTTTTTTTTTTAATTTCACCATATATTCAATATACTTCTGCTTGTTAAAATGATCTATTAAGCATGTGAAAATTACATTATATTTTTTGATACAGTTCAAGCAAATCAAGTTTTTTATTTCACTTGAGGGACTGTAAAGCTTTCAATTTGGACAGTAATTTAACCAGTATCAGTAAGTGTAACAAGGCATGAACATATCTCCACTGCATTTGAATGACAAGCCTTTTTGTTCAATGAGATGAACCATTTGAACCTTTTATGTTTGGTGTAGTAAAAAGTCTTCGAAATTAAACCCAAACAACAGGAATTCTGCAGATGCTGGAAATTCAAGCAACACACATCAAAGTTGCTGGTGAACGCAGCAGGCCAGGCAGCATCTGTAGGAAGACTCAGTTCAATGTCCACCATTATTATGTCTCATTCACTCTACTTCAAAGTTTAAAATTCAAAGTTGTTTGATTCCTGCAACATTTTTGGTCAGACCCTTCCATTGGAATTAAATACAAATTTCACTGCATAGTGACATGCTTTGTTATCAATCCTATTTTATAACTTTTAACAGGAAGTGCACAAGTTCCTAATTTTGCCTTCTAAGTTTACTTGGCTGCTCAATTTTATGATTTAATGTTCTTTATCTGTTTACCCATTTAATTGTTAAAATCGAGTTTCTGGCATGGATTCATAATTTACGCTGGCTGCTGCACATCAGAGGGTGTATCTTACAAGTGGAATTATCTTTATTAAGCCAATGTGAAGGAGGTTCCCTGGATAGACTTTTTTTTCTGGGATCTAGGACAGGTCAACATTTCATCAGAGGAGATTTCTAGACCTCCCCCCTACCCCTGCACAATAGCCCAAGCCTAACAATTTAATTATTAATATTTATTCAAGAAATGAGCCACAGCAAGTTTGATCCTTTGTATCTGTCCCACTCCTTAATTACATCATAGCTAAAAATGATCAACCATCTGCTGGGGGAATTCAATGGGTTGAGCGACCTTGGTCTGTATCTTACACGCTTCCTCGGTCCACTAACACCCTGGAGTCTTTTCTCGCCACCCCCACTTCTGCTCTCTAGATTGGCCATCTTTATACTTATATTTTATACTTTATTGTCACTGAACAATTGATACTAGAAGGTACAATCATCACAGCGATATTTGATTCTGCGCTTCCTGCTCCCTGGATTACAAATACTAAATATTAAAAATAATAAAACTTAGTAAATATAAAAATTTAAATTATAAATCATAAATAGAAAATAGAAAAGTGGAAAGTAAGGCAGTGCAAAAAAAATCGAGAGGCAGGTCTGGATATTTGGAGGGTACGGCCCAGATCCGGGTCAGGATCCGTTCAGCAGTCTTATCACAGTTGGAAAGAAGCTGTTCCCAAATCTAGCCATATGAGTCTTCAAGCTCCTGAGCCTTCTCCTGGAGAGAAGAGGGATGAAAAGAGAGTTGGCTGGGTGGGTCGTGTCCTTGATTATCCTGGCAGCACTGCTCCGACAGCGTGCGGTGTAAAGTGAGTCCAAGGACGGAAGATTGGTTTGTGTGATGTGCTGTGCCATGTTCACAATCTTCTGCTGCTTCTCTCGGTCTTGGACAGGACAACTTCCATATCAGGTTGTGATGCACCCGAGAAGAATGCTTTCTACGGTGCATCTATAAAACTTAGTGAGGGTTTTAGGGGACAGGCCAAATTTCTTTAGTTTTCTCAGGAAGTAAAGGTGCTGGTGGGCCTTCTTGGCAGCGAACTCTGCTTGGTTGGACCAAGTCAGGTCATTTGTGATATTGACCCCGAGGAACTTAAAGCTTTTGACCTGTTCCACTTACGCACCACCAATGTAAATTGGGTTGTGCGGTCCGCTACCACTTCTGAAGTCAATATCCAATTCCTTCGTCTTGCTGACGTTGAGGGATAGGTTATTATCTTCGCACCATGCCACCAGGTTCTTAATTTCCTCTCTGTACTCAAACTCATCATTACCAGAGATACGGCCTACAATTGTTGTGTCATCAGCAAACTTATATATTGAGTTTGATGGAAACTTGGCTACACAATCATGGGTGTACAGTGAGTACAGCAGGGGGCTGAGTACACAGCCTTGTGGGGCACTGGTGCTCAGAGTGATTGTAGAGGAGAGCTTGTCCCCTATTTTTACAGCCTGGGTCCTGTCTGTGAGGAAGTTGAAGATCCAGCTGCAGATCTGAGTGGTGAGGTCCAGGTTCCGGAGCTCAGGAATCAGTTTATTTGGAATGATGGTATTAAAGGCAGAGCTGTAGTCAATGAAAAAGAGCCTTATGAATGCGTCTTTATTCTCCAGGTGTTCTAAGGAGAAATGTAGGGCCAGAGAGATGGCATCTGCCGTTGACCTGTTGCTCTGGTAAGCGAATTGCAAAGCGTCGAGGTTGACCAGTAGGCTATGGTTGATGTGTGCCATAACTAATCTCTCGAAGCACTTCATAGCATTTGATGTCAGAGCCACAGGTCGATAATCATTCAGGCATGCCACCTTGCTCTTCTTCGGCACTGGGATTATCATTGCCTTCTTAAAACACGAAGGGATCTTAGACTGAAGCAGGGAGCAGCTGAAGATGTCAACCAACACTCCAGCTAGCTCACTTGCACAGGCCCGGAGAACCCATCCTGGGATGCCATCTGGGCCCGTCGCCTTTCTTGGGTTTATCTTCTGGAAGATCCTTCTAACATTCTCCTCAGTGACAATGGATCTCAATGCCACCAGGTCTGGCTCATCCGGAGGGAGTGGGATGCTCTTCCTCTGTTCGAATCTTGCGTAGAATACGTTAAATTCATCAGGAAGAGAAGTGCCTCAGTAATTGATATTCCCAGCCTTTTCTTTAACATAGAACATATAGAACATAGAACATAGGATAGTACAGCACAGTACAGGCCCTTTGGCCTACAATGTTGTGCCGACCCTCAAACCCTGCCTCCCATATAAGCCCCCACCTTAAATTCCTCCATATACCTGTCTAGTAGTCTCTTAAACTTCACTAGTGTATCTGCCTCCACCACTGACTCAGGCAGTGCATTCCACGCACCAACCACTCTCTGAGTAAATAAACCTTCCTCTGATATCCCCCTTGAACTTCCCACCCCTTACCTTAAAGCCATGACCCCTTGTATTGAGCAGTGGTGCCCTGGGGAAGAGACGCTAGCTATCCACTCTATCTATTCCCCTTATTATCTTGTACACCTCTATCATGTCTCCTCTCATCCTCCTTCTCTCCAAAGAGTAAAGCCCTAGCTCCCTTAATCTCTGATCATTCTGCATACTCTCTAAACCAGGCAGCATTCAGGTAAATCTCCTCTGTACGCTTTCTAATGCTTCCACATCCTTCCTATAGTGAGGCGACCAGAACTGGACATAGTACTCCAAGTGTGGCCTAACCAGAGCTTTATAGAGCTGCATCATTACATCGCGACTCTTAAACTCGATCTCTCGACTTATGAAAGCTAACACCCCATAAGCTTTCTTAACTACCCTATCCACCTGTGAGGCAACTTTCAGGGATCTGTGGACATGTACCCCCAGATCCCTCTGCTCCTCCACACTACCAAGTATTCTGCCACTTACTTTGTACTCTGCCTTGGAGTTTGTCCTTCCAAAGTGTACCACCTCACACTTCTCTGGGTTGAACTCCATCTGCCACTTCTCAGCCCACTTCTGCATCCTATCAATGTCTCTCTGCAATCTTTGACAATCTTCTACACTATCTACAACACCACCAACCTTTGTGTCATCTGCAAACTTGCCAACCCACCCTTCTACCCCAACATCCAGGTCATTAATAAAAATCAGGAAATTAGAGGTCCCAGAACAGATCCTTGTGGGACACCACTAGTCACAATCCTCCAATCTGAATGTACTCCCTCCACCATGACCCTCTGCCTTCTGCAGGCAAGCCAATTCTGAATCCACTTGGCCGAACTTCCCTGGATCCCATGCCTTCTCACTTTCTGAATAAGCCTACCATGTGGAACCTTGTCAAATGCCTTACTAAAATCCATATAGATCATATCCACTGCACTACCCTCATCTATATGCCCGGTCACCTCCTCAAAGAACTCTATCAGACTTATTAGACACGATCTGCCCTTCAGAAAGCCATGCTGACTGTCCCTGATCAGACCATGATTCTCTCAATGCCCAGAGCTCCTATCTCTAAGAATCTTTTCCAACAGCTTTCCCACCACAGACGTAAGGCTCACTGGTCTATAATTACCCAGACTATCCCTACTACCCTTTTTGAACAAGGGAACAACATTCGCCTCCCTCCAATCCTCCAGTACCATTCCCGTGGACAATCAGGACATAAAGATCCTAGCCAGAGGCTCAGCAATCTCTTCTCTCGCCTCGTGGAGCAGCCTGGGGAATATTCCGTCAGGCCCCGGAGACCTATCTGTCCTAATGTATTTTAACAACTCCAAAACCTCCTCTCCCTTAATATAAACATGCTCCAGAACATCAACCTCATTCATATTGTCCTCACCATCATCAAGTTCCCTCTCATTGGTGAATACCGAAGAGAAGTATTCATTGAGGACCTCGCTCACTTCCACAGCCTCCAGGAACATCTTCCCACCTTTATCTCTAATCGGTCCTACCTTCACTCCTGTCATCCTGTTTTTCTTCACATAATTGAAGAATGCCTTGGGGTTTTCCTTTACCCTACTCACCAAGGCCTTCTCATGCCCCCTTCTTGCTCTTCTCAGCCCCTTCTTAAGCTCCTTTCTTGCTTCCCTATATTCCTCAATAGACCTATCTGATCCTTGCTTCCTAAACCTCATGTATGCTGCCTTCTTCCACCTGACTAGATTTTCCACCTCACTTGTCACCCATGGTTCCTTCACCCTACCATTCTTTATCTTCCTCACTGGGACAAATTTATCCCTAACATCCTGCAAGAGATCTCTAAACATCGACCACATGTCCATAGTACATTTCCCTGCAAAAACATCATCCCAATTCACACCCGCAAGTTCTAGCCTTATAGCCTCATAATTTGCCCTTTCCCAATTAAAAATGTTCCTGTCCTCTCTGATTCTATCCTTTGCCATGATAATGCTAAAGGCCAGGGAGCGGTAGTCACTGTCCCCCAGATGCTCACCCACTGAGAGATCTGTGACCTGACCCGGTTCATTACCTAGTACTAGATCTAGTATGGCATTCCCCTAGTCGGCCTGTCCATATATTGTGATAGGAATCTGTCCTGGACACACTTAACAAACTCTGCTCCATCTAAACCCTTGGAACTAATCAGGTGCCAACCAATATTAGGGAAGTTAAAGTCACCCATGATAACAACCCTGTTATTTTTGCACCTTTCCAAAATCTGTCTCCCAATCTGCTCCTCTGCATCTCTACTGCTACCAGGGGGCCTATAGAATACCCCCAATACAGTTACTGCTCACTTCCTGTTCCTGACTTCCACCCATACTGACTCAAAAGAGGATCCTGCTAGATTACCCACACTTTCTGTAGCTATAATAGTATCCTTGACCAGTAATGCCACCCCTCCTCCCCTTTTTCCGCCCTCTCTATCCCTTTTAAAGCACTGAAATCCAGGAATATTGAGAATCCATTCCTGCCCTGGTGCCAGCCAAGTCTCTGTAATGGCCACTACATCGTAATTCCATGTATGTATCCAAGCTCTCAGTTCATTACCTCTGTTCCTGATACTTCTTGCGTTGAGGTACACACATTTCAGCCCTTCTACCTTACTGTCTTTACACCGTTTATTCTGCTTCTCTTTCCTCAAAGCCTCTCTATATGTTAGATCTGGCTTTACTCCATGCACTTCTTTCACTGCTCTGTCGCATCCTCCTTTCAAATTAGTCTAAACCTTCCCGAACCATGCTAGCAAACCTACCTGCAAGGACATTGCTCCCCCTCGAGTTCAGGTGCAACCCATCCAATCTGTACAGGTCCCACCTTCCCCAGAAGAGATCCCAATGATCCAAAAATCTAAAACCCTGCTCCCTGCACCAACTCCTCAGCCACACATTCAACTGCCATCTCCTCCAATTCTTACCTTCACTGTCACGTAGCACTGGCAGCAATCCTAAGAACGCCACCCTTGAGGTCCTGTTCTTCAGCCTTCTGCCTAGTTTCCGAAACTCACACTTCAGGACCTCATCTCTCTTCCCGCCTATGTTGTTGGTCTCAACATGTATCACGACTTCTGGTTGCTTTCCCTGTCGTACCAGGATGTCGTGCATCCGGTCAGAGATATCCCGGACCCTGGCACCCGGGAGGCAACAAACTATGCGGGTGGCCTTCTCACATCAACAAAATCTCCTGTCTGCTCCCCTGACTATAGAGTCTCCAACGACGACAGCTCTCCTCTTCTCTGTCCCACCCTTCTGTACCACCTGGTCAGACTCAGTGTCAGAGGCCCTGCCAACGTGGCTCACACCTGGTAGGTTGTCCCCGCCAACAATATCCAGGATGGTAAACTTATTATTCAGGGGAATGGCTACAGGGGTGCTCTGCACTACCTGTCTGCTCACCTTCGCTTTCCCCCCTCTGACTGTCACCCAACGACCTGCTTCCGACAGCCTAGGTGTGACTACCTCCCTGTAGCTCTCATCTATGACTGCCTCATTCTCCCTTATGGGTCAAAGGTCATCTATCTGCTGCTCCAGATTCCTTACACGGTCTTCCAGATCGCCCAGCCATATGCACTTCTGGCAGATGTGACTCTGCGGGAGAGGGGAGCTCCCCCATGACTGCCACATCTCACATGAGAGGCACATCACCGTCTCAGGAGGCACTGCAGAAACTAATTGCGAGCTAGCTTGTCCTCCGCCTCTTTTCGTCGAAGCCTCTCGAGTCAAAGCCTCAAAGCTCCACTCCTTCACTGGCCCACTCACTCACTGGCCGCTTTCCACAGGCCGCCTCGCTTGAGCTATCCCTCTATTTATCTGTTATTCATTGCACCCAGTGATCTCATTTAGACCCTGCCATAGTCTACTGGCATCCCTCTGGTTAGCCTGGGCTTCCAGCTTGGCTCGATATTTCCCCTTGGCGCCCTCAATGGCTTTCCAGAGTTCACGCCTGGATTCCGTGTAGCGACTGGTATCCCTGGACCTAAAAGCCGCAGCTCTAGCCTTTAAAAGGGACTTGACCTCATAATTCATCCAAGGTTTCTGGTTAGGGAATACCCGGATCGTCTTGCGAGACACACAGTCCTCCGTGCATTTCCAAATAAAGTCCGTGACAGCTGAGGCATACTCATCGAGGTTAGCTGACAAGTCCTTGAATACTAACCGGTCCACCGATTCAAAGCAGTCACGGAGGACCTCATCCGTTTCCTCCGTCCAACGCGACACTACTTTTGACACAGTGGCCTCCCGCTTCAGTTTTTGTTTGTAAGCTGGGAGGAGGAGTACAACCTGATGGTCCAATTTTCCAAAGTGAGGTCGTGGGATGGAACGGTAGGCATCCTTGACTGCTGTGTAGCAGTGGTCAGGTATATTCGGACCTCTAGTGGGGCAGGAGACATGTTGGTATAACTTTGGCAGTACCTTTCTGAGGTTGGCCTGGTTAAAGTCCCCGGCTGTAATGAGCAAAACCTCTGGATACCTGGTCTCAAGTTCACTGATGTTGGCATACAGTATGTTCTGAGCACACTCCACGTCCGCCTGGGGGGGGGGGGGGGGAATGTATACCGCTGTCAGTATGACCAAGGTGAATTCCTGTGGCAGATAGTAGGGATGACACTTCACCAACAGGTGTTCCAGGTCTGGGCTACAGGAGCTTGTCAGTGTCACTGTGTCCAAGCACCACGCAGTTTTGATCAGTAGGCAGACACCACCTCCTCTCGTCTTGCCTGAAGACGCCATGTGGTCCATCCGATGGATCGAAAATCCCTCCAGTCGGATGGCACAGTCGGGGTGGCAGGGGAGAGCCAGGTCTCGGTGAAACAGAATACACAGCAGTTCTGCATCTCCCTGCAGTAGGTGAGTCTCCCTTTAAGATCATCCACCTTGTTCTCTATGGCTTGCACATTAGCTAGTAGGATGGTGGGCATAGGGACCCTGAAGCCCCTCAGCTTCAATCTGACCAGCAACCCAGCTCTTTTCCCACGCTTCCTCAGTAAATAGTGCATCTTGCCTCACTATTCTCAGTCCTGATGCAGGGTATTGACCTGAAATGTTGACAATATCTTTCCTCCACCAAAACTGCTTAACCTTCGGAGTTCCTTCAACAGATTGTATGTTGCTTCATATCTTCCTCTTCTTCCACTCATTCCAGTATTCCATTGCTTTCCTCCCACACTTCCTGCTCCATGTCCTCTTTACAGTCCTGCAGAATGATAACTAGCAAGGCTTCTAAAATGCTGGAAAGACAAAAGGAAATATAATTGCTCTTTTAAATTACTTCCATTTACTACAAATTACTGCAATCTTAATAGAGTTGTAACAACACAGAGGCAATGAGAGTGTGTACTGTAGTAACAAGTGAAGCTACCTTCAGGGGAGGGAGAGTGCCCCCATTTCTCAGATTCCGATCCTGCTATTTCTGTTGGTGAGGTGAAGCTGAGGTGGCATGTCTTCTGTGCCAGGAGGGGAGCCAAAGCACACATGAAGAGAAGATGCCATTAAGAGGCATCAGAGCTAGCTTCCAAAATCATTATCCCTATACCAGAGAACAGTGTTGCAATAATTTCCATTTTCTCTCGTGAAATACTATATAATGTTTTCTCTGTTATTATTAGTATGACATTTATTTCATTAAAATCATCTGTTTATATTATTCTGTGGTGACCAATCAATAAAAAGGACCAATAAAGTGAAGCATCTAAAAATGGAGCACTGTGCAAAGGTCTTTGTGCTCACTTATGTGCTGAATATGTTTAAAAAACCACAGCTTATGGTGATTAACATTTGCATATCCCCAAGGTACCTTGGCATTGCTTTTCCTCAGAGAGCTTGATCAGTTGGCAAGATAAAGTTAGCTGTTTTACACCGATGTGTTAAATCACCAGTGTCAAGATAACCATTGCCAGGTACTCTTGTCATAGCATTCTCTGAAACAATACAGCTTCTTCAGCCACTTCTTCCAATGAGGGGAGGTTATGTCACATTGCTCTCCTCCAGCCTGACATCCAGAAGGCAATGCAAGAAGATTCAAAGGTACAATTTAGTGTCAGAGAAATGTATATAATATACATCCTGAAATGTGTTTTTCTTCACAAACATCCACGAAAACAGAGAAGTGCTCCAAAGAATGAATGACAGTCAAATGTGAGAACCCCAAAGTACCCCCCCAGCTCTCCCCTCCCGCGCATAAGCGGCAGCAAGCAATAATCCCCCCTCCCCACAGCAAAAAAAAACTGCACCCGCTACCGAGCAGAAGCATGAGCTGGGCGATAGCAAAGACACAGACCTTGCAGTTACCCCAAAGACTAGTGCATTTCATCTGGCATTCAACAAACCACAGGTTCTCTCTCCCTAATAAGGTGCCCCCATTTTCACAGCGAGCGGGAGACACAACAACAACCCGCTGGTTTACAATGTTAAA
Source organism: Mobula birostris (assembly GCF_030028105.1). Taxonomy (NCBI): domain Eukaryota; kingdom Metazoa; phylum Chordata; class Chondrichthyes; order Myliobatiformes; family Myliobatidae; genus Mobula; species Mobula birostris. The sequence continues at coordinate 51,865,501 of NC_092377.1, forward strand.
AAGTCAGTTTCATCACTTTTTACGAGCTCTGTGCCTGAAGATCGCAAACATCTCAGGTCTTCGGGCCCACAGGGAAAGATTTTCCAGCCTCCCCAACGACACACGACTCTCCTGCCATGATACTGACTCTCAATCTGCCCATCTTCAAAGCCCAGAGGTCTTAGGTTTCCAAACACGAGCCGGAATCTCAGGCCGAACCCTTGGTGTGCTGAACAACAACGGCCGGTCCTGAAACCCCGAGAACGGGTCCCATTGTCGCAAAGAACCGAAGTCTGCATGTAACTCCAGGTCAGGGTCTTCAAAAGAACCCTGAAGGGATAAAATAAAGATATCAGAAATGGAAATAGAGCTGTTTCCAAAGATGCAAGCAAAGGAAGTGTCGTTTAGCACCAACTCCGCCTCCAACTCCATCAAGCCATAAATATTAGTGAGAACTTAAGTAATTAGATGGTTTGAGTGCTTGATGGGTTGCATTGTGTAGAGCACACTCTACATATGGAAATTCCCATCCAAGTGAAAAGCCAACAGTTATTCATGTGTATATCTGAAATTATTTCTCACTTGCAATATGAAGCATTTTAAAGAATGGGCATCTTTCTGCAGGGATTGCTTTCTCCGCGATTCCCTTGTCCATTAGTCCCTCCCCGCATATCTCCTTCCTGGCACGTCCCTGCAAGGGGCCTAAGTGCTACAACTGCCCATTCGCCTCCTCCCACAACTCCAATCGGGGCCCCAAACAATCCTTCCAGGTGAGGCAACACTTCACCTGCAAATCTGCTGGGGTTATCAATTGTGTCTGGTGCTTCTGATGCAGCCTACTCTGCATTGGTGAGACCTGTTGTAAATTGGGGGTCCTCTTAATTGTGCACCTCTGCTCCACCTGCCAAAAGCAAAATTTGCTGGTGGCCAACCATTTTAATTCCTATTCCCATTCCCGTTCGAACATGTTGGTCCATGGCCTCCCCTTGCACCAAGATGAGACCACACTCAGGTTGGAGGATCAACACCTTATATTCAGTATGGGTAGCCTCCAACCTGATAGCATGAATAACAATTTATCCTTCCTGTTTAAAAATTCCCTCTCCTTTCACTCTTCTATTCCCCATTCTGGCCTTTTACCTCTTTTCACCTGCCTGTCACCTCCTCCGGGTCCCCTCCTCCTTCCATTTCTAGCATAGTCCACTCTCCTCTCCTGTCGGATTCCATCTAAGTTCCAATACCCTTGGCTTCACCTATCACCTTCTAGCTTGCCCTCCTTCCCCTACCCTCAATCTTTTCATTCTGGCATCTTTGCCCTTTCTTTTCAGTCCTGAATATGTGTCTCAGACCAAAACATCTCCTGTTTGCTTATTTACATAGATGCCTGACCTGCTGAGTTTTTCCAGTACTTTGTGTGTGTAACTTTCTTAGTTGATTTTGTTTTCAGAACTGTACTGTGTAATGATATGGATGCTGTCAGTTTGCATTCACTGCTCTGAAACTGGAAGCATAAATGGAAGGACGTTTGGGTATAGCAGTAGCTTTCTTTGCATTAATTCATTAGCTTGTACTGCTGAACATCAAGTTTTGTACAGTATTGGTATGTGCACTGCGGCAACATTTCCATGTCATAGTCAATTCTTAGATGAAAGTTTCAAACTGTGTTGGTGCATCAGATAAGAAGCACATCTTGACCCAATGTATGCCATCACAGTGATCAATCAGCGCCAATCAGCCATCACCACAGTCCTCATGCTCCACCACATTATCTAACCCAATTTTCTCTCGAACCCCATCCGTACTCTAAGTCATCCTAAATCACACCCTAATCTTACTCACTGCCCTCTATCTTCCTTTGCTGGTGATGAATCTGCTCTGTGATATTTTCTATCTGAATTAGAAAATCCTTTATAAAGCAATTCTGCTCCAGAGAATGCTCTGACCTACAGTGTAACCTAGTTTGATTTGTGTCGGTTTGTTTCAGGTGTTACTGTAGATGGGTTTTAAGTCTTTCAGAAATGCCTATTACTGTGTTCTACGCAAACAACAGGAATTCTGCAGATGCTGGAAACTCAAGCAACACACATCAAAGTTGCTGGTGAACGCAGCAGGCCAGGCAGCATCTCTAGGAAGAGGTACAGACAATGTTTCAGGCCGAGACCCTTCGTCAGGACTAACTGAAGGAAGAGTTAGTAAGAGATTTGAAAGCGGGAGGGGGAGGGGGAGATCCAAAATGATAGGAGAAGACAGGAGGGGGAGGGATGGAGCCAAGAGCTGGACAGGTGATTGGCAAAGGGGATATGAGAGGATCATGGGACAGGAGGCCCAGGGAGAAGGAAAAGGGGGTGTGGAGGGAAAACCCAGAGGATGGGCAAGGGGTATAGTGAGAGGGACAGAGGGAGATAAAGGAGAGAGAAAGAATGTGTGTATATAAATAAATAACAAATGGGGTACGAGGGGGAGGTGGGGCATTAGCAGAAGTTAGAGAAGTCAATGTTCATACCATCAGGTTGGAGGCTACCCAGACGGAATATAAGGTGTTGTTCCTCCAACCTGAGTGTGGCTTCATCTTTACAGTAGATGAGGCCGTGGATAGACATGTCAGAATGGGATCTCTTGTCTCTTGCAAAAATGCCATCCCCTTCTCGCAATTCCTCCGTCTCCGCCGCATCTGCTCTCAGGATGAGGCTTTTCATTCCAGGACGAGGGAGATGTCCTCCTTTTTTAAAGAAAGGGGCTTCCCTTCCTCCGCCATCAACTCTGCTCTCAAACGTATCTCCCCCATTTCACGCACAACTGCTCTCACTCCATCCTCCCACCACCCCACTAGGAGTAGGGTTCCCCTGGTCCTCACCTACCACCCCACCAGCCTCCGGGTCCAACATATTATTCTCCGTAACTTCCGCCACCTCCAACGGGATCCCACCACTAAGCACATCTTTCCCTCCCCCCCCCCCGCTTTCCACAGGGATCGCTCCCTACATGACTCCCTTGTCCATTTGACCCCCCATCCCTCCCCACTGATCTCCCTTCTGGCACTTATCCTTGTAAGCGGAACAAGTGTTACACATGCCCTTATACTTCCTCCCTTACCACCATTCAGGGCCCCAGACAGCAGACAGTCCTTCCAGGTGAGGCGACACTTCATCTGTGAGTCGCTGGGGTGATATACTGCATCCGGTGCTCCCGATGTGGCCTTCTATATATTGGCGAGACCCGACGCAGACTGGGAGACCGCTTTGCTGAATACCTACGCTCTGTCTGCCAGAGAAAGCAGGATCTCCCAGTGGCCACACATTTTAATTCCACATCCCATTCCCATTCTGACATGTCTATCCACGGCCTCCTCTACTGTAAAGATGAAGCCACACTCAGGTTGGAGGAACAACACCTTATATTCTGTCTGGGTAGCCTCCAACCTGATGGCATGAACATTGACTTCTCTAACTTCCGCTAATGCTCCACCTCCCCTTCATACCCCATCTACTATTTATTTTTATACACACATTCTTTCTCTCACTCTCCTTTTTCTCCCTCTGTCCCTCTGACTATACCCCTTGCCCATCCTCTGGGTCCCCCCCCCCAACTTTTCCTTCTCCCTGGGCCTCCTGTCCCATGAACCTCTCATATCCCCTTTGCCAATCACCTGTCCAGCTCTTGGCTCCATCCCTCCCCCTCCTGTCTTCTCCTATCATTTTGGATCTCCCCCTCTCCCTCTCGCTTTCAAATCTCTTACTAACTTTTCCTTCAGTTAGTCCTGACGAAGGGTCTCGGCCTGAAACGTCGACTGTACCTCTCCCTTCTGTGTTCTACTGCAAGTTTGCGAGACACGGAGAAAACTGCACTCTCACTTCCACCCCCTGCATAGGATAGTTACAACTGAACACAAAAGCAAACAGTGACTGAACAGGCTGAGACTGTTTTCCTTGGAGTGAAGGCACCTGAAGAAAAATCTTTTAGAGGTTTATAAAACCATTAGAGGTGGAGATTAGGTGGATCGTAATAGATTCTTTCCTAGGGTGGGGTGAGTCCAAAGCTACAGGGTATAGGTTAAAGGTGAGATTTTAAGGTAAGATCTTCACACAGGGGGAGCTGGGCATATGCAATGAGGTGTCAGAGGAAGTAGTACAACTATAGGTACAATTTTAACACCTGAACATGTACATGTATTGGACAGGATCAGAGGGATGCGGGCCAAATGCAGGCAAATGGGACTAGGTTGGATGAACATCTTGATCAGCGGGGACAAGTTGGGTCAAAGGGTCTATTTCTGTGCTGTATCATTCTACAAAACTGTATAGTGTCCTTGTTTCCACACTCATTGCTTTCTCATTGGAAAGTAGAGCTCATGAGTACGGTGCCCTTCAGAGGTTTAGGAAGCAAAGATCAGCTGGGTCTATTGAGGAATATAGGGAAGCAAGAAAGGAGCATAAGAAGGGGCTGAGAAGAGCAAGAAGGGGGCATGAGAAGGCCTTGGCGAGTAGGGTAAAGGAAAACCCCAAGGCATTCTTCAATTATGTGAAGAAAAAAAGGATGACAGGTGTGAATATAGGACCGATTAGAGATAATGGTGGGAAGATGTGCCTGGAGGCTGTGGAAGTGAGTGAGGTCCTCAATGAATACTTCTCTTCGGTATTCACCAATGAGAGGGAACTTGATAATGGTGAGGACAATATGAGTGAGGTTGATGTTCTGGAGAATGCTGATATTAAGGGAGAGGAGGTTTTGGAGTTGTTCAAATACATTAGGACAGATAAGTCCCCGGGGCCTGACAGAATATTCCCCAGGCTGCTCCACGAGGTGAGAGAAGAGATTGCTGAGCCTCTGGCTAGGATCTTTATGTCCTCGTTGTCCACGGGAATGGTACCGGAGGATTGGAGGGAGGCGAATGTTGTTCCCTTGTTCAAAAAAGGTAGTAGGGATAGTCCGGGTAATTATAGACCAGTGAACCTTACGTCTGTGGTGGGAAAGCTGTTGGAAAAGATTCTTAGAGATAGAATCTATAGGCATTTAGAGAATTATGGTCTGATCAGGGACAGTCAGCATGGCTTTGTGAAGGGCAGATCATGTCTAACAAGCCTGATAGAGTTCTTTGAGGAGGTGACCAGGCATATAGATGAGGGTAGTGCAGTGGATGTTATCTATATGGATTTTAGTAAGGCATTTAACAAGGTTCCACACGGTAGGCTTATTCAGAAAGTTAGAAGGCATGGGATCCAGGGAAGTTTGGCCAGGTGGATTCAGAATTGGCTTGCCTGCAGAAGGCAGAGGGTGGTGGTTGAGGGAGTACATTCAGATTGGAGGATTGTGACTAGTGGTGTCCCACAAGGATCTGTTCTGGGACCTCTACTTTTCCTGATTTTTCTTAACGACCTGGATGTGGAGGTAGAAGGGTGGGCTGGCAAGTTTGCAGATGACACAAAGGTTGGTGGTGTTGTAGATAATGTAGAGGATTTTCAAAGATTGCAGAGAGACATTGATAGGATGCAGAAGTTGGCTGAGAAGTGGCAGATGGAGTTCAACCTGGAGAAGTGTGAGGTGGTACACTTTGGAAGGACAAACTCCAAGGCAGAGTACAAAGTAAATGGCAAGATACTTGGTAGTGTGGAGGAGCAGAGGGATCTAGGGGTACATGCAGAGGGATCTAGGGGTACATGTCCACAGATCCCTGAAAGTTGCCTCACAGGTGGATAGGGTAGTTAAGAAAGTTTATAGGGTGTTAGCTTTCATAAGTCGAGGGATAGAGTTTAAGAGTCGCGATGTAATGATGCAGCTCTATAAAACTCTGGTTAGGCCACACTTGGAGTATTGTGTCCAGTTCTGGTCACGGAAGGATGTGGAAGCATTGGAAAGAGTACAGAGGAGATTTACCAGGATGCTGCCTGGTTTAGAGAGTATGCATTATGATCAGAGATTAAGGGAGCTAGGGCTTTACTCTTTTGAGAGAAGGAGGATGAGAGGAGACATGATAGAGGTGTACAAGATAATAAGAGGAATAGATAGAGTGGATAGCCAGCGTCTCTTCCCCAGGGCACCACTGCTCAATACAAGAGGACATGGCTTTAAGGTAAGAGGTGGGAAGTTCAAGGGGGATATTAGAGGAAGGTTTTTTACTCAGAGAGTGGTTGGTGTGTGGAATGCACTGCCTGAGTCAGTGGTGGAGGGAGATACACTAGTGAAGTTTAAGAGACTACTAGACAGGTATATGGAGGAATCTAAGGTGGAGGCTTATATGGGAGGCAGGGTTTGAGGGTCGGCACAACATTGTGGGCCGAAGGGCCTGTACTGTGCTGTACTATTCTATGTTCTATGTTCTAAAACTAATGCTGGGAGCTGGTCCAGAGAGGAACTCACTTTACTACTGTTTCCTGATGGTCTCCTGCTATACCACCAGTTGTGCTTGTTTTTCCACCAGCTTTTTCATAACTCCAGGAAGGCCTTGACAGAGACTGTGTTCTCCTGATGGTGAGATCATTCAGGAGGCAATAGATTGCAATGTGGTATCCTTTCCCACTTGGGAGGTTCTGCAAGAAGTGTTGCAAACATCAGAATCATATCTTGTGTCCTAGTGGCATTCCCTACATAGCTCCTACATTCTAAAGATGATGAACCTTTATGAGGAATGATAGTATCCTTGCTTAGCATGCTACAATTTACTGTATATGTCCCGCCCTGTTTAATTTCCCCAAATGCATCAGTTCACACATATTGAGATTTAATTCCATCAACCAATCTTCCACCCTGCATTCCCTCTGACTTATCTGAATTTATATCTTGCTGTAGCCTTAGTTAACCTTAGTAAAACCTTAGTAAAAGCTGATTATGTAGTAAATCCAGAGTAACAATTATTTTGTTTTCCTTTGCTGTTGTGTATTGGAAGTGATTTTCATCTTGATCTCATTATTTGCAATACCATCAATTTTTGTGACTTCCACAGACTTATGAATCATACCTCCTAGATAAACTGATCTTCGCATATAACTCTGCTGAGAAACATCTGATCAGAAGATTGATCCTTGGACCACTACACTCTGCCTTCCATCACCAAACTAACTTCGCATCCAGTTAGACAACGCCCCTTTGATCCCATGCACCCTAACGTTTTGCACAACCTACTATGTAGAACCTGTTAAAAGTTATGAAAGTCCATGCCTTGGATCACTACTGGAATCAATAGGAACTAAATCACCAACCATGCACAATCTGGCTTGTCATTCTTGACTAAAATCAATAAATATTCATGAATGTTCACTTTAGCTTCCTTCAGATCACCAACACAGTCTCAATACCAGCATGATTTACTGGTAAAATAGCATCAGACCACACTAACATGTATTTTTCTCAAACTGTAGCTCAGCAGCAATCTAGCAATATTTCTAGTGATAACCTGCATCTTCTAAAAGAGCAACAGAAACAAAATTAATTGGACACAGTGTGTCTATTAGAACGATGATAGACATGGTCTTGGTAAATATCTTACATGAGGTTAATGCAGAAAAATCATCAACTCATTTAGTCAATTAAATTAGTTCAGTGACTGCACATTTTGAAATTGGAGGGCATCCGACTTTAGAAGATACGGCTGCCAAGTAAGAACAAGAACCAATTTTTACAACCTGCAGATGAAGTTAGATAACTGCTGTTATGGCACTATCCAGTTCAGTTTAGTTATTTCGGGAAAATTAAAACTTTTTTTTGTTATATTACTGCCTGAATAAAAAGAAACAGCTTCTACCTTAAAAGCTAATTATTTCACAGCATACCATTGTGGGAGAAAACAGAATATCAGGAACAGTGGATCAGCTGTCGGAGGTCTCTGTACCTGATGAACCTCTCTCTCTATCTCTCACTGGTTAGGGAGCCAATTCTCAGGTCAGAGAACTGAAAAAAGTGATGTGGCAGACCATGATCAGCAAGTTGTTTTGCTTTTGTTGGCCTCCCCTCTCACTGTGTGACACCTCTCTGCCCCTTTATTAAGGAAAGGGAGAGCCTGTGGCATGCCGAATTGTTGGGTGAATGATTCGTCTTTCTGTACTGCAGATCATGGTCTTTCTTGGGACCTTGCTATTGCTTGCTTGGTGGGTGGAGGGTGCTGATGTTTTTTTTGCTGAAATAAGTAGGGAAAGGAATAGGTTTAATGCTTTGTGTGATGGAGTCCTGAATTACCCCTATGAACTGAGCTCGTTTACCCCTATTAACTGTGCTTTTGAAAAGAGAGAGATAATTATTTAACATCGATATCTTGTTTTGAAGAGAGAGGGAGAGAGAGAGACGAAGACTAACTGTTGGACTGTCACTTTAAGGCACTGGAAGTAACTTTTGGATTTCTGCTGAGCTGGAGAGAGAGATGGCACCGAGCAGTTCGTAAGTGCTATGGTAACCGAGGGCTGTTATTTGATGGACAATCGATGTTATGATTTTTCAGTAGCGTGTTGATACTTCCCAAGGACATGGCATGCTTGTTATTTTCTTACACAGAGAGAGGAAGGAGAAGTTATTTGAATGACAGTTGGTATCCAGTACGGTGAGATAAATAGGAGGTCAGATGATATAGACCTCAGACACATGTTTTAGACACTGAATGAGCTTTGTTGTGCCCACAGAAAAAGTGGGTTTTTGGAGGATCAATCAAGCTGATCGATCAGTCGCTCTTGCAGTGAAGAGGAAAGGGGTTGACTGGTGGGGAGTTGTCCTTGTGTCCACCCTCACCTGGGTGATAGCTCCACCACAGAAAACCGGTCCCCTTTGTTGTGGTCACAGACAGTGACTTTGTAAGGGATTTCAGAGGACAACAAGAAGATCGACGGTGTCAGCTCATCTGAAGACTCAAATCTCTCCCTTTCTCTCTCCATCACTACTCAACTCAATACCACAAACTGAATTGAACTGTACTTTACTTATCATCACAAGACTGTATCTTTTTACCCCTGGACTTAAAGAAGTTTGGTTTTTCTTACATATATTTCCACACTTACTGATATATTTACTTATATATATAAAATAATTGCTAACCTGTTTGATTTATCTACATTTATATTACTGTATTGCATAGTAACTAATAAATATTATTAGTTAATAGCAATACTGGATTCCTAAGTGCTTTCCATCTCTGCTGGTTCTTTATTCCCATCACGGGTTACGTGACATTTGTTACTGCTTGTGTATGGGAGGGGGGAGAATTGGGCTTTGGGGTTCTAATGTTTTTATCTTCACTCATTGTTTGGGGCACTCTTCTGTTTTCATGGATGTCTGCGAAGAGCAAGAATTTCAGGTTGTATATTGTATACATTCTCTGATATTAAATGGAATTATTGAACTACTAAACTATTGAATTACATTCCCTTACTTTTCAGGTGTTCAAAACAGTCAAATTCAGAAAATTGACTTCTGCAGCTAATTGATCTGATGTATTGTATTCTAAGGGTACAGTGTTGAGAAGGACATAAGGTCAAGAAAGAAACTCCATCAGAATTTTAATACACAATCTTGCATTTATTGTATAATTTTAGTGATGCAAAATGAGTGAATACTTTGAGGCATAAGTACTTCCCTCAGCAGCTTTGTACAAAATGTGTTAAAGTCAGCATTTGGCATATGAATAATAGAAGTGGCTTTTTAATCACTGGTGAAATTGAAAATGTAGTGTATCAGAAAGATAAGCTTTCTGAACTATTATTGTTCATAATGCATTAAACTGTGATTGACATTTAACCTTGGACCACAGAAATTAAAAAAATGTTTTTTGAAAAAACCCATACTTAGAAAATTACTATGAATCCACCATATTCTGCTTTTCTAAGGAAAATAGTTTTTGAGTTTTTGCCGTGTCAGATAAAGTTTGGTTCTAACTATTAAACTTCATGTTTTAAACTGCATTGTTGTCATCAAAGTGGCAAACTGCTACAAACAGATGATTTTTCAAAAGGATTATGCAGATTGACTGAATCATCGAACAGTTTCTCAACACCCTGTTTCCTTAGAGTCAAGTACATAAAGATACCATTTCCAAGCCAGAACTCATTCAGTCAGGAAACAGGCCATGAGCATCAAAGTGCAGCACCAAAAAGATATTAATTGTAAGCCACAATCCAATTGGCTTGCTATTTCAGGCACCAATGCTACTATTTCTATGATGTAATGTGAACTAGTACTCAATATTGCCTTTTTTTCTCTAAACTCAGTTCCATTGTTTTGACTTACAACAAACAAACTCATTGTTTTTGTTTGGTTTTCTCTGCTCAGTTACACTTTAATTTCATATAAATTGCATAGAATAAAACAGAATTCACTGCACAAAACAGCCCTTTTGACCTATTTGCTTTAACTAGTATGTATGCTCCATGTAAGGCTTCTCTCTTGCCAGTTTATAAGGGTTTTAATTGTATTCTTTTACTCATTTCTCCCTCTTCCTCAAGCAGCACTCAATTTCATTAATAATGAAAGATAAAACAAAGAGCTTTCATGCAAAATGTGCACCTTTTAACTTAACATCCTAAAGTGCAACTAAATGTATATTGCTTTTGAATTGAGTTGTACGATAGTCAAAAGTGACAACAAATATGCTTAACAAGTTTGTCAAAATGGCAATGAGATGAATGCCTACTTTTTCTATTTGTGGTGTTATAATATTGGCCTAGGCATTGGAAGAACTCCTGAGTTCTTTGAAAAATACCATTGAATATTTTATTTTATTAATTTATTTATTTTAGCGATACAGAGTGGAGTAGTCACTTCTGGTCCTTCAAGCCACATTGCCCCAGCAACCCCTGACAAACTCAATTCACCATACCCTAATCACTGGACAATTTACAATGACCAATTAACCTACCCAGGATGTTTTTGGACTGTGGGAGGGATCCCAAGCACTTTGGGAAAACCCATGTATCCTATGGGAGGATATACAAACATTCCTTTAAGAACGGTGCTGGAATTAAACTCTGAACTCTGGAACACCCCAAGCTGTAACAGCGTCCTGCTAACCACTATGCTACAGTGGTGTCCATAACTGTCTAAGCATGTTGACAGAGACTCTTCCCAATAACAGCGATTCTGCCGATGCAGCACTTATTGAATACTAAAGTATCTGCCTAAACAGTTCTAATTCCGTTGAAGTCTTTTCATGAAGAAATTAAATGATACATTGACAACCATTATTGAATTAAGAAAGCAAAAAGGCTGTTCTGACTATCCCCATTGGTTTAAGAAATGGAAGATGTAAGGGGAGAATCACAATCAGAATTAGGTTTATTATCACTGAAATATGAGATGGCAGTAGGTAATAAGGATTGCCAATGCTACACATAACCCTCTACCATACTGTACCAAAGTCTGGGACATATATCATATTTCTGTGGAATAAGCTCTAAATTTTTGGACTGAACTATGTTTCTTTCAGGATTGTGGAAGAGACTGTTGTGACTGTGATCAAAGTCTCCAGAGTGAAACTGGAGCTGTTGATATAGAAGTTTTTATTCATCACAACAAGCAGGCATTCTCCTGGAGATCCACTCGGTAGAGTCTCTAAAACTCAAAAGTACATCACATTTTTTTACCCTTAAGATCAAAGGTAACAGTAGGTGATTCAATACAATTTCAATAGTTACAATGACATCCTTCATTTCAGTATTTGGGTTGACAATGTTTCCCTTGAAATTCATATCTACAGTGGGGGACATCTCTGAATATTCAAATACCTTTGCAGGGACAAACTAATTGCAAGCTTCCCTGAACTTTTTACAATGGTACAAATTACTTTAGCCCATAATTGCCTGTTTTGATGCAGGCCAATTATCACAAACTCATTGTTTTAAAGTTTGGCTGATGCATATGCAAACAACTCACGGTCATCATTTGCAAACCATATCTCTTAGTCTGTGGGCCAGCCTGTGCTTTTAACTGCAGTTTGCTACTTACAGTTTACAACAAGAACTGAAAACTGGTTCCTGCTTGAATTAATATCTGCTATATTCATATAACTCTAGTATACTCCTTAACAGAGGGTATAGCATTGCATGTAGACCATACGACATTAAGACCATAAAATATAGGAGCAGAATTAGGCCATTTGGCCTCTCGAGTCTTCTCTGCCATTCTATCATGGCTAATTTATTATCCCCCTCAACTGCATTCTCCCGCCTTCTCTCTGTAACCTATAATGCCCAGACTAATCAATAACCTATCAACCTCTGCTTTAAATATATCAAATCTCTTGGCCTCTTCAGCGGTCTGTGGCAATGAACTCCACAGAGAAATTCCTCCACACCTCCATTCTAAATGGATGTCCCTCTATTCTGAATCTGTACTTTCTGGTCCTAAACACATCTACTATACGAAACATCCTCCCCACATCCACTCTGTCTAGGCCTTTTAATATTCGATACGTTTCAATGAGATCCCCCTCATTCTTCTAAAATCCAGTGAGTATAGGCCCAGAGCCATCATATGCACCTCTTACTTTAACCCTTTCATTCCCAGAATCATTCTCATGAATCTCCTCTGGACCCTCTCTACTGCCAGCACATCCTTTCTAAGATAAGGGGCCCAACACTGCTCACAATACTCTAAGTGTGGTCTGATAAATGCCTTATAAAGCCTCAGCATTACCTCCTTGCTTTTATATTCTAGTCCTCTGGAAATTAATGCTATCATTGCATTTGCCTTCCTTAGCACCAACTGAAACTGAAAGTTAACCTTTAGGAATTCCTGCGCAAGGACTCCCTTTGCATCTCTGATTTTTTAATTTTCTCCCTATTTAGCAAGTAGTCTATACCTTTACTCCTTCCACCAAATAACATGATCATACATATCCATACACTATACTCCATCTGCCACTTCTTTGCTCATTCAGTTGTTGCCAGTGCACACCATGACAGAAGGATCCCGTGATCAATGGACCCAGCGGAGGTACAACAGTGATTTGGACATCAGTTGGATGGAGGCAAGGATGCTTTCTTTACTCAATTCTTGTCCTGAGTATACATTATTTATTTATTGAGATACAGCGCAAATAGGCCCTTCTGGCCATTTGAGCCACACTATTCTCGATTTAACCCTACCCTTATCATGGGACAATTTACAATAACCAATTAACCTACCAACCGTTAAGTCTTAGGACTGTGGGAGGAAACACATGTGGTCACAGGGAAAACATACAACCTCCTTACCAGCAGCAATGGGAATTGATCCCAAGCTGCCTGCACTTTAAAACATTGTGCTAACTAGTATGCTACTGTGCCGCCTGAGTCTTCTCCAGTTCTGATCAGTTCTGAGCTTCTCCATTCCACATTCAAGTTTTTTTCCAAAGTTCATGAGGTCCCCCATGGTATGCAATGTTCCAGGTTATATGTATTATTTTCAAACTTTCCAGCCCTTTCCCGAGAGCATCAGGTCTGTCTCAGGTACATTAGCCCTATCTCGAGGTGTGCAGGGCTCCCTGGGCTATCGGGTGCTGGTCTTTCAGAGGGAAGTACTGTAATGAGCCCTGCGGTCCTTTGCAGCAAGCCGTAGTGCATTGGGCTTCAAGGTTTCTTGAGCTCCTATATTTACTATTTGTTATCTTCACTAGAGCTGTTAAGTCCTTGTACTTTCTGTTTAATCTTGTCAAGTTAATTATGACAGACAACATGCACAAAATGCTGGAGGAACAGCAGGTCAGGCAGCATCTATGGAAAAGAGTAAACAGTCAACATTTTGGACCGAGACCCTTCATCAGTAGTGGAAAGAAAGAGAAGAAGTCAGAGTAAGAAGGAGGGGGAGGGGAAGAATAAGTACAAGGTGGTAGGTGATTGGTGAAACTGGGAGAGAGAGACTGGTGAAGTAAAGAGCTGAGAAGTTGATTGGTGAAAGAGATGAAGGGCTGGAGAAGGGGGAATCTGATAGGAGAGGACAAAAGACCATGGAAGAATGGGAACGGGGTGGAGCACCAGAGGGAGATGATGGGCAGGTAAGGAGATAAGGTGAGAGAGGTAAGTGAAAATGGGGGATTGGTGAAGGGGGTGCAGGGGGACAATTATCGGAAGTTCAAGTAACTGTGACTGGCATGGCTTTCCCACATTCTGAGATAAAGCAGGCTCACGATTGGCACTCATCTCAGGGTCCTCTGAGGAGAATGATATGTCCCATGTGTCACTCAGTCGTGCCACTGGCGCTCTGTTGCAATTCCTATGTATAACCTCTTGCTTCCATCTCTATATGGGGTCTGCTGTTCTTCCACATCTGGGTTCAGACGTTGCCAGCATGCATTGAGGCATTTGGAGTCACTGTATCTGAGGTACTGGACATAATGCATCTTTTACAAAAAAAAAACATGGAAATGCTGAGATAACTCAGCCAATCAAACAGCCTCTGTGGAAAGAGAAAACCAGTCAGTGATCCTTCCTCATAACTTTTATTATGTAACTTTGGAATAGAGCCAATAATCTGTGAAGCAGCAGAGTGAATATTTCTGGAGATGATGCCTCATTCAATTGGTATGCCCCTCTGAGGGCGGTTCTGTAGATATCTTCTTGCATCATACACCAGTAGCCTTTGGCCAGGAGCAGATGTCATCAGGTGGTGCCCAGCCTTCACAGAGTGTTTCGATCCTTAACCACTACACTCTCCAGATGGTGGGTCAGCAGTAGTGGCTAAATCACTGCCCATCTGCTCCAGACGTCCAGGTTAACGTCTCTCCATATTCAGTAAGAGGCTCTTTCTGCTTCCTCCCACACCAGGCAAATGGCCAATTGCCTCACAGACAACTATTACCACATAGACCCAATTGATGCACACATCTGTATCGTTTAAAGTACTGTACTGACCTACAAACAGCCACGAGGTTATTCCTGTTTAAATGGTATTTATAATTTCTAATTGATTCACTATAAATTACCTTGTGTTCTGCCTGCTTCCTCTTTAGCTATCCCAATGCCTACCACAAGAGCGTTTTGTATTTCTTGTTACTGCTCAGGCAGAAATGCTGCCTGCCCTACTTACTGAAATGCAAAAGAACAAATCATCAACAAATTACTCTTTTGGAATTAAACTGTTTGAAACTCTGAAGTCTATTATTTTGAGGTTTTGGAGTTCTTGGAGGAACCTGATAAAACAAACCAAAATCTATGTGGTTTTCTAAAGGGGAAATTTTGCCAGACAAACTTGTTGGAATTGTTTGAAGAAATATCAGGCAGGATAGACAAAGGAGAGTTAGAGAATGTTGTTTATTTGGATTTTCAGAAGGCCATTGACAAGGAGCCACACATAGGGCTTTAACAAGATTGGAGTCCATGGTTTCACAGAAAAGGGACTAGCATGGATAAAAGATTGGCTGACTGGCAGGAGGCTAAAAGTGGGAATAAAGGGGACCTTTTCCGGTTGTCTTCTGGTGGCTAGTAATGTTCCACAGAGGTCAGTGTTGGGAGTGCTTCTTTTCACATTGAATGTCAATGATTTGGATGAAGGATTTGATGACTTCATGGCAAGTTTCAGGATGATATGAAGAGAGGTGGAGAGGCAGGTTGTGTTGAGGATCAGGGTGTCTGCAAGTGGGCTTAGACAGATTGGGAAAACGGGCAAAGAAGTGGCTGCTGAAATATAGTGTGGCTAAGTGTATGGCCCTGCAGTTTTGCAGAAGGAATAGAATCATGGTTTATTTGCCAAGAGACTGGTGATGAAATTCCAGCCAAATGTCATTTGCCAATGTCTTTAATTTTTCTAACTGTACTCCTATTATGTACTCCATTTCCAGTCAACCCATTTTAGGAGTCTCCTTATGAAACAGGCCAGGGAGTTGTTTCTTTATATGCTTTTCACCTATTTGTCCCACAATTACAGAAAAGAAGCAAGGAAGTGATGCTAACGTTATGAATGTGTTGTACTACCTCAGTTGCATGTTACAACTTTAAAATGCATAATTTTCATGTAAATCCCTGATGGGATTATTCTGATTCTTAGAAGTTGGCAGAAACACACAGTCACTGTTGAATCTGTCTTGTGTCTCCGTGTATTTAAAGTGGTTGTGCTGTAGCTTCTCATTGCTGACTAATTTGCTGCAACAGCAGATTGTGGAGGATGTTTGTTGTGCATTATAGTTTTCTTGGTTTAGTTCAACAGATTTCTCTCTCATCCTTTCCACAAACTATTGAATATTTCTCCCACAGCTAGAAAACCAGATTCTTCCTTGAGCATCTATACATACTGCAATCTCTTCACTGGTGTGTTCCTCTTTCTCCTTCTCTTCACAACCTACCTGTGAACCTGACTTTTAATGAATTGCTGAATTTTTCTGCAAAATTGCAGTGATAAGCATTGGTCTGGAACAAAATGTTGCACAGGCTTAGGATAGATTCCACTCCTCCAACAAAATAGAGTCTTAAAGCTTAGAGTCAACCACAGGCTTGTAGACTTCTGTTTCAATCATCTGTGACAGCATATATTTTGTATGTTATGGACTACGGAGTACATCAAATTTCACTATGAACATGGTTCAATATTCATGCATCTATTTAATAATTTAGAGCCATGTCTTATCTGAATGTGACGCTTTTTTGTCTATTCTTCACGAAGTTGGACAAGTATAAGCTGCTGAGTATGCACTGCTTGATAACCAATATAAATGTGGCAGAAGTTCTACAGTAACATCATCCAACTAATACTAATGTTTGTGGGATATTAGATGGTAAAATTGTTTACTGTGAATTTTAGGGACCAAAGTTTGCTTTTGGGAGTGGCAGGAGATGTAAAAACTGTCAAAATATTTAGGGCAAATTCTGAAGATTGTGTCAGGAAGTACTAGTGAATCCATGTGCTGGAGAGTTTGATTGACAATCCCTTAGCTCTGGCTCATCTGCTACTGAAACCTACCATACTCCAATGAAATTTTTGATTGGTTGCCCACTTTATCCTTTGGATCATCTGCTTCTATTCCCTTACCCTCTCACTTTTAGTCAATACCAGATAAAGTGAGAAAGCTTGTTTAAAGCAATTAATTCTTTATTCCTTGGGAATAATCATGTTTTTCCTGTTGACCTTTCTGTCATCTCAGCACATCATCTTCCGATGCCAAACTAATTGAATCTAAAATGCAGCCCCAAAATCTGGGCTTTCAGAGCCAATACCTGAGTGAACATTTATATTCCTAGTAAAGCCTTGGTTAGAAGCAGAAGCTAATGTCTGCAGACCTGTAATAAGCAATGAAGCAGCATCTGATTGCCTTCTGTTGAGTCTGAGCATCATAAGACATCTACTTTCATTTAAACGAGCAAACAAAAGTTGGAAATTTTAGAAGTCCCAAAGGTGAAGCTTTAACAGTACCTGAGTAAATCTAAATAGGAAATATGAAGATGTATATAGAATATTGGACTCTTCCATGAGCTTTTTTTTTGTTTTCACCAACTTAGTTTAAGGATAATTATGTGATTATTGCCATTTAAATCTCATCTTGTTATCTATTGGTATTCATTTGATTGTGAGGAGTTAACATTATCTGATTCAGTTGAGCAGTCTTTCTGAGTCCAAGGCATGGCCAACATTGTTGCATTTGTGTGATCACCACTACCTTTCGTATTAATCCACGTTGATTCTATTCATTCCAAACTGCAGGCGGTGTTACATTGTCTCAAACCTGAGTGACATGCAGAGCTTTTTAAGTTTAGATCAATGGACAACAAACCTTCACTCTGCAAGAATACATTTAATTCCACAAGATGTAGCAATGTAACTACATGCTAATGGTGAGAGGTTGCAATGGTTTGCTTGTACTGAGGCATGGACTTCCATTGTAAGCAAATTCAGTGCAATATATTTCTTTTAAGATATACAACTTCCATACATGAAAACTACCATTTTATTCCTGTGGTGTGTAATTTTGATTTCAAATAAAAATGGTGAAAAATATTATCAAATTCTTAAGAATTCAGAGATATTTCTTATTCTTTAATCAATAATTTATCTGATTTATTTTCCTTTGGATATCTCACTGCCTGGAAGGGAATGGAGCTAGAGTAATTACACATTTATCTAACTGAAATAGCTGACCAAATCATTAATCCACAGCCTCAAGAGTAAACAATCATCATAACCATGAATACCAATTCATTTATTCTACACTGCTTGAGTAAAGCATAATTATTGATACTTATGGAAGCAAAAGATGTCATATGCAATTGTAGAAGAAGACAAAAAATTAGTGCAGAATTTCTTGTTTCACTTCAAATATACTTTGTGTTTTTTATTTCACTTCATCTTATCACTCCTCCTTCATCACACATATGTTGCACACACTCTTCCAATGCCAATCCATCCTTTTCCATTGTTGGCAGTCCTGCCTCATCTGTACTTAAAACTTTTCATCCAATGTCCTTGCTGAAGACACAATCCTAATTTTTGGGAATCACAACTCTGAAGAAACATTTAGATACATTGCATAGGTAACTCCACCCATGTTGTGGACACGTGTTTGATAACTTGCATTGCAGAGAAAATTTAGATGCATCTTTTCTGTGCTAATCTAAGGTAATTAAACGTTTCCTTGAAATGCCAAATAACTTTTGCCCGGGGCTTCAACTGAAATACATAGTTTGTCTATTCTTCAAGGGAATTTGATTGTAAATGTGAAAGGTCAACAAATGTTTAAATAATGCCCAGAGGCAGTTTTAAAACTCTCACTAGTAAGTAGCACTTTAACTCCCCCTTTCTGCAGCAATTTCTGAAAGAAGCCATTGGGGCATGACTGCGGGATCGGGGCACGACTGCACAAACATGTGGATGTCAGCCAGTGAGAACAGCGAGAAGAGTTTAAAAGGAGACGGTTATCTCTTCAGCAGTTTAATTGGGGCATGGCTGTGCAAGCATGTGGAAGTCAGCCAGTTAGAACAGCAAGAAGAGTTTAAAAGGAGACAGCTTTATATATAGAGCGGGCTCTGGAGTACAGGGAGTCAGAATAGGAAGGCTTTGGATCAACGGGACTTCAGTGATAACGTGTCAAGGCGAGGTTAGTTGCTTGTGTAAAATACAGACAGGAAGAATGTGTGTGAGGCCGTTGTTCTGTGCTTGGTGTCAGATGTCTGAAGTCCAGGAGACTCATAACCTCCCAGACGGCCACATCTATGCCAGGTGGGTCCAGCTGCTGCTCGTTGTCCGTGTTAGGGAATTGGAGGTGCAGTTTGATGACCTTCATCTGGTCAGGGAGAGTTAAGAGATGATAGTGAGGAGCTATAGGCAGGTAGTCACATCGGGGTATCGGGAAAAAGATTAGAAGGTAACAATCAGGAGAGGGAAGGGCAAGAGGCAGATAGTAGAGAATACCCCAGTGGCTGTGTCCCTTAACAATAAGCACACCTGTTTGAGTACTGTTGGGGGAGGCAGCCTTTTTGGGGGAAGCAACAGTGGCCACACTTCTGGGACAGAGTCTGGCCCTGTGGCTCAGAAGTGTAGGGAAAGGAAGATGATGGCAGCAGTGATAGGGGAATCTATAGTTAGGGGGTCAGACAGGTGATTCTGTGGATGCAAGAAAGAAACATGGATGGTAGTTTGCCTCCCTGGTGCCAGGGTCTGGGGTGTTTCTGATCGCATCCACGATATCCTGAAGTGGGAAGGAGAACAGCCAGAGGCGTGGTATATATAGGTACCAACGACATGTGTAGGAAAAGGGAAGAGGTCCTGAAAGCAGACTACAGGGAGTTAGGAAGGAAGTTGAGAAGCAGGACCACAAAGGTAGTAATTTCAGGATTACTGCCTGTGTCATGCAACAGTGAGTATGGGAATAGAATGAGGTAGAGGATAAATATGTGGCTAAAGGATTGGAGCAGAGAGCTGGGATTCAGATTTCTGGATCATTGGGGCCTCTTTTGGGGCAGGAGTAATCTGTACAAAAAGGACAGGTTGCACTTGAATCCCAAGGGGACCAATATCCTGGCAGAAATGTTTGCAAAGGCTATTGGGGAGAGTTTAAACTAGAATTGCTGGGGGCTTGGGAACCAAACTGAAGTGACAGAGGCAGAGGCGTTGCTCACAAATAGAGAAAGCTTGTAGACATTTAGACAGTGTGAGAGGGAGGATAGGCAGGTGATCGAGAAGGGACGCACTCAGACTGATGGTTTGAGATGTGTATATTTTAATGCAAGGAGTATTATGAACAAAGCAGATGAGCGTAGAGCGTGGATCAGTACTTGGAGCTATGATGTTGTGCCCATTACAGAGACTTGGATGGTTCAGGGGCAGGAATGGTTACTTCATGTTGCCAAGCTTTAGATGTTTCAGAATGGAACTGTTGATCAGAGATAGTGCCATGGCTGCAGAAAAGGAGGAAGTTAAGGAAAGATTGTCTACAGAGTCTCTGTGGGTGGATGTTAGGAACAGGACGGGGTCAATAACTCTACTGGCTGTTTTTTATAGACCACCCAATAGTAACAGGGACGTCGAGGAGCAGATAGGGAGACAGATTCTGGAAAGGTGTAATAATAAAATGGTTGTTGTGGTGGGAGATTTTAATTTCCCAAATATCAATTGGCATCTCCCTAGAGCGAGGGATTTAGATGGGGTAGAGTTTGCTAAGTGTATTTTGGAAGGTTTCTTGACACAATATGTAGATAAGCCTACAAGAGAAGAGGCTGTACTTGACCTGCTATTGGGAAATGAACCTAGTCAGGTGTCAGATCTCTCAGTGGGAGAGCATTTTGGAGATAGAGATCACAATTCTATCTCCTTTACCATAGCATTAGAGAGGGATAGGAACAGACAAGTTAGGAAAGCATTTAATTGGAGTAAGGGGAAATATCAGGTTATCAGGCAGGAACTTGGAAGCAGAAATTGGAAACAGATGTTCTCAGGGAGATGTACGGAAGAAATATGATAAATGTTCAGGGGATATTTGTGTGAGGTTCTGCACAGGTAGGTTCCAGTGAGACAGGGAAAGCATGGTAGGATACAGGAACCATGGTGTAAAAAGGCTGTTATAAATCTAGTCAAGAAGAAAAGAAGAGCTTATGAAAGATTCAAAAAACTAGGTAATAATAGAGATCTAGAAGATTATAAGGCTAGCAGGAAGGAGTTTAGAAATGAAATTAGGAGAGCCAGAAGGGCTCATGAGAAGGTTTTGGCGGACAGGATTAACAAAAACCATAAAGTATTCTACAAGTATGTGAAGAGCAAGAGGATAAAATGTGAGAGAATACAACCAATCAAGTGTGATGGTGGAAAAGTGTGTATGGAACCAGAGGAGATAGCAGAGGTACTTAATGAATACGTTGCTTCAGTATTCACTATGGAAAATTGGCAATTGTAGAGATGACTTACAGTGGACTGAAAATCTTGAGCATGTAGTTATTAAGGAAAAGGATGTGCTGGAGCTTTTGGAAAGCATCAAATTGGGTAAGTCACCAGGACCGGGCAAGATGTATCCCAGGCTAATTGTGGGAGGCAAGGGAGAAGATTGCTGAGCCTCTGGCAATGATCATCAATGGGAACGGGAGAGATTCCAGAGGATTGGAGGGTTGTGGATGTTGTTTCCTTATTCAAGAAAGGAAGTAGAGAAAGCCCAAGAAATTATAAACTAGTGAGTCTTACTTCAGTGGTTGTTAAGTTGATGGAGAACATCCTGAGAAGGAGGAGTTATGAACATTTGGAGAGGCATAATGTGATTAGGAATAGTCAGCATGGCTTTGTCAAAGGCAACTTGTGCCTTATGAGCCTGATTGAATTTTTTGAGGATGTGACTAAACACACTGATGAAGGTAGAACACTAGATGTGGTGTATATAGATTTCTGCAAGGCATTTGATAAGGTACCCCATGCAAGGCTTATTGAGAAAGTAAGGAGGCATGGGATCCAAGGGGACATTGCTTTGTGGATCCAGAATTGGCTTGCCCACCGAAGGCAAAAGAACGGTTGTAGATGGGTCATATTTTGCTTGGAGGTCGGTGACCAGTGGTGTGCCACAGGGATCTGTTCTGGGACCCCTACTCTTTGTGATTTTTGTAAATGACCTGGATGAGGAAGTGGAGGGATGGGTTAGTAAATCTGCTGATGACACAAAGGTTGGGGGTGTTGTGGATAGTGTGGAGGGCTGTCAGAGGTTACAGTGGGATATTGATAGGATGCAAAACTGCGTTGAGAAGTGGCAGATGGAGTTCAACCCAGATGGAGTTCATTTTGGTAGGTCAAATATGATGGCAGAATATAGTATGAATGGTAAGACTCTTGGCAGTGTGGAGAATCAGAGAGATCTTGGGGTCCAAGTCCATAGGATACTCAAAGCTGCCGTGCATGTTGACTCTGTGGTTAGGAAGGCATATGGTGCATTGGCCTTCATCAACTGTGGGATTGAGTTTAACAGCTGAGAGTTAATATTGCAGCTCTTTAGGACCCTCGTCAGACCCCACTTGGAGTACTGTGCTCAGTTCTGGTCATCTCACTACAGGAAGGATGTGGAAACCATAGAAAGGGTGCAGAGGAGATTTACAAGGATTTGCCTGAATTGGGGAGCATGCCTTATGAGAATAGGTTGAGAATTTCCCATGGAGTGACGGAGGATGAGAGGTGACCTAATGGAGGTGTACAAGACGATGAGAGGCATTGATCGTGTGGATAGTCAGAGGCTTTTTCCCAGGGCTGAAATGTCTAGCATGAGAGGGCACAGTTTTAAAGTGCTTTGAAGTAGGTACAGAGGAGATGTCAGTGGTAAGTTTTTTATGCAGAGAGTGGTGAGTGCATGGAATGGGCTGCTTGCGACGGTAGTGGAGGCAGATACGATAGGGTCTTTTAAGAGGCTCCTGGACAGGTACATGGAGCTTAGAAACATAGAGGGTTATGGTTAAGCCTAAGTGATTTCTAAGGTAAGGACATGTCTGGCACAGCTTTGTGGTCCAAAGTGCCTGTATTGTGCTGTAGGTTTTCTGTTTCTATGTTTCTATTTGGCTCTTGACCCAGCTCCTCCCTGACTCTAGCACCTGTTGGACAAGCTAGCACCCTGCATCCAAGATGAATAAATGCTCATCAATTCAACCTGGGTTAGTGTATCCAAAGGACCATCTTCTGAATGGTGTGATGGCTTATTCCAACTTACTGGCTATCAAGTGCTTTTAACAAACTTCTACCATTTGAGCCAGGCAGTAACTAACGTCTTTTGAACAGATCTAAATAATTATAGAATATGAAATTAATGTGAAACATTTTAAAAACAAATTAAATTACAATACATTAACATTCACAAATGCATTAAGCAAGTATAATTAGTAAATCCCCGCTATATTTAGTTTTAACTGCTGGGTTGACTTCATTTCAAGGAGCAGGATTGTGCTTTCTATGATAGTGTTAAACAGAGGCTAATGGAAAGTGATGCAAGCCCCTCTTGAGGAAGACCCTGCTCCTCTGCACTGGGAGACAAGGGTATACCTCAGAAGAGAACAAAGAGTCAGGTACACCAACACTTGATCTTCAGCTGCTAAAGGTTTTCCACATGTGGAAGTCACAGAGATACTGAGGCATGAATGACCGAGGCCATTAGGAATTTGTTATGTGCCATGTTGTATGACGTGGAGAATCATGATCTTTCCATGACAATGATTGCTCTCGGCAAATTGTTCTACAGCAGTAGCTTGCCATTGCCTTCTTCTGGGCAGAGTCTTTAAACATCAGTTGACTGAGCCATTATCAATACACTTCAGTGATTGTCTGCCTGGTGTCAGTGGTTACATAACCAGGACTTGTGATATGCATCAGCTGATCATACGACCTTCCACTACCTGCTCCCATGGCTTCACTTGACACTGATCGGGGGCTAAGCAGGTGCTACACCTTGCCCAAGGGTGACCTGCAGGCTAGCGACGGGAAGGAGATGTTTCTTCACCCACCACCTTCATTAGGAATTAAATTTCTTACAATTAAATATGTAACCTCTGTGGACTATGCATACAGTATAGGCTATTGCTTTTTGCTCCAGGTGAGGAAGCCATCTCACAATAGCACATATAATCAGAGGGTAATGTTTAAACTGAGTGAGTCTGGGTCAGTGACTTCTACTCAAGTTGAAATGCAGAAATTTCCATTATTTCACAGCCTTATATTCCCCTGTCAGTAGAATGCAATTTGACAAATCTGCAGTACAAGCTACTGTATATTAAAGCACAAAAGCAGCTGGAATCACTATCTTTTATAATAATGGGAGCTCTAGTTTTTACACACTTAGAATATATGTGTTTTTATTCTATTCCTGGAGAGATACAATTGAATTGCATGTGAAATTTCCTTCATTTTTGGGTTATCCCTAAGATGTTAATGATAATAGATTATTGGTAAAGTTTGGATATTTTTGTTCTGAATTATATTCTACCTAATTCCCAAAAGAGAGCATGAACTCCCAAAAATTAAATGAACAGGTTAGTTTAATATTGTCTTTCATCAATCTTTGTGTGGAAATTACTGACAACAAGAATGTCCTTTGCAAATATAAATTAGAATTGTATTGTTCACATTCAAACTTCCAAAAAATGAGTCCTGCAATAACTTTAATGGATTGTATCTGTTCCTGGAAATTAACTGCTTGAAAGCTTGTCCGCACTTGATACACCTGGCAGCAGGAATTTCAATAGCACACAAGCATAGCCATCTGGTAAGGAGCCCTTATTGTTCAGGACAGCACTGTAGCATATTGGTCAGCACATTACCAGAAAACTGGGTTCAATTCCCGCCACTACTTGTAAAGAGTTTATACTTTCTCCCCGTGGCTGCGAGGGTTTTCAGACATACTGGTTGGTTGGTTAGTTGGGCGTTGTAAATTGTCCTGTCATTAGGCTAGGTTTAAGTTGGAGGATAGCTGGGAGGTATGGCTCAAAGGGGCAGAAGGGCCTGTTCTGCGCTGTATCTCAATAAATCAAATAAATAATGCTTTTGGTGCACGGTTTCCACAAGAGAACTGTGCAGAAAAGGAAATTAGAAAGGTCTGGTCTTGGGAGTTTACAGTGGCCAGAGGGCTGAGAAAGGGGACAGACTGAAAACAAAGGACTGTTAATGTTGCAAACTGTTGGACGGTGTCTGAAAGGGGGTCAATAAGTTACCTGCCTCAGTGAGTTCTACCTGAGGTGTTATTGAACTGTGCAAAATTTGCACTGAGTGCTGATCGCTCCACAATAGGAAGGATGTGATGCTTTGGAGAAGATGCAGAAGAGGTCTGCTAAGATGTTGTCTAGATTAGAGGGCATGTGCTGTGATGGACAAACTTGTGTTGTTTTCTCCAGGGCAGCAGATGCAGATGGAGGCATGATAGAAGGTTATAAGATTATGAGAGGCAGGGACGGAGTAAGCAGCCAATATCATTTCCTAAGATTTAAATGTCTAAAACGAGAGGACATGCATCTAAGGTGAGGTGGGGGAGGGGGAAGGTTAGTTCAAAAGCGACGTGCAGGGCAGCTTTAATCACACAGTGGGTGGTGGGTGCGTGGAATGAGCTGCCTAAGGTGGTAGTGAATGTAAATATGATGGAGATGATTAAGAGGCTCTTCGACAGGCACGTGAATGCATGGAGAATGGAAAGATATGAGCATTGTGTAACTTAGGTGCAAAAGCAAAATAAGAAATAAAAAAAAGTAGTGAGGTAGTGTTCATGGATTCAATGGCCATTCAGAAATCAGAAGGCAGAGGGAAGAAGCTCTTTCTGAGTCACTGAGTCATGCCTTCAGGTTTCTACACCTCCTTCCAGCTGTAGCAATGAGAAGAGGGCAAGTCCTAAATGATGGACACTCCTTTCTGAGGCACCTTTCCTGAAAGATGACCTGGATACTACGGATGCTGGTGCCCATGATGGAACTAGCTGACTTTACAACTCTGGTACATCTGTATAAATTTGTGAGTGTTTTTGGTGACATATCAAATCTCCTGAAACTCCTGATGAAACATAGCCTTTAAACAGCCTTTAGACACTGGGACTTCCAGCTGATTGATCTTGAAGTAGGTTAAAGAGTCAGCACAGCATCGTAGACTGATGGGTCCGTATTGTGCTCTACGGTTCTGTGTTCAATTTTACATTGTGCTATGCAGACAAGTTTTCAGAAAACTATGCCTAGTAAGAACAGTGTTTCAGAATCCTAAACATTAATATCCTTGAATAATGTGAGGTACTATTGCACATTTCTGAAACATTTACTTTTTGTTTTTGATTTGTATTCAATCTGTATTCGAAACTTAAGTTACTTCAGAATTTTCATATAGCAGGCGACTAATTAACGTGACAGTTTCAGTATAAAAAGAAAATATCCTGTCATTGCTAATCCCCTCTAAAACAAATGTTATCAAAGAGCTGAACACATTGTATTGTATCCCCCTAAAGAAAAGATACTTTACATGACAGTCCTTAATTATGCCAAGATACCAACAGGTACAAATACCTTCCTCTTGATATGGCTGCCATCAACTGGCCATTCAGTCACACTGCAAGAGAATAGAGCAGCTGCATCAGATTTGTGATACAGTTCACATTTTTGTACTAATGAGATTATATTAAACAGAGTTTTTGCATCCTTTACAGATTAATCTAGTTGTGAGATTTTCAGTTTGCTTTCCAAACAGTCTTTCACAATGTGCATCTATACATCTGCATGACAGAATCAAGAGGATTTGAAGACCAAAAATTCAAACTCAATTTCCATTTCACTTTTTAAAAAGTTGAATGTAGAACCTGTATTCTTAGAGCGTATGATTAATTATTTGCAATTTACATTGTGATTTATTTAGCTGACATTTAGAAATGAATTTGTGAACAAAAGCCTGGAGATACTGGGGATCTGAAATGAAAACAGAAAATACTGGGAATACTTAGTAGGTCAGGTAGCATGTGTAGAGAAATGGAGCTGATGTCTAAGGCTGACAAGCTTTCAGAAGATCTGAGGGAAGTTAGAAATCAAATCTGTCTGAACTTACAGAAAAGGAAGAGTGGTGGAAAGAACAAATGGAATGCCTGTGATATAAGCAATCTATTAATTACTTACTTTTGGATAATAAGGACCAAAGTTGAACATAAGATTTTCAGCACAGCTGGAAGTTTGTGCAGGCTACCAGTACAACTTGACTCTTGCTTCAGAGATGACCTGGATCTGCCCCAATTGGTCATCAACTGATTTCTCCAGCTCTGAACCACCTGGACAACAGGAACTTGAACATCATACTGTTATCCATCGATTAGGGTTTGGTCTTTAATACAATCATCCCATCCAAACTAATCATCAAGCTCCAAGACCTGAGCCTTCTTAATTCCTTCTGCAGCCAGATACTTGAGATTTCATTGTGAGACTCAATCAGTGAGGACCATAAGACCATAAGACAAAGGAGCAGAAGTTGGCCATTCGGCCCATCGAGTCCACTCCGCCATTTTATCATGTGCTGATCCATTCTCCCATTTAGTCCCACTCCCCTGCCTTCTCACCATAACCGTTGATGCCCTGGCTACTCAGATACATATCAATCTCTGCCTTAAATACACCCAATGACTTGGCCTCCACTGCTGCCCGTGGCAACAAACTCCATAGATTCACCAACCTCTGACTAAAAAAATTTCTTCGCATTTCTGTTCTGAATGAGCGTCCTTCAATCCTTAAGTCATGCCCTCTCATACTAGACTCCCCCATCATGGGAAACAACTTTGCCACGTCCACTCTGTCCATGCCTTTCAACGTTCGAAATGTTTCTATGAGGTCTCCCCTCATTCTTCTAAACTCCAAGGAATACAGTCCAAGAGTGGACAAATGTTCCTCATATGTTAGCCCTCTCATTCCCAGAATCATTCCAGTGAATCTTCTCTGTACCCTCTCCAACGTCAGCACATTCTTTCTTAAATAAGGACACCAAAACTGCCCACAGTACTCCAAGTGAGGTCTCACCAGCGCCTTATGAAGCCTCAACATCACATCCCTGCTCCTATACTCAATTCCTCTAGAAATGAATGCCAACATTGCATTCGTCTTCTTCACCACTGACTCAACCTGGAGGTTAACCTTAAGGGTATCCTGTACGAGGACTCCCAAGTCCCGTTGTATCTCAGAACTTTGAATTCTTTCCCCATTTTAATAATAGTCTGCCCGTTTATTTCTTCTGCCAAAGTGCATAACCATACACTTTCCAACATTGTATTTCATTTGCCACTTCTTTACCCATTCTTCCAATCTATCCAAGTCTATCTGCAGACTCTCTGTTTCCTCAGCACTACCGGCCCATCCACCTATCTTCGTATCGTCAGCAAACTTAGCCACAAAGCCATCTATTCCATAATCCAAAGCATCGATGTACAATGTAAAAAGAAGCGGCCCCAACATGGACCCCTCTAGAAAACCACTGGTAACCAGAATAGGATCCCTTTATTCCCACTTTCTGTTTCCTGCCAATCAGCCAACGCTCTATCCACGTATGTAACTTTCCCGTAATTCCATGGGCTCTTATCTTGTTAAGTAGCCTCATGTGTGGCACCTTGTCAAAGACCTTCTGAAAATCCAAATATACAACATCCACTGCATCTTCTATGTCTAGCCTACTTGTAATTTCCTCAAAAAATTGCAATAGGTTTGTAAGGTAGGATTTTCCTTTAAGGAAATCATGCGGATTTCTGCCTGTCTTGTCATATGCCTCCAGGTACTGTATAACCTCATCCTTGACAATCAACTCCAACAACTTCCCAACTGCTAATGTCAAGCTAACAGGTCTATAATTTCCTTTTTGCTTTCTTGTCCCCTTCTTAAATAGCGGTGTGACATTTGCAATCTTTCAGTCCTCCGGAACCATGCCAGAATCTATCGACTTTTGAAAGATCATCTCTAATGCCTCCGTAATCTCCACAGCTACTTCCTTCAGAACACAAGGGTGCATTCCATGTGGTCCGGGAGATTTATCTGCCTTTAGACTATTCAGCTTCCTGAGTACTTTCTCTGTCGTAATTGTGACTGCGCACACCTCTTTTCCCTGCCACCCTTGAGTGACCGGTATACTGCTGATGACTTCCTCAATGAAGACTGATGCAAAATACTTGTTCATTTCCTCCGCCATCTCCTTATCTCCCATTACAATTTCTCCAGCATCATTTTCTATCGGTCCTATATCTACCCTCACCTGTCTTTTACTCTTTATATACTTGAAAAAGCTTTTAGTATCCTCTTTGATATTATTTGCTAGCTTCCTTTCATAGTTCATCTTTTCCCTCTTAATGACCTTCTTAGTTTCCTTTTGTAAGCTTTTAAAAACTTCCCAATCCTTTGTCTTCCCACTAATTTTTGCTTCCTTGTATGCCCTCCCCTTTGCTTTAACTTTGGCTTTGACTTCTCTCGTCAACCACGGTTGCATCCTTTTTCCACTCAAAAATTTCTTCTTTCTTGGACTATACCTGTCTTGCACCTTCCTCACTTCTCGCATAAACTCCAGCCACTGCTGCTCTGCCATCTTTCCCGCCAGTGTCCCTTTCCAGTCAACTTTGGCCAGTTCCTCTCTCATGCCACTGTAGTTTCCTTTTTCTTCACTGAAATACCAAGACATCAGATTTTGGCTTCTCTTATTCAAATTTCACAGTGAACTCAATCATGTTATGATCACTGCCTCCTAAGGATTCCTTCACCTCAATCTCTCTAATCACCCCCGGTTCATTACACAATACCCAATCCAGTACAGCCGATCCCCTAGTGGGCTCAACAACAAGCTGTTCTAAAAAGCCATCTCACAGACATTCTACAAATTCTCTCTCTTGAGATCCAGTGCCGACCTGATTTTCCCAATCCACTAACATGTTAAAATCCCCCACAATTATCATAACACTGCCCTTCTGACAAGCCTTTTCTATTTCCTGTTGTAATTTGTAGTCCACATCACTGCAGCTGTTTGGAGGCCAATAAATAA
The DNA here is from genome assembly GCF_030028105.1 of Mobula birostris. Classification (NCBI taxonomy): domain Eukaryota; kingdom Metazoa; phylum Chordata; class Chondrichthyes; order Myliobatiformes; family Myliobatidae; genus Mobula; species Mobula birostris. The sequence continues at coordinate 51,895,318 of NC_092377.1, forward strand.
CTGCCATCAGGGTCCTTTTACCCCTGCTATCCCTTAGCTCAACCCATAAAGATTCTGCACCTTCCGATCCTATATCATCTCTTTCTGATGATTTAATATCATTTCTTACCAATAAAGCCACGCCTCCCCCTCTGCCTACCTTCCTATCCTTCCGATACACCGTGTATCCTTGGATGTTTAGCTCCCAGATACATGCATCCTTTAGTCACGTCTCAGTGATGGCCACAATATCATACCTGCCAATCTGTAGCTATACGACAAGATCATCCACCTTATTCCTTACGCCGCGTGCATTTAAGTATAACATCTTAAGACCAGTATTTGGTACTTTTCGCTTTGATTTCACTGCAACTCATCCCAATGGCTACAAATTTGCCCCATCACCTGCCTGTCTTTCCTGACATCTTTACTGCTCACTATCTTAGATATATTTCTGTTTTCCCCTTCCCCCACTCTATCATTCCGGTTCCCATCCCCCTGCCAATTTAGTTTAAACCCGCCCTAACAGCTCTATTAAACTTTCCTGCCAGGATATTTGTCCCCTTTGGGTTCAGGTGTAACCTGTCCATTTTGAACAGGTCATACCTCCCCCAGAAGAGATCCCAATTATCCAAGGATCTGAAGCCCTGCCCCCTGTACCAGTCTCTCAGCCACGCATTCATCTGCCTGATCCTACTATTCTTGCCCTCGCTAGCACGTGGCACAGGTAGCAATCCCAAGATTACTACTCTGGAGGTCCTGCTTCTCAGCTTCCTTCCTAACTCCTCCCATCAGGACCTCCTCCCTTGTCCTATGTCATTGGTACCAACATGTACCAAGACAGCTGGCTGCTCACCCTCCCCCTTCAGAATATTCTGGACCCGATCTGAGACATCCCGTACCCTGGCACCTGGGAGGCAACACACCATGCGGGTATCTCTGTCAGGCTCACAGAATCTCCTGTCCGTTCCCCTGACTATGGAATCCCCCAGGACTACCGCATTTCTCTTCTCCCTCCTTCCCTCCTGCACAACAGTGCCAGGCTCAGTGCCAGAGACCCGGTCACCGTGGGCGTCCCCTGTCAGGTTATCCCCCTCAACAGCATCTAGAACAAGATATTTGTTGCTGAGGGGGACAGCCACAGGTGTGCTCTCCACTATCCAAGCATTTCCCTTCCCTCTCTTGACAGTGACCCAGTTTTCTGACCCCTGTAGCCTAGGGATGACTACCTCTCTGTAGCTCCTGTCTATCACCTCTTCACTTTCCCTGATAAGCAGTAGGTCATCAAGCTGCAGCTCCAGATCCCTAACACTGTCTCTGAGGAGCTGCAACTCGGTGCACCTGGCGCAGATGTGGCCATCAGGGAGGCTGGAGGTCTCCCAGGATTCCCACATCTGACACCTTGAACAATGCACTAACCCTGAAGGCATGCTATCTAAGTCTACAGGAATGAAACAGGAAAAATAAGTCTACTCACCCACTTATCTCGCCAAACAGGTGAACTTTTCAAACTGTTAGCTCTTACCGATAGCTGTGTGAGCCCTGCTTTTCCTGTCTGTCCAGGCCGATTCGCGAAAGAGGGGGGGAGAGGAAAAAAAAGAGTTGGTGCTTTGCTCTTGCCTCTTTCCGTTTACCGCCGAAGCCTGTTGAAGCCAAAGCCTTACACTCTGCTACCACATACTCTGCTGCCCGCTCTGACCACTGCCCGCTGTATAGGGTGGTCTCCTTTTTAAACTCTCCGCGCTGTCCTGTTACATCACGCGCCTGAGCAGTCTCGTCCTTCTTGCACTCGAAGAAGTTTTTAAAAGAACTGCCTTCTTTCAGAATTCAGCTCCCACTGGTCGTCGTCTTCTTCTTCTTCTTCTTCTTCTGGCAAATGACACTTAAAGGATTGACAGTGGATATGCAATGGCAAGCATTTAAAGGTTGCATGGATGAACTACAACAATTGTTCATCCAAGTTTGGCAAAAGAATAAATCAAGGAAGGTAGTGCACCCGTGGCTGACAAGAGAAATTAGGGATAGTATCAATTCCAAAGAAGAAGCATACAAATTAGCCAGAGAAAGTGGCTCACCTGAGGACTGGGAGAAATTCAGAGTTCAGCAGAGGAGGACAAAGGGCTTAATTAGGAAGGGGAAAAAAGATTATGAGAGAAAACTGGCAGGGAACATAAAAACGGACTGTAAAAGCTTTTATAGATATGTAAAAAGGAAAAGACTGGTTAAGACAAATGTAGGTCCCCTGCAGACAGAAACAGGTGAATTGATTATGGGGAGCAAGGACATGGCAAACCAATTGAATAATTACTTTGGTTCTGTCTTCGCTAAGGAGGAAATAAATAATCTTCCAGAAATAGTAGGGGACAGAGGGTCCAGTGAGATGGAGGAACTGAGCGAAATACATGTTAGTAGGGAAGTGGTGTTAGGTAAATTGAAGGGATTGAAGGCAGATAAATCCCCAGGGCCAGATGGTCTGCATCCTAGAGTGCTTAAGGAAGTAGCCCAAGAAATAGTGGATGCATTAGTGATAATTTTTCAAAACTCGTTAGATTCTGGACTAGTTCCTGAGGATTGGAGGGTGGCTAATGTAACTCCACTTTTTAAAAAAGGAGGGAGAGAGAAACCGGGGAATTATAGACCGGTTAGCCTAACGTCAGTGGTGGAGAAACTGCTGGAGTCAGTTATCAAGGATGTGATAACAGCACATTTGGAAAGCGGTGAAATGATCGGACAAAGTCAGCATGGATTTGTGAAAGGAAAATCATGTCTGACGAATCTCATAGAATTTTTTGAGGATGTAACTAGTAGAGTGGATAAGGGAGAACCAGTGGATGTGGTATATTTGGATTTTCAAAAGGCTTTTGACAAGGTCCCACACAGGAGATTAGTGTGCAAACTTAAAGCACACGGTATTGGGGGTAAGGTATTGGTGTGGGTGGAGAATTGGTTAGCAGACAGGAAGCAAAGAGTGGAAATAAACGGGACCTTTTCAGAATGGCACGCGGTGACTAGTGGGGTACCGCAAGGCTCAGTGCTGGGACCCCAGTTGTTTACAATATATATTAATGACTTAGATGAGGGAATTAAATGCAGCATCTCCAAGTTTGCGGATGACACGAAGCTGGGTGGCAGTGTTAGCTGTGAGGAGGATGCTAAGAGGATGCAGGGTGACTTGGATAGGTTGGGTGAGTGGGCAAATTCATGGCAGATGCAATTTAATGTGGATAAATGTGAAGTTATCCACTTTGCTGGCAAAAATAGGAAAACAGATTATTATCTGAATGGTGGCCGATTAGGAAAAGGGGAGGTGCAACGAGACCTGGGTGTCATTATACACCAGTCATTGTAAGTGGGCATGCAGGTACAGCAGGCGGTGAAAAAGGCGAATGGTATGCTGGCATTTATAGCGAGAGGATTTGAGTACAGGAGCAGGGAGGTACTACTGCAGTTGTACAAGGCCTTGGTGAGACCACACCTGGAGTATTGTGTGCAGTTTTGGTCCCCTAATCTGAGGAAAGACATCCTTGCCATAGAGGGAGTACAAAGAAGGTTCACCAGATTGATTCCTGGGATGGCAGGACTTTCATATGAAGAAAGACTGGATGAACTGGGCTTGTACTCGTTGGAATTTAGAAGATTGAGGGGGGATCTGATTGAAACGTATAAGATCCTAAAGGGATTGGACAGGCTAGATGCAGGAAGATTGTTCCCGATGTTGGGGAAGTCCAGAACGAGGGGCCACAGTTTGAGGATAGAGGGGAAGCCTTTTAGGACCGAGATTAGGAAAAACTTCTTCACACAGAGAGTGGTGAATCTGTGGAATTCTGTGCCACAGCAAGCAGTTGAGGCCAGTTCATTGGCTATATTTAAGAGGGAGTTAGATATGGCCCTTGTGGCTACGGGGGTCAGGGGGTATGGAGGGAAGGCTGGGGCGGAGTTCTGAGTTGGATGATCAGCCATGATCATAATAAATGGCGGTGCAGGCTCGAAGGGCCGAATGGCCTACTCCTGCACCTATTTTCTATGTTTCTATGTTTCTATGTTTCTTCTTCTTCTTCTTCTTCTTCTTCTTCTTCTTCTTCTTCTTCTTCTTCTTCTTCTTCTTCTTTTTCTTCTTCTCCTCACTGACCATCAACACGGGTGCATCTTATGACTGTAGGCTTAGCCCTCTGCTCTGCTGTTTTCACACACATGACTACGTGGCTGAGCACGGTTCCACTGCTATCTTCAAATTTGCCATTGGCACCATAGGTGCTGGATAAATAACAGGTGGCAATGAGTTAGCTGTGTGACACTGCATTTACAACCTTTCCGTGAACATCAGCTAAACTAGCAACATGTTTGTTGCCTTCAGGAGGGAGAAAGAGGATGAGCATACACCATTCTAGAGTGAGGGACTGCCGATGGAGAGAGTCAACAGCTTTAAAGTTCTGGATGTTAACATATCAGAATACCTGTCCTGGGCCCAGCACATGGATGGAATCATAAGGAAAGCAAGCCAGCAACTTTACTTTTTTTAGGATGTTAAGGAGGTTGAGCTTGTCACTGAACATTCTGACAAACTTCTGCAGATGTACTATAGAAACAGTCTAACTGGTTGCACCATTGTCTTGTATGGCAATTCAGACATGTAGGAATGTTTGTGAAGTTGCAGAGAGCAGTGGGCTTCGCCCAATACACAGTGGACACATCACTCCCGCCACTGGTAGCATCTATAGGAAGTGGAACATCCAACATCAAAGCTGACTACCATCCAGGCCATGTCAGCATTTTGCAGGTACCTGTGGGGAGGAGTACAGAAGCCGGAAATCCCACATCACTTCCCTTCAACTATGTTGTTCCTGAACAGACTGACAAAACCCTAATCACCAAACTACACTGTGATCACCTTGTACTCAGATGGACTTTTGCTTTTGCTCTAATTGCACCTTTTTGCGAAAGTAGTGTATAATTAAGTTTCTCTGGTGAATCGTGATTGCATGATACTATGTGACTGTGAAGCTGCTGCAGTTTGTCATTGCACCTATGCACACACGTACTTGTACACATGACAATAAACTTGACTTTGATAGGGTGGGAGAACAAGCAAGACTGAATGATACAGGTAATGGTGGTCTTCCTTTTTCACTACTCATAGCTTCTATTCCATTGCAACTGGTCTATTTCCTGCACATCTGCTCTCTTCCACCTTCCACCTTCTACCCAGAGCAGTGATTGGGTTTCCCTTGAGCATCCATTTCAGCTCACCTGCCTCCACATTCAGCACAATATCCCTTGTAACCTACATCATCTCCATACTCTGGTACTCTCTTCTATTTCCACTCTCTTTTTCATAGAACCTTCCAGGGAAAGCAGTTGCTATTTTGTAATATGGCACATGGATTAGGAAAATCAGAATGTTGCTTTTTCTTGTTGATTTGTGATCGAGTATTGAAGATGTGCATTCTTTAGCAGAAGGAATTTTGGATGATGAAAATACCAAATCCGATGGGTTGATGAAGTGCGGAGGAATAACAAGCTAGAATTGAAGAAATATAATGTATTCAGAGTTGAGTAAGAATAGGAAGGGATTCAGTCCTAGAGAGATTTAAACATGAAGATGAGGACAATAAAGTCAAGGCTTTGTGATTTAGTGCAGATTTTGTATTTTTGTTATTCCTCTCAGAGACCTGCACGATTTTTTATTTCTGTTTTGTGATACACTTTATGATTGCAGTTTAACTTACATCATATCTACAACAATTGTTTTCTTTATTACAATGCTCCTTTGCAAGTGGTTAGGTGGATTAAAACTTAAAAAAGGAATTACAGATGAAAAACACTGAGTGCTTGTTTCTGTTGATAACTTGTTAGTTACTGACCAGTTTAGCATTCTAACATATGTTAATGGAACTAACAACAAGTTTAGGGTTTTAATAATCAATAAAAAATGAGTATACAAATTGAGTATTTCTCCCCTCCCAAGCCCTCTTCCTTACAAAGAAACACATGTTCGCGCGCGCACACACACACACACACACACACACACACGCACACACGCACACACACACACACACACACACACACACACACACACACACACACACACACACACGCAGAGGACTGTTGGCTGGAGGAAGGTCTAAGTCATAGGTGGAATAAGTGTAAAGCTTCTTTTAAATTAATGAAAATTAATTTGTCAGTTCAGCTTGGAACCTCTATTTCCTGTCCAAATTAAACTCCAGTATTAAAGACCTCTCCCTCTAGTACAAAGTAAATCCTACACAAATGCAATCTGTATATAAAGTGCCGCGGCTTCTGCATTGTGGGTTTATATGTGATGTACCTAAACAGCAAATGATTTTGCATGAGATAAACAATTCTTGTTATAAACTAATTTCTATATTGGACAATAAAATATACATTAAATACCAACAACAAAATTTAGAGGATTGTAAAAGTTCCAGACTAATGGAACGTTATCTATTTCTGCATTTGCCTACAGAGAGGTTATCAGATACCACCAGTAATGGCCAGATGCTGGAAGACACTTAATTCTTCTGAGGGAGGAGGTGTCAAAATGCCAATCATTCCAAAATGATTTAGAATGCTTGTAATGATCAGGATTGGGAATGGTTGCAGCTGAGTTCTGGGAGCCTGTTTTGTCACACCTCTTTATTTGGAACAGTGATGTGATGCATAACTTCCAAAAAATGTTGTAGTATTTGGTAAGAATATGACAAAGATTTTCAATCCGGTAGTGCATATTTATGAAACATTGGTAATTGAGGTTAAGATTTTATGGAGAGGAGGGTTGAGGAAAGCTTCTTGAGGGATCACTCCAAACTACAGTACACCTAAAATATTCAATGAAAGCCAAATTGGACTGGAATCTTAAGTTGAACCAAGTCCAGTATTACTCCTATATCCTTCCTATCTCCCCTCCAGTCATTATCAATCTTCATTTCACCAAATCATCATCATCATCATCATTATATGCTGTGTTGTATAATGTAGGCTATCCTAGTCTCATGACCGTGCTTGTTCTTGGCAAATGTTTCTAAAAAAGTGGTTTTCCATTATCTTCTTCTAGGCAGTGTCTTTACAGATGGGTGATCCCAGCCATTATCAATACACTTCATTGTCTGCTTGGCGTCAGTGGTTGCATAACCAGGACTTGTGATATGCAGTAGCTGCTCGTATGACCATCCACCACCTGCTCCCATGTCTTCACCTGGCCCTGATCGGGGGTGGGGTGGGGGGGCAGCTAAGCAGGTGCTACACCTTGCCCAAGGGTGACCCTCAGGCTAGCAGAGGGAAAGAGTGCCTTACACCTCCGTTGGTAGAGAAGTATCTCCACCCAAATAATATGAGTGTCAGATATGATGAGGAAGGACAAAGTTCCAAACTACAAATTGGTATTCTGCTTAGAATCTGTGGAACACCAGCTGGTAATCATTATTTCGTTCTTCACATCCATAATGATCTCAACTGAGGTTTCTGTACATCAAACTTTCAATGTGGAATGCCGGTTTATCATTTCTGCTGTTAAAACAGATAATGGAAGGAACAAAGAAGAATATTATTGTATTGTTTACTGAATGACTGGCTTCGCAATTCCTAAGATTAATTGTTCTCTGAGTTAGAAATTGTCTTTCAATGTGTATGAGTAATTACAGACAGCATAGAATTGAACTCTCAATTTGTGAGATTCATTGTGCTTTGCGAGCAACTGAGTTCTCAGCTCGTGGAATTAATTGTGCCCTGTGGAAAAACTGGGTAGTTCTCAACTCTTATGATTCACTGTTGCTCAGTTTCGACTCATGGGACTCTTCTATCTATAAAGAGCTGGCCACTTGCAGCTGATGAAATGGAGTACACACACACACAGTTGCTATTTGTAGTATATTTAAAGGCAGCCTGTAACCAATCTTGTGGTACTGGTAAGCTTTGACTTCGAGAAGTCTCAGGAAGGCATCAGGGTTTTGGAACAAGAATGCATACTTTATTATGGTCTAACTTCAACTAACATGTATGGTTATGTCATGCACATGGTGATACCAAATGACTGCAAGAAAATGTCCTTGGGCAATGGGACTCTAGTAAGGAGAGTTCAGTCTACTCCTGGGGCAAATGACTGAGGTAACAGTGGGAGAGCACCCTGGGACCTGTGACCACAGTTTTATTAGTAGTAAAATAGTTATAGAAAGGGACAGACTGGTCCACAGGTTCAAATTTTAAATTGGGGCAAGGCGAATATTGACAGTACAAAACAAGAGCTTGTAAAAGTTGAGTGGAGTACTTTGTCTTGGACAAAGGGAAGACAGGCAAGTGGGAGCATTTTTAGGGTGTGATAGTGGGAGCTCAAGGTGTGCATGCTCTTGTTAGAGTGAAGCATAAGGCTGGTAGGAATAGGGAACCCTCAATGTCAAGGGATATTGAGGCCCTGGCCAGGTAAAAGCAGAAAGTACAGGCATCTAGAATCAAGTGAATTCCTGGAAGAATAGAAGGGATGTAGAAGTGTATTCCAGAAGGAAATCAGGAGGGCAAAAGGTCATATGTCACGAAGCTCCATTTCAACTCTACAGTGGTCCATTCTACAGTCATTCTGATACTCATGTATCTAACATTAATTCACTTCTAATATTCCTCTGTGAGAACTGGAAAACTCTCATTGCCTTTCTGATAACCATCAACATGAACTCTCTAACATAGTTGCGTTGACCATGGCTGCAGCAGGTCTGCTAAATCCCCATACATAGATACAAAGTGTTCTAAATGAATATCAATACCTGGCTAATATTGCAGGTTAATTTAGTTGGTGGAAACATACATAATTCACAACCATCGACATTGGGTTCACTTTAAGAGGCTGGTCTGACATGATGACGTAATCGTGTAAAGTTCTGTTACCACATTTCGTGTTCAGTTTTTGGAATTCAATAAATGAGTTGTTACATTTTTTCTAAACATAAATCACCACATGTTGGGGTGGGGTTTTGCAGAGCCAATGGTTTGACATGAACATGGTCAAACCATTGATCAGAGATCTCAAAAGGAGCCAAAGATGCCTGAACATGGTGGATAATTTTTGCCTGCTGGCTCTCCACACAGGTTGCACTCCAATCACACAAGTCCTTTCCAAGGCCGTCCCACACAAACTTCAGTGTGACCAGTTTCTGTGAGAGCCTTCAGCCCCAATGCAATGGAGTTAAAAACAGTCCGCCTCCAGTTTGCGCGCACTTTTAGACAAGGGAGACCAGTTAAGGCATCGCACAGGAGAGAAACTTTAGCTTCCCTAAACTGAATATCAGCCAACCACAGGCCCGTGACTGCTGTTTGATACTCTGATATCCTGATGCGCTGGCACTGTCGAAGCTGAAAGGTGGTTGGCACTTCCTAGCATTTGTAGCAAAGCAAGTGTGGTAAAAACACTGCTGCTTGGCTGAGTGTAGATAATCAGCCATTTTAGCAAGCTTCCTAAAGTCCCACGCGGGTGCATTAGCAAGGGCTATGTGAAATTGATCAGGCATTTGCTGCATGGAGAATTCTTCACAAATAAAACAAGGATGGTGATATCACAGGAAAAACAGCATGTGGTCCATTAGCTCTGATGGCTTAGCATCGCTGATGACAGGACTGGACAGCTTACATTTTGATCGTGTAGCCCCCCTGGCCACCCTCAGGGTGGCTGGGTTCGCTGTCGTCTAGGGAAACAGCCCTCGGCCCCGGCAAACTGGGTAATTAGTTTGTGTGGATGCTGTGTGATGTACCCCACCCCGCCCAAATAACAGACAATACACCAGATAGGATTAAATTATTTACAGTTTATAGATACTACTGGAACTATATAATTAATAGAGAATAAAATATAAAAGGAAAGTAAAAGGCGCCACACTTATCAAAGTTCAATCTCTTCGTGCACAAACAGTTGGAGCTCAGGACCTTTCTTCTTCACCCTGCGACCCCTCGGACCCCCTCGACCGTCCGCCTGGGACCAACAATGGTTGTCGACCAGACGCTCCACACGAGTCCGTCTCCGTCTCCCCTCCTCGCCGAACGCCCCGCTCAGGGTCCGACCCCGTTAGCGGACTCACAGCACCTGGGCCACTCTGTGTCTCTCTATCCCGCCTTCTGCCCCAAAACCCTGTGCATACAAATCTTCCAGATACACCAAAGTCATAACAACTATCCTAATTGGTTAATAGCACCCTGCTATCTGTATTAACCCAAGCAAATGTCTAGCTAGAGACTTTCACAGTACTTAACATAACAAAGAAGCATTCCCGATTATAACATAATAAAGAAGCCGTTTTAATTAACCTCCGCAGTAACAAAAAAGACGAAACCCCCTTACAATCGTCTATAAATCTGTAAAAGGTGAGTTTTCAGTGACTGGTATTTATCATGTTCAGGCAGGTGTTCTAGTAGGCTCATCACTCACACAGCCATGAAGTTGCTGAGCGACGCTACCACATAGAAATATTTGGTGTTGTCAGCAGTGATTTTTCACAGTGCAAATTGGGCCTCAGCTTGTATGAACAATGGCATTTTGTTCTCAAAATCCTGGCAGTTTCAAAGTGACTGCGATGGCCGATACATTCAATAACTCTGGCATCATCCTAGAGCATCAGGGACACCGATAAGCGTTATTATACAGGCAACACACATCAAAGTTGCTGGTGAACGCAGCAGGCCAGACAGCATCTCTAGGAAGAGGTACAGTCGACGTTTCAGGCCGAGTCCCTTCGTCAGGACTAACTGAAGGAAGAGTTAGTAAATCTTTCAAATCTCTTACTAACTCTTCCTTCAGTTAGTCCTGACGAGGGGTCTCGGCCTGAAACGTCGACTGTACCTCTTCCTAGAGATGCTGCCTGGCCTGCTGCATTCACCAGCAACTTTGACGTGTGTTGCTTGAACTTCTAGCATCTGCAGAATTCCTGTTGTTTGCGTTATCATACAAGGAATGTTTGATGGCTCTGGGTCTGTACTCAGTGGAATTTAGAAGGATGAGAGGGGATATCATTGAAACCTTTTGAATGCTGAAAGGCCTAGACAGAGTAGATGTGGAAAGGATGTTTCCCATGGTGGGAGAGTCTAGGACACGTGGGCACAGCCTCAGGATAGAGGGGCATCCTTTCAAAACAGAGATGTGGGGAAATTTCTTTAGGCAAAGGGTGGTGAATTTGTGGAATTTGTTGCCATGTGTAGCTGTGGAGGCCAGGTTGTTGGGTGTATTTAAGGCAGAGATTGATAGGTTCTTGATTGGATATGGCATCAAAGGTTGCAGGAAGAAGGCCAGGAACTGGGGTTGAGGAGAAGGAAAAAAAAGGATCAGTCATGATTGAATGGCGGAGCAGACTCATTGGGCCAAATGGCCTAATTCTGCTCCTATGTCTTATTGTCTATGTACTGCCTTGATCCTCTCCCATGGACCTTGCTGGGGCTCAGAACAGCTCCAAGAGAGGACCTACAGTCCTCTGTGGCTGAGTTGGCATACAGGCAGCTGTTACGAGTGCCAGGTGGTTCTACTCCTGATGCTACAACCGCTTAATAGGCCTCTCAGCAGTGTTTCACCCTCCCCAGTAAATTCAAGTCCTTTGCACTTATTCCTACCTCCCAACATGACATACAGTTTTCCTGGGTTCTTGTTGACTTACAACCTGCCTCATTTGTTATCGTTCGCCATGATGCACACCAACATCCCCTTAGGCCCCCTTGCTCCGCGTATTTGAATGGAGAGAGGAGTTTATCATGGGGGTAAACCGGAATGTGTTATGGTAGATTGCCTGAAAGTCTCACATTGTAGTAATAAGAACAGTTAAGATTGTTGTTTGATTAGCCACTAGGCAGGTTACATAGATAATAATTTATGCCTAGGAAGAGTTTCTTTTCTGAGGTGAAGAACTCAATGTGGAAGCACCAATAAGGGTTAGAACTTCAGAGGTAAGTCTTTATACTATACTCTAAGGATATATGACCATAATTCTTGTAATAGTATTCCTGGTGCTTCTAAAGTTCCTACCATACACTTCTGAAATTTGGCCTCTCAAAGGGCTTTACTGCCCCACTTTCTGTCTAATCTAATAAAACAGGGCATTGTCTTTAAACAACCCTTTTCACTATATACGACTGCTTATGTTGTTTTCAAACATTAATCATACTTCTTACATTATCATCCAAGTCATTGATAAATATTACAAACAGCATAGGTCCCAGCCACCACTACCCTCCTCAGCCTATCACCCAGCCAATTTTGGATCCAGTTCACTGGCACACTATTGATCCCTTAAGGAATAATCTCAGCACCAACTGAGCACGGGGGACCTTGCCAAAATTCTCAATAAGCAACATCATCTTGCCTTTGTCAACTTTCTTGCTTAACTTCTCAAAAAACAATGATTTATGAGACATAATCTCCCCTGCACTAAACCAAGATGCCTCCTAATCAGTTTCCTGCCTTCGCAGGTGAAGAAAATTCTCCAGGAATTCCTCCGCCATTGATGATGTAGGACTTACCTGCCTATGGACTAAAGATTTATCTTTAGTACTCTCCCTTTGTCATGTTAAGTTTAATTCTGAAATGAATATGAAAGGTAAAGTGAAGTTTATTTAAATGAACAATTTAGCTTAAGAAATCATCTCACTAGTTTAGTGAGATGTAAATATTTTGGCTGAGAAAGAACCATGTTAATTAACAATATTTAAGCTCAATAATGTTTCTTTTTAAGGATTCTTATATTGTTAATAAACTGGAATTCCATAAATTGTTCTGAAAGAAAATTGGAACAACACTCTGCATGGAAGAACAGCATCTGTTCATCAACAAACACTATAATAATCAAGATATATTTTTTTCTGGCACCAAATGAGTCCATTTACAATGAATTATGACTACAGCTAGCTTGCATTTACACTTACTTGGAACAGATGTCCAACAAGATAAATACAAGTGAATGTGAGAAAGAAAGTTCCATAACATTTTAAGGCTTCTTTTTACAAGCATGGATTTGTACTCTTTCATTAGACTATGATTAATTGAATCATTAAGACCAAAATATTTAAGTAGATTAAAATGAATTTGATAGTCCTAGTCTGCCTACCTTTTTAAAAGTATTCCACAAATTTAATGATTTTCTTTTGATCTTGATTTAGTCAGCGTTTCAGATAAAACTCTTTATTTTCCTTGCCTGCAATTATATTTCAGCATTTCACTGCCTATTTCCCAACTGACAGTACTAGTTTACTTCTAGCTAGTATCTCCTGTCCCTTTTCCCTGTGATCACTTAGGCTGAATCAGACTTCAAATCCACTAACACTTGAATCACAAGACAACTTCTCCTAGTTTCTTTAATATCAGCTTTCACCCTTCAGTGCTCAGCCCAGATAAATACCATTACTAACTTAATTTTTTCCAGCACTATCCAGCATTGACTTCTTAAGCTTTGCCTCCTCCACAACACAATCATATTGTATATATCCCCTTCCATTCCAACACCATTTTAAGCATGACTTGAAATCAATTTCCCTATAAATCCTTTCACATCCTGTCCCATTCACTCCTCTACAAATCATTTCCAGCTCTTTAGCCAAGATCTTGTCCTTCAGTTTTTCAACTTTGGCTCCCATGTTCTATATCCTCATCTAATCCAATATGTAGTGGAACTTTTCAATTCTAAGGTCTCACCCTGCATTGTTAGTTCTCTTTCTGTCTCTTGAAAGTAATTCTTCAACTGTCCTTTCAGAATGTGAACCCTGTAGAATTTTCTCTATTTCTGCATAAATATGACCTAAAATGTGATCAGATTTTTATGCAAATCCTAAAATTTGATAAAGAGAACCCAATTAAATAAATAATACAAAACGTTATACTTGTTCATTTATTTTTTGAGAAAAATGATCTAATATTACATGTATTTGTTGAAAAAGGTACGTGTGAACCTCTGGGGTAATGCCTGCTACAAAAGCTATTTGGAGTCAGGTATTCCAATCAATGAGATGAGGTTGGAGATGTGGGTTGTAGAGGTGCCCTGCCCTTTAAAATAGACACACAAAGACAGGTTACTGACAGAGCCTGCTCTACTCAAGACAGAACTGTTTATGTGCACCATGCCTCAATCAAAACGACTTTCACAAGACCTTAGAAGAAGAATTGTAGAGACGCATCAAGCTGGAAAAGGCTACAAAAGCATTTCTAAAGACCAGAGTGTACATCATAAGAGAAATTGTTTACAAATGGAGGAAACTCAGTACTGTTGCTACTCTCTCTAGGAATGGGCACCCTGCAACGATCATACCAAGAGCATAACGTGCAATGCTGAAGGAGATGAAAAAGAACCCAAGGATAACAGAAAAAGACCTGCAGAAATCTCTAGAACTTGCTAAAGTCTCTGTTCATGTGTCCACTATAAGAAAAACACTGAACAAGAATGGTGTTCATAGAAAGACACCATGGAGGAAACCAGTTCTCCAAAACAAAAAAACATTGCTGCATGTCTCAAGAATGCAAAAGATCACCTGGATGTTCTACAGCACTTCTGGGACAATGTTCTGTAGACAGAAGAGACGAAAGTTTTTTTTTTTGGCAGACATGCACATTGCTCTGCTTGGAGGGAAAAGGGCACTGCACACCAACACAAAAACCTCATCCCAACTGTGAAGCATGGTGAAATAAGCATCATGACTTGGGGCTGCTTTGCTGCCTCAGGATCAGGACAGCTTACATCGGTGTGGAAACAATGAATTCAAAATTGTATCAAGACATTTTGCAGGAAAATATCAGGGTAGCAGTCCATCACCTGAAGCTCAATAGAAGTTGGTTAATACAACAAGACAATGATCTGAAAGACAAGAGTAAATCAACAACAGGATGGTTTAAAAAGAAGAAAGTTCATGTTTTGGAGAGGCCGAGTCAAAGTCCTGACCTAATTAACATAGAAACATAGAAAATAGGTGCAGGAGTAGGCCATTCGGCCCTTCGAGCCTGCACCGCCATTTATTATGATCATGGCTGATCATCCAACTCAGAACACCGCCCCAGCCTTCCCTCCATACCCCCTGACCCCCGTAGCCACAAGGGCCATATCTAACTCCCTCTTAAATATAGCCAATGAACTGGCCTCAACTGTTTCCTGTGACAGAGAATTCCACAGATTCACCACTCTCTGTGTGAAGAAGTTTTTCCTAATCTCAGTCCTAAAAGGCTTCCCCTCTATCCTCAAACTGTGACCCCTCGTTCTGGACATCCCCAACATCGGGAACAATCTTCCTGCATCTAGCCTGTCCAATCCCTTTAGGATCTTATACGTTTCAATCAGATCCCCCCTCAATCTTCTAAATTCCAACGAGTACAAGCCCAGTTCATCCATTCTTTCTTCATATGAAAGTCCTGCCATCCCAAGAATCAATCTGGTGAACCTTCTCTGTACTCCCTCTATGGCAAGGATGTCTTTCCTCAGATTAGGGGACCAAAACTGCACACAATACTCCAGGTGTGGTCTCACCAAGGCCTTGTACAACTGCAGTAGTACCTCCCTGCTCCTGTACTCAAATCCTCTCGCTATAAATGCCAGCATACCATTCGCCTTTTTCACCGCCTGCTGTACCTGCATGCCCACTTTCAATGACTGGTGTATAATGACACCCAGGTCACGTTGCACCTCCCCTTTTCCTAATCGGCCACCATTCAGATAATAATCTGTT
Organism: Mobula birostris; assembly: GCF_030028105.1. Classification (NCBI taxonomy): domain Eukaryota; kingdom Metazoa; phylum Chordata; class Chondrichthyes; order Myliobatiformes; family Myliobatidae; genus Mobula; species Mobula birostris. Next base: position 51,910,978 of record NC_092377.1, read on the forward strand.
TTCCTATTTTTGCCACCAAAGTGGATAACTTCACATTTATCCACATTAAATTGCATCTGCCATGAATTTGCCCACTCACCCAACCTATCCAAGTCACCCTGCATCCTCTTAGCATCCTCCTCACAGCTAACACTGCCACCCAGCTTCGTGTCATCCGCAAACTTGGAGATGCTGCATTTAATTCCCTCATCTAAGTCATTAATATATATTGTAAACAACTGGGGTCCCAGCACTGAGCCTTGCGGTACCCCACTAGTCACCGCCTGCCATTCTGAAAAGGTCCCGTTTATTCCCACTCTTTGCTTCCTGTCTGCTAACCAACTCTGACTGTATTCTGACTGTAACAAGCAGTACATGCAAAGAACCCACCAACATCTCAGAGTTGCAACAATTTTGTAGGCAGGAAAGGCCTAAAATTCCTCCAAGCCCAATGTGCAATATACTGCTCAACAGTTACTGGAAATGTTTGGTTGAAGTTATTGCTGAACAAGGGGGTCACGCCAGTTACTGAAAGCAAAGGTTCACATACTTTTTCCAACAAGTACATGTAATATTGGATAATTGTTCTCAATAAATGAACAAGTATAATGTTTTCTGTGTTATTTATTTAATTGGGTTCTCTTTATCTAGTTTTAGGACTTACATGAAGATTTGATCACATTTTAAGTCATATTTATGCAGAAATAGAGAAAATTCTACAAGGTTCACAAACTTTCTAGCACCACTGTTCATTTTCTAATATTCCTCATCTGTATTTTCATATCTGAAACATCTTTTGACAGTGCCAGCAGTAAAGACAAAATACAAATCAAAGCTTTATGATATTTTTGACTATTTTAAATACATTTTATAAGTTGCATAAGTAACACCACTGTGACAAAATTAAAAACAAGATTAAATAGGACACACTACTTGCAATTATTGGAATTGATTTATTATTGTCACATGTATGGCCATATACTGAAAAGCTTATCATGTATGCTGTTCATACAGATCAAATCATTACATATTGCACTGAGGCAGAACAAGATTAAACAATAACAATGCAGAATAAAGTATAACAGCTGTAGAGAATGTGCAGTGGAGGTAAAAAATAAAGTGCAAGATCACAATGAGATAAATTGTGAGGTCGAGATTCCATTTGTCATACTATGGAAATAAGTTGGAAGCTGTGCTTGAGCCTGGTGGTACGTGCTTTCAGGCTTTGTATTTTCTGCCTGGTGGGAGACGGGCGAAGAGAAAATGCCGGGGGGGTGGTGGGTTGGGGTTCTTTGATTGTGCTGGCTGCTTTCCTGAGGCAATGAAAAGCATAGACAGAGTTGAGTTCATGGAAGGGAGGCTGGTTTTCATGATGTGCTGAGTTGTGTCCACAAGTTACTGCCATTTTTTTTTGTTGGTACGTGCAGTGCAGTTACAACACCAAGTTGTTATGCATCCAGAAGGGATGGATAACAATCCAAAATTCAAAGTAAAATTTATTATCAGAGTACATACACGTTACCACAAACAACCCTGGGATCCATTTTCCTTACGGGCATACTCAGCAATCTATAGAACAGTAACTGTAAACAGGATCAATGAACAACAAACTCTGCAAATGCAAATATAAATAATTTGCAATGTAACAAAACTATGACATAACAAGATAAAGAGACCTTAAAGTGTGATCATTGGCTGTGAGAGCACCAGAAATATAATAAGCGTCATTATCCTCTTTTGTTCAAGAGTCTGATGGTTGAGGGGTAGTTAACTGCTGCATGGATAAACACTAGGAAGGGTTGAAAGGGCTATGCCAAATTCCTTCAGCCTCTTGAGGAAGTAGAGATATTGGTGAGCTTTCCAGGCCTTGGCACTTCTGTGATTGGACCAGGACACGTTACTGGTGATTTTCACTCTTAGGAACTTGAAGTTCTCTACCCTCTCAATCTCACTGATGTAGACAGGAGCATGTGCAGACAATGGCCGGCCAATTTCATGAGTGTGTTATCAAAATACTATGAGCCAGTCTCCTTTCCCACCAGGGATCCCTCAGTCATTTTTCCCTTGGGATCAATAAAGTATGACTATGACTATTTTATATAACCAAAGATGCAACTGAATCCTTCACTTCCTTTTTGGGAGACTACAGTCAGTCAGTATCTCCTCTTTGCTCACGCTCAACACAAGCACACCTCAAGGATACATGCTTAGTTCACCTCTCAGCTCTGTCCATACTCACGACTGCTGTGTGGATAGGTACAGCTCAAACACCATCTTTAAATTTGCTGACGATAATATTTTTGTTGGTAGAACCCCAGATGGCAACAAAGCAGCATACAGGAGCAAGATAGATTGGCGGGTTGGTGCCACAGTAACAACTTTGCACTTAACTGCTGGCTGAGTATATAATCCCCTGCAGCCTCTTTTGAAGTTGGCAAACTTTGACGAAAGTAAGAGGTGCTGCCATACCTTCATTATAATGGCACTTACATGCAGGACCCAGGAGAGATCCTTTGTATTCAACTTATTTTTTAATATGATAATCATGATGTTGTTGCTGCTGGGCTAAATAGCTGGATAATCTTGGGATTTGCTTAGTAATTATAAATTATGAATCTCCAATGCTCTGAATATATGCCAGAACAGGATGTATTGCCAACATCCTGCATAAACACCACGGAGGAACTAGTTGCATAGATGTCTTCCAGCAGTGGCTGCAGTAGCCAAACTCAAGAAATAAATACCATATTTTAAATGGTTTGGTTTTCTGTTTCAAACATTTAAATCAAATCAGACCCTTCTGCTTTAAAATAAAAACACAGCTCAAAGATAATTATTGTCTTGCATATTTAATCACATTTCAAATTATATCTTAACTGCTACAAGATTGTAAAGCTCCACTCTATTTCATTTTATTAGCTTTCAATGATAGGGATACTCATGTTATCACATAGATACTGCAGATGCCAGAAATCAGGTTAGTGCACAAAAACTAACACTATGCAGCTTTCTGCAGATGCTACCAGCCCAGCTGAAAGACTGCTCTTCTTAAAAAAAAGTTTTTTTTGCAATAGTTTGTTTGATTAAACAGTAAAGGCAATCTGCTTATCTCAAAATCTCAAATTGGTTCAAATCTAGGCTAGCCAGATATGTAAAGCCCTTCTCTTTATTTATTATAGATGAAGTTTGGCTGATCAGACAACTCCTGTGGAAATAAATGTAGTTTCTAACTTTTTCCATCCCTCCCAGATGTTGTCTATTTTAATTTTGTCTCAGCAGCTCCAGCTCCATGTTAAACACATCTCAAATTCTTTAGTTCTGACTAGTGGCTGTTGCTGATACCAAGTACTTGAAGTTTACTTCTGCCGTGCCAACACCCTTAAACATGATGGGACCAAGCACTGGCAAAAATATACTATTTTTATGATGTCTATCCCTATTACTACCATAAATAATGCAAAAACAACTTCTGGATTGCTGGGAATCCTAAGCATTTATGTGATGATTTTGTGTTTATTTCTGAGAGCTTTTTTTTGCAGAGAATCAAGTGTCAACATGTCTATTTTATATTAAATAGATGTTGTAGTTACTGTGTATATTTTAATTTTATTTTTAGTTAGCGACACAGTAGAGGAGGCCCTTCAAGCCACACCAACCCAGCAACCCGACATACCCGATTAACCCTAATCAGTGGGAAAATTTACAATGACCAATTAACCTACACCTTTGGATTGTGGAGCACCCAGAGAAAGCTAACACATTCCAAGGGGAAGAAATAGACTCTTTACAGATGGCCTCAAAATTGAATTCCAAACTCCAGAAAGCCCCACTACACTACCAGTCAGATCTCCCATGTATCCCCTTACATCACATTGGATTTGGTCCAAGTGCAATTTATTGATAAAGGTAATTTGCACATAAATTAGATTATTATTATTTATTTTATTTATTTATTTTTTTACACGAGTTTTTTTTCAGGTCAGTTGTAACAAAAAAGAGCAAATTCATGTTGATCTCGAACTGTAATCATCCAATTCCAGAACCCAGAGATTTCACATCAAAACTGGAGATTTCAAACGAGTGTAAATTGCTTCTACAATTCTGCAATTCAAAGTGACAAATTAACACCCAAAAATAATAGTTATTCCACACTCTGTGCTATTGTTTCTGGGGATAAAGCTTGAAATTAATTTGACATTAAAAAAAGTCAAATTATGCAATGTTTAATCAGAGCATTGCAATGAATGAAATCTACAAGGACTACAACTTGTGCAAGTGGAAAACAAGCAAATTTGGGTGTTATTCACTGTTGAGTTACAAGATACATATTTTAAAAACTACACTCCTTTCTTAAAAATACTTGCAAATAGGCTAGACAAAGGAGATGCAGTGGATGTTGTGTATTTGAATTTTCAGAAGACCATTGACAAGGTGCTGCACATGAGGCTGCTAAACAAGATAAGAGCCCATGGAATTACGGGAAAGTTACATACGTGGATAGAGCGTTGGCTGATTGGCAGGAAACAAAGTGGGAATAAAGAGATCCTATTTTGGTTGGCTGCCGATTACCAGTGGTGTTCCACAGGGGTCCATGTTGGGGCCGCTTCTTTTTACGTTGTACATCAACGATTTAGATTATGGAATAGATGGCTTTGTGGCTAAGTTTGCTGATGATACAAAGATAGATGGAAGGGCCGGTAGTGCTGAGGAAACAGAGAGTCTGCAGAGAGACTTGGATAGATTGGGAGAATGGGCAAAGAAGTGGCAAATGAAATACAATGTTGTAAAGTAGATGGTTATGCACTTTGGTAGAAGAAATAAATAGGCAGACTATTATTTAAATGGGGAAAGAATTCAAAGTTCTGAGATGCAATGGGACATGGGAGTCCTCATACAGGATACCCTTAAGGTTAACCTCCAGGTTGAGTCGGTGGTGAAGGTGGTGAAGGCAATGTTGGCATTCATTTCTAGAGGAATAGAGTATAGGAGCAGGGATGTGATGTTGAGGCTCTATAAGGCACTGGTAAGACCTCACTTGGAGTACTGTGTGCAGTTTTGGGCTCCTTATTTAAGAAAGGATGTGCTGACATTGGAGAGGGTTCAGAGAAGATTCACTAGAATGATTCTGGGAATGTGAGGGTTAACATATGAGGAATGTTTGACGGCTCTTGGACTGTACTCCTTGGAGCTTAGAAGAATGAGGGGGACCTCACAGAAACATTTTGAATGTTGAAAGGCATGGACAGAGTGGATGTGGGAAAGTTGTTTCCCATGGTGGGGGAGTCAAGTACGAGAGGGCATGACTTAAGGATTGAAGGGCACCCATTCAGAACAGAGATGCGAAGAATTTTTTTTAGCCAGAGGGTGGTGAATCTGTGGAATTTGTTGCCACGGGCAGCAGTGGAGGCCAAGCCATTGGGTGTATTTAAGGCAGAGATTGATGGGTATCTGAGTAGCCAGGGCATCAAAGGTTATGGTGAGAAGGTGGGGGAGTGGGACTAAATGGGAAAATGGATCAACTCATGATAAAATGGCGGAGCAGACTCAACTGGCCGAATGGCCGACTTCTGCTCCTTTGTCTTATGGAAATAAAAACCAAAGCTTTTCTATAACAGGCTGCCATAAGCCTGGATAATAATTTAGAAATCGGCCCTTAACCTGCAATATATCAACAACATTGCTTCTGTATGCCGTACTTCCTACGAGTTCCACATTTGCAACTTAGCTCTCAATTCACATTCATATCAATATATCCCAATGACATCACTTCTGAATATTTAAACACTACATCAGGGAATCAGATGAGGAGTCTACTTCATGCTGTCAGCAGCTAAATTGTGAACATTTTGCTCAATGAATTGACCTTCTATTCTAATCCACTAGCATTCTTAGAAAATAAATCTAGCCATCCTTCCTAATTCACCTCTTTTATGATTTCAACTCTAAGGACACTTAACAACCCTAAGAAATGACCCAGTAAACTGTTTCATGTATCAAATTACTAAAAAGTAGAGATTTAAAAGAAGTCTACACTGAATGATACCCCTCGCATTATAGTGTTGACTTACGATCAGGGATCAATATTCTGAACTTGTAACCACAAATCACTAAGTGTTATTTTGGATCAAGCCTGTGTTAAATAGAATGACTGGCCTTGGGCACACTGTGTAGAGAAACATTGAGAAAAATATAGTATGTACAACATGATAACACTTCTTATAACTTTCCATATTTGTTTTCCTGATGAGAGTAGTTTGATGGTTTGGCTTTATTGGGCTTGCCTTGGTTTATATGGGTAGGACATACCAGTTTCATTTTGCCAATAATCAAGTCTATAATCCTGAATTATTTAACAAAAATATTCACCACCACAATGTTGCTAGGCTCCAAAGGTTAAATTATTACCAGATGCATCGATCATTTAATAAGTAATTCATTGCTTTTTGAGAAAAGTACACTTTGTATGACCAAGCATCCTTTGAACAGACTAGCCCTGGTATTAATGCTACAAATCCAGCTCTAAAGTTCAAGCAGACAAAATTAGTTCATCTAACAGATTGTGACAAAATACTTTAAACCATTTCTTATTCTTCTGTAATCAAGGAATCCAATTATAATTTTTTCATTCTTTAATAATTTCATCCTTGTTGCCTGGCAAACTTGAGCTAAGTCCTTTAAGTAAGTGAAAGGTCTGGTACCCTGAACTACATTGACCACTTCAAATATGCAGATGGAGTCCAATTAAATATGTGCATAGCTTGTAGCAAAGAGCTACATATTGACGAGCTCTAGTTATTAAAGATAACATTCAATTAGTTAAGTGCTGACAATAAATATTCACTTTTTATAACAACTAGTTTAGGTCAAAACTGGTGATGCTTTAATTCATTGCAGCTGCAGGGTTCCCATTTCTGACTAAGGTAGCAGCCATTTTTGGAAATGAAGACTGATCATTTCAGAGCAGCACCATCATTTTATTAACAAAAAAAAATCCTCTCTTGTAGATTCAACATTACATAGTTGTATCATTTATAGATATATTACAATACAAAGTTTTTAATTCCACCACACATTTACAGCTATATTATGCAAAGCACAATATTTCCAAATACTTCGACCATTGGCACTTTTGTACAATACTGGCACCTTGAAAAATATTCAGAGTGTGCTTCAGAGTGGAGATGATCAGTGGGAAATCTCTCAACCTTCCCACAGCTGTCAGCCTCCCTTCAGCATTTCCACTCCATATTATCCCTGGCTCCCCCCCCCCCCCCACTTTTATTTCAGCTCTGAGAAGGATCCCAAAGAAAAACAGTTAAGTCAGTTCCAAGTGTTCTCTCCTTGGCAAAATTAGTCAAGCTTTGTTGAAGCTGGAAATAAACAAGAATAATCTCACAGCTGACACAGCAGGCAGGCTTATTCAAGTCAATGTCCGTTCAGCTGCAGCAGACTGTGATCTTTTACATATTGCTTCATTTTCTTCAATTTTGCTTTCTGAACTTTACGTCCCAGTTGGTATATGGTGATGAAATATTTGCAACCTGAATGGGAATCAAAAACAGCAGCAAAGCTTAGACATATTGGGCTGAGTTTAGCCACTACTGTTGAACTGTCAACACTTACTTGCTCAGCAATTCAGTGCGCGGTCATATATATGCTAGAGTCCTGAAGTTACTGACACTTTCCAGCTGGTCAGTCTGTCAGCGTGCTGCACTGTTAGACTCCACACAAAGCTAGATGGCACCGCACACGCTTGCTGAGACGTGTGTGTGTGCGCACGTCTCGTTCACAAAATAAAAGAACCTTGCAGGTCGGGCAGCATTGGTGGGAACGATTTCATGTTCCAGGTCAAAAACCAATCAGCTCATCTTTCAGAATAATTAGTACAGTTGACAAAAAAAACTTTAGCAACTATGGAGGGTGGGAGCCACACCGATAAGTGCAAGTTACAAGTGGGCCATGAGCAAAAGGAGGTAGAGAACCACTGGACTAGTGGATTCCAACATTGCTGTGCAGTTGTGGATCTGTCACTCACCTGGGGCTACCTGCATGGCAGCAGCACATATTCAAAGCTGCTCTGCAGAGTTCTCTCACTGATGGAAGCAGCAGTCAAAACTTGACTAGTCAATTTAGGTTTCCCGTAAGCACCCTCAATAAATAAATAAATCACTTCCGGACAGATTATCCTAGTAAAATAAAATTCCATCATTCATGCAAAGATCTAGGCTCATTTGGTGGAATGCCTTCATTTTTTTCTTAAATGGATCTGTCTTCTGCAATATCTTTCTTTTCAAACTCACCTACTACGTCAGACTGTTGCTATCATAAAAGAAGTACTGACTTTAAAAGAAAAACAGATTTTTAATTTTTAAAATGCCATGGTCAGTCATTCAGATTATCAAATAACAGCAAAGTCTGTAATCTTACTGAAAAACACATTCCTGGTGATGTTAAACTCAAATGTAAAGTACAACAACTAGTTGCCATTCCAAGAACAGACTCCTGAAGAATCCAAAAGGGAAGAAAATTCCAAAGGATTAGTGTAATTCTATTAGTTTACACATTGAACTCCTTTAAGAACAATTAAAAAAAAGGTGATGCTGTACAACTGAAAACATATTTTCACAAAAACATACAATTATACTATTGCACAATTCTACATTTTGAATTGTTTTAAGTAACCTTTTAAAAAGCTAATGTAGCTCAGTGAAGCTTTGATTTACCTTTGCCCATTAGGACTCCTGCAATTAGTGCTTTCCTGTAAGCATTGGTATCATTTTCTTCAAAATCCTTACGTGCACGATACTGGGTGAAATGAAAGGCAGGCCACCAATCTTGTCGTGACTCCCACTGCTCTTTAATCCAGTCTGAGTAACCCCTAAAACAAAAAAGCCACCTTAAGTATAATCAAAAACCAGAACATTTAAATTATTTTAAAATTCAAGTGTTTCTTTCACAATAGTAAAATGAATGAGAGCCAAAGAGGACTGCCAAGAGCAAACAACAATTCTTTTAATTTTTCCTTCAGTAAGCAACTAATGACTGCAGATTGATAAAAATTACTATACATTGTTATTCTGAAGATTGACATGTTATGCCTACTACAATGCATGAAGCCAACAGATCTTTAGCGAAGAAACACAAAGTCAGAAAGATACTTTCAAGCTTCAGCCTAACAGAAGTAAATGAGAAACAGATATACAATGGCATGCAAAGGTTTGGGCACCCCGGTCAAAATTTCTGTTACTGTGAATAGCTAAGCGAGTAAAAAATGAACTGATTTCCAAAAGGCATAAAGTTAAGGATGACATATTTCTTTAATATTTTAAGATTACTTTTTTATTTCCATCTTTTAGTTTCAAAATAACAAAATAGGAAAAGGGCCTGAAGAAAAAGTTTGGGCAGCTTGCATAGTCAGTACTTAGTAACACCCTCTTTGGCAAGTATCACAGCTTGTCAACGCTTTCTGTAGCCAGCTAAGAGTCTTTCAATTCTTGTTTGGGGGATTTTCACCAATTCTTCCTTGCAAAAGGCTTCTAGTTCCGTGAGATTCTTGGGACGTCTTGTATGCACTGCTCTTTTGAGGTCTATCCACAGATTTTCAATGATGTTTAGGTCGGGGGACTGTGAGGGCCATGGCAAATCCTTCAACTTGTGCCTCTTGAGGTAGTCCATTGTGGATTTTGAGGTGTGTTTAGGTTCATTATCCTGTTGTAGAAGCCATTGTCTTTTCACCTTCAGCATTTTTACAGACAGTGTGATGTTTGCTTCTAGAATTTGTTGGTATTTAATTGAATTCATTCTTCCCTCTCCCAGTGAAATGTTCCCCATGCCACTGGCTGCAACACAAGCCCAATGCATGATTGATCCACCCCTGTGCTTAACAGTCAGAAAGGTGTCCTTTTCATGAAATTCTGCACCCTTTTTTCTCCAAACATACCTTTGCTCACTGCGGCCAAAAAGTTCTATTTTAACTTTATCAGTCCCTAGGATTTGTTTCTAAAATGCATCAGGCTTGTTTAGATGTTCCTTTGCAAACTTCTGACGCTGAATTTTGTGGTGAGGACACAGGAAAGATTTTCTTCTGATGACTCTTCCATGAAGGCCATATTTGTGCAGGTGTCACTGCACAGTAGAACAGTGCACCACCACTCCAGAGTCTGCTAAATCTTCCTGAAGGTCTTTTGCAGTCAAAAAGGAGTTTTGATTTGCCTTTCTTGCAATCCTACCAGCAGTTCTCTCGGAAAATTTTCTTGGTCTTCCAGACCTCAACTTGACCTCCACCGTTCCTGTTAACTGCCATTTCTTAATTACATTACGAACGGAGGAAATGGCTACCTGAAAATGCTTTGCTATCTTCTTATAGCCTTCTCCTGCTTTGTGTGCATCATTTATTTTAATTTTCAGAGTACTAGGCAGCTGCTTAGAGGAGCCCATGACTGCTGATTGTTGGGACAAGGTTTGAGTCGTCAGGGTATTTATAAAGCTTTGAAATTTGCATCATCTGGCCTTTCCTAACAATGACTGTGAATAAGCCATAACCCTGACAAGCTAATTAAGGACTGAGAGCTTGGTAAAAGTTATCTGAGAGCTCAAATCTCTTGGGGTGCTCAAACTTTTGCATGGTGCTCTTTTCCTTTTTTTCACTCTAAAATTGTGCAAAACAAAAATAATACACCAAATCTTGCTTAAAATGTTGAAAAGAATGTTTCACCTTTAACTTTATGACATTTGGCGATCAGTTCATCTTCTACTCACTTAACTATTCACAGCAAGAAATTTTGACCGGGGTGCCCAAACTTTTGCATGCCACTGTAACTGCAGAAAAGGTTATCTTTTCGTCTGCAAGAATATGACATACAAGATCAACTGCCAATTATACTAATCCATGCACAATATCACAAAATCTTTCGTATTGTTGTTTTAACGGAAAAGATTGAGTTTATTTTTCAAAGCAGCTGGCAGGACGTGACCCACCCAACCAACACACTTTTCGTCTCTCTTCCCTCCGGGACAAGGCCCAGGAGCTTGAAGACTCATACGGCCAGATTTGGGAACAGCTTCTTTCCAGCTGTGATAAGACTGCTGAACGAATCCTGACCCGGATCTGGGCCATACCCTCCAAATATCCAGACCTGCCTCTCGATTTTTTTGCACTACCTTACTTTCCCTTTTCCATTTTCTATTTATGATTTATAATTTAAATTTTTAATATTTACTATTGATTTATACTCCAGGGAGCACGAAGAGCAGAATCAAATATCACTATGATTGTACGCTCTAATATCAATTGTTTGGCGACAATAAAGTATAAGTTTCACTGCTGCATTGAAGCTGTAGAATGCACTCGGCCAAAGCTGCAAAAGTAGTCACCTCAAATGTGTAATTTAATTAACACTAATAAAATAGTTACAATCATGCTCCTACTTATCTGGTCATACTTACAATAGTTAACCCTCTAAAAAATTTGCTTCCCTGTAATACTTCATCCATTAGAGTGAATGTCTTGTGTAGTTCATCTAAAATTCCTAACAATCACCCTATTTCTTTTCTGACCCTCTTCATCCACTGTTTACATAGGTGTGCTGAAAGCCAAGGGTTGCAACAGCATATTACACAAGAATTTCAATTTTGGATTACTCAGGTTGGGTACCCCTTACCCAAAATTCCAAAATCAAAAAATCTTCAAAATCTGAATTTTTTTTGAGCTGGCATGACATGACAAACGGAAAATTCCACAAGGCACTAGGAAGATTCCCAGGCAATGCACAGATCTCTATAGATCAAACAGTTCTGAGAAGTGATCTCACACATCTAATGAACAGAAGTTAATGAAAAATAGGAAAACATTGCATAAAGTAGAAAATAAAGATATCAATTGTGTATTGAAAGAGTGGATCGTCAGCACTGGAAAAAAACTAGCACTACTTAGCGATATGCTGATCAAGAGATAAGCAGATCTCTTATGACAAAATGAAAATTGAAGGTAATTGTGAATATTCAGGTAGGTTGCAGAAATTGAACAAAAGGCAGAGCATTAATTTTTTAAGATTTGTGGTGATAAAGCACCTGCTGATCATGAAGCAGCAGAGAAATTCATTGATGAGTTTGCCAAGATTGCTGCTGATGAAAATCTAACATGCTGAAAGGCTGCATCAGTATGTAGGTGTAAGACAAAGTCTGCTTACCAGTAGCACATAAATTCAGAGTCAGAAATGATGGCAATCACAAGTTATCTCATTATATATTCCAAAATGAGAAAAAATCCAAAATCCAAAAACCTTCCCACCCCAAGCATTTCAGATAAGGAGTACTTAACCTATATAAAACTCCTTTGGATCCTGAATCCCTTACTATGCTTACCCACAAATTGCACTCGATACTTAATTTAACTCATTTGAAATATCAGATGCTGGACACAACACGATGGAAGGTGACTCGAGAACAGAAATATATTTGATGCACAGCAAGTTTTTCCACAGATGGCAGACAGATTTTAGACAGAAGTTGAGGAAGGAGTGAATCATCTCAAAGTCAGCCTTCATATTACTACCCAGAGGGCAGAACTCACCCAGCAGGATTAAGCTCAAAACACTGATGAACCATCTCCAAAGATCTAGCACTTCAAGATTTCACGCTTTTTAAGAAACAGATACAAGATCATTTGCAGCAATCAGGAAGTTTGTGTTTTTGATCTATTATTACTCTCTTAAGGCCCACAGCAGGGTCAATTATATGGCAATTTGCCAATTGAGAGAAGCTTATTGACTGAACTGACTGAAGTGAAAAATACTTGATGTTTTGCAAATGTACATACTGGGCTATAGCTTTCTTCATTTGCTTCATTAAACATTTCCATGTGCTGCAGTCTTCTTTCCACGTGGGGAAATCCAGCAGACAGAAGAGAACACTGAGGCCTTCCTTATGATGACAACTTTTTTCTGAAAAGAACAAAACTACATGAAGTAGGTCTGTGGTTGCACCCATGTTAGATTTCACTTAACAAGTTACATTTGGTATTGACTACCACCCGCTCTTTTACTCAGGTGATCAGGGCTTCAAGTCCTAGACACTTCAGTGCAGAGCAGACAGTGGCATTGCAAATAGTTTTGCTGCCTCACAGATCCAACAGCCCATGCCCAATCCTGATGTCCAGTGCTGTCCTTGGGGAGTTTGCATGTTCTCCCTGTGTGCTTTACCTCAGGAACTCCGGTTTCCTTCCACTTGTCAAAGAAGTGAGTTGGTTAACAACTTGTCTACTACAAATTTGCCCTGGAATGGGTGAGTGGGACAAACTCTGGGAGCAGTTGATGGATATAAGAAAGAGAAAAAAGTAAGGCAATGAATTGATGCAATTTCTCTTTGAGCCAGTATGGTCTTGATGGGCTGAATGCCTCCCTCTCCAACATCACAAGGAGATATGAATAAGACATTAAAATTGAGCTATTTTACAAAATACTGAATTACAATATTCAAATAAGTTTCCTTAAAATATGAATGGACTTCAGGGAATTGAGTTATGAAAAACAGCGTAAAAGCAGAAAATGGTGTTAATGTGTCAAAAATCAGATTTGTCATCTTCAGAAGGTTCTATGCTCAGGTTCTGTTACTATTCCATATTTTTTGCTGGGTGCTCTGGTCATCACCCTTTACTCAGACAACAGCATCTGAAGTAAGCCATCCTACTTTTGATTCATTTACCGTGAGTGGGACCAGACTGTACAAATGCCAGTTGTTATCCCTGGTAAATAACATTGACTGCATTTGAAAAATTACTCCCTGGCTGTATAATGCAATGCAGGATTTAGTGAATTTATAAAAATAGACCATTTCTGTACACAGAACATTTGAACAGTGATCAACATTGTAAGCTAAACCCAATTCCATTTGCACTACCCTGATAAATTGCCTCAGCCAATCCCACTTCAGCAGATAATACTCCAATGGTGTTTAATAACCATGAAGAGAAAAAAAAGATATGACGTCTACTTACTTGACTTCAGGAGCAGGGAATTAAATTCCAACATGAGTTCATGAGAAGGAACCAGATGATACAACACCTGGAAAGTCAACAAAAAACATTCAGCAAACCTGTCAGTTTTGGCTTTTCATTATGACTGCGAAAGGATGAGAAATCAAATAGGTTTAGGTTGCAGGGAAGGAGAATGATGGAGAGACTAAAAACGAATGAATGTCTGATTTGTTAATAGCTTTGAGAGAATAAATGATTACTTCTCAATGAACATAGAACTCTATAGTCAATACACTTCACAGAAATGGCCAAATCCAATGAATGATCAGGAAAGACAATAAACTGCTAGCTATTCACTCAAGTAAATTATCCAGGTCCTTGGGTAAGGGATGTTCAGGCAGAAAAGAAGTGGAGATATCATGGGCTGGGTCATTCCCAGTGCTGTTCACTGCCTGAACTCACCAGCCCCCTTACCCGATGACAGTACTTACCTTTGTGATTCCATGGGATCAATTGCCTCCAGGCCTGGATTCCTTGGCTGTCTTGTAAAGCTGAGTGGAGGGGGAGCCACAATATGGCCTGAATTTTACAGATTCTGAGACCTTGAGTCCAGAACCCACTAATTATTTATTTTTTTTTAAATTTTTTTTATTTTATGGCTGGTTACCCAATTAAACACCTTTCAGGACATCCAATCTCTCAGGATCTTTGCTGCTGCATTCAGTAATGGTTCCAGTAATAGCGTTCTAAACACATGATGTAGATACTAGAAATCTTCAGCAATACACATGAAATGCTGGAAGAACGCAGCAAGAATAGATCGAGGGGAATAAACAACCAATATTGAGGCAGAGAGACAGGAACTGAGATGTGTCTCTGCCGCATCTTTTCTCAAGATGAGTCTTTCCAATGAAGAACACAAGATGTCCTCATTTTTCATTTCCACTGCAATAGATGCTGCCCTCTCCCATATCCCTCCCATTTCCCGCATATTCATCCTCACCTCATTCTCCTGCCGTCACAACAAGGATAGGGTTCCCGTTTTCCTTGCCTCCCTCCCCCAGAGCCTCTACATCCAGCACATCATTCTCCATAACTTGTGCCATCTCCAATAGGATCCTACCACCAAGCACATCATTCCCTACACGGTCCAATTTCAGTAGGAACTGCTCTCCAGGTGACTCCCTTGTTCTCTCATCCCTTCCCACTGATCTCCCTCCTCACACTTGTCCCTGCAAGCATGACAATTGCAGCACCTGCTCCTCCCTCGCCACTTCACCTCAGAGTCTGTCAGGGGCATCTGAACCTCCCAGTGCAACCTCCTCTACATTGTGAGACTCAATGCATATTGGGACTCCACTTCACTCTGTCTGCCACAAAAGGAAACTACCCATTTCAATTCAACTTCCCATCTGACATGCCTATCCACGTCTTCATTTACTGCCATGAAAAGGCCAAACTCAGTTTGGAGGAGCAACACCTCATATTCTATCTGGGCAGCCTCCAACCTGATGGCACAAACATCAAACGTCTGGTAACTTCTCCCCTTTCCTCCTCCCCCCCCCCCCCCCATTCCCATTCTGATTACCTTTTAACCCATTATCTTCTCCTCACCTGCCCATCACCTCCCTCTGGTTTCCCTCCTCCTTCCCTTTCTTCCTTGATCTATGTCCTCTCCAATTAGATTCATTCTTCTTTAGCCCTTTACCTCTTATACCTATCACCTCCCAGCTTCTTACTTCATCTCCCTCCCCCACCTTCTTATTCTGGCTTCTGAGTCCCCTGAATTTCCAGTCTTAATGAAGGTCTGAGCCTGAGAAATCAACCGTTTATTCCCCTCCATAGATGCTGCCTGATCTGATGAGTTCCTCCAGTATTCTGTGTGTGTTGCTCAGTAGCAGAGTTGCATCTGACCTGCACGTTGATGCTGATCTGTGAGATGCAACGGGTGAGCACAAAGTTTGGACATTAATGACCAGTGCATTCTTGTTAGCTGATGGTTCTTTAAGGAACTGCCAACTACATCCTGGCCCAATTAATCCAGCTGGCTTCAAATGCAGGCCTTCTAACACTGGCACAAGGAGACACAATAGTAAACCTCCAAAACTGAACAGGTGAACTATTTTAAGTAAATCCTAATTGTTAAAACAAAGGTAGCTTTACTGACCTGTTTTAACTTGTATACACAAGTACTTTCAGTCAGTGCTTGTAGTCCAAATAGGTCTATTGTCAATTTAAATCACCAAGTGGAGACCACCCCCCCCACCCCAATTCACAATCCTAGGACTTAAATTTTGCAGAATTTCTTGTTCTGTATGAACTTATCATTCCACACACAAGAGTAAAGAACTACAAGCAATTATCCCTGTCCTGTCCTCTATTGCCGATGTAGTGGCCAGAGCTCTGAATGCAAGTAGAAGAGGCTAAAGACAGTGCTTAAAAGTTCACAGGCAAGTACTGTACATGGATGAACAGGAGACAGCATTGACTCAACACAAAACCTGTGACAAAGAGGAAGTATTGTTTCTATGCCAGAAGAGAACAAACTCAGAGTACAATCTAGAGGTAAAATAAATCACTGCTAATATTGAACTACAGCAAAGACTTTGGATACACGACTCTTACCCTCAGTACTTTCAACAGCTTCTTAGGTGAGCTATCGTGTCTCTTCAGGAACTCGTATAAATATACATGAGCATTTGGATTTGGAGGGAATCTGCTGTCATAAGCATAATCATTCAGCACTTTTAGGGCTTCCTCAAATCCATCATAGAAGTCAAGCAGCTGAAATAAAAAGCAACATGTTATTGAGTGTTTATGAATAATGCACTTTCTGTAGATATTCAATTCCAAGTAAAGATACATCAGCCAAATGTCAGCTCATGAACATTTCATAATTGTTCTTGACAAGGTAACATTCACCTAACCAGTTGAGTAATCTGGTTCTGTTTGTGATGTAAAAGTGTTGCATATTTGGAAGGGAGACAGCCTACACTGAATATTCGACATCTCATAAAAGAACAATCAAGGTTGAGAATCTGTCAAAGAGATGGAGGGCAGAGACTCACCAGAGAGAATGTTCAAACGAACATCTCAAAATCAGGGATACATTTTCTCATGATTGTCAAACAAAATTAAATTACTCTTGGTTAGTGCAAACATTTGGCTGGCTACCCAAAATGGTATTGCAGTAGATTGAACTAGTTGGTTAAAAGTGATCTGCTTTCTGAACTTGACACCCAAAGGGCTGATCAACCCAAAGGTACATGGTCCATCAGATCAAAATAAAGCTGGCCAAACCCCTGTCAAAGTTGAATTTATTGTCGTATGCACAAGCACGCATGGGTGCAATGAGAAAAATTACTTTCAGCAGCATCACAGGCTCATCATCAGATACACAACGATCACAAGAATAAGCATAAGTTATGCACATTTTTTTTACAAGAAACAATCAGAATAAATGAACATATAGTCCATTGTACTGAGAAGTAGACATCATGTTACTATACTGAGATAGTGATTAAGGTTGTGCAGATTGAACCAAATAATTTAATGGAAATGGTTAATTAGAGGTCAGTCAATATTGCTTGTTCTTTGGCTCAACCCTACACTAAAATAAAACAAAAATGTCTTCCCCATTTTCTATTTTGCTAGGTTGACATAGAAGAAAGATGGACAAATTTATTGATAATGAAAATCTAAAACAACTGTAGATGCTGGAAATCCAAATTAAAACCAAAATGCTGGGAAGACTCAGCAATCACAGAGCTTCTTTAAAAAAGGAAACACAGTTAATGTTACAGGTCCAAGACCCTTCATCAACTCAAGACAGAATTCAGAAAGTTAGATAGGAAGCTGAGAAGCAGGACCTCCAGGGTAGTAATCTCAGAATTGCTGCCTGTGCCATGTGCTAGCGAGCGCAAGAATAGCACAATCAGGCATATTAATGTGTGGCTGAGAGACTGGTGTAGGGAGCAGGGTTTCAGATTCCTGAATCACTGGGGCCTCTTCTGGGGGAGATACAACCTGTACAAAGAGGACAGGTTACACCTGAACCCAAAGGGGTCCAATAACCTAGCGGGCACATTTAATAGAGCTGTTAGGGAGGGTTTAAACTAATTTGGCAGGGGAATGGGAACCAGAGTGATAGGATTGAGGAAGGGGAAAACAGAAATAAATCAAAGATAGCATGCAACAGAGATTATAGAAAGAACAGGAAGGAGATGAGGCTTAAACAAAGCCAGTGGCATGAGTTACAGGGCAATAGAGGTGTGGTGCAGTTAAAACAGAAAGCAACAAATACTGGACTGAGAGTGTTGTATTTGAATGCACGCAGCATAAAGAATAAAATGGACGATCTTGAAATTCAGCTACAGATTGGCAAATATGACGTTGTGGCCATCTCTGAAACTTAACTAAAGGATGGCTGCCATTGGGAGCTGAAGGTCCAAAGATATACGGTAGATATCAGAAAGATAAGTTAGTAGGCAAACGGGGTGGTGTGGCTCTGTGTACAAGAAATAATATTAAATCATTAGAAAGAGATGATATGGGATTGAAGGTGTAGAGTCTCTATGGGTTGTGTTAAGAAATGGCAAGGGTAAAAGGACCCTAATGGCAGTTGTCTACAGGCCTCCAAACAGAAACCGGGATGTGGATTACAAATTACTGCAGGAGATAGAAAAGGCATGTCAGAAAGGCAATGTCATGATAATCGTTGGGGATTTTAACATGAAAGTGGATTTGGAAAACCAGGCCAGTACTGGACCTGAAGAGAGAGAATTTGTAGAATGTCTAAGGGATGGGTTTTTGGAACAGCTTGTGGTCGAGCCCACTAGGGGATTCGCTGTGCTGGATTGGGTGTTGTGCAGTGATCTGGAGGTGATAAGAGAGCTTAAGCTTAAGGAATCCTTAGGGAATAGTAATCCAATATGATCGAGTTCACATTGAAATTTGAGGGGGAAAAAATCCAATGTGTCAGTATTTCATATTTCAGTGGAATAAACGAAATTACAATGGCATGAGAGGCTGTGTACATACATCTATTAATGCTTCTGGACACATCTTCAGTGATGTTCCTGGAATCATCGGGTGTTTCGGGTCTTTCAACATCATACAACCTCCTCCAGGTGACCCAGCTGGGGCTGATCAGACCCCAGCTTGTGTCCAGGTGGCTAGCTACAGTGGAATAAAGGAAATTACAATGGCATGAGAGGGAACTGGCCGAAGTTGGCTGGAAAGGCACATTTGCAAGGACAGCAGAGCAGCAATGGCTGGAATTTCTGCAAAAAACTGAGGGAAGTGCATAACAGATATATTCCATATATGAAGAAATTTTCAAAGGGAAGAAGGACACTACCATGAAAGTCAGAGCCAAAGTAAAAGCAAAAGAGAGGGCATATATGGAAGCCAGAGCTAGTGGGAAGATAGAGGATTAGGAAGCTTTTAAAAACTTGCAGGAGGAAACTCAGAAGGTCATTAGGAAGGAAAACATGAATTATGAAAGGAAGCTGGCAACTAATATCAAAGAAGATACTAAAAGCTTTTTTAAGTATATAAAGGGTAAAAGAGAGTTGAGGGTAGATATACGACCAATAGAAAATGACGCTGGAGATATTGCAATGAGGGACACAGAGATGGCAGAGGAACTGAATGAGTATTTTTCATTTTCTTTACAGTGGAAGACATTTGCAGCATACTGGACATTCAAGAGTGTCAGGGAAGTGAAGTAACTATATACTACTAAAAATCTCATGCTCTGTTTGTCTGTTTGTGACCTCCAAGTAGCACAAACAGTGCATTACAGCGGCACTATTTTTGGCTAAATTGACTTAAAATGCGCTAACTTACAGAATGCAGGCAGAGTTCAGGGTTATATATTCATATAAAATTGCTCACTCGCCAAAATCAACAGCCCCACTTTCACCCGAGAGCCGATGTCAGCCATGATGGAAACCGCGACGCGACACCATGACGCATGCACGCGGCCAGCCTCAGAAGCGACTCACGATGCTCACAGCAGTGACACCAACCGGAGCAAAAGGGCAAAGCAGTTCTATTTCGAGCGGTCACATTTTGCTAATCACCATCAGCATGTGCAGGATTGGGACAGATCAAACTGAGATCCATCAATAAGAGATAATTAAGTCTTATTGTAATGACGTACATCGAGACACCCATCAAACCCTTTGCTGCAGTCAAAGGACAGCGGTGACTATATCACGTCCATTAGGAGAGTGCCAACCACATCATCAAGAATAATCAGCGTCCTGGAGGCTTTGGAGTTACTGCTTCGTGTCTTCTTTCCAGCATTAGCGTAAGAAAAATACGGTCAGCCTAATTATGCCGCGTGGAAAGAGAAGGGGGACGTTATGTCAAACGATGACACCAAACATCGTCAGGAGGCAGCAAGGAGAGGGAGAGGACAAGAACCCAGGGCCGCACAACTCCAGGATCAAAGAATCAGGACAAAAAAGATGAGAGAAGAAGAGAGAGCAGGAGAGGCATGCACGTCTCCAAAATGACAACAGGCACAGGAGGAGGAGAGACGAAGAGACAAAGGAGCTGAGAAATGCACGTCTCCAGGATCAGAGACAAAGAACAAACGGCAGAAGAGATGAAGAGACAGGGGATGAAAGGGCTGCATTTCTCCAGAATGACAAAAACAGGCACAGGAGGAGGGGAGAGGAAGAGACACAGAGAAATGCACATCTCCAAGATCAGAGACAAAGAATAAACAGTAGAAGAGATGAAGAGACAGGGGATGAAAGGACTGCACGTCTCCAGAATGACAACGAGAGGCACAAGGGTGGCAGATCAACCAGAAATGATGCCATCAAAAGTGTCCTTCGTTAAATGAGGAGGAGCTATATTTGCCTTGCCACGCGTCGTTCATCTTTAATAAACTGAGGTTTTCCTCTTCAATTTCCAAAGCAAAGCGATACCAATAGCATTAAGAAAAATTTAATGGTCATTCTGGTCACATCAGACTGCACTACCCTTCTCTCAAAGGGTGCCCCGACTGGTCACCCCGTTGTCTAGATACAGTGAAAATTACGACTGAGAAGGTGCTCAGGAAAGCTTAATGGTCTGAGAGTGGATAAATCTCCTGCAGCTGATGGAATGCACCCTTCAGTTCTGAAAGAAGTAGCTGGAGAGATTGCAGAGGGATTAACAATGATCTTTCAAGAATCGATAGATTCTGGCATTGTACTGGATGACTGAAAATTGCAAATGTTACTCTGCTATTTAAGAAGGGTGGGGGGCAGCAGAAAGGAAATCATAGACCTGTTAGCCTGACATCGGTGGTTGGGAAGTTGTTGCAATCGATTGTTAGGGATGAGGTTACGGAGTACCTGGAGGCACATGACAAGATAGGCCAAAGCCAGCATGGTTTCCTGAAAGAAAAATCCTGTCTGACTAACCTACTGCAATTTTTGAGGAAATTACAAGCAACGTAGACAAAGGAGATATAGTAGACGTGGTGTATTTGGATTTTCAGAAGGCCTTTGACTACGTGCCGCACATGAGGCTGCTTAGCAAGATAAGAGCCCATGGAATTACAGGGAAGTTACTAGCATGGGCGGAGCATTGGCTGGTCAGCAGAAAACAGAGAGTGGGAATAAAGGGATCCTATTCTGGCTGGCTGGCAGTTACCAGGGGAGTTCCACAGGGGTCAGTGTTGGGACTGCTGCTTTTCACGATGTATGTCAAAGATTTGGACCACGGTATTAATGGATTTGTGGCTAAATTTGCTGAAGATACAAAGATAGGTGGAGGAGCAGATAGTGTTGAGGAAACAGAGAGCTTGAAATAGTTTAGGGGAATGGGAAAAGAAGTGGCAAATGAAATACAATGTTGGAAAGTGTATGGTCATGCACTTTGGTGGAAGAAATAAACAGGCAGTCTATTAGTTAGATGGGAAGAGAATTCAAAATGCAGAGATGCAAAGGGACTTGGCAATCCTTGTGCAAGATACCCTAAAGGTTAACCTCAGGGTGAGTGGGTTGTGAAGGCGGCGAATGCAATGTTGGCATTCATTCCTAGAGGTATAGAATATAAGAGCAAGGATGTGATGTTGAGGCTCTATAAGGCACTTGTGAAACCATACTTACAGAGTATTGTGTGCAGTTTTGGGCTCCTTATTTCAGAAAGGATATACTGACATTGGAGTGGGTTCAGAGAAGGTTCGCAAGAGTGATTCCAAGAATGAAAGGGTTACCGCAAGAGTGATTCCAAGAATGAAAGGAACATCTGGCAGCTCTTGAGCTGTATTCCCTGGAGTTCAGGAGAATGAGGGGGATCTCATAGAAACATTCCGAATGTTAAAAGGTTCCAAACAGATTAGATATGGCAAAGTTATTTCCCATGGTATGGGAGTCTTGGACAAGATGGCACGACTTTGGGATTGAAGGACGTCCATTTAGAACAGAGACTTGGAGAAATTACTTTAGTCAGAGGGTGGTAAACTGTGGAACTTGTTGCCACAAGCAGCTGGGGAGACCAAGTCATTGGGTGTAATTAAGGCAGAGATAGATAGGTTATTGATTAGCCAGGGCATTCAAGGGTATGGGGTGAAGGCAGGGGACTGGGGATGACTGGAAGAATTGGATCAGCCCACAATTGAATGGTGGAGCAGACTCGATGGGCTGAATGGCCTACTTCTACTCCTATATCTTATGGTTTATGGAAAAAATATGGAAAAAAAAATCACTTGGCTTTCCAAGGTGTCACACTTGACTGTTTTGGTATATCAGGAGCGCCATCTAGTGGTCACACACCAAAGTTTGCATTCAAAGTTCTCTCCTTCAAATTAACTAAATTTAATTGATAAAAAAATACACATTTCCTGTCCTTTCCTTGTACCTACATTCACTTTATTTCAAGTCGTATCAGTAAAACAGATTCTTTCAAGCACCAGTAAGTCTACTAGTATATGACTGAAGCCAAAAACATACAAACGTTTGTACTTCCATTTATTTAACACATTTTCTGACCCTAGGATGGCTCAAAAGATTTCACGCTCTGTGACATTCTTTCTGTGACCCAGAGAAATGTGATAGCCAATTTGTACACAGCAATACCTAAAACATTCAAAACGTTTGGTGTCTAACAGAACCAAGTGACTAAAAACAAACTGTCTGCTAGAGGAACTCAGTGGGTCGAGCAGCACCAGTTGGAGAGGGGAGGAGTGGGAACAATTTTTGATGTTTTAGATCAAAGTTAATCAGATTACTTGTGACAACAGATTCCACCATCTACTATCTCACGTGTCTGCAAATTTACTCATTTCAAAATTTGTATTTAACCTTTAGAAAGCGATACCGAGAAAATAGTAAAATCCTTGCAATCCTGTTAAGATTTTGTGAAGTTCTAGCTTAAACACCTAAACATGCTAAAACTTACATTGATGTAGCCGAGTATAAAGGGATCCCACACACCAGGGCTTTGGACAGCATCATGCAGGCCGATTGAAGCTTGTCGGAAATACTTGTGCATTTCTTGTGCTGTACTTGAATCGACTGCATCATTAGCTAGGTTTAGAGTAGACATTATTATTTCTTTGGCTGGGGAGGAGGGAGTAAACAACTAGGATTTATATAGCACTTTAAACACAAACATTACTTTCCAGATAAAACACACTGGGCCTTTGGATGAGGTGCACATGTCTGAGGAAAGGAGAAGCATTTAGGGATAGATACCTATGCAACTCTGAGGACGGTGTGAGGATGGGAGGAGAAGACATTAGTACAAATCTTAGAAGTCAAGTGTGAATGAGCTGTACAACAAGACAGGAGAAGAGCATGGTCAATGCATCAGAGTTGAGGAGTGGACAAGCAAGATGTTGAGTTGTCATTAAATATTATGTGTAACACTGATCAGGATTGGAACACTACACTGACAAGTATGGGGTTATTGCAGTTCCAGTGAATAACATAAACACATCAGAAGAAAGAAAAGACATTTTGCTTTAGGGGTGTTCAAATTTAAAATTCTCAAATGGGGCAGGCAACATTTTCTCATTTAAGTAATCACAAGAGCCAGTAAGTCTCATGGGACTCCAGAATTTAACTCAGTTTTGCATTATTTGCTAATTGACATGCAAGAACTGTTGACTGCAGCAAGCAACAGCCTCTGCAGTATTGCCCTAGAACCAGGGAAACAGTAACCGTCCCACCTCTGGCTCAGGTATGGGTGGAGTTCTCTTTATTATACTGGCTGCTTTACCAAGGTAGGGAGAAGTATAGACAGAATCTGGGCATGGGGAGGGCTGCATTTTCCATAACACGTTTAGCAATGTCCACCACTCGGCAGTTTCTTGCAGTCATAGGCAGGGCTGTTGCCATAGCAAGCCAGTGCATTGATCAGAATTGGTGAGGCTCCAAGGTGGACATGTAAAGTTTCCTTAGCCTTCTGAGGAAGTAGAAGCATTGATGAGCTTTCTTGGCCACGGTATCAACGTGGTTGGACCAGGCCAGACTATTGGCGATGTTGACTCCTATGATCATGAAGTTCTCAACCCTCTCAAGTTCAGCACTGTTGATGTAAACAGGAACAAGTGCACTAGCCCATTCCTGACATCAAAGATGAACTTCCTGCTTTGCTGACATTGAGGGAAAGGTTGTTGTCATGACACCATGTCACTAGATCCCTTTCTTCCTCCTGCACTCTGACTCATTATTTGAGATATGGCCAACTACGGTGGTATTATCTGCAAACTTCATTGCCAGCCAGCACTCAACCTGGATTGCTACAGTACCTAAGGCAGGCAGAATGTTACTTAAGGCCTGCTATTCCGTAGGACTAGAGCACAAAACTGCACACTTAATTCTCCCAAACACGAACGTTTGTAAAAATTTAATTGCTGCATTTGTTGCCAATGCAAACTCCAACTACAGGATGACTTGTTACTCCATCATATCCATACAGAACAAAGCACGGCTCACAGTCATCACTCACCCCTTTCATCAACAGCACGATTCTTTTTAGCCCACGTGTAGTAATCAAGCAATGCCCTGTAACCTTGGATGAGTTTAAGTACTTCTTGCTGAGTTGCTGATTTTTCTCCATATCGCCATGTTTCAGCGACAGACAATTCCCTGTAGGCTTCATCTGTCTTTCCGTTACACAGTAGGTGAATTGCATGCTCCAAGCAGGCCTTAGGATAGAATGTAAAGCAGCATTTACAGATGGTACCATGCAGCAGGACAGGCTTGTCACCCAAATATACGCCAATGCACTGGATGTCTCAATGCAGTCTATCACGACCAAACCAGGGTCATTTAATGCCCAAGTACTGATTTATTTAATGCTCACATTAAATAAATACAACTGAAATAAGCCTCAGAGTATATTGAGCCCATGAGTCTAATTCCCAAAAAAAAGGCATTAAGGAAGACTTCTACCATGAACTGTAAAAATACTAAACAAAAGCATTGTATGAAGCAAAACCAATTTGTGACACATACCATATAGGAAATTGTGTGCCAGGGATCTAATGATTTCATATTATAACAGCAGTATTTGTGCAACCAAGAAATATGTTACATTAATCTGAATTTTCTTGTTACCTTTAAGTAATATTTCACTCCAATGATTTTCATTTTCCTAGTGAAGGATTCAATGTCGTCCACAGAGCTGCTTGGATGATGCTGAAGGATTATGGCTCCCATCCTCCAAATTGCCTAAAATATCATCAGGGAGCACGTTAATTAAATACAAGCCTACAGATAAAATTCTCACTTTATGCAGAAGTCTTAATTTCAAAAACCAAAATCTTTAAAAACAGAAATTTCAAAAGATTGTCAGGGTAAGGCAGGACAGTACTACAGCCCCTCCAGCCGATCTAGTCCATACTAGCCTTGTCTTGCGCCTAGTCCCGTCTATCTGTACCCAGACTGTAGCTCTCCATATTTCTCTCTTCTCCATGTATCTATCCAAACTTCTCTTAAAAGTTACAAGTGAATGTTATCAATTCCACCGGCAGTTTGCTCCAGGCTGACACTATCCTCTGAGTGAAATTCTCCTCAGATTCCCCACAACTATTTCACCAGATTGCAATTTCAAATTGCTGCTTGATTTATTCTTATACAAACACAGACCAGGTACAAAGCTGGCTTACATTTTAAACTGCATAAACAATACTTTGTATCAACCATAAATTAGTATGAATGGTCAATCATCATTTCCTATGAATAGAACAAAAACTTCAAAAAGATTCCCCATTAGTATGACAAGATGAACACATTACAGAAGAGATGCAAGCCAGAAAACTAATATAGAGTGCCAGATTAACAGCTTTCTTTGAGATCAGTATGGTTACCATACCATACCCTAATGTGATTTTCCCACAGAAATGCTCGTCACAATTGTCATCAAGAGGCACGAACCGCAAATCATATGCAAAAATAATCTTAGTCGCCCCGGCACCACTACACCACACTATATACCCCATCCTATAATCAAAGTCAAATCAAGCCATATTTGCAGCAAATATTGACAGAATGGTGGTGTGCCACTCTACTGACAATCCAGCAATGCCTGAATGTCTAATCTTATCCGAGAACATCAACTTACTATTTTTTTAATAATGTGAAATTAACTTACAGGGCCAAGAGATTGTTGGATTGCGGCAAAAATCCTATTAACTTGCCAGTGATAATTTCAGAAAGAAAATGACTGCTCTAACTTATCTGCTTTACATGTGACTTTAGACCATCAGTAATGACTTAAAGTGCCTGATAAGCTGTTTAATTACTGGAGGCAGATAACAACACTTTGAAATGACTGCAGCTAATTAGGTTGTGCACGTTCCACAATGTTCCTGGTGCTCTTTACCTTACAAGCTGATCGTTGATTTCTAGGAGAGGTGTCCTCTAACATCTGGAAGTAGTTGGTCATCAGTTCGGCCGCCGTCTGCCAGTCATGATGCAATACAGCTTTGTGAATCCGTCTCAGACAGATTTTGGCTGTTCTTTGGAAGCCACTTTGTTTTCCATCTTTGAGATCTATATGTTGGAAATTTAGTCTTAAGAACTGTAGCATCCTTGTGAAAGGTTAACACAGAGCTTAGAACAGCAGAGCCATATTATTTTATTGCTGGAACCAACAATACTCTTCTAGCTAATATCAACTATATTTTATAAAGTAGCTTTTTACAAAAAGCCATTATTTATTGCATAATTAATTATTTTTAGGTCTCCAGATATTTTTGACATGTACTATCTTTAGTATAGTTTGCATTCTGAATTGAACAGGTAAAACACCACTGCACAGAGATCATACATTAACCCTTTTGCTGTGTTAGCCTCTCATCTTTTACACAGAATACAGTCCAACTTTGACTACAAAAAGCAATCAAATCTGTTAAGAGTCAGAACTGTGGCATTCACTTGCTTAGAATATTTTCAATCATATCGTATTGAATATGGAAAACAGAAAGCATCTTTTGTTACAGCTCCTCCCCAGGCTAGTGACAGCTGACTTGTGTGTAACCCATACATTACAAATATGTCTGGGGACCTGCGGGATGGATTTGCTGACCTCTGCATTTTCTGCCTTACAGGAATACCGTCCTGCTGAGAAATCAGAATGGCTGAGTTAAACATCTTGGTTGCTAAACCTTAGGTTGGCCTCTGCACTTAAACAAATTTTCAGGAGTTGCATATGCAACTTACGAACTATTTGGAAACCTGCTGTAACCTGCAGACAAAAAGCCTGTTTGGTGATCTTCAACAAAGTGTTGGAAATTTTCCATGTTTTTAATGTTATACCACCTACTTGCTTTATTGGTTAGCAAAGCAGTTTGTGATTTTTACCTAGTTGATCAGCTAAATTGTAACTAATATAGGTTGTCCTCAAATGTATGATTTCCTCACTATAGGAAGGATGTGGAAGCATTGGAAAGGGTACAGAGGGAGATTTACCAGGATGCTGCCTGGTTTAGAGAGTATGCATTATGATCAGAGATTAAGGGAGCTAGGGCTTTACTCTTTGGAGAGAAGGAGGATGAGAGGAGACATGATAGAGGTGTACAAGATAATAAGAGGAATAGATAGAGTGGATAGCCAGCGCCTCTTCCCCAGGGCACCACTGCTCGATACAAGAAGACATGGCTTTAAGATAAGGGGTGGGAAGTTCAAGGGGGATATTAGAGGAAGGTTTTTCACTCAGAGAGTGGTTGGTGCGTGGAATGCACTGCCTGAGTCAGTGTCGGAGGCAGATACACTATTTTAAGAGACTACTAGACAGGTATATGGAGGAATTTAAGGTGGGGGCTTATATGGGAGGCAGGGTTTGAGGGTCGGCACAACATTGTGGGCCAAAGGGCCTGTACTGTGCTGTACTATTCTATGTTCTATTAACTTCGTAGCTACAAGCAGAACTCCTCTCAATTGGCTTTTGAAATCAAAAGATTTTTATATAAATAAAAACTATCACCTACATGTCCAATAAAAGTGTTACAATGGACACCATTGGATCTCACACACACTGCTTCATACTACTCACACCTCAGTGGACGCTCTGGTCCAAATACAAAACCTGCACGCTCCAATTTTTGGAGCAACTCACACGACATGCTGGAGGAATTCAACAGGCCAGGCAGCATCTATGGAAAAGAATGCGATCGATGTTCAGGCCAAGACCGGATAAAGACTGTCTTTTCCACGGATGCTGCCTGGCCAGCTGAGCTCCTCAGCATTTTGTGCGTGTTGCTTAGATTTCCAGCATCTGCAGATCTTCTCATGTTTCCAATATTTGGAGCTGCACTCATTCAAACAAGCAAACAAAATTCCATCAGACTCCTGACTCAAGCCTTGCACATGGTAAGCAACTTTAAGAAATCAGCGAGAGGCTTTGTCACTGAAAAATCATAGCGGATTCAGGTCTATCTTGTGAACCACAGACACCATTTCCCTGATCAAAAGCAGCCTACATGTCTAGCAATGTTTGCATTATTTATACTTCAAGATGTCTATCATGGAAAAACCGGTTTATCACATTCAGCAAAATTATTTTGAACAATTTTTCCATATCCCTTTAATCACAGGTACTGTTGTCTACTGATGCTCCTACACGTAGCCCCTTCTAATTAAGTGGACATGTAATAAAATTATTAAGAGACAATATATAAATAGCTTACTGAGATGGACATACTTTGAAATTGAAGTACACTTGTAGGCAGGTGCAAATGGATTTCCGGAAGGGAACTGCTGGTCCAAGTTTGTTCCATATTAAGGGAATGATCATTTTCTGCCATTAACTGTTCTATCTCATCATTCATCTTCAACTTATCAATGTGAAGTTAAAATAACCTGGAAATTAGACACTGTATTTAAGGAGGCAGGAACTCAATGTCATAATATAAAGACAATAATATTCAGCATAAAGCAGGATCAAAAATTTTCCTGAATTCACATTAAAATGACCCAATGGAATATTTACTGTAACATAAACAAATGTTCATATTGATTAGTCTATAGATTGAAATCAGTTTTGGAAGGAAGAAAACAATATGCAGAAATGTACATGACTATTTAGGTTAGTATGCATCACTGAAACCACAACACCCTCACACCTCTCCCAAATATGATGTGCAATCCAAAAGTGCCCCTTACGCTGGCATTCTGGCTTGTGTGCAGAGGATTCGCCACACCCAATGAATAGCAAGGCCATGCTACTAAACACAAATCAAAAGCCTAGCTGTTCTAGCAGTATTACTTGGGCTCCTGTTGCATGTTAGGTACCATCAGATACCTCGCAGGGTATCCCTGGGAGGGCAGGAAGCCACACTTATCCGAACTCTTCAATTCATTGAGTGTCCACCCGCAAGTCCAAGTTAGGGGCTGATAACGAATGCTGGAATTGTTTAGAGAATGGTGGTACAACTGGCAAAGAACTAATAATTCTAGGTTCACAGCTTACGCAATAAAACAGCAATAAAATATTTGCATGGTTATTTAGAATGAAAATTAAATGAGAAGAGCAAAAACTGCACTCTTAACCCTTCAGTGTTGTTCCATTTCCTTCTGTGCGTCCAGTGGGCTGAAGGGAAAGCACCAATGTTTAATGGTGTTCCGCAGGGTTCGGTACTGGGACCACTTCTTTTCACACTATATGATGTCAATGATTTGGATGACAGAATTGATGGCTTTGTGGCCAAGTGTTGAGGAAGCAGGGATTTTGCAAAAGGGCTTAGACAAACTGGGCAAAGAAGTGGCAGATGGAATATAGTGTAGAGAAGTGTATGGTCATGCAATTTGGTAGAAGGAATAAAGGCATGTGGACTATTTTCTAAATAGGGAGAAAAATCGGAGGTGCAAAGGGACGGGAGGCCTTGTGCAGGATTCGCTAAAGATTAATTTGCAGGTTGAATCAGTGGTGAGGAAGGCAAATGCAATGTTAGCATTCTTTTCAAAAGTATTAGAATACAAGTGCAAGGATGTAATACCCAGGCTTTATAAGGCATTGGTCAGACTGCACTTGAAGTACTGAGAGCAGTTTTGTGCCTCTTACCTAAGACGAGATGTGCTAGCACTGGAGAGGGTCCAACGGTGGTGCACGAGAATTATTCTCAGAATGAAATGGTTAACATACGGTGGCTCAGTGTCTGCACTCGCTGGAGGATGGAAGAATGGGGTGTGGATTTCACTGAAACCCATCGACAATTGAAAGGCCTACATAAAAGGTGGTGCACGAGAATTATTCTCAGAATGAAATGGTTAACATACGGTGGTTCAGTGTCTGCACTCGCTGGAGGATGGAAGAATGGGGTGTGGATTTTACTGAAACCCATCGACAATTGAAAGGCCTACATAAAAGGGATGTGGAAAGAATGTTTCTTATAGTGGGCGAGTCCAGGATCAGAGGGCACAACCTCAAAATAGAGGGACGTCCATTAAGAACAGAGTTGAGGAGTAATTTCTTTAGCCAGAGGATGCGGAATCTGTGGAACCGATCGTCACAGGCAGCTATGGAGGCCACATCATTGAGTCCCTGTTACAGTTCACAAGAGGGGACAAGCAGAGCAATGCCTTCCACTTATTCTACCTCCCACAACACTAGAAAGCCTGCTGAAAATGTAAACTGGATCCCTGGGTACAAACTGAACCTACTAACTTCAAAGTAGGCTGAAAACATCAAATACCACAAAAACACTGAAGTAGTAATGTAGTCCATCAATAGACTTGATAGTTCTATTTTAACTTCATCAGTCCACAGGACTTGTTTCCAAAATGCATCAGGCTTGTTTCGATGTTCCTTTGAACCTTTTGAATGGAACTTTTTGGCTGCAATGAGCAAAGGTATGTTTGGAGAAAAAAGGGTGCAGAATTTCATGAAAAGAACCCCTCTCCAACTGTTAAGCATGGGGGTGGATCGATCATGCTTTGGGCTTGTGTTGCAGCCAGTGGCATGGGGAACATTTACTGGTAGAGGGAAGAATGAATTCAATTAAATACCAGCAAATTCTGGAAGCAAACATCACACTGTCTGTAAAAAAGCTGGAGAATAAAGAAGATGGTTTCTACAACAGGATAATGAACCTAAACACACCTCAAAATCCACAATGGACTACCTCAAGAGGCACAAGCTGAAGGTTTTGCCATGGCCTTCACAGTCCCTTGACCTAAACATCATCGAAAATCTGTGATAGACCTCAAAAGAGCAGTGTATGCAAGGCGGCCCAAGAATCTCACAGAACTAGAAGCCTTTTGCAAGGAAGAATGGGTGAAAATCCCCCAAACAAGAATTGAAAGACTCTTACACAAGGAAATCTGCAGATACTGGAATTTCATGCAACACACATAAAAGTTGCTGGTGAACACAGTAGGCCAGGCAGCATCTCTGGGAAGAGGTACAGTCGACGTTTAGGGCCGAGACCCTTCGTCAGGACTAACTTAAAGAAGAGCTAGTAAGAGATTTGAAAGTTGGAGAGGGAGTGGGGAGATCCGAAATGATAGGAAAAGACAGGAGGGGCAGGGATGGAGCCAAGAGCTGGACAGTTGATTGGCAAAAGGGATATGAGGTCTGGGATAGGGACGCCAAACACCTCCTCATGGCGGAGAGGGTCGCCTTCAGAGCTTGACGGCAGAAGCGACCAGAGGCAGAGTCAATAAAATGTTTAAAGACACTTAGCTGGCTGCAAAAAGCATTTTACAAGCTGTGATACTTGCCAAAGGGGGTGTTACTAAGTACTGACCATGCAGGGTGCCCGAACTTTTGCTTCGGGCCCTTTTCCTTTTTTGTTATTTTGAAACTGTAAAAGATGGAAAAAAAATGTTTTCTTGCTTAAAATATTAAAGAAATGTGTCATCTTTAACTTTAGGTCTTTTGGAAATCAGTTAATCTTTTACTCGCTTAGCTATTCACACTAACAGAAATTTTGACTGGGGTGCCCAAACTTTTGCATGCCATTGTACGTGAAGTTAAGACGCCGACGTTAACTAAACTTCCAGGCGCTGTTAATTTGTAAAGAACTTTCACAACCTCAGGTTTACCCAAGGCGTCACACAAACGCTGTATTAACAAATATCTTTCCATTTAACACTTTGCAGAGCGCTATTTGCAATAGATTCAGAATAAAAGCGAAATCTCAATTGTAGTTTCCAAGGGGTTAACCTAAGTAAATCCTCGAAGAACTTACCGTATGTTAAAGTAGCGCTAAATCTAAGAGGATGTTTCGTAATCTACCAATTCCTCGCCAGCTCGAGAGCAAACAGAGCCACCGAAAATGCTCTCTCTTCCTCTCCAGCCTGCAGAGTTCCGATGTACGGTCTGCAATTACTTCCGGGATCACGGTACGCACTCAATTGTTGCTCTAAACTTTAGCAAGCACTTGGAGCCCACATCCTTTTCTTTGCTCATTAAGCAAAGCTAATGGTAACTCGAGCATTCATTGAATATTTTACCGCCCCTCCCAGTTCGTTACGTCCAAAGAGTAAACTAATTATGG
Organism: Mobula birostris; assembly: GCF_030028105.1. Lineage (NCBI taxonomy): Eukaryota > Metazoa > Chordata > Chondrichthyes > Myliobatiformes > Myliobatidae > Mobula > Mobula birostris. Next base: position 51,943,881 of record NC_092377.1, read on the forward strand.
GATCAGGGTTTATTTACTGTTTTGCCTTTCCGTACTTTGGCTGCATAGTCGCCATCTCATGTCTAATACATGTATCGTAGTTCTTACAGGGATAAAAACACGTCTTGAGAAGTAGACCGTTTATTTCCCTACAGAGATATTGCCGAGTTCCCCAGCATTTATTTTTGTGTGTTGCTAAAGATTAGACGTATTTATTAGACCAGAAATGTTAACAATATCTTTCCCCTCATAGATACTCTCATCAGTTGAGTTCCTCCAACAGAAGGCTAGGCTGTCGTGAGATAGGGGTATTTTAAATTGAACCATAGAAAAGCCACATGAAACACAAGGGATGGATCCTGGCTTGTTTACAAGAAAGAAAAATAGAATTTCACTAAAAAGAAGTGAAGTTATTTTAAAGGATTTTCACTTATATAGCGCCTAATATGAAAATGTCCTTCATTCAATGCAATTCTTTTGAGTGCAGTGACTACTCTTCTTCTTCCTCAGTTGTCATTGAAATCCGCTCCTTTAACGGCGAGCTCTTTGATGACTATGCAATCCTATCCTGGACCCACAAGCTCAATTGCAGGTGGGACATGCAGACATTCCACCTCACCCAGAAGTGCTGGGTGTCTCCCGCATATCAATAGTGGCTCCCTGATGCTCGGAAATTATACGCAATATCCTGGAAATAGATTTTTTTGAGAGGGAGAGGGAGAGCGAGCATCCTGATTGGTCTCTCTTCATGCTAAGAGTCGTCCCCAACCACCGGGCCGTGAGGAAACAATATGTTTTGGCGATATGAAACGATATGAGTCAGCTGCACCTTTCCTCATTTTCTGTCACCCACTGTTGAACTTTAACGCACGCGAGGTCATCAGTGACCCAAGACGTGCAAAGGAATGGGTCCGTGACCCATTTGTGAATGTCCCCGGTGAATCATCCGTGTCAGCGCGGGAAAAAGATCAACTCCTCGAGCTTGCAAATGATGGTGGGCTGAAAAGTATGTTTGACATAACATCTCTGCCGGCATTCTGGATCAAAATCAAGGCTAAATATCCTGAGATAGCCACGAAAGCACTGAAAACGAAGCTTCCATTTCCGACATATTTCTGCAATGCGGAGTTTTCTGCAATGAATGCAACGAAAACTAAATTGCGGAATAGACTGGACATTAGGAACCCCCTTCGTGTATCACTGTCTCCCATCACCCCTCGATAGGACCGTCTTGTTGCAGGAAAACAAGCCCAGAGCTCCCACTGATTCAGCGATATTGGTGTGTTGCAATGATTTTATATGTTCATACAAGGAAAATATGCGCTGTGTGTTTAATATCCAAACGTTACTTAAAATGTTATAATGCTATTGACTTATAAATGACTTATAATTCAGTGGTCCCCAACCTCCGGGCCACGAAGAATGCAGTGGTGGCCGGAACGCACCCAGCACATCTTTAAGAAAAAAACCGAAATAAACAAACTAATTAATTAGGTGCCGCCTGGCACGTAAATGTCAGCCCAGATCAGAGGCAATTGCCGATTGCGTCGTCTCTGATCTGGGCCGACATTTATGTGCAAAAAAGGTTGGGGACCCCTGATTTAAACTAGCTGGCTAGCTGCTAAGGAGCTACGCTATTGATGTCCTATGTGATGAGGCCAAACTCCCTGCAGACTTGCTTAAAGTTGTAATAGAATAAACATGATAATATAAGTACATATTTTAATATCACATTTGCTGGATATACCCAACTTGGTTTACAGATTATACAAAATCACTAAAGAAAGTATTACATGCACCCTGGGAGGTCGACGGGGGGGGGGGGGAGGATATGGGGTTGCGGAGGCGGGGGTGCTACCTCCCTGAAATGAGTTTTTGCAGGGTGGGATGTCTGGACATGTATATGCAGTAATGGTGGCAACCATGGCTGCATTTCTCTTGGCTCTCTTCCGCTGTCTTCTGGTTGTTCTTTCCATCTCCAGGATACGATCCCCATCCCTGCACAGCTATCGCCACATGGTACGATCAGCAGCAACATCCTCCAGGTCCTCAGGTCTGATCTTGCACTTTCTTAAAGCATTCTTCATCTGATCCTTATAGCGCGTTTTCGGCCCTCCAGCTGAGCGTCGACCATGATGTAGCTGGCTGTATAACACCCTGCGGGGTAGCCGACATGGGGGCATCCTTATCACGTGCCCCAACCACTGCAGGTGACGCTGGGTGATCATGGCCTCAATATTCCTGCAGTTGGTCTTTACAAGTATTTCAGTGTGAGGCACCCGCTCACGCCAGGTAATTCCCAGGATGCACTGGAAGCAGCTTATGTGGAAGCGCTCCAAGGACTTGATGTGACGGCTGTAGGTTACCCAAGCTCAAAGCTATAAAGGAGGGTGGTGACACAGACCGCTTGGTATAAGGCGACCTTTGTGAAGGGACGAAGGCTCCTGTTCTGGAAAACTCTATGCTGAAGTCTTCCAAAGGCAGCTGATGGCTACAACACTTAGCAAAGGCAAACAACTGATAGTACAACTCAGTACCACCCCTTTCTTCTCTTTCACTGCTCTCGTATACCCCATGAACTCTTTGGAGAAACCCAATCATATATATTTATTGCTTCCATTTTGCCACCATAGAAAGCTTACCATTTCTCTCAGTGCACTCTCCAATAAGGCCACCTCTGATTTCTTGTATTCTTCAATAAAACCTCCGCAAGCTTTCTACTTACTTCCGTCTACAAATCTGGAAAGAAAACTTTCTCACAACTCAGTTATAGGACACATTAGATTTTCTGAATGGCAAGTCTCAAATATCATGAGGATTTGTTACTGTTCTTTCACCTTTATTTCTTGACCCTGGTAAAATATGTAATCTCTAACCTTCAGCCTTCTTCTTACAGTATCTCCATCTTCATTTCCTTAAATCCAAGGGATGCAATATCCCTTGCTGTTTTCCCCTCTATACCACAGGTAACGTGCATGGTGAAATGACTTTCCCTCAGCTCTGTTAATCCTTCTACTAACTATTTCAAAGCCCCACCCTCCGTCTTAATCCATATAGTGCTGTAGAGTCACCCAGCAGTTGAAACAAGCACTTTGATTCAACTGGTCCATACTAACCACGGTGCCCATCCAAGACAGTCCTGTTTGTCAGTATACCCAGTCCCATTTACTAAGAGAAATAGATTATTTTTAGCAACTCTATCCAGGTCCGTCATACTTCTTTACCACTTAATTATTACAGTGTAGAAATTTGTCAATAAGACAAGTGAGAGTCATTTCATGTGTTTAACAAAAACCTCAGCCCTTTCCTTGCATTACAAACAGACCAAAAGCAGTTGCCTTACACTGACGTTACTATATCATACACCATCGCTCAAAGTGAACACGACAAATCAATGATGGTGTCTGTGAATTATGTAGGATAGTTTCTATAATGAACAATACGTGTCATCTGTCACCCATTACATTACCTGACAGAGGCACCACCACCCTCCCCCCACCCCCCCCCCGACCTCTAGAACTGATCGAAACTGGCATTGTGAGTCTGTCTGGAGTTCGTACGAGCCACCCAGCTCGGGTCCTATGTGCCTTGGTTGGCATAACAGCATGTGCCTTTCACTCTTCCAGGGGTGTGCTGAAATGTACTTGGTCATGTTGTGATGCAGGGGGTATGGCAGTGGTACCATCCAGGATGAGGTGGGCCAGTTTAAGGTGATCTACAGAAATACATTCAGGTTTATCCTTCTTACCTGCAATAAAGTCTTTTTGCCCCCTTCCAAAACATGGAATGGACCATCATAAGGGAGCTTAAGGTGGTGTTAACATGACCATGCTGGACAAAAACGAACAAGGTAGAACGTAGGTCAAGTGGAACTCAAGAATGCTGTAGGCCATGATGGGAGGTAGGAATAGGTACAAAGGAATTTAATCTACTGAGGAGGGTGGAACGCTGCTGAGGTGCTTACCAGGCAGTCATGGCATCAGGAATAAAATCACCTGGCACCCGCAGTGGCCGCCTGTTCAGCTGCGGAGGACCGCAGGTACTCTTTTGTAACCATTCCAAGCCCCAGCAGAACCCACGGGAGACAATCGTGCTAATAACTGGCCATCGGGGAGACCCTCAGAGCAGCTTTTAAGAAACAGTGAAACTACTCACACAGGCCTTTGGACTGTCAGAAATACGCCATGATGTGATGCAATTTAATTCTGAGATTCTGAGCCATTGTGGCCCAGAGGTCTAACGTGAACCAGGAACTGTGGTGGAAAAAAAACCTAAGATGGGGTGTCGAACCAAGCAACCTGGGTGTTAATGAACACCTGAGCCATGTCCACAGCCTTCGTCGACACTAGAGGGACAACCTCTGGGAATCTGGTGGTATGGTGCACCATGCGAAGGAGATGCGTGAAACCATGGGAGGGAGGAAGAGGACCAACCAGGTCCACATTGAAGTGGTCAGACCATGGCTCAGGGACCTTGAAAGGTGCCAATGATACCCAAACGTGATGGGTAATTTTCATCCACTGACACACAACACAGGCTGCACTCCAGTCTCGCACATCCTTTCTAAGGTGCTACGGCACAAGTTTTTAAAGAAACCAGTTTCTGTGAATCCTTCCCATCAGGATGCAAGAGGCCACAAATGGTGTTAAAAATGGTTCAGTTTGCAGGCACTATGGAGCAAGGACTACTGGTTGAGACATTGCACAAGTGAGCAACTGCTGTGTCCCGAACTTAACCTCGGCCAACGGCAGGCCCGTGACTCCTGTCATGTAAGCCTGGACCCCTGGCTCGGTAGCTCGGTCAGCTGCCATGGCAACAGAGTCAACCCCGATGTGTATGGCATCGACAGCGGCCGTGACAGGCAATCAGTCACAGCAGTATTATTCCCTTCGATGTGCTGTATGCCAGATGTGAGGCCAGGTGGTGCTGCTGTTATGCAGACCAAGGGTATGATGCTTTGGCACTGCATGCTCATGGGGGTTTGTGATGAGCAAATGGCCAGTAGAAAATGCAAATAGTGGATGGCCAAAAAGAGACTGAGAAGCTTGCAGTGAAATGTGCTGTGCTTCCTCGGGGGCGGGGGGGGTGGGTGGAGAAGGTGTGGAGCTGCTGGCTGAAGTCGGTGAGTGGCTGCCAAATGCCCACAGCAGAGTCCGAGTCATCAGTAGTAATGCCTATAGGTATGTTGGAGAGCGGGTGTGCCAGTAGGGCTGCATTCAAAAGAATTCGTTTGGCGTTGTCAAATACTCTGATCCTGTCTGTTGATCACTCAAGCATGCAATTAGGGGCACTGCCTTTAAGAGCACTATAGCAGGGGACATAAGTTCAGCAGCTTGTGCAATGAAACGCTGATATAAATGCACCATACCTAAAACCTCTTGCAGTGCTTTGGTAATGCAGGGCAGTGGAAAGTCCATAAGAGCGGCGGTTTATGACAGCAGGGAGTGTCGCACATTTTGCAGATATGGCGGCAGAGAAAGTCAGTAGTGGACAATCCAGACTGGCATTTTGCGGGTTTTATAGTCAGCCCATGTTGACTTAGGTGCTTGACAAGTGTGCAAAACTGTGAAAAGTGTTCTGTTTTGGATGCACTGGTGACAAGTATGTCATTCAGGTTAACAAAAATAATGTCTAAGTCTTTTAACGCGGAGTCCATTAGTCGCTGAAAAGTCTGTGCTGCGATTTTCAACCCAACCAGCATGCACAGAAACTCAGATAGACCAAATGATGTTATAACAGCAGTTTTTGGTACATCTTCAGTGCACAGAGCCAGCTGGTGTTAGCCCCCGACAGTCCACTTTAGAAAAAATTATTGTTCTGGCTAAACATACTGAAAAGTCTTGAACAGGTGGGATCGGATATCATTTGTGGTTGATAGCGGTAAGGCAGCGGTAAATCACCGCATGGATGGCGACCACCATTGGGCTTAGGGATCATGTGGAGGGATAAAGGTCAAGGGCTTTTTGACCTGCAAACAATGCCAAGCATTTCAAGTTACCAAACTCAGCCTCCGCGCTGGCCAGCTTTTCTGAGGCTAGTCTACGCACACTGGCATGGACCGGGTAGCCATTTGTGGAAATGTGGTGCTCAACTGTATGACTCATGACTATCGTAGAAAATGTGAGCTTGGTGAGGTTTGGGAGTTCACCCAGCAGCTGAGTGAATTCACATATGGTGGTGAATGTACTAGACAGAGTCATCATACAGAGGTACAGGGGCCCTTAATATTATCAAGGATCCCACCCATCCACCCAGCATCCTCTTTGACTTTCTACCATCGGGCTGGAGACTCTGATGCATAAAAACAAGAACAGGGAGGATTAAAAACAGTTTCGTCCCTCATGCCATTAGGCTTTTGAACTCCCTGTCGCATTGCACTGCAAGTGTCACTGGTTAATCTGTTCTGTAGCTGACAATATTTAAGTTATGCATTTTACTTTGTTTATTTATGTGTAATTCATCTGTAGATTTTATCCTTACTTTCCTATGTTAGTGTATGTTATATGTGTGGTATGTGTACTACTGTGCTTTACACCCTGGTTCGGAGAAACTTTGTCTCATTTGAGGATATACGTGTATATAATTAAATGTCAATAAACTTGACTTGACCCAAAGTCCTTTGCATCCACAAGCCAGCTGTTCTTAAGATCTACCAACATTCTTTTGGCGCACAGAAGATCTGCGCCAAGTAGAACTCTAGCAACTTTAGTCAAGACAACATCCCATGTGTAGTGTCATCTCCTGAAACAAAGAGTCACACGTCATGTCCCAGAAGTCCAGATCCTGCCGCTGCGGGTGGCCTCCAGTGAGGGCCCATCACTCTCTGCCTTATTGGTGATGCTGACAGCACACTCACTTGAGCGCCCATGTCACCCAAGGAATCATCACCCACAGGCTGTTCATAATGAACAATAGACGACTCTGGCAGCTGGAACCCACGGTGTTCACAGACCTCCGATGTCCTTAAGTACTGGGACTGCTGAAGCTGCAAGGCGGTTGGCACTTCTTGGTGATCGTGTCAAAGAGTGCATGGTAAAAGCGTAGATCCAGCATTGTCTGGTTTGCAGCCACAGGTGTGAGTCTGCTGGAGGCTCTGCTGTCAGGGTTTACTGAGAGGGAAAGTAAGAGGAATGATCCACCTCCACCTGGCTGAGTGTAGACTATCAGCTATTTTAGCAAGCTCCCTATAGTCTTTCATGAACAAGGACACCACATCAAAATTGACTATTATGTCCTTTCAGTCAAATTCATGATGTGAAGCTCACAGCCCTCAACAAAGGGAGAGAGCATGGTCATTAATTTTGAATTGTACCATTCAGGCCTGAAGATTTAATCACTGTGGAGGATTTCTTACTCTTGTGTGATAACATCTTTCTTGATGGAGGGAGGGGGTGGGGTGGTCACTCTGCTTAGCAAGAGAAACTTGTGGCAGTGAAACAATCTCAGGTTTTGGGTCCTCCTCCCTGGTGGTTGTAGGAGTTGACTCTGGGACTGCAGGTAGTAGCTCTGACAGCTCTGGACTCATTTCTTCCATAACAATTGACTTTGCTCTCCTCAATTGTTCAATGTGACATCTCCAGACAATATCAGACGCAATCTCCACTTGTAAAAAAGTGGTCCAGTTCTGTTCCTAATCTTTCCAAGTACCCACATTTGATCACCTCTGTAGTCACTCATTTGTCCAGGAGTGAAACAACAAGCCTGCTTGTTTGAGGAACCCTCAATTTGTCTCGGCAGTTTGTCCTGCATACCCCTTCTGAGATTGAGCTTGAGGAGATCCAAGTGTAAGTGTAATGGTTGACCCATGCAGGGCATAGCTGGTGAGTTGTTGGTTGTAGAGTGAGCTGCATTGTGATATACAAGGAGGAAATTGATGAGCTGCAGATTCAGTGCTAGTGTGACATTGCTCGTAGTACTGCTGACATTGCTCGCAGTGTACTCTGGATAAAGCTTTCCACTAAGCCATTTGTAGCTGGCAGGTACAGAGCAGATGTAATATATCTTATTCCATTCATTTTCAGGAATGACAGAAACTGTTGGGCAACAAACTATGGCCCATTGTCAGTGTTCCAGAACAGTGATTCTCAATCATTTCTTGGCCACGGCCCCCTTAGGAGCTCTTTTCAGGTTCCAAGGCCTCCCTTTCTAACAGGGATACAACATGAACAGAAGTCATTTAGGAAGGCTGCCTAAATGTTTTTGACTTGGGAATAAGCGCGCGAAATACAGATACATTACTGACAAAAGATACCGTCACCCGGAGCCAGGGATTTTTTTTTGGTGACTTTATATGCAGTAATAAACACTTTTCACAACCTACCTTAACGTATAATATATCCAAACACATATACTTTAAAGTTACTAGGCTAAAAAAGGCCTAGCAAGACATGTTGATCTTCGGAGAATGAAGTATGGCGATAATGGATGCGAGAACCTTTGACTGAATACGTTGACCCGGTGCAGTCTGATTCACAACTGACTCGAAGTGAGGCTGTGTGGGAGGAGCTTAAGCAATGAATTTACCAGGTGCGCCGAATTCAAACGGTGTGTTGGAAAGTTATTATAAATTGGAGGGAAACCATTGACTCCAGTGAAGTTTGCTGCTTGGGTATTTCATCGGTTCAGTTACCAGGGCCCTCATAAATCCCTGAGGCTCCCCTTCTCACAGTTTTCAGTCGGTGGCCCCGTTCAAATGTGCCAGGGCCCCCAAGGGGGCCATATGGCCCCCGTTGAGAATGGCTGTTCTAGAACACGAGTGCTTGAGAAGAGGCCTCTCAACACATCAACAGTATGCAAGGCTGCGTGAAGGCTATTGGGAACACTTCTGGCTACTTTGTAGCTGCATCCATTGCAACCAAGAAATTTGTGCCTATGAATGGTCTGACAAAATCTACATGAATCTTCTGTCAGGGCCATGCAGGACATTCCCAAGGATGGAGAGGCACTGCTCTTGGCATCTTCAGGACACGTTGAAATCCCGAGCAATGGAAAGTAAGCTGCTTGATTTTCTGATCTATCCCAGGCCACAAGACAAAGCTTCAAACCAACACATTCATTTTGACCATGCCTAGATGCCGGCTGTCAGCTTGGATGGAACAACAATTCTCAATCCTCACATAAGGCAACCCCTTTCAAGGGCAAACTTATCCCTTGTAAAAATGGGGAAAATGAAATTTCTGCTGCACAGTCCAGCCATTTTGGACAGCTATACTGACATGAGACAATGTAAGGTCTTTCCTAGTTTCCCTTTGGATCACCTCTGCTGTAGGAGAGAGACTTTCAAATTGCTTTCAGGAGAATACATCAAGAGATGTGTCCTCTTTTGTAGATTTTTCAGGTACTTCAATGGTAAATGGAACAATCCATCAGCGTTTACATGATTAGTCATCCTCTTAAATTCAGTCATGTGATTGTGTCCTCCAAGATACAGAGCCCATCTCTGCATTTGTGCTGCTGTGGTTAGTGAAGCACCTGTCTGTGGATTGAAGATAGTGGTAGGTGATAAGTAATGAGGGTAAAGATTCTCCCATACAAGTACTGGTTGAAATATTTCACACCCCAAACCAGACTCAACGACACTCTGTCAATCTGTGCATATTTTTTCCCTGTAGAACTATGGAAAAGTAATGCAAAGGCTATGGGGCGCTCTCTTCCATCACTCGTAACATCTAACATGATCGCACATGTACCGTAAGGCGAGGTGTCACAGGCAAGTTTTACTGGATGATATGAAGCATAGTGTCTGACATCACCATTTTATTGATCTTTTGGAAAGCCACCTTACACAGGTTTGTCCGTTGTCATTTCTTCCTGATCTGTAGGAATGAGTTCAAGGGGTGGAGCACAGTAGCCAGTCTCGGCAGGAACCTTTCATCGTAATTGACAAATCCTATAAGGGATCACTGGTGTGACAAGTCCTTTGGCCTTGGGGCATCCACCACTGCTTGAATTTTCTCAGCACACTTGTGTAATCTTCGTGTGTGAATGGTGTAAGTTTAAAAAACTCACATTTGTTGCACTGCGCTCTAAGTCCATAATCTTCTAATGTTTTTAACACTGTCTTTAGAGTTTTGGAGCTGTTCCTTGTATTCTTACTGATAACAACGATGTCATCCATGTAACACTGAGTGCCTGGACAGTGTTGCACCAGCTGGTCCATAACTTTCTGTCAGAGTGCAGGAGCAGATGCTACTCCACAAATAAGTTTATTATAGTGATAAGGCACTTTGTGTGTGTTTATGGTGAGAAACTCTTTGGACTCTTCTCCCATCTCCATCTGTAGGTAGGCCTCAGCTAAGTCCACTTTGCTGAGGTGTTTCCCTCCGGAAAGGTATGTTAAGATATCCTCTATCCTGGGCAGAGGGTATTGATCTACTTTCAGTATTGGGTTGATGGTGACCTTAAAATTACCACAGATTCTGACAGACTCATTCTTCTTGGCTACTGGGATCACTGGCATTGCCCATGGGTTCCACTCAACCTTGGAAAGAACTCCTTTAGTCGCCAGGTGATCTAGCTCTCCTGCTACCTTGTTATGTATGACACAAGGAAGTGGGTGGGCTTTGTAAAGCCTGGGTGTGGCATTTTCATTTAACACTATTTTAGCCTTGATATATTTGAGTTTTTCAATGCCATCCTTGAACACTGCTGTGACATCATCCAGTAACTTTCATGGTTCACTTTCAGTTGACTGTATTGTAGGTGATGTGGCATGTAACTGATGGATGGATCTCCAATCAAGTTGTAGTTGTCGCAGCCCATCTCAGACCCACAATTCTGGCCCTCCTGTTTTATCCACGTGCAAGCCCAATGTGGCCTGTTGGATGTGGTATTTCACTGTGATGAATGTCATTCCCACAGGAATTTTCATCTCTTCAGCGCAAGTCCTTAGCTGGATATCTGCAATTCAGTATCTTTGAAATGCCATTCAGAATCGTTTTGTGGAATGACTGAAACAGCTGAGCCAGTGTCTAATTCCATTCTAATTGATTTGCTGTTCACTTCTGATGTAAGCTATATTGTTGTCTATTATTTTTTACACATTGTAAATCTCAAGGCTATGCTGTCCTGAGTCACTCTCATCATTTTCAGATTTTTCATCAACAGCCTACAGATTAGTGCTCTTTTTGAAACTGCAAATTGACTTCATAACTTACTTCTTTCCTGTGCAATCCATTTATTTTTGTCTGCCCGACATGCCCTTTGTATGTGTCTTATTTTGTAGCATTTTCAACAAGTTTTGCTTTTCAATCTTCATTGGTCTAGTGTATGTGAACCCCTGCCACAACAGTAACACCATTTGTTTGGCCAGGCAGGTTTCTCTTTAGGCATTGCAGTTTTGTTCACACTCACTTTCATTCCTGACTGCAACTCACTTGTATCTCCGACTGCTGTTTCCATTGATTCAGCAATTTCAACTGCTCTTTTAAATGTGATTTCTGCTTCAATTAGGAGTCATTTTTGAAAGCTTTCTTTGAAGATTTCACAAACTAAATGATCTCTCAGAGCATTATTAAGCCCATTACTAAACTGAAAATGCTTAACAATCTCTTCAATCCAGACTTGTAAGTTGAAATGGACTCCCTTTCCTTTTGATTCCATTTATGAAACCTTAAGTGCTCTGCAATCAACAATGGTTTTGGTCTGAATGTTCCAGCATTACTTTCACAATATCAGTAAAGGTCATATTGGCTGCTTTGGTTGGAGCAGTCAAACTTCTAACAAAACTGTATTCTTTTCCATCCTTTACACTCAACAAGACTGGCATTCATTTTCATTAACTACTTCACTTGCTTCAAAATACTGATCAATTCGTTCAGTATACATGATCCAGCTATCTGCCATGCAATTGTATGCACCACTCTTTCTGATGTAGTCAGCTATTTCCGCTTTTTAAAAGTTTATTATTATTATCACCTGCTACCCACTGTTTATGAACTTGTGAAATTTGTCTGTTTTCTGCCCTGTTTTTTTAAGTCAACCATCTTTCTTCCTCTGCAAAGAAAAATAAAATGCTGCACTTTTTTTGATACAACCGTCTCACTATGATTTAACTGATAGGCAGTAATCTCAGCTTCATTTTAAAACTTATTCATCATGATTGCTACATTCTGTAACTCCATATCAAAAGGAAAACACAGAAAACCAGGATAAATGTATACCCTTCATTTTTTACTGCAGTGAGGCACACAAACATGACATTCACATACTTTTACGTACAACCTGTAATGCAGCAGTCCCCAACCATCGGGCCGCAAAGCATGTGCTACCGGGCCGCGAGGAAACAAAATGATTTGGCCATATGAGTCAGCTGCACCTTTCCTCATTCCCTGTCACGCCCACTGTTGAACTTGAACGCACGCGAGGTCATTACTCGCGCGTCATCCATGTCAGCGCGGGAAGGAGATCAACTCCTCGAGCTTGTAAATGACGACGGGCTGAAAAGTATGTTTGATACAACATTCCTGCCGGCATTCTGGATTAAAGTCAAGGCTGAATATCCTGAGATAGCCACAAAAGCACTGAAAACATTGCTTCCATTTCCAACATATCTCTGCAATGAATGCAACAAAAACTAAATTGCTGAATAGACTGGACATAAGGAACCCCCTTCGAGTATCGCTGTCTCCCATCACCCCTCAATGGGACCGTCTTGTTGCAGGAAAACAAGCCCGGAGCTCCCACTGATTCACCGATATTGGTGTGTTGCAATGATTTTATATGTTCATATGGGGAAAATATGTGCTGTGTGTTTAATATCCAAATGTTACTTAAAATGTTATGATGTTATTGACTTATAAGTAACTTATATAACTATATACCTAACAATTTTACAGCACGGAAACAGGCCATCTCTGCCCTTCTAGTCTGTGCTGAACGCTACTCTCACCTAGTCCCACCGACCTGCACTCAGCCCATAACCCTGCATTCCTTTCCTGTCCATATGCCTATCCAATTTTTCTTTAAATGATAGTATCGAACCTGCCTCTACCACTTCTACTGGAAGTTCGTTCAACACTTACTTCAAGCTCCCCTCTCCTCCCCTGATAATTGACTTATCACTATATTCATGCGAGGAAAATATGCGCTGTGTGTTTAATATTAAATTTGTTAGATAAACCCTTCTAGAAATGAAATTGAGTGTATTAGCCACTTATCACCTATATTCTGGTCGTGATTAACATTCCCCCCCCATACAGAATCACCAAACCGATTTGTAGAAAAAAATCGGCACGTACACGCATGCACACTGGTGCCTGTGCAAGGCTTCATGATAATTGTAGTCTTTCTCGGGGTAACACAACGTATTTGACTGCTACTCTTGTCCGTTGGCAACCCTACCCCCCTCCCCTCCCCACCGGGTCAGCCAGTCCACAAGAATATTGTCAATAATAAACCGGTCTGCATTACGAATAAGGTTGGGGACCCCTGCTGTAATGAATTACTGTATGTGAACAACAGAAAGTTCTTAATCAATCAATAGATTTGCAATATTAGTCAAATATTACTGAAATAATAAATACACAACAAATAGCATGTATGAAAAATCACATACAGCAAAGATCAACAAACATCCAACCAACATCCAACGTTGGACAACTTACTGATCCTTCCAGTGTTATCATCCGCTCCCACAACTGTAATTGTTTCTCAAACTAATATTACTGTTACTATATTTTTATCTTCTGTTTTGTATTAAAACACTGACCAGAAAAGTTAAGATGCAATTCCTTTCTAAGCAAGTTTCCATGTTAATTGTAATATTATAATTACGAGTCTGTTAGTGCTTGCAGCTCACCTGCTTTATACACTGCAATTCATGTATTTAGCTTTTTTATCATCAAACAAATGTGGACTCATTTTCTGACTATTTCTCAAACTTTGTGAAATTCTCTTGCTAGTCCTGCATTTTCTAATTTGCTTTCCTTCTTTCTGAATCTTTGCTTCATATCTTACCCCTTCATTAAACTAGTTTAAAATCTCCCAATTATAAAATTTAGCTGCAAGGAAGTTGTTTCTAGCCCTTTTGAGATGCCACTCATCTGAGTTGCATAGGCTCCACTTCTATAGAATTGATTCCAGTGGACCTGGACCAAGAATCTAAATCCTTGCAATATTTCTCCAGCCACATGTTCATCTATATTGTCCTTGTATTTCAGTCCTTCTAGGTGCACAGGACTGGGAGTAGTGCAGCAAAACCAATTCTGAAGTCCTGGTTTTCACCTTTCCATTTAGTAGACAAGTTAGGCTTTTCATGTGCTATATTTTGGTACACGTGACAATAACAAACCAGTACCAATACTCCTTTAATCCTGCCTGTAGGTCCTCATCCCATTTTCTACCCATGTCATTGGCATTAATATGTACAGTGACCTTGGTTGCTTACTCACCTGTTACAGAATTTTTTTTTTCTCAGTTGCATCATTAATCCTGGTAGCACACATGATCTAGAAATACAGTGATGTCTTTCTGTCTCTCAGACTAGACAATCACCTGTGGTTATTTCTTTCTTGAACTTTCTGTACACCTGAGATCCCATGTGTGTAGCTTCTCTCCCCAGAAGAGCCTTTTCCCATCAACTTTCAGTACTGAAGGAAATTGACCCTTAGAGGATTCATGAAGCAATCACCTGTCTTTTGAATATGACTGCGTGGCAGTTATCCAGTCCCCATATGTTTTTGGCTTCCTCTGACCACCCCATAAAAAAAGCTATCCACAAGATTTTGGCCTCATGAGTGCACTGGTTGTGTCAACTAATGCTCACGTTCCAAAACCTGGAGTTCAAGCTTCCTCCATCAAACCACATCCTGTTCTTGTGTTTGCCCAGCACAAGGGTAGTGTAAGGTAAAGATTTTATGTGTCTTTCCATACCTCTAATTTTTTTTTAGAATAATTTGCTTTACAGATAAACACAAAACTTAATCTACTCTTATTAAACTACTGACAACTTTAATCAACTTTTATATTAATTATTTATCTCTTTATTTAGACTTGCTTTAACTCACCAAGCCTGTTTTCCCACACTGTAAACTCTCTAACCTGCCTGGTTGGCTGTACACTTCTGACTGACTATATGAAAATCTACAGGAGCATGGTTCACATGAACTTTATAATTCTGATATGCAGCAGTTTATACTGGAAATATTTTTGGAACTGCAAAAAATAACAGAAATGTAAAATTTTAAATTCCATCTGGTTCATTATTCAAATTACAGAAGTGTTGTGTGATTATATACATAACAGATGTCAATGTATCTTTAATTAAAATAAGATCTGGATTTCATTTGACAGGTGGAATTTTATAGTTATTAATAACATAATTTTGCAATATGAAAATAAAGTAGTTTAATCAGAATCTGGAAAATGCTTGCAACTGTTCACAATTATTAATGTCACATTAAAGGAAATGTGTTGCATTCATAGGAAATGACTTTTAGAATTGCCTTAAGTAGAGACAAACTATTCTGCTGCAGGGCATGAGTCAAATAAACTGTGATAACATGTGCGTCAGTATTGCAGTATGTCACAACAATCTGTAACATTTACAAAATACACCATGTACTGAAAGGGTACAATTTGTCAACTGGTAGATACCTGAATTTCTCTTAATGAGTTCTAATGGCATTTAAGAAGAAAGCACCACCTTAAATTAGAAAGTGTCACCAGTGGGGCAGGTGTACTGTGGTTTTCAGCTAATTGAAACATTTTAATTATTCAGTTAGCTCTCTTTGTTGTAAATTGGATTCTTTCATTTTCAAAGTCAATGGCTAACTTAAAGGGTAAAGACTAAACTTTTTAAAGTGAAGCCTGAAGGCACACACTCAGTGATTCTGGAACAGCTTCTTCCCTGTGACATCCGATTTCTAAGTGGACATGAACCCATGAATACTCCCTAACTACTTTATTAACTTCTGTTTTTTATCTACATATCTTAATTTAACTATTTAATATACACTTATGTACTTACAGTTATTCAGTTTTATTTTGTTTATTTATCACGTATTGCAATGTTCTGCTGCTGCAAAGTTAACAAAGTTCACGACATATGCTGGTGACACTCGACCCGATTCTGATTCTGATAACATATTGGGAAATTGAAGATTACAGTATTTAGAATATCAATCACATTGTGAGGGTATTAACTAAATGGAGAATACCTGATAAACTTTGTTAAACTTCATAATGTGTATTACAACGTTTGTAGATTAAATCTATAAAAAGTACTCTTTTACAGTTAAATGATGGACAATGGTTTTATCATGAAGTTTGGTTATGCGTGATTGTTCTATCTGGTTGATTTTGAAAATATTTTCAGCTAAATCAGATATTTGCTGAAGCAGGGAATGGGATCTACAAACCATGATCATTGTGCACTTGTCGAATGCAGAGCAGGCAGCCTGGCATTGTAGACCTGCCTGCTCATTAGCGTAATTTCTGTGCGCAGCCAACACTGACTGTGTTGTCATTAGCATAAGCAGGTGGTTCAAAATCATATCTTGTTAAAATATCTTGCTTAGCCTTTACACCTCAACAGAACATGAAAGTGGACGTTGGAATTGTTAATGACATTATGACATTTGGAGTAGTGCTGTAAAACAAAGAGTGATCAAGAGAGTAGCAGCAGACACCAATATTTCACAATGCTTCTAAGGTGCTCACAGTAGAAAAGAGAAGTGGTCTGTATCCACAGAGATCCATAATCCCTAACAAAGAGGGGAGTGGATGTAGACAGCTGAAGAGTTCATTGATGGACCAGCAGCCTAGTGAGCTGGATGCTATATTCTAAGAAACATGATGACTTGCAGGTTGAGTCTGTGATGAGGAAAGCAAATGTGATGTTAGCATTCATTTCAAGAGACCTAGAATATAAAAGCAAGGAGGTAATGATGAGACTTCATAAAGCAATAGTAAGGCTTCACTTGGAGTATTGTGAGCAGTTTTGGGCCCTATCTTAGAAAGGATGTGCTGAAACTGAAGAAGTTTCTAAGGAGATTCAAGAAAATGATTCCAGGATTGAATGGTTTATCATATGAATAGCTTTTGATGGTTCTGTGCCTATATTCACAAGAAGTCATAAGAATGAGGGGTGACCTCATTGAAACCAATCGAATGGTGAAAGACCTTCACAGAGTAGATGTGAGAGAATGTTTCAAATGATGGGAGAGGACGTTTCCAATGATGGGAGAATTTAAGACAAGAGGACACAGCCTCAGAATAGAGGGGCATCCTTTTAGAATGGAGATGAGGAGGAATTTCCTTAGCCAGAGAATAGTGAATGTATGGAATTCTTTGCCACAGGCAGCTGTGGAGACCAAGTCTTTATATATATTTAAGGCAGAGGTTGATAGATACTTGATTAGTCAGGACATGATTCGAGGTGAAAGCAGGAGATTGGAGCTGAGAGGAAATGTGGATCAGCCATGATGAAATGGTGGAGCGGACTGGATGGGTCAAATGGCTTAATTCTGCCCCAAGTCTTATGGTCTTATGGACTTCAGTGAACAGCCTGGAAGAGGGAATATTTTTTCAATTTAACTACATTGCTATCCAGACAAGTATAATGTACTCACTGATCCCAATACCAAGAGTCTCAACCTATCACAGTCAATAAATCTGTTTCAGTTCTTCCTCAAATAGTTAATATTTTTGCAAGCCTGATATTTAGTACATACTGACATCTATCGAACCATGACAGCTGCATTTCCAAATGATTATATAATATCACCAACCTCTTCCCTTTCTCAGGCAGAAGGTGTAGCAACTTGAACGAAACTTCAGATGAAAACTCTCCTTTCCTTTCCTTCATCATTTAAATGGTTGATCTGCGCTGCACAATCTCAGACCTTTTTCACTGACATGTTAGGTTCCAGGGGTAGTGATGATGTGTGCATCCAAACCTGGGAGTATTTGATGTCTATATAAGTTTTAAAGTTTGATTTAAAAAAAAGGTACTCAAGCACTTGCAACACAATTGCTTGCAAATCTTTGGAATTTGAAACCGGAGAGCACCAAAAACATGTGGAACTGCACCAAATGTAGCAGCATGTAGCAACCAATCCCTTTAAAATATACTATTGTTGGCGTGTATGTCTGTAAGGGAGAGGGTGAAGCAATACTGCTTGAAATTAGAGGTTTAAGGCAAGGAACAGACTGGAGAGTGAGGTCTAAACTAGCAACACTGCTGTCAGATCAGCTGGCTCATTGACATAATCAGGTGCATTTGTTTTCAGAACCTTATTACAGTGATGTACAATGCACTTACCATCAATTGTATGAGTAAACATTACAGAGACCAATTCAACTCATAATTGAGCTGTGGGTCATTCTATGCTCCACTGAGTTTACAGGAAGGTATACAGGTTTCCCCCGCCATCCGAAGGTAGAGCGTTCCTATGAAATGGTTCATAAGCCGAAATATCGTAAAGCGAAGAAGCAATTTTCCTTTATGGATTAACTGCAGGCCACTGAACTAACAAAAACAAAATTGGAAAGCATGATAACTAATTTATGGACATGCCTTGAACTGTATAATATATTCCCCCCATTAACATATTCTAGTCCAATGATCGTTTTAGGTATCAAATGGTTTACCTGAATACATTGCTGTATGAGCATATGTTTATTTGAATTCCTTGGCGTAGAGGTGGTAGCACTGAAAGAATAGCAACGAGTGCTCATGTTCTGTCTCTGTAAACTGAGAGTGGCCTTTACTGTCCAGGCTTGACAACTTATTGTCAATTTTAAAAATCACCACACTTATTTTACATATTCTCTCGCAACATAAAGTTGGATTGTTGTTTCATCTCAATATTTTTTTCCCTCCAGGGATAGTGTTCAATTGTCTTTCATCATAATGCAGCATTGTAGCTCCCAGAATCATTATTTTTTCTTCCTTTTGAACCTGATCTAATACATCAATGTCAGTTTGAAAGCAAACTCACTTAAATTTCATTCAAATTCCATCTTCCAAATGTGGCTTTCCAAGTAAAATTACAAAGGATTAAACTGACCTGCCTCGCCTTATAATCAAGGGCATTTGAGATGCATTCCAACACTTGATTAAACTTTCCCACTAGACCACTGTTGATTCACATACTGAATAAAGTACAAAATGCACATGTAGCATCCCTGAAAATCATTCATTGGCATTATATATCTAGAATATCTTTTTTCTTTAAATAGGATGGGCTGCCGTACATTTTTTCTCAATATTTTCCACTTCTGTAATCCCTGATATTATTCACCATCTGTTCACACAATATGTTAAATTAAGCAAAAAGTTAATGGTATAAAGCAAATAGGCATGATAATGGAATCAGTTGAAAAACATAAGATGAATCTAGAGGATTTAGGGATCTGAAAAGAAAATTGGATTAGTTGTGGTCTTCCCTTCACCAAGATTTCCATTTGTGGCTTTTATTTGAGGCGGCAAAACAACAATACAGGGACAAGATTCAGACTCAACTTTCCACCAACAGCATGCACAGCTTTGGCAAGGTCTGCACACCATCGCAGACCTCCCAGGTGAGCTAAATCTTTTTTACGCTCCATTTGATGTTGCCAACACTGGAGACCTACAGCTGTGATGCGCAGAGAAATGGGCAAGGTTGAGGACCAGAAATGCAGTGGTCAGTTCTAGAAAATGAGTGCAGCAGATGAGAGATACATCAAATTGACGTTCCTTCTAAATTGGAAGAAGTCCTGAATCACTATCAGCTCTAAACTCAGAGAAACCACTGGAACCCAAACAAACCCATCCATAGTCTGGAGAAGTCTTGCCAGAAGCAGTCTTTATAGAAGAGTTGCTGCCAAAAAACCATTCCTCCAAAATGGAAACAATGCCAGGAGATTCACCTACACACACATTCAAACACAAGGACTGGGGTGCTGAACAATGGCAGCAAATGCTCCAGACTGATGAGTCAAAATTTGAAATTTTTGGCTTGAAGATGAGGCAGTTTATCCATAGAAGAGATGGAGAGCACTACATGGATGAGTGACTGCAACCAAACGTGAAGCACGACGGAGGTTCCCTGCAGGTTTGGGGTTGCATTTCTGCAAATGGTTTTGGTGATCTGGTCAGAATTAGTGGAATCATCAATGCTGACAGAGACAAGTCCCAACTTCATTCTGCAGCAGGACAATAACCTCTAACACATAACCAAGGTCATAAAGAACTGCCTTCGGCAAGAATAAGAACCAGGAGTTCTGCAACAGATGGTATGGCCTCCACAGAGCCCTGATCTCAATATCATTGAGGCTGTCTGGGATTATCGGGAGAGACAGAAGCATGCAAGACATCCAACGTTTGCAGAACTGTGGCCAGTTCTCCAAGATGCTTGGAACAACCTACCAGCCAATTTTCCTAAGGGAATTGATGCAATTTTAAAAGGCAATGGGTAGCACACCAAATATTATTTGATTTAGTTTACTGTTCATAATTGTACTTTTTTGATACTTAGAAATTTCTCCTTTCATTTTATTTGAAAGCATCTTCAATTTACTGACTTTTCTACATATGCCTAAGGCTTTTACATTGTATTGTATTTCTGAAAATATCTTTTCTAATCCTCTTTTATATTATTGGCTAGCTTACCTTTGCAATGATGTTGAGATCAGGATTCTGTAGTGGGCACACCACCTGTTTCAGAACTCCTCGTACTTCTTTTTGCAGGGTAATTCCTTATGACCTTGGCTATGTGTTTGCGGTCATTGTCCTGGTGTAGAATAAAGTTGGGATGATTAGATGCCTCCCTGATGGTATTGTGTGATGGAAGAGAATCTACTTGTACTTCTCAGCATTGAGTGTTACATTAATTCTGACCAGATCACCAACTCCATTTGCAGCAATGCTACCCCAGACCTGTAGGGAACGTTTGCCATGCTTCACTTTTGTCTGCAGACGATCATCCATACAGCACTCTCCAGCTCTTCTACAGACAAACTACCTCCTGTTTGATTCAAAAAAAAATTCAAATTTTGACCCATCCAGACCAGAGCACTTGCTGCCATTGTTCAGCACCCCAGTCCTCGTGTTTTTGTGCAAAGGTGAGTCTCTTGGCTTTGTTTCCACTTTGGAGGAACGCCTTTTTGGCAGCAACTCTTCCATGAACACCACTTCTGAGTAGACTTCTCAAGACTGTAGAGGGTTATACTTGGGTTCCAGAGGTTTCTGTGAGTTCAGAGCTGATAGAAATGCCACACTTCTTCTGATTTAGAAGGGACATCCATTTGATGTATCTCTTGCCTGCTGCACTCAGTTTCAGTGAGCAACTAATGCATTTCTGGTCTTCAACCTTTAGTTAAAGTCTGTCCCGAGCCTTTGTGGCCCATCAGGCCAGTGCTTATGCCGGTTTCTGTGGCGTGAAGCAACTGAGAGTATGAGACCTCCCCCCGGATAGGACGCCAGTCTATTGTGAGGTTAACCCCCAGCACTTTGCCGGTACCCATTTTCAGCTGGGTGGACTGGAGCAGTGTGTGGTTAAGTGCCTTGCTCAAAGGCAGAACACACTGCCTTGGCCGAGACTTGAACCCATGACCTTCAGATCTTGAGCCTAACGCCCTAACCACTTGGCCACAAGCCACACGGTCTTCAACCTTGCCAGTTCCCTTTTTTTTACTTCTTCAGAAGAGCTTGGACAGCATACCTTATAACTTCTGTCTGTCGTGAAATTTCTTCCTGCGAGAGACATTGCTGATGCAGGATGACCACCTTGTCTCTTGTTGCTATGCTCACTTTTGCCATGGTATAGACATTGATGATTTGAAGGTTAAGCTGTCACATCTGCCACACCCTCTCCTTTTAGTTTGGTTGGAATTCACCCAGTTTGATTTCTACCACCGTTGCTGGCAGTGCATTCCATGCACCCACCACTCTCTGTGAAAAACTTACCTTTGACATCCTCCTTGTACCTTCTTCCAAGCACTTTAAAACTGTGCGCCCTCGTGTTAGCCATTTCAGCTCTTGGGAAAAGCCTCCGACTCTCCACACGATCAATGCCTCTCATCATCTTATACAGTTGTCCCCCGCTTTTCGAACATTCGCTTTACGAAACCTCACTGATATGAAAGACCTACATTAGTACCCTATTTCCGCTTTCAGAAGGTGTTTTCACTGTTACGAAAAAAAAATCAGCGCGCGATAAAAGGCAGCACGCCCCGAGCAGCCGCTCTCCCCCGGATTCGGAGCTGCTTTGCTTTAACATGTGCCTGTGAGCAGCCGTTTGCAAGATGAGTTCTATGGTATCGGAAAAGCCTGAAAGAGCTCGTAAGGGTGTTACACTTAGCGCAAAACTAGACATAATTAAGCGTTTTGATCGTGGTGAACGAAGTAAGGACAACGTGAGTTTGGCTTGTGGAAGCTGACGAACATGATGTTGAAGAGTTTTTGGCATCCCATCACCAAGAACTGACAGATGAAGAGCTGATGCAATTGGAAGGAAAAAGGATAACAATCAAAACCGAATGAGTAATGATAAAGTACGACTTTAATTTTGAAAGGGTACGTCGATTTAGGGGATATTTGCAGGATGGTTGGAGTCCTTATTAAAGAACTGTGTGACAGAAAAATGCTCGAGGCTCAGCAGTCAAGCAAGCCTTCCACATCAGCCACAGCAGAAAACGAACCTTGATCTTCGACATCGAGGCAGGCAGAAATAGCAGAAGATGAGCTGCCTGCTCTAATGGAAACAGGCGACAATGAGGTGACACCCCAATGTCCCACCACTCCAACCCCCAGGCCACGGACAGATACCAATTCGCAGAGAATGCAAAGGTAGCCGGGAGGCACACAGCACATCTTTAAGAAAAAAGCCAAAATAAACATGCTAATTAATTAGGTGCCGCCGACACGTAATTGTTGGCCCAGATCAGAGAAGACGCAATCGGAAATCGGCAGTGATCTGAGCCGACAATTACGGGCAGCACCTAATTAATTAGCATGTTTGTTTCGGTTTTTTTCTTAAAGATGTGCTGTGTGTCTCCCGGCTACCGCTGGACCCCTGCGTTCTTTGCGGCAATGTATCACTCAGCGGCTTGGAGGGTGGGGGGGTCACTGCACCACCCCAGCCTGTGACGACTCAGTCTAACACACCATCATCAGTGTGCTCGCTGTCTTCCCGATTCCCGTAAGTGATACTACACTGTACACACATTATTTCTACTTTATATAGCCTGTGTATTTTTACGTGTTATTTGTATGATTTGGCAGCTTCATAGTTTAAAGATTACTGGAGAGCGCTTGCACCGTGTCTTTGCCAACAGCGCTTGCGTGAGATTTTCTGCCAACGGTGCTTGCGTGAGATTTTCGCTACGGAGAACAGTGCAGTAATGATTGTGGAAAAGTATTTCTACTTTATATAGACTGTGTATTTATCATTTCATTCCTGCTTTTACTATGTATTACTGTTATTTTAGGTTTTATGTGTTATTTGGCATGATTTGGTAGGTTATTTTTGGGTCTGTGAACGCTCACAAAATTTTCCCATATAAGTAAATGGTAGTTGCTTCTTCGCTTTACAACATTTTGGCTTACGAACAGTTTCATAGGAATGCTCTACCTTCGGATGGTGGGGAAAACCTGTACACACTATCTGGTCACCTCTCATCCTCTATCAGTCCAAGGAGAAAAGGCCGAGTTCACTCAATCGATACTCATAAGGCATGCTCCCCAATCCAGGTAACATCTTTGTAAATGTCCTCTGTACTCTCTCTATAGTATCCACATCCTTCCTGTAGTGAGGTGACCAGAAATGAACACAGCACTCCATATGGGGCCTAACTAAAGTCTTACATAGCTTTAACATTACCTCACAGCTCTTGAACTCAATCCCACGGTCGATGAAGGCCTTCACAGCAGACACCTTCTTAACAACACTGTCAACTTGTGCAGTAGCTTTGAGTGTCCTATCGACACAGACACTAAGATTGCGCTGATCTTCCACACTGTCAAGAGTCTTACTATCAATATTATATTCTGTCTTCAAATTGGACCTACTAAAATGAACCACTTCACACTTACCTGGGTTGAAGTCCATCTGCCACTTCTTAGCCCAGTTCTGCATCCTATTGATATCCTGCTCTAACGTCAGACAACCCTCCAGACTATTCACAACACCCCCAACTTTTGTGTCATCAGAAAACTTACTCACCCACCCTTCTACTTCTTCATCCACTACATTTATAAAAGATACAAAGAGTAGGGGTCCCAGAACAGATCCCTGAGGCACACCACTGGTCACCGCCCTCCATGCAGAATACGAAACATCTACAACCACCCTTTGCCTTCTGTAGACAAGCCAATTCTGGATCTACAAAGCAAAGTCTCCTTGGATCCTATGCCTCCTTACTTTCTGAATAAGCCTTGTATGGGAAACCTTATCAAATGCCTTACTGAAATCAATATACACTATATCCAGTGCTCTATCTTCATCAATGTGTTTTGTTCCATCCTCAAAGAATTCAATCATAAGGCACTAACTGCCCTTGACAAAGCCATGCTGACTATCCCCTAATCACATTATGTCTCTCCAAATGCTCATAAATCCTGTCTCTCAGGATCTTCTCTAACAACTTGTTAATAAATGACTTCCTCTCATGATAGTGAACATGGTGGTATTTTTCTGAGGCTTATGTCTCTTCTTTCCAATGGAAGAGGGGAGAATATGGAAACATAGAAACATAGAAAATAGGTGCAGGAGTAGGCCAGTTGGCCCTTCGAGCCTGCACCGCCATTCAGTATGATCATGGCTGATCATCCAACTCAGAACCCTGTACCAGCCTTCCCTCCATACCCCCTGATCCCTTTAGCCACAAGGGCCTTATCTAACTCCCTCTTAAATATAGCCAATGAACTGGCCTCAACTGTTTCCTGTGGCAGAGAGTTCCACAGATTCACCACTCTCTGTGTGAAGAAGTTTTTCCTAATCTCGGTCCTAAAAGGCTTCCCCTTTATCCTCAAACTGTGACCCCTCGTTCTAGACTTCCCCAGCATCAGGAACAATCTTCCTGCATCTAGCCTGTCCAATCCCTTCAGGATTTTATATGTTTCAATAAGATCCCCCCTCAATCTTCTAAATTTCAATGAGTATAAGCCTAGTCGATCCAGTCTTTCATCATATGAAAGTCCTTCCATCCCAGGAATCAATCTGGTGAAACTTCTTTGTACCCCCTCTATGGCAAGGATGTCTTTCCTCAGATTAGGGGACCAAAACTGCACACAATACTCCAGGTGTGGTCTCACCAAGGCCTCGTACAACTGCATTAGTACCTCCCTGCTCCTGTACTCGAATCCTCTTGCTATGAATGCCAGCATACCCTTCGCCTTTTTCACCGCCTGCTGTACCTGCGTGCCCACTTTCAATGACTGGTGTATAATGACAGCCAGGTCTCGTTGCACCTCCCCTTTTCCTAATCGGCCGCCATTCAGGTAATAATCTGTTTTCCTGTTTTTGCCACCAAAGTGGATAACCTCACATTTATCCACATTAAATTGCATCTGCTATGAATTTGCCCACTCACCTAACCTATCCAAGTCACCCTGCATCCTCTTAGCACCCTCCTCACTGCCGCCCAGCTTCATGTCATCCGCAAACTTGGAGATGCTGCATTTAATTCCCTCATCTAAGTCATTAATATATATTGTAAACAACTGGGGTCCCAGCACTGAGCCTTGCGGTACCCCACTGGTCACTGCCTGCCATTCTGAAAGGGTCCCGTTTATTCCCACTCTTTGCTTCCTGTCTACCAACCAATTCTCTATCCACATCAATACCTTACCCCCAATACCGTGTGCTTTAAGTTTGCACACTAATCTCCTGTGTGGGACCTTGTCAAAAGCCTTTTGAAAATCCAAATATACCACATCCACTGGTTCTCCCCTATCCACTCTACTCGTTACATCCTCAAAAAACTCTATGAGATTCGTCAGACATGATATTCCTTTCACAAATCCATGCTGACTTTGTCCGATCATTTCACCGCTTTCCAAATGTGCTGTTATCACATCTTTGATAACTGACTCCAGCATTTTCCCCACCACCGATGTTAGGCTAATCGATCTATAATTCCCCGGTTTCTCTCTCCCTCCTTTTTTAAAAAGTGGGGTTACATTAGCCACCCTCCAATCCTTAGGAACTAGTCCAGAATCTAAAGAGTTTTGAAAAATTATCACTAATGCATTCACTATTTCTTGGGCTACTTCCTTAAGCACTCTGGGATGCAGACCATCTGGCCCTGGGGATTTATCTGCCTTTAATCCCTTCAATTTACCTAACACCACTTCCCTACTAGCTTGTATTTCCCTCAGTTCCTCCATCTCACTGGACCCTCTGTACCCTACTATTTCTGGAAGATTATTTATGTCCTCCTTAGTGAAGACAGAACCAAAGTAGTTATTCAATTCGTCTGCCATGTCCTTGCTCCCCATAATCAATTCACCTGTTTCTGTCTGTAGGGGACCTACATTTGTCTTAACCAATCTTTTTCTTTTCACATATCTATAAAAGCTTTTACAGTCAGATTTTATGTTCCCTGCCAGATTTCTCTCATAATCTTTTTTCCCTTTCCTAATTAAGCCCTTTGTCCTCCTCTGCTGGACTCTGAATTCCTCCCAGTCCTCAGGTGAGCCACTTTTTCTGGCTAATTTGTATGCTTCTTCTTTGGAATTGATATTATCCCTAATTTCCCTTGTCAGCCACGGGTGTACTACCTTCCCTGGTTTATTCTTGCCAAACTTGGATGAACAATTGTTGTAGTTCATCCATGCGATCTTTAAATACTTGCCATTGCAGATACACCGACAACCCTTTAAGTGTCATTTACCAGTCTATCTTAGCTAATTCATGTCTCATACCTTCAAAGTTACCCTTCTTTAAGTTCAGAACCTTTGTTTCTGAATTAACTATGTCATTCTCCATCTTAATGAAGAATTCCACCATATTATGGTCACTCTTACCCATGGGGCCTCTCATGACAAGATTGCTAATTAACCCTTCCTCATTGCTCAATACCCAGTCTAGAATAGCCTGCTCTCTAGTTGGTTCCTCGACATGTTGGTTCGAAAAACCATCCCGCATATATTCCAAGAGGATTTCTCCAGGGTGCGTGGGACTTTGGTTATACTGGCTGCTTTACTGAGGCAGCAAGAAGGTTAGACTGAGCCCATGGATGGGAGGTTGATTTCTGTTATGTGCTGAGCTGTGTCCACAACTCTCTGCAGTTTCTTGCAGTGATGTGTAGAGTAGCTGTCACACCAAGCCATGATGCGTCTGAATAGAATGCTTTCAATAATCCCCTGAGTTTAAATTGCTGGAGGTTAAAGGGGCAGGCTAAATTTATTTAGCCTCCTGAGAAAGTAGAGACATTGTTGAGCATTCTTTGCTGTGGTGTAAGAGTGGTTGGATTAGGGCAAGCTGCTGGTGATGTTCACACCTAGGAATTTGAAACTCTCAACCCTCTTAACCTCAGCACCATTGATGTAAACAGGTGCATATGTACTTCCCCTTCCTGAAGTCAATATGGAACCACTATGATGGTATCATTTGCAATGCTGTAGATGGAGTTCGAGCAGAATCTGCCCATGCAATCACGAGTTTATGGGGTGTAGGGTAGGGAGATGAGGCTGAGGCTTGTGGGACACATGCTGAGATTAATGCGGCAATTATACCTTAGTGTCACAGATATGTTCCAAATATCTATTGAAATCTTTGCATAATCAGTAAAAGTCTAGAAGTCCTGCTCTTCCTCAGCAACTACAATATTGAAATTGACAACTAGCTTCTTCTTAGAAGCAGAAGGCAATATGTGACTTCCACATCTAACTCAAAAGTACAACTTGCCATCTAGTTTCCAGCACAGTATAATTTTAACATACTTAATTCCCTACCAGTTCTCTTAGAAACCACCCACATATTTGAGTACAGCATTTCATTCATTCCTGGCAGTAAAACTAGGAGCATTTTAAATATTTTGCCCTTGCACTGACTGACTGATAAAAAGAAGTTGAAAT
Organism: Mobula birostris; assembly: GCF_030028105.1. Classification (NCBI taxonomy): domain Eukaryota; kingdom Metazoa; phylum Chordata; class Chondrichthyes; order Myliobatiformes; family Myliobatidae; genus Mobula; species Mobula birostris. The sequence goes on from NC_092377.1 coordinate 51,971,866, forward strand.
AAATCTCATAGACTGAGCTGACTTTAATGAAAACTGCATAAGATACCTTGACATATATTATTGAGGTGGGCTATATTAGTTTTTGTATGTACTAGAAACCCCTAATGATTTCAGAAATAATTAAGAGTCTTTTGGAAAGAAAACATAATAGACCTAGTCTCTCTCATTTGTATCATGTGTTTGGAAAAATCACGAACCAAGGTATAAAGTTCTCTTTTGCTACAGAGAACCTTGTATTGTAGAGCTCTGAATGCATCCTGATCTGTTGTGGAGTCCCAGTTGGATAACAGTAGCACAATAATAGTTGTTAACTGTGATGTTAGCACAAGCCTAATATTTCTTGTTACAATCCTGAATTACAGTTGTGAGAATTGCAACCTCAAAAAAATAAATAACATGTTACCAGTTACTTTCCATGCAGTAATTATCTCGTTTAATCTTGAAGATTTGCATAAAATACAATAGGGTCTGCAATTTCAAGTGATAACATAACTGTTAGTATAACTGGGGCTTTAGTTACTCATGGTGAGCACCTGGCAATGAGAGTGAAAACTAGCATGTGACTTCACTGGAAATGAATGTGGCTAAAACTGGTCAGCAATACTCACATACCTAGTTATTATGGTGACTTTAGGAAAAATTCTTCTCTATTCCTTGTTTTTAAAAGCCATAAGTAACTGATTCTCTTACTCTCTTTTGAAGATGTCGGAGGATGTTACTGAGATTCTATGTTTTCACATTCTGTGTTTTCGCCTGTCCTTTTGACATAAGAACCTAAGAGCTTAAAAAATAACAGCAGGAGTAGGGCATCTGGCCCATTGACCCTGCTCCGCCATTCAATAAGAACATGGCTGATTTGTCCATAGACTCATCTCCACCTATCTGCCTTTGCCCTACTATGCAAAAATCTTATCCAACTTTGTCTTAAATATATTTACTGAGGTAGCCTCCACTGCTTCATTGGGCAGAGAATGCCGCAGATCTACCACTCTCTGGGAAAAGCAGTTCCCCCTCACGTCCTTCCTAAATCTACTCCCCTGAATCTTGAGGCTATGTCCCCTAGTTCTAGTCACACCTACCAGTAGAAACAACTTTCCTGCCTCTATCTTATCTACCCCTTTCGTAATTTTATATGTTTCTATAAGATCTCCTCTCACTTTTCTATAACATCTCTTCTTCTCATAGTCTAACCCCCTCATCTCTGGAAATAATCTGGTGAACCTCCTCCGTAATGCCACCAAAGCCAATATATCCTCCCTCAAGTAAGGAGACCAGAACTGCACACAGTACTTCAGGTGTGCCCTCACCAGTACCCTGTACAGTTGCATCATAACCTCCCTGCCCTTAAATTCAGTCCCTTTAGCAATGAAGGCCAACATTCCATTTGCCTTTTTGATAGCTTGCTGTATCTGCAAACCAATGTTTTGTGATTCATCTTCATTGTTTTTTTGTACGGGAGAGGGGTTTTGGGGGGTCAATGTCCTTGCTGAGTTTTGTGTGAGGGGAAGGGATGTTTGGGGGTTGATGATCGTACTCTCATTCTTTTTTGTGTAGGGGGTTGGTTTACTGTTTTTCTTTGACTGACTTGCATGGCTTTTCTTTGTTTCACGGCTATCTGGTAAAGATGAATCTTAGAGTTGTATACTGTAGAAACACCTTGATAATAAATTAACCTTTGAACCTTTTGAAGCTTTGAACCATTTTTTCCCACTCTCTGAATCTGCTGGAACCCTATTTTTGTTTATGATTGGAGCAAAGAACTGCTGATGTTGGAAACCTGAAACAAAAACTGAAAATGCTGAAACCCTGATCAAGTCAGACATCACCTGTGTGGAGAGGAAGAAAGTCAATTTGCAGCTCAAGCACCCTTTGTCAAATTGGGAAAAATGAGAAAGCAAGTTGTTTTAATATGGAATAAAGGAGATGGGTGGAGAAAACAGGGAATGGCTGTGAAGAGCGCAAACCAAAGTTGCTAGCGTAACAAGTATGACAGAAGGTAGCAGTTTAAGAAGTTTAAGAAATGTGAAATCTACAAGCTACAGCAACATCTATGTTGGGAAGAGTAAAGGTAGTTACCTGAAATTATTAAATTCAATATTATATCCTGAGAGCTCGAAGATGCCCAGATGGAAAATGGGATGCTGCCCTTTGAATTTACATTAGGCAATGTAGAATGCAGAAAGCAGAATGGGATGGATAATTATAATGGAGTTGACAGGAATTTCAGCACTATCCTTGCAGACTTAAAGAAGGTGCTCTGCAAAGCTCTTCATTCAATTTCTCCAATACAGTGATGCTGCTTTGTGAGCTGCAAATGCAATACTCTAAAATCGAAGACTTAGTGAAATTTTGCTTCATCTGTAAGTACTACTTTGTTTCCTGTATGGAGGGAAGGGTTGAGGTAGAAGAGCGTGTGTTTTGCTTCTGCTGTAGCATGAAGTGCTATGAAGGGGAGTGATTGATGGGGGGGGTGGGCATGAATGCACCAGGGAGTTATGGGAGGCATGGTCCCTTCAGAATGCTGAAGGGGATAAAAATATGGTCGCACAGTGGCTAGTGTAGCTTTATTACTGCACAATGACCTGAGTTCATTACTCTGTTCCCCCATGACTGCGTGGGATTTCTCTGGGTGCTCCAGCTTCCTTCCACATTCCAGAGGCATATGGGTTGTAGGCTAATTGGTCACATGGCTGTAACTGGGCAGCACAGGCTTGTTGAGCTGGAAGGGGCTGTTGCCAAGCTGTAACTCTAAATAAAATGTCACAGTAGCATAGCTGTTAGTGTGACACCATTACAGCTTTAGGCGTTCCGGAGTTCGGAGTTAAATTCTGCCACCGTCTATAAAGAGTTTGTATGTTCTCTCCGTGACTGCCTAAGTTTCCTCTGGGTGCACCGGCTTCCTTCCACAGTCCCAAGACATACCGATTAGTAGGTTAATCGGTCATTGTAAATTGCTCTGTGATTAGGCTAATGTTAAATATATGGGTTGCTGGGTGATGCGGCTCAATAGCCTGGAAGCAACGCACACAAACTGCTGGAGGAATTCAGCAGGCCAGGCAGAATCTATGGGAAAAAGTACAGTCGATGTGTTGGACCAAGACCCTCAGGCTGCCTGCCTAGATGCTGCGTGGCCTGCTGAGTTCGTCCAGCATTTTGCGTGTGTTTCTTTGATTTCCAACATCTGCAGATTTTTCTCTTGTTTGCAATAGTCTGGAAGGGCCTGTTGTGTGCTGTATCTCTAAATTAAAAAAAAATAAAATATAGAGCAAGAAATGTGGAGGTTGATCCTGTGAAAGTGAAGGCTGGTGGTCTGAGAGATGAGGCCAAGTGAAATTCCAACCTAGTTCTGGTTGGAAGAAGAGAGAATGAAAGGAGAAATGCAGATAATAGAGGAGACAGGATAGAATCCTTATCAAATGTGGTTTGCAAGGTTTAAAGAAAAACAAGACATCTTCAAGAAACTGATGGGGAAATTTCTGCCATCAGACCAGACACAATAGAGCTGGAAGAATGAAAACCTTATAGGTAGCTAAGAGAAAGGGATGTAACTGAGACAGCTGTGGGAGTCATTCAACTTATAATGTATATTAGTCACTAACCAGTTCCCTGAGGCTTAGGCAGAGATATCACGAGAAGTAAGGGAAGAATCAGATATGGATCTTGTGACAGTGAGTGTAGGATGGAAAGTGACAGCAAAAGTAATGAAAATTACAAGTACAAATGCAGGAAATACCACCATTACCATAACCAATGTAATGGAAAAAGAGCTGCGAAGCTTGACCTGAATAAAGTCAAAGTCAAAGTTGAGTTTATTGTTATACGCATGCATAATGAAAAACTTGCAGTAGCACCACTGGGACATAGCATCATAAGGTGTATTCACAATAAAAATAAAAATTAAGCATTAATTATACACAATCAGAACAAAAAAAAGTAAATTTTAGTGCAAAGTGATCAGAGTGAAGTAAGAGGAAACAAACATATTGATTTGTACTTGTGTTTGTTAATACACTGATAGGTGAACATTTCTTCAATGATTTGAACAACTTGAAAGATATCCACCTTAAGTCTTCTTATTACATTTTCATCGCTTCATCTCTGAAGCAGTAAACCAGAGTAAATAATAATCCTTTTTCCCGAGCTGAAAACAAACTGAACATTTTCAGCCAAATTTTTGTTGATAAAAGAACCCTGGGTTAATAGTTCAAGTGCTTTATGGTAATTAGCTTTTAACAATGAGATTCTTTTGTTTATTTCTTCTTACGAAAAGCTCTATTGCATTTCTGTACCTGTATATGTTTTTGGTTAGCAAATCAGAATATATTACGCTAAAAGCAGAAAAGCTTCTGATTACATTTTTCTTCAACATGTTTGTGCTTTTGCTGTAAATCCTCCTGGGAGGGTGGAGAAGATGGCGGCGCGACGGCAGTGCGCGCGACCACTTCGGTGATGAATATCTGTTATCTGTCAAGTAGGGGACCGTGCACAATTCTGATTTGATGGAGACAGATGTGAGACTGCAGAGGAACATTTGGAAAACTTCTGAAATGCCCACTTCGCTGCCGCTGCTACTGTGTGGTAACCGGAGTCTCCGGAGCTGAAGGCCCCGAAATCCTCGGCTTTGCGTGTTTCAGCAGCCGGGGAGAGGTCGAAGGCGCTCGGCAGAGGATGGCGCTCGGGAGGCTGTAGCGGAAGGGCTGGTCGGAAGCTCGAAGTTTTCGGACGGATGGACTCAGTGTCGGCGGTGGTTGGCTGCTTCCAAGGCATCAGCAAGTTGATGGTGCCTGGAGGTTTATGGCAGGGAGTTTCTCCCTTTTGTCGCCTGCTACCAGGGACTCGGGAGTCGATCGACTCAGGACTTTGAGACTTTTTTTTACTGTGCCCATGGTCTGTTCTTCATCAAATTATGGTATTGCTTTGCACTGCTGTAACTATATGTTATAGTTATGTGGTTCTGTCAGTGTTAGTCTTTTGTCTGTCCTGTTTTCTGTGATATCACTCCGGAGAAACATTGTATCATTTCTTAATGCATGTATGCATTTCTAAATGACAATTAAAAAGGACTGAGTGTTCCCATAATCTAATGTAGTGGCTTGTTCATTTCAGACTTTAATTTCCATAACACCAATAACAAGAAGGTCTTAAAAAGATTAGAGAGCATACGTTCATCACTTTCATCATGTCTGTATGCTTTATATCAATTCCCACTTGTTTAGTACATGACTGTACGTTGTTACATCAATGTATGTTGTGAAGTCTGGTAATTTCAGTATAAGTTGCCAATGGCAAGATGGCGATAGAAAATGCAATGAATCTCAGTGCAAATCACATTGAAGAACTGGTGGGTGTGTTCAAAGACATTTTCAATCTCTCATTGCTACAGCCGGAAGTTCCCACCTGCTTCAAAAGGACAACAATCATTACAATGCACAAGAAGAGCATCCTGAACTGCCTTAATGACTATTGTCTAGAGAAAGTCAGGTCTATGATAATGAAGTGCTTTGAGAGGTTAATTAGGACTAGAGTTAACTTCTCTCTCAGCAAGGACCTGGACCCACTGCTATTTGCCTTATACCACAGTAGGTCTACAGCGGGTGCAATCCCATTGGCTCTTTACACAGCCGTGCATCACCTGGACAATAATAATACTTATGTCAGGATGCTGTTTATTGACTACAGCTCAGCGTTTAATACAATCAGTCCTACAGTTCTGATCACAAAGCTCCAAAACCTGAGCCTTTGTACCTCCCTCTGCAAATGGATGCTCGATTCCTTGCCGGAAGGCCATAATCAGTGCGGATTGGAAATAACATCTTCACTGGACAACCAACACTGCCACACCTCAGGGGTGTGTGCTTAGCCCACTGCTGTACTCTCTCTACACCCATGACTGTGTGGCTAGGCATAGCTCAAAAGGTATCTATAAATTTTCTGATGACACAACTATTGTTGGCAGAATTGCAGATGGTGATGAAAGGGCGTACGGCAGAAAGATATACCAGCTAGTGGAGTGCTGTCACAGCAACAACCTTGCACTCAATGTCAGTAAGACCAAAGAACTGATTGTGGTCTTCAGAAAGCATAAGAGGAGGGAACACACAGTAGTCCTCATAGAGGAATCAAAAGTGGAAAGAATGAACAATTTTAAGTCCTTAGTGTTAACATCTCAAAGGACCTATCCTGGGCTTAACGTATAGATGCAGCTACAAAGAAGGCACGACAGCAGCTATACTTCATTCGGAGTTTGAGGAGATTTGGCATGTCACCAAAGATACTTGCAAATTTCTACAGATGTACCATGGAGAGCATTCTAACTGGCTGCATCACCATCTGCTACGGGTGGGGGGCAGTGCACAGGATTGAAAGAAGCTGCAGAAAGTTGTGAACTCAGTCAGCTCTATCATGCCTCTGTAACATCCAGGACATCTTCAAAGAGCAATACCTCAAAAAGGTGGCCTCCATCATACTACGGAACCCTATCACCCAGGTCATGTCCTCCTCTCATTGCTGAAAGGAGGTACAGGATCCTGGAGGTACACACACATAGTGCCTATTCACCCCCCCTTGGAAGTTTTCAAGCTTTATTGCTTGACAACATTGAAGAACAGTGGATTTAATTTAGCTTTTTTGACATTGAACAACAGAAAAAGACTCTTTTGTGTCAAAGTGAAAACAAATTTCAATATAGTGATCTAAATTAATTACAAATATAAACACAAAATAATTGATTACTAAGTATTCACCCCCTTTAATATGACACACCAAATCATCACTGGTGCAGCCAATTGGTTTTAGAAGACACATAATTTGTTAACTGGAGATCTGTTTTTGGAGGCGTGTGCAACCAAGAAGTTTCAATTGATTGTAGTAAAAATACACCTGTATCTGGAAGGTCCAAATGCTGGACGAGTCAGTATTCTGACAAAAACTACACAAGAAGACAAAAGAGCAGCTCCACCAAAGATTATCGAAAAGCACAAGTCAGGAGATGGATACGAACATTTCCAAGTCACTGAATATCCCTGGAGTACAGTTAAGTCAATCATCAAGAAATAGAAAAAATGTGGCACAGCTGTAAATCTGCCAAGAGCAGGCTGTCCTCAAAAACTCAGTGCATGAAGAGACTAGTGTGGGAGGCCACCAAGAGACCTATGACAACTCTGGAGGAGTTACAAGCTTCAGTGGCTGAAATGGGAGAGCCTGTGCATATAATTGTTGACCGGGTGCTTCACCAGTTGCAGTTTTTTGGGAGAGTGGCAAAGAGAATGCCACTGTTGAAAAAAATCTGGCAGAAAATCTTGGCTAGAGTCAACCAAAAGAAACCAAAATTGAGCTTTTTTAACCATCAGACTAAATGCTATGTTCGGTGTAAGCCAAACTCCACACATCATCTAAAACACACCATCCCTACCGTGAAGTATGGTGGTGGCTGCAGAATGCTGCGGGGATGATTCACTGCAGCAGACCCTGTAAGGCTTGTGAAGGTAGAAGGTAAAATGAATGCAGCAAAATACAGGTAAATCCTGGAGGAAGACCTGATGCTGTCTGCAAGAGAACTGCAACTTAGGAGAAGATTTGTTTTCCAGCAAGACAATGACCCCAAGCATAAAGCCAAAACTTTATGGGAGTGAAGGGAGTGAAGAAATCAGGTGCAAAAAGTCTTTTTTTTTAAACACAGCTTGGGGAGAAGGGTCTGCAGTGCGCAGGTGTGTGACATAACGCGCCAAGGTTTAAAAACAGACCACCATATACAGCGGGCAACGTTGTGAGCGGGCAGCGGAGTGAGAGGGAGCAGAGTGGGACGGCTTTGGCTCAACAGGGTTCGGCGAGAACAGGTAGAGGCCAGGGTAGGTTCCGGTAAGTTTTTTTGTCCAGATTGTTTAGAGTAGAGAGAATGCCAGGCAGGATGTTGGAATGCTCCTCTTGCAGGATGTGGGAAGTCAGGGAGCCCTCCGGTGTCCCTGACAATGACACCGGCAAGAAGTGCATCCAGCTACAGCTCCTAACAAACCACGTGAGGGAACTGGAGCAGGAGCTGGATGACCTTTGGATCATTCGGGAGAATGAGGAGATTATAGATAGTAGCTACAGGGAGGTAGTTACGCCAAAGGAGCACAGCAGAGGAAATTGGGTCACTTTCAGGCAAGGGAACAGGAAAGGGCAGGCAGAGCAGGGTTCCCCTGTGGCCATTCCCCTCAACAACAAGTATACTGCCTTGAATACTGTTGGGGGGGATGACTTACCTGGGACAAGCTGCAGAAGCCAGATCTCTGGCATTGAGTCTGGTTCTGCAGTGCAGAAGGGAGAGTGGAAAAAGAGGAGAGCGGTAATGATAGGGGATTTGATAGTTAGAGGTGCAGATAGGAGGTTCCGTGGTCGTGACAGAGAATCCAGGATGGTTTGTTGCCTTCCGGGTGCCAGGGTCAAGGATGTCTCTGATCACTTGCATGACATTCTGAAGTGGGAGGGTGACCAGCCAGATGTCGTGGTGCACATCGGTACCAATGACATAGCAAGGAAGAGTGAGGAGGTCCTGGAGAGTGAATATAGAGAGCTTGGTAAGAAGTTGAAAAGCAGGACCTTGAGGGTGGTAATCTCAGGATTGCTACCTGTGCTATGTGCCAGTGAGGGTAAGAATAGGATGCTCTGGAGGATAAACAAGTGGCTGAAGAACTGGTGTAGGGGCCAGGGTTTCAGATTTCAGGATCATTGGGACCTCTTCTAGGGCAGGTGGGACCTGTACAAGAGAGACGGGTTACACCTGAACTACAAAGGGACCAATATCCTTTCAGGGAGGTTTGTTAGTTCTGTTGGGCAGGCTTTAAACTAGATTTGCAGGGGGATGGGAACCAGAGTGCCAGAGCTGACAGTGTGGCTGGGGTGAAAATAAATGATGTTAAAAGTTTAAGCAAAGCCACAAATAGAAAGTGAATGGTGGTAAAAATCGTCTGAGGTGTATATATTTCAATGCTAGGAGTATTGCGGGGAAGGCGGATGAGTTGAGGGCATGGATTGACACGTGGAATGATGACGTTATAGTGAAACTTGGTTACAGGAGGGGCAGGACTGGCAGCTTAATATTCCAGGGTTCCAATGTTTCAGATGTGATCGAGGCAGAGGAATGAAAGGTTGGGGGTGGGGTGTAGCATTGTTTGTCAGGGAAAATGTTACAGCAGTGCTCAGGCAGGACAGATTAGAGGGCTTGTCTACTGAGTCTTTATGGGTGGAGCTGAGAAACAGGAAAGGTATGGCCACATTAGTGGGGTTGTATTATAGACCACCCAATAGTCAGCGAGAATTGGAGGAGCAAATCTGCAGAGAGATAGCAGGCAACTGCAGGAAACATAAAGTTGTGGTGGTTAGGGATTTTAATTTCCCACATATTGATTGGGACTCCCATACTGTTAGGGGTCTAGATGGTTCAGAGTTTGTAGAATGTGTTCAGGAAAGTTTTCTAAGTCAATATATAGAGGTACCAACTAGAGGGGATGCAATATTGGATCTCCTGTTAGGAAATGAGTTAGGACAAGTGATGGAAGTGTGCGTAGGGGAGCATTTTGGTTCCAGTGATCATAACACCATTAGTTTCAACTTGATCATGGACAAGGATAGATCTGGTCCTAGGGTTGAGGTTCTGAACTGGAAGAAGGCCAAATTTGAAGAAATGAGAAAGGATCTAAGAAGCGTGGATTGTTCTCTGGCAAGGATGTGATTGGTAGGTGGGAAGCCTTCAACGGAGAAATTTTGAGAGTACAGAGCTTGTATGTTCCTGTCACGATTAAAGGCAAAGTGAACAGGAATAAGGAACCTTGGTTCTCAAGGGATATTGCAACTCTGATAAAGAAGAAGAGACAGTTGTATGACATGTAAAGGAAATGGAGTAAATAAGGTGTTTGAGGAGTATAAAAAGTGCAAGAAAATACTTAAGAAGGAAATCAGGAGGGCTAAAAGAAGGCATGAAGTTGCCTTGGCAGTCAAAGTGAAGGATAATCCAAAGAGCTTTTACAGGTATATTAAGAGTAAAAGGATTGTAAGGGATAAAATTGGACCTCTTGAAGATCAGAGTGGTCGGCTATGTGTGGAACCAAAAGAAATGGGGGAGATCTTAGATGGGTTTTTTGTGTCTGTATTTACTAGGGAAACTGGCATGAAGTCTATGGAATTAAGGGAAACAAGTAGTGAGATCATGGAAACTGTACAGATTGAAAAGGAGGGGGTGCTTGCTAGCTTGAAGCAAATTAAAGTGGCTAAATCCCCAGGACCTGACAGGGTATTCCCTCGGATCTTGAAGGAGACTAGTGTTGAAATTGCAGGGGCCCTGGCAGATATATTTAAAATGTCGGTGTCTACGGGTGAGATGCCGGAGGATTGGAGAATGGCTCATGTTGTTCAATTGTTTAAAAAAGGATCGAAATGTCATCCGGGAAATTATAGGCCGGTAAGTTTGACATCGGTAATGGGTAAGGTATTGGAGGTAGTACTAAGAGACAGAATCTACAAGCATTTGGATAGACAGAGACTTATTAGGGAGAGTCAACATGGCTTTGTGCATGGTAGGTCATGTTTGACCAATCTATTGGAGTTCCTTGAGGAGGTTATCAGGAAAGTGGATGAAGGGAAGGCAGTGGATATTGTCTACATGGACTTCAGTAAGGCCTTTGACAAGGTCCCGCATGGGAGGTTAGTTAGGAAAATTCACTCGCTAGGTATACATGGAGAGGTGGTAAATTGGATTAGACATTGGCTCAATGGAAGAAGCCAAAGAGTGGTAGTAGCGAATTGCTTCTCAGAGTGGAGGCCTGTGACTAGTGGTGTGCCACAGGGATCAGTGCTGGGTCCATTGTTATTTGTCATCTATATCAATGATCTGGATGATAATGTGGTAAATTGGATCAGCAAATTTGCTGATGATACAAAGGTTGGAGGTGTAGTGGACAGTGAGGAATGTTTTCAGAGCCTGCAGAGGGACTTGGACCAGCTGGAAAAATGGGCTGAAAAATGTCAATGGAGTTTAATACAGACAAGTTTGAGGTATTGCACTTTGGAAGGATAAACCAAGGTCGAACATACAGGGTTAATGATAACGCACTGAGGAGTGCAGTAGAACAGAGGGATCTGGGAATATAGATACAAAATTCCCTAAAAGTGGCGTCACAGGTAGATAGGATTGTAAAGAGAGCTTTTGGTACATTGGCCTTTATTAATCAAAGTATTGAGTATAAGAGTTGGAATGTTACGATGAGGTTGTATAAAGCATTGGTGAGGCCGAATCTCGAGTATTGTGTTCAGTTTTGGTCACCAAATTACAGGAAGGATATTAATAAGGTTGAAAGAGTGCAGAGAAGTTTTACAAGGATGTTGCCAGGACTTGAGAAACTCAGTTACAGAGAAGGGTTGAATAGGTTAGGACTTTATTCCCTGGAGCGTAGAAGAATGAGGGGAGATTTGATAGAGGTATATAAAATTAAGATGGGTATAGATAGAGTGAATGCAAGCAGGCTTTTTCCACTGAGGCAAGAGGAGAAAAAACCAGAGGACATTGGTTAAGGGTGGGGGGGAGTTTAAAGGGAACATTAGTGGGAGCTTCTTCACACAGAGAGTGGTGGGAGTGTGGAATGAGCTGCCAGACGAGGTGGTAAATGTGGGTTCTTTTATAACATTTAAGAATAAATTGGACAGATACATGGATGGGAGGTATATGGAGGGATATGGTCCATGTGCATGTCAGTGGGACTAGGCAGAAAATGGTTCGGCACAGCCAAGAAGGGCCAAAAGGCCTGATTCTGTGCTGTAGTTTTTCTATGGTTTCTATGGTTTCTACACAGGAATGGCTTAAAAACAACAAACTTAATGTCCTGTAGTGGCCTAGTCAGAGTCCAGACCTCAACTCAGTTGAGAATTTGTGGCTGGATTTGAAAAGGGCTGTTCACCTACGATCCCCATGCAATCTGAAAGAGCTTGAGCAGTTTTGTAAATAAGAAGGGGAAAAATTGCAGTGTCCAGGTGTGCAAAGCTGAAAGAGACCTATCCACACAGATTCAAGGCTGTAATTGATGTCAAAGATGCATCTACTGAATACTGACTTGAAGGGGGTGAATATATCTGCATTCAACTATTTTGTATTTAATAATTTTAGATCTATTTGCAGAAATTTGTTTTCACTTTGACATGAGAGTCTTTTCTGTTGATCAGTGTCAAAAAAGCCAAAATAAGTCCACTATGATTCAATGTTGTAAAACAATAAGACATGAAACTAAAACAGTAAAATATGTATTTTATAATATATATTTGCTGTAATTCACATTTTCTATAATTTTGTTTTGCATTGTACTGCCACTGCAAAGACAACAAGTTTCACGACATATGCCAATGATATTAAACCTAATTCTGTTTCTGAAGTTATTCAAGTTCTGTTGAATAATGTACCTACGTATATATTTGATCAGAAAACTCTTCAAAATTTTTTCTTCTCCAGAACCTTAGTTTCAAAAGAATTTTAACCTAAGCCAATTTGTAAATATGAAGAATTTGCATAAGGCATTTGCAGACTGGATCGAATTTGCAGCACTTTGTAGCCTCTGTGTTTGGAGCTTTCCATTTTTGAAGAGATTCCTGGTCAAATCTATTTGTGGGTACTTTATTCCATAGCATTCGAATGGCTTGAATTTCTTCAATCTGATTTGCACTGAAATTCACGCGATTTTCCATTATATACATCCATTTAAGTTATATTCTTTCAACATATTCTTTAACATTATACAGAAAGCTTTTACTGGTGCTGATGTTTATAGCTTCCTTCTGTAGATAATCAGAGAACAAATAAGACCATAAGACCATAAGGTATAGGAGCAGAAATAGGTCATTTGGCCTATTGATTCTGCTCTACAATTCAATCATGGGCTGATCCAATTATTCCAGCCATTCCCACTCCCTTGCCTTCACCCCACACCCTTTGATGCCCTGGCTAATCTGTCTTAAATGCACCCAATGACTTGGCCTCCACAGCCGCTCGTGGCAACAAATTCTACAAATTTATCACCCTCTGACTAAAGTAATTTCTCTGCATCTCTGTTCTAAATGGACATCCTTCAATCCTGAAGTCGTGCCCTCTTCTCCTAGACTCCCCTACCATGGGAAATAACGTTACCATCTCTAATCTGTTTAGGCCTTTTAACATTCAGAATGTTTCTATGAGATCCCCCCTCATTCTCCTGAACTCCAGGGAATACAGTCCAAGAGCTGCCAGACGTTCATCATACGATAACCCTTTCATTCCTGGAATCATTCTCGTAAATCTTCTCTGAACCCTCTCCAATGTCAGTATATCCTTTTTAAAATAAGGAGCCCAAAACTGCACACAATACTCCAAGTATGGTCTCACAAGTGCCTTATAGAGCCTCAACATCACATCCCTGCTCTTATATTCTATACCTCTAGAAATTAATGCCAACATTGTATTCACCTTCTTCGCCACCAACTCAACCTGGAGGTTAACATTTAGGGTATCCTGCACAAGGACTTACAAGTCCCTTTGCATCTCTGCATTTTGAATTCTCTTACCATCTAAATAATAGTCTGCCCATTTATTTCTTCCAGCAAAGTGCACGACTATACACTTTCCAACATTGTATTTCATTTGCCACTTCTTTGCCCATTCCCTTAAACAGATTAAGTCTGTTAAGTCTAAGTCTCTCTGCAGGCTCTCTGTTTCCGCAACACCACCCGCTTCTCCACCTATCTTTGTATCATTGGCAAATTTAGCCATAAATCCATTAATCCCATATTCCAAATCATTGACATCCATCATAAAAAGCAGCGGTCCCAACACCGACCCCTGTGGAACTCCACTGGTAACCAGCAGCCAGCCAGAATAGGATTCCCTTATTCCCACTCTCCATTTTCTGCTGATCAGCCAATGCTCCATGCTTGCTAGTAACTCCTCTGTAATTCTGTGGGATTTTATCTTGCTAAGCAACCTCATGTGTGGCACCTTGTCAAAGACCTTCAGAAAATCCAAGCGCACCACATCTACTGCACCTCCTTTGTCTACCCTGCTTGTAGTTTCCTCAAAGAATTGTAGTAGATTAGTCAGGCAGGATTTTCCTTTCAGGAAATCATGCTGGCTTTGGTCTATCTTGTCATGTGCCTCCAGGTACTCCGTAATCTCATCCCTAACAATTGATTCCAACAACTTCCCAGCCACTGATGTCAGGCTAACAGGTCTATGGTTTCTTTTCTGCTGCCTCCCACCCTTCTTAAATAGCAGAGTAACATTTGCAATTTTCCAGTCATCCGGTACAATGCCGGAATCTATCGATTCTTGAAAGATCCTTGTTAATGCCTCTGCAATCTTTCCAGCTACTTCCTTCAGAACCCAAGGGTGCATTCCATCAGGTCCAGGAGATTTATCCACCCTCAAACCATTAACCTTCCTGACTACCTTCTCAGTTTTAATTGTCACTGAACATACTTCACTTCCCTGACACTCTAGAAAGTCCGGTACATTGCAGATGTCTTCCACTGTGAAGACTGATGCAAAATATTCATTCAGTTCCTCTGCCATCTCTGCATCTCTCATAACAATATCTCCAGTGTCATTTTCTATTGGTCCTATATCTATCCTCAACTCTCTTTTCCCCTTTATATACTTAAAAAAAGCTTTTAGTATCTTCTTTGATATTAGTCACCAGCTTTTTTTCATAATTCATCTTTTCCTTTCTATGACCTTCTTAGTTTTCTTCTACAAGCTATTAAAAGCTCTCCAATCCTCTATCTTCCCACTAGTTCTGGCTTCCTTTTATACCCTCTTTTTTGCTTTTACTTTGGCTCTGACTTCACTTGTCAGCCATGGTAGTGTCCTTCTTCCATTTGAACATATCTTCTTATTTGGAATATATCTGTCTTGCACTTCCCTAATTTTTCGCAGAAACTCTGGCCATTGCTGCTCTGCCGTCCTTCCTGTTAATACTTTCCAGTCAACCTTGGCCAGTTCTCCTGTCATGCCATTGTAATTTTCTTTATTCCACTGAAATACAGACACATTGGAATTTCTCAAATTTCAAAGTCTACTCAATCATATTGTGATCACTGCTTCCTAAGGGTTCCTTAGCCTTAAACTCTTTTATCACCTCTGGATCATTGCACAACACCTAATCCAGACAGCCGATCCCCAGTGGGCTCAACAACAAGCTGTTCTAAAAAGCCATCCCTTAGACATTCTACAATTTCTTTTTCTTGAGGTCCAGTACTGGCCTGGTTTCCCCAATCCACTTTCATGTTAAAATCCACAACGATTATCATGATATTGCCCTTCTGACATGCCTTTTTTATCTCCTGCTGTAATTTGTAATCCACATTGTGGCTGCTGTTTGGGGGCCTGTATACAACTGCCATTAGGGTCCTTTTACCCTTGCCATTTTTTAACTCAACCCATAGAGACTCTACAGCTTCCGATCCTATGTCATCGCTTTCTAATGATTTAATATTATTTCTTATACACAAGACCACACCAACCCCTCTGCCTACTAACCTATCTTTCCGATACACCGTATGTCCTTGGACGGTCAACTCCCAATGTCAGCCATCCTTTAGCCAAGCTTCAGAGATGCCCATCTCTGTCTAAATAAACCTTAAACTTAAAAGGCAATTGGCCCAAAAATATTATAAACACTGACAATCTTTGAAAAACGAGTAAAACATAATTTTGTACATTGGGATAATCACCTAAGCTGAAGAAATGTAAAACCATATTTGATATCAAATATTGTTATAACTTTAGTTCTGAAGAACTGTAGAAGACTGGAGTCACTATGTGTTGATTGATTAAAAGTCTATAATTTTCATTTTATGATTGTGTTTGATTACAGTGTTTTGATGTTGGATAAGGAGAGCTGGGATGAACAATTTGTTACTTCCTGCGATTTCATCTTTACTTCAATCTCCATTTCAATCTAGACAAATATCATTTGAGATAAAAGTTCTATTCCATTCATAATAGCCTAATAAAAATTAGCTTTGTTATTCTTAACCCACTACCACATTGAGCCTAATCAAGTTCTAGATTTGGCACTGGATTAGTATGGCTGGAATTAATGTAAATTTGCACTGATCCTAATGATCCACTGCTTACTGATGTTGTATTTAACCCTTACATACTGTTCATATTCTATACCTTCACAGTATGGTCTAGGTCAATTTTGACCGGGCCGAAGAATCTCCTCATAACAAGTGTCTATACCAAATTTTGAACCACAGATCTGTTTAGAATGTATAAATAGCCTATCTGACATTAATAAATGGGTGATTAATCCTTAATTAATGTTTCAGAGATGTAAAATCCATTTCAATAGATACAGGTCAAATTTGACCCGGAACAGCCTCAATGTACAAAAATTTGTAGCACCTGTACAAAAGTATAAGGTTTTTAAATATATTCATTTTTGCACATTTTGAGTCATTTTAGGAAAAGTCATCAAATTTAGGCTAAAAAAAATGACATTTAGGGTGTTTTTACTGCTGTCAAATGTCAAAACAGGCCAAATTTGACCCAAACAGTATGCAAGGGTTAAACTATGTTAGCATGAAAGAGAAACTATGTGTTTTTATATTTGTAGTCTATTCTATACTGAATTGAAGTCAATTAATTCTGGCATTAGATGCTCAAGGTTGCCTGGTTTTCGAGATGTTAGGATATTTCTTTTGTTCAGCAGGTGTGGAGTTGGGAAAGTGTTAATGTGAGTGAGGCTGGTTGCTTGGAGTCATACTCTACAGCACTCTTGTTGCTGGACTAGAATAAGCAGCATCAGTAAAACAATATTGCCTTCTGATTGGAAGCTCAGCTACAATTTCTGTGATTTTTTTAAGCTTGAAAGGGTTGTCAAGTCATTTCATCATTGATGAGTATTACATATTATATGCGTTCAATTGTATCACATGAAATATTTTAACATGAGGGTTATTTTCATATTCTTTATTATGTGTGTCAAGTTGCATCTGTTCTCTGCAGATGAGAATGGAAATACTTGTTTCATGAAGCTTATCTCTTGTGAAATAAGCCAGGGAAAAGCACGAAGCATCACCTGAAATTGGCATACCATATTTCCTTTCCTCACTCTTTTAAATCTCCACTTTCTTTTGTCGCTGTCAAATCGATAATCTGTTTTTACTTGTTCTTCTTAACTATTCACAGTAGAAATCCTTGCTTTAATTTTGCTTTTAGTTGCCAAAAGCAAATTGTAGTATTAAACTTAACAAGTATGTTAAATAATAAGTGATTATGTGCTAATTCAATCAAACAGGCTGACCTTCATGACCTCTGCTATCCATTCCAGATGCTTGAGGACTGAAAATACAAAGAACATGAGAACCAAGAGCAATGGTAGGCCATTTAGTCCCTCTGACCTACTCCACCATTCCACAAGATCATGACTGATCATCTATCTCATTTCCAATTTCCTACTCTTTCCCTGTCTTCTAGAATTCCTCTATGATGAAAGCATGCATCAATCTCTGCTTTGAACATAACCACTGGTTGAATCTCCATCCACGTCTTTATAAGGTGGAAAAATGTAAAGTTTCACAACCCTCTAATGTTAGGTAGTGAATTACTGGAATTAGACCCTGTGATGATGCAGGATGAATGGTATACCCACAAGTCAGCGTGCCGTGTTGTTGGAGGTGAATATGCAGGTGATACTGTATGTCTGAAACTCTTTGTAATAGAGATCACAGGCGGATGCTGTCTTATCGGCTTAGACAAGTAACTATGGAGCATTTTGAGGATGGCAACTATGGCAGTTTGTCATGAAAAGGGCATTGTGATTTTATACTGCATTGCTAGATTTTCTAGTTTGGATATGGTAATTATGAAAGGAAGAAGAAATCAGACAAACACAGATTTTTAAACATGAATAATGCATTAGTTAGATCAATTGAGTTTGTGGTGGATTTTTCGTCTGATTATATACTTCTGTAATAATGGGAAGCAACTTACTTGCTTAATGAACCTCACAAATCAGGGTACTAGCTGCCGTTGATAGAGTTTAATTCAACCAAATGCAATTGTAGACATAATAGTTAATTAAAATATTAAACTGCTATCTTTTATATTATGCTGTCTGTTATTAATCAGAAATCAGGTTGCATATAGGTAGTAAAATCAAAGAATGCTTTGAAGTCATATATAAACTACTAATAATTCATTCCACATTCCAAATGTATAATGACTTAGTTGTATTTTATAACTCTGCTATTATTTTTCTATATCTTCAAAATATTACAGTTTTGTCATGAAATAAAATGGGGAGAATAATGCCAATCACCATTCCTATGGTTGAGCTTTGAAACCAGTTTCTGACTGTGACATTCCTTTGATAATTTACCTGAGGCTGAGTTTTCTATATGCCAACCACCGAGTTGTAAGGTAATATAGTACGTGTGTCAAAATTCAATAAAATTATGGATTCATCATAAATGAACAACATAGCTTTTGGGTGAATGAACTTGTAGAAATTTTACCGAACCTGTTCATAGAGTTAAGGCAACAAAAGTGCATTGGTTATAGGAAACTGCATATAGATTTTGTCCCTTATATTATGTAACAATGTGTTATGGAAGAGATTATTTTCTTTATTTATTTTGATGGAACCATCGAATATCAATTATGCAGAGATGGCCAGTGAAAATTAAAAAATATTAATTATATAAGTAAACCTAAAAATAAAAGTGGAATATTGTGAAGAGGCAGATATATGAGAGCTGTCACTTCAGATATTGGTGAAGAAATAATTCAACATAAATTATTTTCTTCCCTGCAGTCAAACCTGTCAAGAAAATATTTAACTTAATACAAAGCCAGTGCTAAAGAGGACAGGTGACTATACTGTAGAAGTAAATTTGTGGCCCACACAATTTAAGAAAATTGTTGTGAGGAAGCAAATCTTTAAATATACTTTGTTAAAACTGAAATAGGGCAGGTTGTGCGAGTATAACTGGACTCTACAACTGAAGATAAATAGATTGAGAGGGTGGGAAAAACTCAGCGAAATGTGTTTATTGTGGGTGAATGTGTGGCTGTACACTTTGAGAGAAAATTAAAAGCAGAATATAATCTAACTGGAGTAATATTGTAGGTGAGCAAAGGAGAGACTCTGTGTATTAATTTCAAAAAAGCTAATAGCAGGTTTAGCTATTGGTTAGGATTGCAAATGGCATTTGGCATTTATTGCAAGTGGGTTTGAGATTAGAAATGGGAAAGCAATTCTGCAATTAAACAGTGTACTGATAAGTTCCCACCTGGTGTGTTCTGCACATGTTTGGTCTCTGTACTTGGAAGGGTTATTGGAAATCATCAAAAAAAAATCACCAATCTATTGGATATTAGAGTTCTTTTATCAGAAGTGGTTAAGGAAATTGGATCTACAATCTTTGGAGTTTGGAATAATGGAGGAGGTGGGGCGAACTTATTGAAACAAATAAAATCCTGAGAGGAAGTGGATACAATATAACTCATAAAACATATAACAGCACAGGCCCTTCGGCCTGTGATGTTGTGCCAATCCATATAAATCTGTCCTAACCCTTCCCTTCTACACAGCCCATTCTCCTCCATTTTTCTGAAAATCCTTGTGCCTGTCATAGAGTCTCTTAAATGTTCCTGTTGTTGATTGGCTGTTAAATTGCTTTGAATAGTTAGAGCAACTTGAAGAAGGGGACATGATTTCAAAATTAGAGAATGACCACTTAAAATTGAGAGAAATTGAAACAACTCCCAGAAGATGGGGTATTTTGGAATTATCTACCTGGAGGCTTGCGGAGGCAATGTCATTGGTGCTACTCAGAGAGGAAGCAGACACATTGTTAAAACATCAGAGCTATGGGCAACTGGCACAGAAGTTGAATTGAGGCCTGAGGCAGATCAGTTGTGATCATAATGAATGGGGAGGCTTACTTAAGGGACTTAACATTTTTGCGTTATATGTTCATATGTTTTTAAACAAGCTGTAAAGAAAAGGAACTGCCTGTCTGTCTGTTCCTCTGAACTCTTGTAGTCTGACTGTCCACAAGACTGAGAAGCAGCAGGAAACGTTCCATTTGTCTGGATTCATCCCCAACATCTGTGAAAATATTAACACTCAAATTGTTGTTGCAATAAGACCTGTTAACCTGCTTTTTAAAAAATGCTGATAAAGTGAAAGATTTTTCAACGAATCACCTTTACATGATAATAGTTAAAATATCAAACTAGGCAACTTTCTCTTGAAAGAATAATTCACCAATTAGTTAGAATTATTTTAGATTTACAGTGAAAGGTCATTTTTCACTGCTGTGATTTCTTTAATCCATTATAAAATAAAATGAATTCAAGACATTTTAGCATTGTGTGTGTGTGTGTGTATATATATATATATATATATATATACACACACACAATGCTATACACACACACACAATGCTCCTATATATATATATATAGGAGCGGCCTTCTCCGAATGATTGCCGGGGTGGCCTGTGATTCAGGTCATCTGGAGTTAAGGAGAACTGTGCATGTGAATCTTACTAAAATTTAAAGTGCACAGAGCAAGTAAACTGTGAACAGGGTGATGTGCCATAAGGATGAGAATAAGCATCTTTGAGTGATTAGTGGTGTGAGTAGCATTTAGAGTTTCACTTAAAGCTTCACAGATCCTTAAGAGTGCAGAAGCCTTTTAAATTCAGTATATTCAACCAAGTAATCCTTGGTAGATTCCCATAAGATGTTATTTTTTTTCTCTATAGAGCTTACATTTTTTTCCATTTTGTATGT
This sequence comes from Mobula birostris, assembly GCF_030028105.1. Classification (NCBI taxonomy): domain Eukaryota; kingdom Metazoa; phylum Chordata; class Chondrichthyes; order Myliobatiformes; family Myliobatidae; genus Mobula; species Mobula birostris. The sequence continues at coordinate 51,992,669 of NC_092377.1, forward strand.
TTACGCATTATGAAGAAACAAAGAAGTTGAGTCTTGAATGGTTTTACCCGCCCCTCCCCACCACAAGCTGAGAGCTAAAGGTTGGAAGAGCTACATACCAGTCATGTAGGCATGGCCAAGGTGAAAGCGTTCACTCAAAGCTCTGCCTGATAGTACGGGAAGAAAGCTGTCTAGAACTGTCAGAAGCTGTTCCTACAGTCCCAAAGTCAACTCCTATAACCAGCACTGAGGAAGCTCCACAACCCAAAATTGTATCACAGCCACAAGTCTCACCAGCCAAGCAGAGTGACCTGTCCTTATATACTGTAACTGGAGAGCAGTACGTTACGTATATGAGTAGAGATGCATTTTATATTGAGTTGGAGTTTTTGTAGCTAAGCAAGGATGAATGTTGTGTATTTAATATTTCAGTAATATTTGTGTAATATTAGTAGTTTGTTTAAGCATTCTTTGTTTACGTAATTGAATATGGGTTATATGTAAAAGTACATTAATGAGATATGTCACTATACTACTATGTCATGTGTGCACCTCAGTAAAGCAAAAATGAAGCATTCATGTTTATCCCCAGCTCCATAATTTTTGTTTGATTAGTTTTTGTAGTTAAAATACATAAGATCTTGGTTGCCAAATCTTGAACAATTTGTAATAATGCACCCAAAGGGATTGCTCTTTCTTGAGGCGTCATGATTTTCAAAGTGCAAGGCCCAAAGATGTGAAATCCTGGAGCTCTCAAAGCTTACTAATTGACTTACACTTGAAAGTAGTGAATATTTGCTGAGCCCAGAAATAATTTTCTAATGCAAGATAGATTGAAAAACAAATATTAAAGATTGCTCCACAGAGATTGTGAGTTCAAAAAGGTGGTGGGAGGGATCAGGGAATGTGGATCTGGTGCAGTTGTGACCTAGTTTTGGGCAGTATATCACAACTGGGTAGGCATTTTGCAATTATTGTGGAGTAGTAAAGGATAGAGTTTCAGGCAGATTAATAGTGATGAGAAACTAAACGTGGCATGGTATTGACATTTACATGACATTAAATAAATGACATAAATATAACTCAGCAATAGTTACTCATTATATTAATGCTTTGCATAGAGGTGCAATAAAAGTGAGGCAAAAGGGAAATAGAACTTGGCAAATTAGCAAAATTTCATTTATTCAACATACTATGTGTATCTCTCCAAACAGGTGAGCAGAAGTAATTATTGTCTGTACTTTAACTGCTCAGGCTTTCTACACAACGAGAGACATCCTCAGACAAACAAGATGTTTCTGAGGCTGTAACAGAGGTACCTGCACAAAGCATAGGTTAATCCATCAACTCCTCTTTGTCAATTTTGATTGGAGATTCAGTTCAGAAACTACACTCCAGCATATACACATATTGCTATCTGTTGACTTGGAACAGGCAGCAGATCCCAGCAACCTTTAGATGCAGCAAGGATTAGAAACAGTGGTTACCTGCCATTAAAATCAATTATTATAAATTGAAGTATGTGCAACATAAAAATAGTGTGAAATTAGAAACTAGACCTGGACATAGCAGTTTTATGGACGTAACAGAAGCAATAGGGAATTCTATACTATTATGAAGCTCCAAATTAACTTGTAGTTGCCTCCAATTTGTTGGTGTTCTGCTGCAATGGAAACTCCACATAAAATGTTCTTTGATACTACAAATGCAACTTGAAGAAAAGTTAGGCTTGGGCTGTATACCAATGACATCAGTTCACAGGTACTTTATTGGTTGTAAAGCACTTTCAGAATTCCTAAAGTTGTGGAAGACACTTGGGAAATACAGAATTTCGTATGATTTGACATTCAACTTACCAGTATTTGTAAGAATCAAGGAACTGACTCTCTCTATGAGAACTAAGAAGCTGATTCTCTCTGTTCGAATTTTGTGTTGGGTGCTTAAGGGAAAACAACAATAATGTTATAGCTGTACTATATTTAGTAGTGTATTTGGTACCCTAATTTTGAAACTTAATTCCACAAAATTTATCTTAGCGATGGAATGCAAAGTGCAACTGTCACTATAAATATTAACAGATTTGCACAAGCAAATAAAAAAATCTTAACTGCTTCCAATCTTACACCAACTCTACTGCAGAAGCACAGAGCACAACAGAAAAAATGTTGTGTTTTTATTTACATATTTATACAATATTTCCACATAGAACATAAAGTATAGCAAGATCAGGGAGGGGTATATTCTAAGGAATGTTGGCATTAAAAAGGAGATGTTTGACCTTCGAAGAGCATTAGCATGGATATCAGAAAGAGGAAGTTGGGAAAACACACACCAGAACTCATCAAGGCTTCAGCAGTTGAGAGAGTGAGCACCTTCAAGTTTCTGTGGATCAGCATTTCTGAAGAATGTTGTTGCCCAACATTTTGATGCAATTGCAAAGAAAGCATATCAGCAGTTGTATTTCATTAGGGGTTTGAGGAGATTATATATGACACCAAAGACTCTAGCAAATTTCCACAGATGTTCCTTTGATAACATTCTAACTGGTTGCATCAATGTTGGCATTAGCGGCAAACCAATCGATTCGAAGAAAGAGAGAGCTTCGCACAGGTCGGAGAGAAGAGTTTGAAAAAGCAGCGTCTCATGGGACGGTGCATTAGAATAGTGGATATGACTGCAGGGCCAGTTTTCTGTTCTGGGTGTCAGACGTGGGATGTCCAGGTGACTTCCAGCCTCCCTGATGGCCACATCTGTGCCAGGTGCATCAGCTGCAGCTCCTTAGAGAGTGAGTTAGGGAGCTGGAGCTGCAGCTCGATGACCTTGAGCTTGTTAGGGAGAGTGAGGAGGTGATAGTCAGGAGCTATAGGCAGGTAGTCACCCTGGGGCCACAGGAGACAGATAGGTGGGTGACCATCAGAAGATGAAAGGAAGGGCATCAGGTAGTGGAGAGCACCACTGTGGCTGTCCTCCTTAACAGTAAGTACTCTATTTTGAGTGCTGCTGGGGGGACGACCAACCTGGGGGAAGTAACAGTGGCCGTGCCTCTGTCACTGAGTCTGGACCTGTGGCTCAGAAGGGTGGGGAACAGAAGAGAATGGCAGCAGTAATAGGGGACTCTATAGTTAAGAGGAAAGATAGGTGATTCTTTGGATGCAAAAAAGAAACAAGGATGGTTGTTTGCCTCCCAGGGCCCAGGTTCGTGATTTTTCTGAGTGCGTCTGTAATATCCTGAAATGGGAGGGTGAGCAGCCAGAGGTCGTGGTACATATTGGTACCAGTGACATAGGTAGATAAAGGGTGGAGGTCCTGAAAGCAGAATAGAAGGAGTTAGGAAGGAAGCTGAAAAGCAGGACCTCAAAGGTCCTCTCAATCTTGGGATTGCTGCCTGTGCTACATGACAATGAGTATAGGAATAGAATGAGGTGGAGGATAAAGGTGTGGCTGAAGGATTGGAGCAGGGGGCAGGGATTCAGATTTTTGGATCACTGGGACCTCTTCTGGGGCAGGTGTGACTTGTACAAAAAGGACGGGTTGCACTTGAATCCAATATCCTGGTGGAGAGGTTTGCTAATGCTCTTGGGGATTGTTTAAATTAGAATTGTTGGGGGGTGGGAACCGAAGTGAAGAGCCAGAGGATGGCGAATTTGAAGCTTATAGGGTGTTTGTGAGGAAGGATAGGCAGATGTTAGAGCAAAGATGCAGTCATCCTGATGGTTTCAGATGTGCCTATTTTAATGCAAGGAGAATCATAAACAAAGCGGATGAACTTAGAGCATGGATTATTGTGTGGAACTGTGACATCGTGGCCATTACAAAGACCTGTATGTCTCAGGAGCGGGAATGGCTGCTGAAAGTGCCAGGCTTTAGTTTTCAAAAAGAACAAAGAGAGAGGCAAAAGAAATGGGGCGTGGCATTGCTAATTAAGGATAGTGTTAAGCCTGCAGAAAAGGTGGTAGTCATGGAGGGTTGGTGTACTGAGTCAGTGTTGGTGGAAGTCAGAAACAGGAAAGGGGCAATAACTCTACTGGGTGTTTTTCATAGACCCCCCCCATAGACACTCAAAGCTGCTGTGCAGATTGACAGTGCTGTTAAGAAGGTGTGTGTTGTGTTGCCATTCATCAACCATGGGATTGAGTTCAGGAGATGTGAGGTAATGTACAGTTATATAAGACCTTGGTCAGACCCCACTTGGAATTGCAAACACAAGGAAATCTACAGATGCTGGAATTTCAAGCGACACACACAAAATGCTGGTGGAATGCAGCAGGCCAGGCAGCATCTATAGGAAGAGGTACAGTCGACGTTTCGGGCCAAGACCCTTCGTCAGGACTAACTGAAAGATGAGCTAGTAAGAGATTTGAAAGTGGGAGGGGGAGGGGGAGATCGGAAGTGATAGGAGAGGACAGGAGTGGGAGGGTGGCTTCATCTGGACAGTAGAGGAGGCCATGGATAGACATATCAGAATCTCCCAGTGGCCACACATTTTAATTCCATGTCCCATTCCCATTCTGATATGTCTATCCACGGCCTCCTCTACTGTCAAGATGAAGCCACACTCAGGTTGGAGGAACGACACCTTATATTCTGTCTGGGTGGCCTCCAACCTGATGGCATGAACATTGACTCCTCTAACTTCCGTTAATGCCCCACTTCCCCTTCGTACCCCATCCATTATTTATTTATTTATTTATTATTATTATTAATTATTCTTATTATTTTTCTCTCTCTCCTTTGTTCCTCTCACTATACTCCTTACCCATCCTCTGGGCTTCCCCCCTCCCTCTTTCTTTCTCCCTAGGCCTCCCATCCCATGATCCTCTCCCTTTTCCAGCCTCATATCCCTTTTGCCAATCAACTTTCCAGCTCTTAGCTCCATCCTTCCCCCTCCTGTCTTCTCCTATCATTTCAGATCTCCCAAACCCCACTTTCTAATCTCTTACTAGCTCTTCCTTCAGTTAGTCCTGACGAAGGGTCTCAGCCCAAAACGTCGACTGTACCTCTTCCTATAGATGCTGCCTGGCCTGCTGCATTCACCAGCAATTTTGTGTGTGTTCCCCACTTGGAATACTGTGTTCAGTTTTGGTCACTTCACTACAGGAAGGATGTGGATACTATAGAGAGAGTGCAGAGGAGATTTACAAGGCTGTTGCCTGGATTAGAGGGTGTACTTTAAGAGAATAGATTGAATTTACTTGCCCTTTTCTCCTTGGAGCGATGGAGGATGAGAGGTGATTTGATGCAGGTGTATAAGATGATGAGGGGTGTTGATTGTGTGGATAGCCAGATGCTTTTTCCCAGGGCTGAAATGACTAACACATGGAGGCATAGTTTTGAGGTGCTTGGAAATAGGTACCAAGGGGACGTCAAGGGTAAATTTTTCAGACAGAGATTGGTGGGTGCATGGAATGCACAGCCGGTGGTGGCAGTGGAAGCAGATACAACAGGGTCTTTTAAAAACCTCTTAGATAGGTATATGGAGCTTAGAAAAATAGAGGACTCTGTGCTAGGCAAATTCTAGGCAGTTTCTAGAGTAGGTTATCTGGTTGGCACAGCATTGTGGGCCGAATGTGCTGTAATGTGCTGTAAATTTCTCTGGTCTATGTTCTATGCTCTAATGTCTGGTTTCAAGGCACCAATGCACTAAATAAGAAAAAGCTGCAGAGGAATGTAAACTCAGTCTGCTGCATCATGGGCACTAGTGTTCCCACCATCAACAACGTTGAGGAAAGTTTTATGTCCTCCCCATGAATGCATGGGTTCCCTCCAGGTGCTCCAGTTTCCTCCCACACTCTAAAGACGTACTAATTAGCAGGTTAATCGGTCATTGTAAATTGTCCTGTAATTAGCCTGGAGTTAAATAGGTGGGTTGCTCAACGGTGCAGCTTGTTGGGCCAGAGGGGCCTGTTCCATGTTGTATCTCTAAATAAATAAATGAATATCCAAAGGCAATGTCTCAGGAAGGCAGCATTCATCACTAAGGATGCTCACAATTCAGGATGCCCCCTCTTCTCATTGCTACCATAAGGCAGAAGGTATGGAGACTGAAGACGTACAGTCAGCTGTCCCACACCCCTCCCAGAGCACTCCGTCGCTCACCATTCCCAACACAGAAACACAGAAAAATAGAAAATAGGTGCAGGAGTAGGCCATTCGGCCCTTCGAGCCTGCACAGCCATTCAGTATGATCATGGCTAATCATCCAACTAAGAACCCTGTACCTGCCTTCCCTCCAATACCCCCTGATCCTCGTAGCCACAAGGGCCATATCTAACTCCCTCTTAAATATAGCCAATGAACTGGCCTCAACTGTTTCCTGTGGCAGAGAATTCCACAGATTCACCACTCTCTGTGTGAAGAAGTTTTTCCTAATCTCAGTCCTAAAAGGCTTCCCCTTTATCCTCAAACTGTGACCCCTCGTTCTAGACTTCCCCAACATCAGGAACAATCTTCCTGCATCTAGCCTGTCCAATCTCTTTAGGATTTTATATGTTTCAATAAGATTCCCCCTCAATCTTCTAAATCCCAACGAGTATAAGCCTAATCGATCCAGTCTTTCATCATATGAAAGTCCTGCCAAACCAGAAATCAATCTGGTGAACCTTCTTTGTACTCCCTCTATGGCAAGGATGTCTTTCCTCAGATTAGGGGACCAAAACTGCACACAATACTCCAGGTGTGGTCTCACCAAGGCCTTGTACAACTGCAGTAGTACTTCCCTGCTCCTGTACTCGAATCCTCTTGCTATGAATGCCAGCATACCATTCGCCTTTTTCACCGCCTGCTGTACCTGCATGCCCACTTTCAATGACTGGTGTATAATGACACCCAGGTCTCGTTGCACCTCCCCTTTTCCTAATCGGCCACCATTCAGATAATAATCTGTTTTCCTGTTTTTGCCACCAAAGTGGATAACCTCACATTTATCCACATTAAATTGCATCTGCCATGAATTTGCCCACTCACCTAACCTATCCAAGTCACCCTGCATCCTCTTAGCACCCTCCTCACTGCCGCCCAGCTTCGTGTCATCCGCAAACTTGGAGATGCTGCATTTAATTCCCTCATCCAAGTCATTAATATATATTGTGAACAACTGGGGTCCCAGCACTAAGCCTTGCGGTACCCCACTAGTCACTGCCTGCCATTCTGAAAGGGTCCCGTTTATTCCCACTCTTTGCTTCCTCTCTGCCAACCAATTCTCTATCCACATCAATAACTTGCCCCCAATACCGTGTGCTTTAAGTTTGCCCACTAATCTCCTGTGTGGGACCTTGTCAAAAGCCTTTTGAAAATCCAAATATACCACATCCACTGGTTCTCCCCTATCCACTCTACTAGTTACATCCTCAAAAAATTCTATGAAATTCGTCAGACATGATTTTCCTTTCACAAATCCATGCTGACCTTGTCCGATGATTTCACCGCTTTCCAAATGTGCTGTTATCATATCTTTGATAACTGACTATAGCATTTTCCCCACCACTGATGTGAGGCTAACCGGTCTATAGTTCCCTGGTTTCTCTCTCCCTCCTTTTTTAAAAAGTAGGGTTACATTAGCCACCCTCCAATCCTCAGGAACTAGTCCAGAATCTAAAAATTATCACTAATGCATCCACTATTTCTTGGGCTACTTCCTTAAGCACTGTGGGATGCAGACCATCTGGCCCTGGGGATTTACCTGCTTTTAATCCCTTCAATTTGCCTAACACCACTTCCCTACTAACATGTATTTCCCTCAGTTCCTCCATCTCACTGGACCCTCTGTACCCTACTATTTCCAGAAGATTATTTATGTCCTCCTTAGTGAAGACAGAACCAAAGTAGTTATTCAATTCGTCTGCCATGAACTTGCTCCCCATAATCAATTCACCTGTTTCTGTCTGTAGGGGACCTACATTTGTCTTAACCAATCTTTTTCTTTTCACATATCTATAAAAGCTTTTACAGTCTGTTTTTATGTTCCCTGCCAGTTTTTTCTCATAATCTTTTTTCCCCTTCCTAATTAAGCCCTTTGTCCTCCTCTGCTGGTCTCTGAATTTCTCCCAGTCCTCAGGTGAGCCACTTTTTCTGGCTAATTTGTATGCTTCTTCTTTGGAATTGATATTATCCCTAATTTCCCTTGTTAGCCACGGGTGCACTACATTCCTTGATTTATTCTTTTGCCAAACTGGGATGAACAATTGTTGTAGTTCATCCATGCGATCTTTAAATGCTTGCCATTGCATATCCACCGACAACCCTTTAAGTCTCATTTGCCAGTCTATCTTAGCTAATTCACGTCTCATACCTTCAAAGTTACCCTTCTTTAAGTTCAGAACCTTTGTTTTTGAATTAACTATGTCACTCTCCATCTTAATGAATTCCACCATATTATGGTCACTCTTACCCAAAGGGCTCTCACGACAAGATTGCTAATTAACCCTTCCTCATTGCTCAATACCCAGTCTAGAATAGTCTGCTCTCCAGTTGGTTCCTCGACATGTTGGTTCAAAAAACCATCCCGCATACATTCCAAGAAATCCTCTTCCTCAGCACCCTTACCAATTTTGTTCACCCAATCTATATGTAGATTGAAGTCACCCATTATAACTGCTGTTCCTTTATTGCACACATTTCTAATTTCCTGTTTAATACCATCCCCAACCTCACTACTACTGTTAGGTGGCCTGTACACAACTCCCACCAGCGTTTTCTGCCCCTTAGTGTTATGCAGCTCTGCCCATATCGATTCCACATCCTCCCGGCTAATGTCCTTCCTTTCTATTGCATTAATCTCCTCTCTAACCAGCAATGCTACCCCACCTCCTTTTCTTTCATGTCTATCCCTCCTGAATATTGAATATCCCTGATTGTTGAGCTCCCATCCTTGGTCACCCTGGAGCCATATCTCTGTGATCCCAACTATATCATATTCATTAATAACAATCTGCACTTTTAATTCATCCACCTTGTTACGAATGCTCCTTGCATTGACACACAAAGCCTTCAGGCTTGCTTTTACAACACTCTTAGCCCTTGTACAATTATGTTGAAAAGTGGCCCTTTTTGATTTTTGCCCTGGATTTGCCGGCCTGCCACTTTTACTTTTCACCTTACTACTTTTTGCTTCTACCCTCATTTTACACCCCTCTGTCTCTCTGCACTGGTTCCCATCCCCCTGTTGTGAACTAACCTCCTCTCTCCTAGTCTCCTTAATTTGATTCCCACCCCCCAACCATTCTAGTTTAAAGTCATCTCAGTAGACCTCGCAAATCTCCCCGCCAGGATATTGGTCCCCCTAGGATTTAAGTGTAACCTGTCTTTTTTGTACAGGTCACACCTGCGCTAAAAGAGGTCCCAATGATCCAAAAACTTGAATCCCTGCCCTCTGCTCCAATCCCTCAGCCATGCATTTATCGTCCACCTTATTGCATTCCTACTCTCACTGTTGCGTGGCACAGGCAGTAATCCCGAGATTACTACCTTTGCAGTCCTTTTTCTCAACTCCCTTCCCAACTCCCTATATTCTCCTTTCAGGACCTCTTCCCTTTTCCTACCTATGTCATTGGTACCTATATGTACCATGACCTCTGGCTCCTCACCCTCCCTCTTCAGGATATCTTGGACACGATCAGAAATATCCCGGACCCTGGCACCAGGGAGGCAAACTACCATCCGGGTCTCTGGACTGCGTCCACAGAATCGCCTATCTGACCCCCTTACTATAGAGTACCCTATTACTACTGCCCTCCTCTTCCTTTCCCTACCCTTCAGAGCTACAGGGCCGGACTCTGTGCCGGAGGCACGGCCACTGTCGCTTCCCCCAGGTAAGCTGTCCCCCACAACAGTACTCAAACAGGAGTACCTATTGTCAAGGGGCACAGCCACCAGGGTACTCTCTATTACCTGACTCTTCCCCTTCCCCCTCCTAACCGTGACCCACTTGTCTGCCTCCCGTGGCCCCGGTGTGACCAACTGTCTGTAACTCCTCTCTATCAACTCCTCACTCTCCCTGACCAGACAAAGGTCATCGAGCTGCAGCTCTAGTTCCCTAACGCGGTCCCTTAGGAGCTGCATCTCGGCGCACCTGGCGCAGCTGTGGACGTCCACGAGGCTTGGAGACTCCAGGACCTCCCACATCCGGCACCGAGAACAACAAACTGCCCTCACATTCATACAGCCCCTCCCCTCAAATAACAAGAAAAAATGAATACCAAACCTTCCTTGTCTCACCCGTTTCCACCTAAGCCCGTTGAGCCGAAGCCCTTAAGCCTTCACTCTGCTCCCAGCTCACTCTGCTGCCCGCTGTATAAGGCTCTGTTCCTCTTAAGTCTTCCGTGCTTTACTGTCCGACGTCACATGCCTGCGCAGTCCCGTCTCTCTGAACGCCGATGGGAAAAAAAGCCGAAAAATTTAAAAATGGCTTCCTCCACACTCCTGCTCTGATTCTCAGACTTCCTTCTTCGAATTAAACCTGAAGCAGCATTTCTGTCCTTTTAAATCTTCCGCGCTTCACTGCCCGACGTCACATGCCTGCGCAGTCCCGCCTCTCTGAACGCCGATGGAAAAAAAGCCCGAAAAATTCAAAAATGGCTTCCTCCGCACTCCCGCTCCGATTCTCGGGTTTCCTTCTTCGAACATACTTTGCTCTCGCTAGATTTACAAACTTGCTCTCCACTCTGTGTTAACAGTTATAGTACTCTACAAAAGTCTCGGGCACCCTAGCTACATGTATGTGCCTAATAGTTTTGCGCAGTACTGTGCATGGACTTCAGTAAAGCTTTCAAAAAGGTCTGTCATGATAAGGTGATCCAGAAGATAAAGGCAAATGGGATCCATGGCAAATTGATAAGTTGGATTCAAAACTGGCTTGGTCACAAAAGGCAGGGAATAGTGTTGAAGGAACTCAGTAAGTCGAGCAGCATCCATGGAAGGAATTATCAATATTATTGTGTTTCAATCCCAAACATCGACAATTCCCTTAGTTGATCTGGTTTGAAGAAGAGATCACACAGACAGTCTGCAAAAGATATCATTGGTTCTTTCTTTTGGAAGCTATAGTACCATAGCTTTTATCATCACCTTTAACATTGGCAGATGGAGTTTAATGTGGCCAAATGTGAAGTGTTGCATCTTGGTCAGGCAAATGTAAAGAAACAGAACACTGTTAGGGGCAAAATCCTTACAAGCGTAATGAGCAGAGGGATCTTGGGGTCCAAGTTCATAGATCTCTGAAAGTGGCCACACAGGTTGATAGGATGGTTAAGTAGGCATATGGCATGCTTTGCTTTATTAGTTGAGGCATTCTGTTCAATAGCTAGGAAGTTATGCTGCAGCTTTATAAATCTCAAGTTAGGCCACATCTGGAATATTGCATACAGCTTGGTTACAGGAAGGATGTTGAGATATTGGAGAGGGTGCAGAAGAGGTTTATCAGGATGCTACTTGGATTAGAAGGCATGGGCTATAACTAAAGTTTAGACAAACCTCTGTTTTTTTTCTCTGGATAGGCGGAAGCTGAGGGAAGATCTTTTAGAGCAGGGGTTCCCAATCTGGGGTCCACTGATCCCTTATTTAATGGTATTAGTCCATGGCAGATAAATGGTTGGGAACCCTTATCTTAAGGGTGTATAAGATTATAAGATGCATTGATAGAGTAGGCAGACTGCACTTTTTCTAGAGTTGAAATATCTAATACCAGAGTACATGCACTTAAGGTGAGAGGGGATAATCTCAAAAGAGAAGTGAAGGGCAAGTTTTATTTTACATAGAGAGTGAGTGGTGAATGTGCTGCTCAGGTTATGATAGAGGCATATACATTAGGGATTTTTAAGAGACATTTAGATGGGCTCATTAATTTGAGGAAAATGGAAGGAAGTGGACACTATATAGGTAGAGAGATGAGTTAGTCATTTGATTACTAATTTATTTGGTTTGGCACAAGATTGTGGGTAGAATGACCTGCTCCTGTGCTGTACGGTTGTATGTTCTATGTCCAACACTCAAGATACCAGTGGAACTCAGTAGATCAGGCAGCATCTGTGGAGAGAAATAGACAGTTGATGTTTCATGTTGAGACCCTTCGTTTGGACTAAAAGATAGTGGGAGGATAACTAACACAAGAAGTATAGCGCCTGGGGTGAATGCAGGAAGAACCGTTTAGGTAGGAAGAAAGAGGAGAGGGACAGGGGGGAGCAGTTTACCAGAAGTTGGATAATTCAACATTCAGAAGTATTTTGCATGTTTCTCTAGATTAGTTGGACTGCATTTCAAATGGATCCCAACTCCACCAACAACAAATAGAAATTTTGAATATAATTATAAGAATAAATTATAATTCTTGGTGAATGTGGCAGAATTTTGCTAGGTTTCATTTGCTACAGTGAGCTAATATTTACGGCAACTTTCCAGTGCTGGGATTGATATTCTTAAATTTATGAGAAAAGGCAAATGTGAGTAGTTTTACTACTGGAATGGTAAGTTAAAGTGGGGAGCTCTTCTGCAAAGTCACAGGCTTTTGGTAAGAACTATTTCTCTTAAAATCTACTAAAGAGTTCACTTTCTGTGTTGTAATTATTTGCGACCAGAAATCAACAGTTCCATTCTGCTGATAGACTTCACTGCACTAAGGACGAAGTGCAATCAAAACATTGTGCTCACTAAGACTTTTTAAAACTGTACATTGAGTTAATTTTCTACAAAAATTGGCCATTTGCCCAGAAGGTCTTTTTCTACTCTCCAAAGCTATTATACTTTCTCAGGCTAACAATTGTAGTAAATATATGGACATGACCAATTGTGAATGATGTTGATTTAATCAGTGATTACACCACTGCTTGAATTGGTGACAGTACTCCCTTTCACAAGTACATTAGCCCTATTTTAGTCCTTTAGTGCGCATGCACCAGTCGTGCATGCAACCTGGTACAGCCATTCCGATCTATTCTTACTTTCTTCTTCTTACTTTTTAATTTACGTTATTTTTTGTATTTTTTTTCTCACGGTAACACGTCGAAGCTGCACCCTCTCTAACATGCTGGTAGAGAGAGTTTTATTTGGGTTTTCTTTAGCGCTGGAAATGGTTACATCGCGACACGCGGGACAGAAGCAAGGTTGCATTGTGTATTTCATGGACCAGCAAAGACCGGCCGGCTTAGCGAACAGAGCGGTGGACACCCCTGCTGAAACCCGGAGGAAAACACACAGAGGGGGATCACAAAGCCGAGGAAAGAGGACCGGGTCAAGACAACAGAGACTTATGGAGAAGAGGAGTTCGGTGGGTAATACCGTTCCGACTGACCGGAAGTGCACTGAGAGCGGTAAGCATAAAGGAGTTCGGTGCTTACTTTTCTGGCTAACAACGGATGGTACAATCCGGGATATATTACAATCGAGGAACGTGTTTGCAGACTGGATATTGAACTTTTTACTGTTGGACTTTGGCCACATTCCGCCGTGATACAACACTTGGTGGCACGGGAGGTTGTTCCTGCCTGTGGCCATCGAACGTGCAGCTCCTCCCGTGGAGGGTCAGACACCCTGAGCCAATAGACTGGTCCTGGACTTATTTTCCATCTGGCATAGTTTGCACTTTGGTGTTTGATTGTTGGGGGTTTTTGTATTGCTATATTTATACTCTATTCTTGGTTGGTGCGGCTGTAACGAAACCAAATTTCCCTTGGGATTAATAAAGTATATCTATCTATCTATCTATCTTAAGTTGAATTCTAGGTCTATAGAAACTTAATTAATCCTTCAGCACAGTAGGTCCTCTTCTGTCAGTACAATGACATAGCTAAATCTTGTTCTAACAGTCCAAAGAAACATCACAGAGAGCTTTAAAATAATTGTGCACAAACTTCAGAATTTTTCAGCCAATTTGGTGTTGCATGAACTTCCATCAGAGTTATTACACTAGTCCATATTCTTAACAGAATCCATTTGGCTGAGCATCAGCAAAACATATATGATTATTTATTATTTGTTGTGCTTCTATTATGAGTTTCAAGATTTAAGCTTAGATACCTTCTTCTATTTATCCATCACCCATCATGAAAAACTACATTAGATTCCCTACCTTCAATAGCATCAATTTGCTTTGCAGCTGATAATGGAATCATCTGAGATCCCATAAAAACAACTTGGTTTTCAGGATATCTCATATTAGTCAAAACCAGCTTTAGTAAAAACTGAAACATGAAGGTATGAAATGATATGTACTTGCAAATTATAGGTTACATATTCTTTGCAGCTTTCCATAAATTAAACTTTGATAGCTTTATTTTGGATTGACAAATGTATTTTTTTTAAATTTTTAATGAGTAGTAATATACATGATTGCATATATTACACACTGTGTCACAAAGCTTAAGGAGATCATACAAATAATTTTTATTTGTAAAGTTTTTCTTATGTAGATATTAATTTATAGGTGAAGTCAAAAAGGCTTTTCTGTCTGTTGACAAGGTTAGATCTTTTTAAGAATAAGAAACAAAACTGGATAAGTTTGCATAATCTTGAAACTAGTTGTACGACATAACATTTTCACTTTTACAAGTAGTTATTAATGCTAAATAAAAGTTTGATATCCACATTTTCCTTGATGATATTTCATAGAATGGAACTCCTTTAAATCATTGCCTAATGTACTTTGCTCTTCAACTTTTAAAGTGATTACTTACTTCTTCAAAGAACATTTGAACTTTAGCTTCCTGGCAAGACTATCAAACTCAAATCTTTTAAAGTCTGCTAAAAACAAGTAGGGTTGAACAATGAAAATGTTGAACATTAGCAAAAAAATTCCAAATTATAAGATGCCATCTCAGATAGACCTAAACTAAATCATAGCTTTCATTGTTCAATGATGCCTGTCATTATGAAGTAGGCCTATCATGAAAACGTTATGTATCTGAAGTTGGAGTATTTTTGGGGAAGAAGCAGACTAAAACTGAAAATGTTCATTTTTGAAGGTTCTGGAAAGCTCTTTTTTGATGGAATAAGATGATTACAGTTCAATCATCAACAAAATAACATTAGGACAGAAATATTTTTGAACTTTTACTGAAATTTGAAATTAGAGTTTAAAAAATCAATCTTTTCTTGGCAGCTAGCAAATAGTCAGCCATCATAAAGAAACTCTGTTGATTAGAGTACCTTCAGAAAATCTCCATGATGCTTCCTGACCCGTTTACAAACATCACAAGGCTGAACCTAAATTTTTCCTTTAAGCACTTGTCATAAGTTATGCTTGTGAATTATCCACAACTGAATTGAATTTCCTGATTATGTTTCAACCAAAACATGTGTTTTATTGCTGATTATTGACTTTAGGAGAAGGAGAGCAGTGGTCTATGAGCAAGTCCTCATCAGAGGATCAGAGATGGAAAGGGTCAGTAACTTTAAATTCCTCGGTGTTATAATTTTGAACGGCCCGTCATGGGCCCAGCACATAAGTGCAATTATGAAGGAAGCACAGCAGCACCTCTACTTCCTTAGGGCTTTGTAAAGATATCTAAAACTTTGACAAATGTCTGTAGATGTATAGTGGAAAGTATGTTGACTGGCTGTATCACAGCCTGATATGGATACATCTGAATTATTCCTCTACTTTTTGGGGAGCAAATATCCTCACAGGTAGCCCTCATTGAAGTAGAATGGAGGTTTTGACCTTCTGCCTCTCATCATAAGATTTGTTTCTCTCTCCTTCCCATCTTCACTGCTGTAACTTTCATGTTTGATATTACCTTAAACAGTGAAGTTCCTCTGAAAACTTCTGGAAGCTCCTGGACACACTCCAAATACACTGTTAAATCAAAGTTCAGTCATTGCTTTTGGCACAATAAGGATTACTCAGCTGGATTGATTAAAGAGATTCACTCTTCTGTGCTGCTCACATGCATACCTGTCTGTAGCAGGCACAGCAGTAATTTGGAATACATTTCCATTCAAAACCTTCAGTGAAACTTCCCTGTTCTCTGTTGTCAAAGTGAGTAGTCAGTGGTGTTCCTCTGAGTCTGAACACAGCAAAAGGAAAAAAAGTATAAAATTTGTTGGTTCTCCTGACCGAGAGAGGCAAATTTATAGTTATTTGCAAATTGGCCTGAAGTTTTTCAAGTGGCTACAGTGAGTGGATTTGTTCATTTACACCACTTGCCTAAAACCTTTGAATTTAAGGGTACAAACTAAGTTAGCAACCAAACACCATCTCTCGGCACTGCACTCTCTAAACTGTCTGATCATAGAACATTGGGCAGTACATCCCAGTGAAAGGTCTTTTGGCCCATTATATCTATGCTGACTATGCTGTCAACACAAACTAATGCCGTCTGCCTGCATATTGTCTATGTCCCTCTATTCCCTACATATTGTGTCTGTCTAAATGCTGCTTAAACATTGTTACCGTATCTGCTGTCACTACCTCCCCCCGGCAGCACATTCTAGCACATGCCATTCTCTGTGTGAGAAACTTGCTCTGTAGACCTTCAGAAAGGGCCATTAAAAATAACTCAAGTGCAAGCAGAGTGTCCATTTTTTGTTGAGTGCACCAGATTTAGAGTGAGGTAAAGTATCTGGTAAACTTCACTTTTTTTGTTCTTATTTGTTCATTCCTAATCTGTTAGGGCATAGTAGCACAGTGAGAATGTCTCCAGTGGCAGTGTTTTGTACTGTGTGTGGGATGTGGGAAGTCTGGGAGACCGCCAGATTCCCAGGTAAACACACCTGCACCAGGTGCACCAAGCTGCAGCTCCTGAGAGAATGTGTAAAGGAACTGGAGCTGCAGCTCGATGACCCTTGGCCCTCAACTTGAATGAGAAAATGAGTTCAAGCTGGGCGGGAGGAGAAGATGGCGGTGCGACGCAGCGCGCGTAGCCTCTCCAGTGAAATGATATCGTATTTGTTAAATAGGGGCCGTGCACAATTCTGATTTGATGGAGACAGCCGTGAGAGCACAGAGGAAATTCTGGAGTAACTTCTGAAATGCCCGGTTCGCTGCCGCTGCTACTGTGTGATCGAGAATCTCCGGAGGG
Source organism: Mobula birostris (assembly GCF_030028105.1). Classification (NCBI taxonomy): domain Eukaryota; kingdom Metazoa; phylum Chordata; class Chondrichthyes; order Myliobatiformes; family Myliobatidae; genus Mobula; species Mobula birostris. Next base: position 52,009,654 of record NC_092377.1, read on the forward strand.
AAGGCCCCAAAATCCTTGGCTTTGCCTGCTACTGGCAGCCGGGGTTGGGGTCGAAGCGCTCGGCAGAGATGGTGCTCGGTGCTTGGTGTCGGAGGGCTGGTCGGAGGCTCGAAGTTTTCAGATGACTCAGAGTCGGACTGTGATCAGGTATGGCAGGAAGAGTTTTCTTCCTTCTCCCGCCTGCGTGAGATGTGGGACTTTCGAGAGATTTTGAACTTTTTTACCATGCTCATGGCCTGTTCTTCATCAAGTTATGGTATTGCTTGCACTGTTGCAACTATATGTTATAATTATGTGGTTTTTGTCAGTTTTTCAGTCTTGGTCTGTCCTGTGTTTTGTGATATCACACCAGAGGAATATTGTATCATTTCTTAATGCATGCATTATTAAGTGACAATGAAAGAGGACTGCGTGTCCTCATAATCTATTCTAAATCCATTTAATATCAGTGAATGTATACAGCAGCTACAGGGAGGTAGTCCCCCCAAATTACAGGAGACAGGTAACTAGGTAACTGTCAGGAGAAGGGAAGGAAATGCGTAGCTAGTGCAGAGTACATCTGTTGCTGTTTTCCTCAATAAGTATACAATTTTAGATACTACTGAGTGGGATGACTATCAGGGAGTAAACCACAGTGACCAGGTCTCTCCACTGAGTCTGGTGCTGTGGCTCAGAGGAGCAGAGAGGTGAAGAGGACTGCAGTGTTGATAGAAAATCCGCTAGTCAGAGAAACAGAGACAAGGTTCTGTGGGTGTGATAGAGACACCCAGATGGCATGTTGCCTCCCTGATGCCAGGATCAGGGATGTCTCCGACTGGGTCCATGGCATTCTCAATGGTGAGGGTGAGCAGCCAGAAGTCATGGTAAATATTGGCACCAATGACATAGGTAGATAAAGTGAGGAGTCCTTAGAGAGATTTTAAGGAGCCAAGTAGAAAGCTGTGAAACAGGACCTCCAAGGTAGTAATCTTTGGATTGCTGCCTGTGCCACATGCCAGTGAGGGCAGGAAAAGGATGGTAGACAAGATGAGGAGTTCTTAGAGAAATTTTAGGGAGCTACGTAGAAAGCTAGTTTGCTGCCTGTGCCATATGTCAGTAAGGGTAAGAATAGGATGACTTAGCAGATGCATGCGTGGCTGAGGAACTGGTGCAGGAGCAGGGGTTCAGATTTCTGGATCATTGGGATCCCTTCTGGGGAAGCTAGGATCTGTACAAAAGGGACGGGTTATATTTGAACCCAGGAGGGACCAATATCCTTGCGGGCAGGTTGGCTAGAGTTGTGAAGGAGGGTTCAAACTAGTTTACCAGGGGGATGGGAACCGAACTGGTAGTGCTGAAGATGAGGTAGTTGGTTTACAAACAAAAGCAATGTAGAGTAAGGCTCCAAGCAAGGAGAGGTTGATGATAGGGCAGAATTGCATTCAACAGGATGAGTTGCCTTAGAAAAGGTGGACAGAATGGAACAGGGTGAATACAGGACTGAAGGTGTTATATTTGAATGTGTGCAGTATATGGAATAAGGTAGAGGAACTTGTAGCACGGTTACCGATCGGCATATATGATGATGCAGGCATCATTGAATCAAAGCTGAAAGAAGATTATAGCTGGGAGCTTAATGTCCAAGGATACAGATTGTATTGAAAGGACAGGCAGGAAGGCAGAGAGGGTGGCATTCCTCTGTTGGTAAAAAAATGAGATCAAATCATTAGAAAGAGGTGACATAGGGTAGGAATGTGTTGAAGCATTGTGGGTAAAGCTAGGAAACTGCTAGGGTAGGAAGACCCTGATGAGGTTGTATATAGGCCCCTTAAACAATAATAAGGATGTAGTCTACTACAATGGGAGATAGAAAATGCATGCCAAAAGGGCAATGTTACAATAGTTTGGGAGCTGGATTCGAAGAGGTAGAGTTTCTAAAATGCCATCAAGCTGGTTTTTCCAAGCTGCTCATGGTTGAGCCGACTAGGGAGTCAGGTGTTCTGGATTGGGTGTTGTGCAATGAACCGGAATTGATTAGAGAGCTTAAAGTAAAAAGAACCCCTTGGGGAAAGTGATCATAATATGATCAAATCCACCCTGAAATTTGAGAAGGAAAAGCTAAAGTCAAATGTATCAATATTGCAGTGGAATAAAGAGAATTACAGAGGCATGAGAGAGAAGCTGGCCAGAATTGATTGGAAAAGAACACTGGCAGGGATGACAGCAGAGCAGCAATTGCTGGGATTTCCGAAAGCAATTTGCAGGGAACCGGATATATGCATCTCAAAGGGGAAGAAGTATTGTAAAAGCAACATGACACAACTGTGCCTAACAATAGACATCAAAACCAATATAAAAGCCAAAGTTAGGGCATATAAAAGAACAAAATTATGGGGAGTTAGAGGATTGGGAAGCTTTAAAAAACCAACAGCAGGCAACTAAAAAGTCATTCAGAATCATTAAAAGAAAGATAGCCAATAATATTAAAGACGATACAGAAGATTCTTCAGATACATAAAGTGTAAAAGAGAGGAGAGAATGGATATTGGACTACCAGTAAACAATGCTGGAGAGGCAGTAATGGAGAACAACAGAATAATTATTTGCTTCTGTCTTCACTCTTGAAGACACTTGCAGAATGGTGGAAATTCCAGGTGTCAGGGGTCATGAAGTGTGTGAAATTACCATTGCAGTACTAGCGAGAAGGTTCTTGGGAAAATGAAAGGTCTGAAGGTAGATAAGATGGTGTACAGCCCAGGGATCTGAAAATCGTGGCTGAAGAGATTGTGGAGACATTAGTAATGGTCTTTCAAGAATCATTAGGTTCTGGAATGGTTCCAGAAGACTGGAAAATTGTAAATGTCATTCCACTCTTCAAGAAGGGAGAGAGGCAGTAGAAAAGAAACTATAAGCCTGTTAGTCTGACCTCAATGGTTGGGAAAATGTTGGATTTGATTGATAAGGATGTGGTTACTTGGAGACACCTGATAAAATAGGACATTGTCAGCATAATTTCCTCAAGGGAAAATCTTGCCTGACAAATCTTTTGTAATTCTTTGAAGAAATAATAAGCAGAACAGACAAAGGAGAATCAGTTGATGTTGTGTATTTGGATTTTCAGAAGGCCTTTGACAAGGTGTCATACATGAGGTTGCTTAACAAGCTTCAAGCCCATGATATTACATTAAAGATTCTGGCATGGATAAAGCAGCAGCTGATGGACAGGAGGCAAAGAGTGGGAATAAAGGGAACCTTTCTGGTTGTCACCTGGTTTTAAGTACTGTCCCACAGGGGTCTGTGTAGAGACTGATTCTTTTTAAGTTAGCATCAATAATTTGGATGATGCAATTGATGGCTTTGTTGCAAAGTTTGGAGATAATACTGTGACGCCAAACCAAGTTATCAGACGATTGATGCTAATGAGAGAGATAAGGGAGGCAATGGAGAAACGTTCAAAATGTTAATGAGAGAGGAGAGAGAGATTAACGGGAAAGAAACACAATTCAGAATATTGACAGATCGGTTGCTTTGAACCTGAACTGTTTGAAGTTTGATGGACAGGTGATACCCCAGCAGGGGGATAAAAAGAACAGGTTCGTTAAGGCATGGGACACCACGAGATAACGAGACCCTGGAAGAGCGGTGTGCCCCCACAAGTTGGTGAGAGTTTGGAGGTCTGGTTCATGGGAACCGACCATAGACTCACAGGGTGTAAAGGTACAATCGGTGGGAACCTGGTGTGTGTGTCCACCCTTGCCTGGGTGCCGGGTTCACCGCGGAAGAACGGTCGTATCCGGAACGGAGGGGTGACAGTCGGTGACCACAGTGGGATAGAGGACATAAAAGGGTTCTCCCGAAGCCAACTGTGAAGAACATCAAAGGTCTGCCTGAATCAAATTTGCACCCCCCCCCGCCCAATGGCACAACAGCGATTACTGTGAACTGTACTAAGTTGAACTGAGCTTTGCGTCACTTAAGACTGATCATTTTACCCCTAGACTGCGATAGAGCTTGGTTTGATTCCTATTACCCTAGTTCTGTGTACATGTGTGTATTATCATTGCTAAACTGTTGCATTTATATACTTACGATTAGAGTACTGTGTTACTTATTTAATAAAACTTTATTAGTTCCTAGTAATCCAGACTCCAACACGTGGTCCATTTCTGCTGGTTTGGCAACCCAGTTACGAGGTACGTAACAATACAAAGATAGTTTTCAGGAAGTAGAGAGACTACAGAAGGACTTGGAGAATGGGCAAAGAAGTGGCAGATAGAATACAGTGTCAGGAAGTGTATGGTCATGCACATTGGTAGAAGAAATAAAAGGGTTTAATATTTTCTGAATGGGGAAAAATACAAAAAAAACTTAGGCACAAAGGGATTTGGGAGTCCTTGTGCAGGATTTCCTAAAGATTAATTTGCAGGTTGAGTCTGTGGAGAGGAAGGCAAATGCAATATTAGCATTCATTTCAAGAGGACTAAAGTATAAAAGCAAAGATATTATGTTGAGACTTGATAAAGCACTGATGAGGCCTCACTTGGAGTATTGTGAGCAGGTTTGGGCCTCTTATCTGAGAAAGGATGTGCCGATATTGGAGAGGTTTCAAAGAAGGTTCACAAAAAAATAATTCCAGGATTGTACAGCTTGTGAAAGAATTCCAAGAGATTTGTCTGGCAAGATTTTGATGGCGCTGGGCCTGTATTCACTGGAATTCAGAAGAATGAGGGGGTGACCTTATTGAAACCTATGGAATGGTAAAAGGCCTTGATAGGGTGGGTGTGAGAGAATGTTTCCTATGATAGGAGAATCTAAGACCAGAGGACACAGCCTCGGAATAGAGGGGCATCATTTTAGAATGGAGATGAGGAAGAAGTTTTTCAGCAAGAGAGTGGTGAATCTGTGGAACTGTTTGCCGCAGGCAAGGCTTTATATATATTAAAGGCAGAGGTTGATAGATTCTTTATTGGTTAGCATATTGGGAGAAGACAGGAGAGTGGGACTGAGAGGAAAAATGGATCACCCTTGAAGGGCCAAATGGCCTAATTCTGCTCCTGTATCTTGTATTTCCCTTCAGCCTCTGAAACTCCAGAGAAAACGATCCAACTTTATCAAACCTCTCCTTTAAAGCTGATCTTTTCTAATACAGGCAATATCCTTCTGGACTCTTTCCAAAACCTCCACATCCTTCCTTTGATAGGACAACCAGAACTACTTTCAATACCCCAAATGTAGCTTAGCCAATGTTTTATACAAATGCAACATGAACACTTAACTCTTACTCCTCACTGCCCTGATCCATGAAGATAACTATGCCATATGCTTTCTTTACAATCCTATCTCCTTGTTTTGTCCCATTCAGGGAGTTAATGACTTGTACCAAATGAAATAAAATGACATGGCAAATATAATGACGTGGCAATACAGTGGCAAATGAAATACAATGTTGGAAAGTGTATGGTTATGCACTTTGGCAGAAGAAATAAACCGGCAGACTATTGTTTAAATGGGGAGAGAATTCAAAGATCTGAGATACAACGGGACCTTGGGAGCCCTCGTACAGGATTCCCTTAAAGTTAACCTCCAGGTTGAGTCAGTAGTGAAGAAGGCGAATGCAATGTTGGCATTCATTTCTAGAGGAATGGAGTATAGGAGCAGGGATGTGATGTTAAGGCTCTATAAGGAGCTGGTGAGACCTCACTTGGAGTACTGTGGGCAGTTTTGGTCTCTTTATTTAAGAAAGGATGTGCTGACGTTGGAGAGGGTACAGAGAAGATTCACTAGAATAATTCTGGGAGTGAGAGGGTTAACATATGAGGAACGTTTGTCCACTCTTGGACTGTATTCCTTGGAGTTTAGAAGGAGGGGAGACTTCATAGAAACATTTTGAATGTTGAAAGGCATGGACAGAGTGGATGTGGCAAAGTTGTTTCCCATGATGGGTGAGTCTAGTACGAGAGGGCATGACTTAAGGTATGAAGCGTGCCCATTCAGAACAGAAATGTGAAGAAATTTTTTTAGTCAGAGGGTGGTGAATCTCTGGAATTTGTTGCCACGGGCGGCAGTGGAGGCCAAGTCATTGGGTGTATTTAAGGCAGAGATTGATAGGTATCTGAGTAGCCAGGGCATCAAAGGTTATGGTGAGAAGGCGGGGGAGTGGGACTAAATGGGAGAATGGATCTGCTCATGATAAAATGGTGGAGCAGACTCGATGGGCCGAATAGCTGACTTCTGCTCCTTTGTCTTATGTCTTATGGTCTACCTCAAGATCCTACTGTACATCGCTGCTGCCTGATGTGTCGTGGGAGACGGAAGATCGTAAGCAGCAAGCTGGCTGCTGGCTGTGTGCCCAGAGACCTCATGATACACAACTCTGCCAATTTTTATAGATCTGCAGGCATACTATACAGTCCATCAAGATTTTCATCCAAATCATTATATATTGAAAATAGAGGTTCCAACGCATATCCCTACTGACAACACCAGCTACAGACTTTCTGTCAAAATAACACCCCTCCACCACAACCCTCTGTCTTCTATGGCCAAGCTAGTTCTGAAGCCAGTCTATCAAGTCTCCATAGATTCCACCTGTTTTAACCTTAACTATGAAACCACAGAAAGCCATAGAAAACTACAGCGCAGAAACAGGCCTTTTGGCCCTTCTTGGCTGTGCCGAACCATTTTCTACCAAGTCCCACTGACTTGTACACGGACCATATCGCTTCATACACCTCCCATCCATGTATCTGTCTAATTTATTCTTAAATGTTAAAAAAGAACCTATGTTTACCACCTTATCTGGCAGCTCATTCCATACTCCCACCACTCTCTGTGTGAAGAAGCCCCCACGAATGTTCCCTTTAAACTTTTCCCCCCTCACCCTTAACCCATGTCCTCTGGTTTTTTTCTCCCCTTGCCTCAGTGGAAAAAGCCTGCTTGCATTCACTCTATCTATACCCATCATAATTTTATATACCTCTAACAAATCTCCCCTCATTCTTCTACGCTCCAGGGAATAAAGTCCTAACCTATCCAACCTTCCTCTGTAACTGAGTTTCTCAAGTCCCGGTTACATCCTTGTAAACCTTCTCTGCACTCTTTCGACCTTATTTATATCCTTCCTGTAATTTGGTGACCAAAACCGAACACAATACTCGAGATTCGGCCTCACCAATGCCTTATACAACCTCATCATAACATTCCAGCTCTTATACTCAATACTTTGATTAATAAAGGCCAATGTACCAAAAGCTCTCTTTATGACCCTATCTACCCGTGAGGCCACTTTTAGGGAATTTTGTATCTGTATTCCCAGATCCCTCTGTTCCAGTGCACTCCTCAGTGCCTTACCATTAACCCTGTATGTTCTACCTTGGTTTGTCCTTCCAACATGCAATACCTCACACTTGTCTGTATTAAACTCCATCTGCCATTTTTCAGCCCATTTTTCCAGCTGGTCCAAGTCCCTCTGCGGGCTCTGAAAACCTTCCTCACTGTCTACTACACCTCCAATCTTTGTATCATCAGCAAATTTGCTGATCCAATTTACCACATTATCATCCAGATCATTGATATAGATGACAAATAACAATGGACCCAGCACTGATCCCTGTGGCACACCACTAGTCACAGGTGTCCACTCGGAAAAGCAATTCTCTACTACCACTCTTTGGCTTCTTCCATTGAGCCAATGTCTAATCCAATTTACCACCTCTCCATGTATACCTAGCGACTGAATTTTCCTAACTAACCTCCCATGCAGGACCATGTCAAAGGCCTTACTGAAGTCTATGTAGACAATATCCACTGCCTTCCCTTCATCCATTTTCCTGGTAACCTCCTCGAAAAACTCCAATAAATTGGTCAAACATGACCTACCATGCACAAAGCCATGTTGACTCTCCCTAATAAGTCCCTGTCTATCCAAATACTTGTAGATTCTGTCTCTTAGTACTCCCTCCAATAACTTACCTACTACCGACGTTAAACTTACTGGCTTGTAATTTCCCGGATTACTTTTTGATCCTTTTTTAAACAACGGAACAACATGAACCACTCACCAATCCTCCAGCACCTCACCTGTAGACAGCGACATTTTAAATATTTCTGCCAGGGGCCCCTGCAATTTCAACACTAGTCTCCTTCAAGGTCCGAGGGAACACCCTGTCAGGTCCCGGGGATTTATCCACTTTAATTTTCCTCAAGACAGCAGGGACCTCCTCCTTTTCGATCTGTACAGATTCCATGATCTCACTACTTGTTTCCCTTAATTCCATAGACTTCATGCCAGTTTCCTTAGTAAATACAGATGCAAAAAAACCTATTTAAGATCTCCCCCATTTCCTTTGGTTCTGCACATAGCCGACCACTCTGATCATCAAGAGGACTAATTTTATCCCTTACAATCCTTTTACTCTTAATATACCTGTAAAAGCTCTTTGGATTATCCTTCACTTTGACTACCAAGGCAACCTCATGTCTTCTTTTAGCCCTCCTGATTTCTTTCTTAAGTATTTTCTTGCACTTCTTATACTCCTCAAACACCTTATTTACTCCCTGCTTCCTATACATGTCATACAACTCTCTCTTCTTCTTTATCAGAGTTGCAATATCCCTTGAGAACCAAGGTTCCTTATTCCTATTCACTTTGCCTTTAATCCTGACAGGAACGTCTAAATTCTGCACTCTCAAAATTTCTCCTTTGAAGGCTTCCCACCTACCAATCACATCCTTGCCAGAGAACAACCTATCCCAACCTATGCTTTTTAGATCCTTTCTCATTTCTTCAAATTTGGCCTTCTTCCAGTTAAGAACCTCAACCCTAGGACCAGATCTATCCTTGTCCATGATCAAGTTGAAACTAATGGTGTTATGATCACTGGAACCAAAGTGCTCCCCTACACAGACTTCTGTCACTTGTCCTAACTCATTTCCTAACAGGAGATCCAATATTGCATCCCCTCTAGTTGGTCCCTCTATATATTGATTTAGAAAACTTTCCTGAACACATTTTACAAACTCTAAATCATCTAGACCCCTAACAGTATGGGAGTCCTAATCAATATATGGAAAATTAAAATCCCCTACCACCACAATTTTATGTTTCCTGCAGTTGCCTGCTATCTCTCTGCAGATTTGCTCTTCCAATTCTCGTTGACTATTGGGTGGTCTGTAATACAATCCCACTAATGTGGCCATACCTTTCCTGTTTCTCAGCTCCACCCATAAGGACTCAGTAGACAAGCCCTCTAATCTGTCCTACCTGAGCACTGCTGTAACATTTTCCCTAACAAGCAATGCTCATCCCCCACCTTTCATTCCTCTGCCTCGAACACATCTGAAACATCGGAACCCTGGAATATTAAGTTGCCAGTCCTGCCCCTCCTGTAGCCAAGTTTCACTAATTGCTATAACATCATAATTCCACGTGTCAATCCATGCCCTCAACTCATCCGCCTTCCCCGCAATACTCCTAGCATTGAAATATATACACCTCAGAAGATTTTTACCACCACTCACAACCTTTCTATTAGCGGATTTGCTTGAACTTTTAACATCATTTATTTTCACCCCAGCCACACTGTCAGCTCTGGCATTCTGGTTCCCATCCCCCTGCAAATCTAGTTTAAAGCCTCCCCAATAGCACTAACAAACCTCCCTGAAAGGATATTGGTCCCCCTGTAGTTCAAGTGTAAACCGTCTCTCCTGTACAGGTCCCACCTGCCCCAGAAGAGGTCCCAATTTTCCTGAAATCTGAAACCCTACCCCCTACACCAGTTCCTCAGCCACTTGTTCATCCTCCAGAGCATCCTATTCCTACACTCACTGGCACCTAACACAGGTAGGAATCCTGAGATTACCACCCTCGAGGTCCTGCTTTTCAACTTCCTACCAAGCTCTCTATACTCACTCTCCAGGACCTCCTCACTCTTTCTTGCTATGTCATTGGTACCGATGTGCACCACGACATCTGGCTGATCACCCTCCCACTTCAGAATGTCATGCAATCGATCAGAGACATCCTTGACCCTGGCACCCGGGAGGCAACAAACCATCCTGGATTCTCTGTCACGACCACAGAACCTCCTACCTGCACCTCTAACTATCAAGTCGCCTATCACTACCGCTCTCCTCTTCTTCCTCCTCCCTCCCTTCTGCGCTGCAGAACCAGACTCAGTGCCAGAGATCTGGCTGCTGCAGCTTGTCCCAGGTAAGTCATCCCCCCCAACAGTATCCAATGTGGTATACTTGTTGTTGAGGGGAATGGCCACAGGGGAACCCTGCTCTGCCTGCCCTTTCCTCTTCCCTCTCCTGAAAGTGACTCAATTTCCTCTGCTGTGCTCCTTTGGCGTAACTACCTCCCTGTAGCTACTATCTATAATCTCCTCATTTTCCCGAATGATCCGCAGGTCATCCAGCTCCTGCTCCAGTTCCCTAACGCGGTTTGTTAGGAGCTGTAGCTGGATGCACTTCTTGCCGGTGTCGTTATCAGGGACACCGGAGGGCTCCCTGACTTCCCACATCCTGCAAGAGGAGCATTCCAACATCCTGCCTGGCATTTTCTCTACTCTAAACAATCTGAACAAAAAACTTACCGGAACCTACCCTGGCCTCTGCCTGCTCTCGCCGAAGCCTGTTGAGCCAAAGCCGTCCCACTCTGACTCAGTCCACTCCGACAATGGCCACTACAACGATGGCTGCTGCATATGGTGGTCTGCTTTTAAACCTTGGCTCGCTACATCACACGCCTGCGCAGTGCAGACCCTTCTCCCCGAGCAGTGCTTTAAAAAAGACTTTTTCTACCCGAGTGGCCTTTTCAAATGCTTTACTAAATTCCATGTGTGCAAGATCCATTGCCCCATCTTCATTGATCATCTTCATCACCTCCACAAAAAACTCAGTTAAGTTTGTTAGATATTATCTTCACCACACAAAGCCATGCCAACCACTTCCTTTTTTTTTAGATGCAAGCAAATCCTGTCCCTAAAAATCTTCTCCAATATTTTTCCCACCACTGATGTAAGGATAACCAGCCTGTATTTTTCTGGCTTGAAATGATTTACCATCTGAACAATATTGTTTATTCTTTGTCAAAGTTCCCGTAATCTCCTCCCTTGCCACTCTCAATAATCTAGAATAGATCCCATAACACTTTGGAGTCTTACCTGTATTCAGAAGACCCAACACCTCCTACTTCTTGATATCAACATGCTGTGGAATATCAGTATACCTCTCCCTGATCTTGTTATACTCCATCTCCTTCCTCTTGGTGGACATAGAGTACTCAGTTAGTACCCATTTTCTTTGCTTTTAGACCTAAATTCCTTCTTTTGTCCTTGGGTGGTTCTACCCTCTCCTTAGCTATTTAAGTGTTCTTCTGCTTTCTTTAATTCCCTCCAAGAGCCCTGCCTGATTTCAGCTTCCTTTTCCTTTTTGAATAAAATTGCAGCATCTCCATCACCAAAGATTAGTGAATCCTGGCATTCTTTTCCTTATCTCACATGGAATCATATTGGTCCTGAACTCTGATTTACTGGCCTTTAAGCAACTCCCACATGTCGGATGTGGATTTGCCCATTAACAATTGCTGCCATTTTACTCTCTCCAACTTCTGCCTAATAATGTTGTAATTAGCCTTCCCTCAGTTTACCATTTTCCTGAAGATCCATTCTTATCCTTTTCCAGAGCTATCTAACAATATGATCACTGTTCCCAAAATGCCCTCCCGCTGAAATGCCAAAACCTTGGCCAGGCTTACTTCCTAATGCAACTTCTGTAATGGCCATTTTCCTGGTTGTATTAACTATGTATTGTGTCAAGAAATATCCCCCCCCCCCCCAGATGCACTTAACAAACAATGTTCCATTAAGACTATGGGACTAAATAAGTTTCAGTTTGTATTGGGGAAACTAAACCCCCTGCTATAAGCAATCATGTTACTTTTATACCTTTCCATAATTTGTTTACATATACTTTATGTTACTCTATCTCGGACAGTTTATCGGGAGGCCTGTTGTATAAGCCCATCAGAGTGATTGCATGTTCCTTATTCCAGAGATCTCCAAATGCTGCTTCACAAGTTAAGTCCTCCAGCTGTGACATTCTCCCTGATCCTTGCATTAAAATAAATATATTTCAGCCCATCAGTCCCAGAGCATTCATCAACCTGGCCCTACCTGTCGTTCTGTCCTTTCACTCACACTGTTCATACCTACTTGACCTAACCTCAATTCCTCCATGCTGACCTGCTGCTCTGCTTTGCACCACAGCGCCTGCCTGCCCTGCCTCTACCCAGCCATCCTAGTTTAAACACTCCACCTGTAGTGTAAGCAGAACTCACTTGGGGAACATTCATGTAAATTGTAAAATCACTTAGTTTGTTGCACGTTGTATTTCCATTTTATTTTCCGTGTTTTTTCACTGATGCAACAAATTATTAGCTCAGTGTATTCAGTGTATACTTTATTTCATCTTCCTGGATTCACAGTTGCTGGCATGTTGTGTAATGCCTTTTTCTTCACAATGTCTTCTTTTAAATAATGACTTAATGTCATTTGGAGGACAAGCTTTTCAGAGGAACGATGAATACCCAGCAGGGCCATTTGTCCTTACTTGGTATAAAAAAAACGTGTACTCTTGACAATTCCTGACACCTGAATAATTGAACACAGTGCTGGTTTGACTGGATGAGTAAGGAGCACAATGGAGGGAATAGATATTAAGTCAGTAGCTCAGTAACATGCTATTTATACTTTTCAGTCCTATTTGTCGGAAATGTGCACTGCAAATTTACCACTTGAGAAGTCTGTAGTTCGATTAAAAGTAAATTTTCACCTAACTTTAACTAATTGGAATAGTGACAGAAAAATAATTTTAATGCATTTTGTCACATTGAATCACCCATCTCTAGTCAATTGGAAACAAAAATTCACCAATCAATTTTTGGGCAAAAATCTAATGTTCCCAGCATTTGATTGAATCATAAATCATGACCTAGCCAAAAAAGAATCCAGCCTCAATTTATCTAGGAAACATCTATATTTTAGAAATGTCACTGCCTCCTCAGGTACCAGAAAAGCCATATTCTTAGATAAGTCTTTGTGTCTTTGGTGGCATTTTGTTTACCTGAGCTTGTGGTGGTTGAATTGGGATGGCTGTCAGTAGCCGTGTTGCAGAGAGGCCGTCAAATTCTCACTGTGGAGTAATATCAGACCTGCAGAATGGAACTGAGTCAAACTACAGGAAAGCACAATATATCAGGTCTGCTGAGGAACAGGCAGTTAGAGCACTGAAACTCACATCTGTATGGATCAGGTAGAACTGTAGTAGCCATTGCACAGTCTGTAGCATATTCAAGTATGCCATTTAGTTATAAATCAGCTTCAAGTAAACCAAGAAATAATGTTTCAGAATATGGTGAAATTGAACATCTCATAGCATGTCTTGTTCATTGGACTTGTTACTACCCCTCAACACAAAACTGCTGCTGGAAATAAGAGCTGATAATGACATAACTAGCATACCAAAAATCCAGAAAATTCAATAACAATGGGATAACCTCCTTAATCAATAGAATGCGTGGACTACAAATGATGAATTTGAAAGATGGAGAAGACTAGAAAATAAAAAAAAGAACAAAGAAAATTAAAAGAGAAAATTTGAAAATTCTGCCATTTTTATCATCACTAAAAACAATTCACTGCCTGAAGGAATAAAATGTTTTACTTATAAGGTTTCCCTTTCTGAGAGCAAAGGTGCTCAACACAGTGGTCCCCCAACCTGTGTTGGGTCTCATCAGTTGATTTCTCCACTGCGATGATGAGGCGAAACTCAGTTTGGAAGAATGACACCAGAGATTCCATCTGGTTAGACACCAAACTGATGGGACGAACATTAATTTCTCTAACTTCTGGCAATTTCTCTCCCCTCCTCTTTCTTTCTTTTTTCCATTCCCCATTCTAGTTACCCTCTCACTCGTAGTCTTCTCTTCTCCTCACCTGCCCATTGCCAAAAAAGAATACAGCCTCAATTTATATAGGAGACATATGGAATAAAGGGAGCATTTTCTGGCTGGCTGCTGGTGACTAGTGGTGTTCCAATATGCTTGGACCTATTCGTTTTGTGCTATATATCAATTATAAGGATGATGGAATTGATGGCTCTGCTGCAAAGTTTGTAGATGATATGAAGATAAGTGGAGGGGCAGGCAGTTTTGAGGAAGTAGAGAGGCTACAGAAGGACTTGGACACATTAGAAGAATGGGCAAAGAAGTGGTGGATGGAATACAATGTTGGGAAGTGTACGGTCATGCACTTTGGTAGAAGAAATGAAAGGGTTGAATTTTCTGAATGGAGAGAAAATACAAAAAAAACTTGGTTGCAAAGGAACTTGGGGGTCCTTGTGCAGGATTCCCTAAAGGTTAATTTGCAGGTTGAGTCAGTGGTGAGGAAGGCAAATGTATTGTCAGGATTCATTTCAAGTGGAGTAGAATATAAAGACAAGAATGTAATGTTGAAACTTTATAAAGTACTGGTAAGGCCTCATTTGGAGTATTGTGAGCAGATTTTCACCCCTTATCTTTGAAAGGGTGTGCTGAAACTGGAGAGAGTTTAAAGGAGGTTCACGAAAATGATTCCAGGATTGAACTGCTTATCATATGAAGAACGTTTGATGACTCTGGGCCAGTATTCACTAGAATTCAGAAGAATAAGGGGTGACCTCATTGAAACCTATTGAGTGGTGAAAGGCTTTGATAGAATGGATGTGAAAAGGATGTTTCCTATGGTGGGAAAGTCTAAGACCAGAGGGCACAACCTCAGAAGAGAAGAAAGTCCGTTTAGAACGGAGATGAGGACTTTCTTTAGCCAGAGAGTGGTCAACCTGTGGAATTCTTTGCACAGGCAGCCATGGAGGTCAAGTATTTAATGATATTTAAGGCAGAGGTTGATAGATTCTTGTTTGATCGGGGCATGAAATGATACGGGGAGAAGGCAGGAGATTGGGACTGACCAATACATGACCGTAACATATTATTGTGGTTTATTAGCCGTACATGTAACACAATATAATTATTAATTTTTCCCTTGATCAACGCAAATTAAGGGTTAAGTGGTTGATGTCTCTTTATGTATATTTTAAAATATGTGTGTCACAGCAATTTTCATGTCACAGTATTACTTTGTTGCAACTTCTAAAGTACTTCATTATGGTCCTTTCTTTAAAGGTTGGTATTTTACATTAAACCCTACCTGAACAGTACTAGTTACAAAAGCAATTCATCAAAAGTTAGGTGGCCAATGTGTGATGTTAAAAAAGACTATAGAAGTAATTGTAATTGTTGTCTGTGTATCATGTAATGGGTATCCAATATCATTTAAATAGACCTTTTGGTATTTACTGAATGTTTCCTATTGAGCACCAAAATCCTGCTCTATATATTCAAAGCTTTATTGAATCCATTTGATTCTTTCAACATTGTCAGAATGATTTCAGTTAGCAGGAAATGCCCAGGCTTCAAAAAATAACAGCGTAGTAAGCAGCCTATATTTCCTCATTAAAGCTTTTAAGAATAGCTGCTTACACTGTTTCTACTCTTTCATAATTTAAGGAAAACGCTTTGACACAAAACAGATTAATATCTATTTTTCTCTTACTGCTGGTTAGCTGAACCAAATTATCAAGTCCTTTATATAACTGCTACAGCTGTAATTCTATACATGACAATTAATCAGTTAATTTCAATATCCATTAGGTGCTTTTATTGAAGGAACTGTTCAGCTGTTTCAGACCTACTAATTTGTCATTTATCTCACGTTGCAATTGCTTTTAAGTGTTGGTTTTATTTCAAGCTATGTTGAAAGTTCCGCAGGGATTGACTGATGCCAAGCAGAGGCCATTACTCAGTCTGTATATTTTTGGCTGACTACAATGTATGGCTGTCCTGTCACTAGTCTTTATATTGTCATTGTTGATATTAGTGTATCTATGAATAGACAGTATATGAAAATTACTTTTTGTTGTAAATGGAGAGTAATAACACCATGCTGTTACTTAAAATAAAATAAATGTAAATAAATAAATAAAGCAATATTAAAAAGTTGAAATACATTTTCTGTGTGATTTACCTTAACATTCACAAAATGTCACACAGAAAAGCTGAGTACTATGAGGGAAATTGATGGGGTTATTAAAATAAAATGGCATGGAAATAATAAACCAGAATTGAATTTAATGGCAAACTGAGAGAGGACAAGAACAAAACGTCTCAACATGTTATCAAGTAGTTTTTTCCCTAGGGTAATTTATATGTGGTGAGGATTTCTGGGTAGCATATTTGAAGCAAATTCCCTGAGAAAACTCTGATGGGATTTCTTTCAGCTTTGGCCTGTGGTTTAATATTCTAACATAAAGTTCATTGGAAATTAAAATATGACTCTGAGTTTATGTAAAAATCTGACAGCAATGTTCATACTTCCTTAAATATTTTCTTCCATCTTATCATTGAATTATCTAAATGCGCTACTAAAATAAAAACGATTTTGAAGCTAAAGGACGATAGTTGACATCATCTAAACAATTCAAAGTCATTCTGACATTCTTGGTCAGCACATCTACTGATGTGGTTTGGGGTTTAGAGGGCATTTATTTGTATACTGAAATCACAAATCTGAAGGATGATCCCAAAAGGTAGACTCCAGAGTGTAAATGAAAATCAATAAACTGTGGATGCTTTATTCAAAAGTATAAATATTAGTGCATTTGGTAAACAATGGCTGGATTTGACCCAGTTTTTCTTTTCCCTTTTAATCACAAAAGATCAGGTATATTTTCGTCACCAAGCTGATGGATGATGTCCTCTAGTGTTGGGGTAACAAGAATGTCCAGCTCTCATTTTGACAATGAAGTTTATCGTGTTCAGTCATGGCAAATCCTTCACTAAATCACTAATATGCTCTCAATTTCTCCATGCACCAATAATTACTCAGCTCACTACGTCACCTGAGGACCCACCAAGAATCTAAGTGATACGATTTCCCTTTGTATTGCCACTAATTAAAGGATAATCCAATAGCTACCCATTCAGGGATCAAACTTGTCCCCATATTTCCACTTTCAAAGTTTCTATTTGTCATTGCCATTAAGCCATAATAAAGCAGATGTGGAGATATTCTATTTGATCCCCCATGGAAGCACAGATTTCTTATTCCACTGAATGTACCCCACAATGAAGAATACTGTGCACTCACACATGTAAACAATGGTATGAAACATCTCATCGTGGGCTACTATTGCTGTGCTGTAATGTTCTACAAGCATTGAACTGATAAGAAGCAGACAGGAACAGTGACTAGGATCCACTATAAGTTGCACTGATCTGATTAAATGGGCACTATTCTGATGTGGATTTTCCACAGAGCTATAATATTACTTAAATCTTACCTGCGTGTTCCAGTGTTATTGGTGCTTGATTTTTGAATACAGACATTGCACAACTGAAAATTATGGAGTTACCAAGCTAATGTTTCCCCCATTTGTGCATGTTAGAAAGGAGCCTTTTCCTGGTTCTGACAATTCAATTGTTTGTCAAGATTAGTAGAAAAGCAGTTTGCTGACAACTTCAATCTTTCACCTACATCCCCACAACTTGGGCCTCACACCCCATCGTATCAAGTGTGTTACTCAACTCCTACTCAGCCATTGTATGCACATCATGCTTATTGGGAAAGGTGATAGCCATGACCTGGTCCTTCAAGATACAGTAAATGCCATGTAGGGAGGAAGGAGAAGGGGACTAGCCTGATGCTGCAAACCCAACCCCCTTGAGCAACAGCATGCCCTGATGCCAAAGAATATGTGCATCTAGAACTGGGTTTCTCATTCATCTGTCTTTGATTTGCCTATGGATGCTTTACTCTTTGCACATGTCAAGGCTGTGGACATCAACTTTGATTCTGAGGCAGCATCATTCCCAGGAGGCTTAGATGGCCCATGCCCTTGTCATCTTCATCACTGGGTCTGTCTCTGCTTTCAGAATGTCCTTGCCTTGGCGTTCTGTACCCCTGCCCTCAGTTGTGCTGGAGTCCCAGCAAAGCCATGACAACTTTGCCCATTTTGGGGGAATGAAAAACAGCTTCGGTTCTTTAGTTTTCAAGGTTTGCCCATGTTTTTACCGCTCCAAGGTTATGTATGGCTGATTCAATGAGTTGGCCTCCGACTAACTCCCAAAAACACTTACTTGTAGTTAGAATACCATTAACTAGTACAGATATAAGGCTTTTTTCCTGCTGATCAGACCTGATTTCCTTCAAGTGTGACAATTTTATAGATGGAAAGCAATTTCACATAGGAAAATGACAATGGATTGTTCAAAGAATAATGTCACTCTACTGAATTCTGAGAGTTTGCACATGTGTACAGTATGTCTTGCACAGCTGACATGGTTAGGTGCTCAAAATATCTAGAAATTAGTTTCATGATCACAATTTAATTGCACAGAAAAAAAAAAACAGAACCACTACCTTACAGGTATGGTTTTAAACCATGTTGTTCTTTTCTTATTGTGGCTAAGAAATACTGCTGCACTCTTCTCCTTGTATTGTAATGTCTTTACAGCCAGCCACACCACCTCATCTGTGTGGTGGCACGGTAGCAAAGTGCTTAGTGCAATGCTTTACAGCACCGGTTGTAAGACCAGGGTTTAGTTCCCTCTGCTGTCTGTAAGGAGTTTGTACATTATCCCCATGACCACATGGGTTTCCTCTGTGTGGTCAGGTTTTCCCCACATTCTAAAGATGTAAGGTTATGTTTAGTATGTTGTGGGTGTGTTATGTTTGTGCTGAAAACATGGCGATATATGCACACTGCTCAGCATAGTTCTTGCTGATGTGATTTGATGCAAATGATGCATTTCATGTATGCTTTGTGCATGTGACAAAAAACCTAATTTTTTTTCATTGTCTGTCTCTTTCTGTGTCTGTCTGTCTCTGTCTGTCTTTGTCTGCCTTCATCTTTCTCTGCTTTCATCTTTCTCTCTCCCACAGAAGCAGAAGAAACAAAGGAATTAATAGGTAATAACCGAAAGCACACACAGTGTCTATATACACTCAGTGGGCACTTTATTAGGTACAGGAGGTACCTAATCAAATGGTTACTGAGTGTATTTCTATATGTTCATGGTCTTCTGCTGCTGTAACCCATCCAGTTCAAGGTTTGACATGTTGTGCATTCAGAGATGTTCTGCACACCACTGTTGTAACATATGGTTATTTGAGTTATTTTCACTTTCCTGTCAGCCGGAACCAGTCTGACCATTCTCTCTCTCCTTAACAAGTTATTTTCACCTACAGAACTGCTGCTCAGTGTATTTTTTTTGTTTGTTTTTCGCACCATTTTCTGTAAACACTAGAGACTGCTGTGTGTGAAAAACCCAGGAGAGCAGCAGTTTCGGAGATACTCAAACCACCCTGTCTGGCACCGTCAAAATCATTTGCAGTACATCACATTTCTTCACCATTCTGATGTTTGGTCTGAACAAGAACTGAACCTCTTGGCCACATCTGCATGCCTTTATGCATTAAGTTGCTGCCACATGATTGGTTGATTAAATCTTTACATTAATGAATAGGAGTGCAGGTGTACCTAATAAAGTGGCCACTAACTGTATACTATATATTGCAGGCATTAATCTCTTCACAATTCATTGCATTGACATTATTTGAATGAGATGAATTAATAACCCGAAGTTCCCTATCTGGTCCATCTTTTTCTCAGCTCCCTTCCAGAAAATAAAGTAACCTTCAGTGAGATTTCAGTTAGAAAACTTTTCCCCAACAGCGAATTTAAGCTTCCTTTAGAGAACACTGATTGTATATTCAAATGCATTTTACAGCTGGTCCTTCATCCCATGCTAACATGTGTACAGGGAATATCTAGGGCAATCACATGAAGGGACTCAGCCTGAAACATTGACTGATTATTCCCTTCTGTAGACCTTATCTGACTTGGTGAGTTCCTCCAGTATTTTGTGTGTGTTCCTGCTAATGGCATCTTGATTCATATTTTTCAGCCAGCCACTTGATGCCTTTCAGAGTCACTTCCTATTTTTCAACCCCCAAGATGGCTTCCATGTCCACCCACTGGTACTTTAAAGTTTACTGCAGGTAAAGTTTTAGCTGCTCACTCTCTATAGAACATCACAATCTTGATTCTGCTATACAAAAGGTGTATGCATTCATTCAATTAGAAGAAAGTTATTGATAATTGCTTCAGAATGTACATCTGTTCTCTCTGTGGACCTGGCATTGATAGTCTTCTGTCATGTCCCATGAGCAGATGCCCTTTGGATACAGCCATGAGCTTCTGTATAGTGATACTTTCCCCTGTCTGATTTTAACAAGAGCAAAGTTTCTTTGCCTTTTCTGTGAACTAGAGGATTCTCATTCTATCCGACAAGCTTTCAAATAATCTTAAACTGAAGATACTGTTCACTGTTGCAATATCATTCTTTGAATTATTGGCTCTTAAAGTTACTGCAGTATGAATTATACTCAATTAATTTCAGGCAAATGCTATCTCAAGTGTGCTTGACAATATAACAAAAGCTCAAACTCATTGATAATCAGATCTGATACACTGATATCTCTTCTGCATACAAATTTTCCCTGATACCAACTTCTTTATTTTAGGCTCAATACAAATTTGCTTGCAACGTTACAAGCAAATACGTATTTGTCTGTACATATCCCACAAGCTGGGAAATAATTTTTTAATCTGATAATGTGTGTAAGCCTTGACAAACCAAGTTTCTTTATTTTCAGTTATTCACCTGTACAGGTCAGCTGTATTTACAGCCAAGTTTGCAATATAAATAGCAATACACACAAAATGCCAGAGGAACAAGCCAGGCAGCATCTATGGAGGGGAATAAACAGTCAAAATTTTGAGCAGAGGCCATTCATCAGGACCTAATGAGGGGCATCAGACTGAAATGTCGACTGTTTATTCTCCTCTATGGATGCTGTCTGACCTGCTCTGTTCCTCCAGCATTTGTGTGTGTTGCTTAATATATCCAATATCTGCTGAATGTCTTGTGTTTAATATAAACAACATATGTGAGGGTTCACAGGGCATTAAAATTAGTCAAAGAGTACCCAAAACCCAACAGTTAAAGTTCAAGTTTAATTGTCATTTAACCATACATGAATACAGCCAAATGAAACAGCGTTACTCTAGGCCCAAGGAGCAAAACACTGTACCAATAGTCAAACACAGCACAAGGCACGTATAACACATATAAGATACCAGTAAAGTACAGTCACACAACAAAAATATTGTCTAAGACCCCAAGTCCATGAATGTTATAGGAATCAGCAGTCAAGCACAATACAGCGAGTGTTTTCTACCGAGCAAACACTAGGGGGCAGCACTGACTCCAGCTTGGATGCTGCACCACACTGCCTCCGGTGGAGTGCACTGATTTCGATGCCTCCCTCCTGGGTGGATGTAATCAGGTGACACTACACCTTGAGGCCTCTCCAAGGCCGCACATCTCCCCCGCCATCTGCCCATGCCATCCTCCGATAAGTCAGTGAATTAAATTTGCAGCATTCCACATTAACAATGCCAATCCGGGTCTTGCAATCACAAGAAAAGTGACTAAGATGACTCGCTGTTAGACTGCACAGTGTCTTCATGCACCAACTCCTCCAGTGCTCTGCGACTCCCGTAGCAGCACGATCTGCACCCTGCAGCCGGTCATTTCCTCTGCCCTGCCAGTGAGCAACTTGCTGATTAGGTAGACCTGCAGCACTTTAGGTTCTGAATGTTCAGCAGGGTCTTGAGATCATAGAAAATAATTTTTGAAGACAGCAATAATACCCTTGGTTGACCCTGTAGAAGCCACTGCGATCTAACATGTCATCTCACCAGGTTTTATATATTTCATACAGTGGCTACACCTGATTACTGTTCCTTTGCTTTTAGCACCAGACATATTGAGCACTAGGCCATTCTGAGGTGCTTGGAGTAATAACCTGGTGCACTAAAGCTAGACGTAATTTTAGCTGAGCAGGTGATGGATAACTTGCATGTCTAAGCCTCAGTGAGCAAAGGTGTTTCTACAATGTTTATCAGTCACCTTTTATTTTATTTATTGACATTGTCCTGAAGTGTCAAATGTTAAAGGAACACTGTAAAGGAATGCTTGTGTCAGTAGCAGACTCCTCCAGCAGCGGTTCTGTAAAGCAAGTGATGTGGAAATGCATCTCCAAAGGTACTGAGGTGTTCTCATTCTTTGTCTATTTCTACATAGTCCCCTAGCAACAGCAATGAATCTTGCTGCTGGAAGAAGAGGCTATACTGATTGCCCAAGGGCCTTAGCTTTAGCTTCTGTATTTTCCAGAATAGTTTTTATTCATTTCTGACAGCTGCCAAAAAATAGTTGCAAGTGCTAACTTCCATGCGATTGTACGTCTCTCAAATACACCTGCACATAAGATGAAAGGTTACCACAGCAACGGTAGGCTTAGCCTAAATTAAAGGTGACAACTGTCACCTTAATCATCACCCACGTGGCTATTAATTGTGAACAATGATTGATCTGTAGATAAGTTTTGAAGATAGATTTTCTCTGCACGTTGGATGTGCTGAAATAATAAATTGTTTCATGGAGAGATTTTTTCCAGGTTTCCAATCAATATCCCTGAACTGAACATTTTTGTTTACTTATTACCAGAGCAACCTACTTCATCTCAAGCTTGCCTCAGTGATATGTAATGTACTGTTCTACTCATGAGTAAACATTAAAAAAATCAATGTGCCTCTATCACTGCCTTTGTACATAAAAAATTCTAAGTGGATGTAAAGTGCTCTTTTTGTTTAAGGCAGACTATTTAATGATACAAATAACATCATGAGCTTAAAGGCCGCCATTCTCTACACCTTGAATTGTGGCTATCAAATAAATCAATGAGATGCTGTGAAATGTTGTATCACAGTGTCCTTCCATGCTGCTTGATCTACTGAGTATTTCTACCATTCTGTTTTATTTCAGATTTGCCAATATTTTACATGTTTAATATCTCCCAGATCCAGATGTGTTTTTCCTTTCTAGTTCTGTTTCCACTCATCTCCTTCTGTTTATATCTTCTCCAGTAGATCATCTGTGGTTAATGATCCTTCATTGCACTTTCTGTCACCTGTGTCACTTGGTCTCCATGCCATAATTCCCCCTATTCTCCTTTCCCTCTCTCTTTTGAACTCAGTACACGTTTGGTTCTGATTGAGCTCTGAAAGAAACTCATTGACCCAAAACAGTAACTCTCCTTTTCCCTCCACGTACAGACTGCCAAGCCTGAAGAGAACTTCCAGAATTCTCTGTTTTTATCCTCAACTCCTCATTTCTCTGCTTTTCACAGTGAGCTAACTCTACAAAAACAACAGGAATTCTGCAGATGCTGGAAATTCAAGCAACACACATCAAGGTTGCTGGTGAACGCAGCAGGCCAGGCAGCATCTGTAGGAAGAGGTGCAGTCGACGTTTCAGGCCGAGACCCTTCGCCAGTCCTGACGAAGGGTCTCGGCCTGAAACGTCGACTGCACCTCTTCCTACAGATGCTGCCTGGCCTGCTGCGTTCACCAGCAACTTTGATGTGTGTAACTCTACAAAAACTTACTTAATTCACCACTTCCCCCTTTTTTATTATGTTTTGGGTACTTACTAAATTTAGGGTACTATTTAACATTGTGTATTTATATTCACTACTTTTGTACATCCTAAAGATGCTAAAATCTTTTGCTGGAAAACTGAATGACCTTAGAATAGGTTTTGTCCATATATTAATAATCTTCCTTGTGGAAACATGAGCAATGACTACAAAAGCTTTGAACCTCGCAAGAAAAATGATTGGGCTTTTTGCCAATACAACCTGAGAAAGTGGTTTTGTGAAAACGGCTGGTAATCTGTACCCATCCTCCTCAGCTTTCCATTTTCTTTTCTTTCTTCGTATAGTGTACCCACAAACTCTAAAAAACCAATGCTGCTACTGATAAACCCAACGGATTGTTATTCTTGTACGACACACCCTCCTGATCAACCCAAAAATAATGTTCCACAAAATTGAAGCGATATGTTCGATCCTTTATTAGTGACTAGCAAACTCAGCAGACCAGGCAGCACCTATGGAAAAGAATAAACGGATAACGTTTTGGGCTGAGATACGAATCTTGAAGTGATGCAATTTCTGAAACTAAGACTGGTGATATTAAACATATTTAAGTGGACTTAATCAAAATTACATAGAGTTAAGCAATTTCAAATATATTTAAAGAAATTCAAGCGTAACTAAGCTGTCAATGAAAGTTATGACATCCGAGAACAAAGCCCAAATATGTAACTAAACCCTATGTGATTATCACGCCCCAACCCATACGACTACCATAAGAAACATAATAAACGTGCAACACAGAATAAATGCAGATAGAGAACAGATGTGTGGCTCCTACATATAGAATTGTAATTGTTTACATTGGGAGCTAATTTCTAATGTAGTATGGGAAATGGAACCATTGCTTGACATATGAAACCACACCCTTTCCAAATACTTATTGAGAATTGAAAACAATTAAAAAGCTAGAAGGTTTTTGAATGTGAAAGCAAGAATCATGACTCCATTATAAATATTTTTGCTCTGCAAAAAGGGAAGCCTTTTAATGATACCAATCAAATTCTGTCAATATTAGAAGTGCCCTCAATAACTGACATATTTAGAAATGATCAAACACGTGACATTAGAGTGACATCTATTGCTACTTTTCACAAAAAGGTCTGCAAACGAGATGGGATTTTTGCAACAATAGATGATGGTGTTGTTTAAGTTCTCGAAAGGAGCAAGATTTGAATTTTGTTTTATGTTTTTAATGGTTAAAGAACAGGCAACAATATATATTAGTGGCCAGCAGGTGGTGCCAATATTTTAGAGATAATATAATAAAAACATTCAATGTATTGAAAGGCATTGATGCATGGGCGATTTATAACCATTGACATAGGTTAATATGCTGACTAAATTGTGCACAAAATGTTACATTAAGACATGTTTAAAAATACATCTAATTTACACTTTGTTTTTTCTTCTTTATTACAGTGAAGAAAAGCCTCATAAATCAAAGGTTTAATAAAAGCAGCTTTCATTTTACTGACAGAATTTTAAATAAAGAAAGTCATGGACAAGATTTTACTCATCCTGTTCTTGTATCCTGTTTAACATGGTAAATGGAGTTGCATTCAGCTGCAGTGTGCAGCCATCGGTAACAATGTTCATTATCTATAAGAATTATTGTTTTTCCCCACAATGTGCTTTCTTTTCATGTTGTATATCTGCTCACGAAACGTATCCAGATAAATAAATTAGTTTTGCTTTGGAAAGTTCAATAGGCTGAAGATGAAGTATATAAGTATTCCTAGGAATTTGATTACTTCTAGGAGTATTAATCCAGCACTAGGTAGTTAAATCTATTTACCCAGCTGCAGTCTGCATACTTAATAAAATTCTGCAGCAGCTGTTGTGATGCGAGGGTCCTCTTGTATGACAAGTGGCAGAAGTCCTGAAAATTATTGATTAAATTCAGTGCACCTGTTGCATATTTTCCACATTTAATTGGTGGCTTGCAAAGATCCTTAATGAATCCATCTGCTGGAATCTATGGAACTCCCACCTTAGGGCACATAGTTGGATAACTGCAGTCAGTATGCCAGTGGGTTTTATTAATGTTAGTATTTGTTCTGCAGTTTATATCTCAGTAATATTGTATATATGTTGTTTGATTAAGCATTCTTTGTTGTTTACATAATTCATTGCAGGTTATATGTAAAAACAAGTGAATTGGCATTTGTGTGAGCCTCATTTAAGGTAAAAATGAATGTACGTATGTACATCTTTCAATTCCTTTTTCTTCCTTTAAATTAGCTTTGTGCTTTGGAGTTACAAAACGTAACAGTAGTCATGAGGAATTTTTAAACAGATGTTTACCTTGCTGTTGAAGTGCAGTGAGGTGTTCAAATTTAAAAATAAAGTACAGCATGCTTTGTAAGAGAGAAGTGGTTGAGTAAAAATAAAGCAGTGCAGTACTTTTTCTTTGTGAGGGGAGAAAGTTGGTCAAGTTTTTTTAAAAAAAGGCAGGCAATGGAAGAATTCACAGGTTTATGCACATTGAGTACTAGGTGATAATCATATAAAAGCAGAAATGGCTGGCTATATCAGAAAGATTAATGTGTTTGATTATACAACAGATAACTGAATATTGTACACTGGCCAGATTGAGCAGTATTTAAAGCAAATGGAATAACCAATAAGAAACAAGGCTTGGTGAGTGCATTGGATTTAAAGGCATATAGTTTGCTTAGAAATTTAACTGCTCTAACCAAAGCAGCTGAAATCAGCTCTGCTGATTTTTATGAAAGTAACGGGAAAACATTTAGAACCAAAACCATTGTTGATTGCAGAACACTTTAGGTTTCATAAGTAGTATGAAAAAGGAGGGGAGTCCATTGCAGCAAGGTTTCACGTACACCAGGCAAATGCAGGTTTGAAGGTGAAATTTACAAAAAATGCAACAAAGTCAGAGAATATGTTGGCAGACAAAAGTAAATAGACTTAAAATGACAAGTTGAAGTTTTAAGAAGAGCACCAGACTGCATGCTGTTGAGGAAAAGTCTGATAATCATAAGAGTGACACTGGACTATGTAGTGTTGAGATTTACAATTTGAAAACTAACAATAGACAGGCAATATGGCTTACACCAGAAGTGAATGTCAAATTAATTAAAATGGAATTGGACATTAGCTTGGCTGTTGCAGTCATTTCACAAAATGTGTTTGAATGGCATTTCAAAGACACAATCTGCACTTCGAGACCCCACTTGGAGTACTGTGCTCAGTTCTGGTCACCTTACTACAGGAAGGATGTGAAAACCATTAAAAGGGTGCAGAGAGATTTATAAGGATGCTGCCTGGATTGGGGAGCATGCCTTATGAGAATAGGTTGAGTGAACTTGGCCTTTTCTTCTTGGAGTGATGGAGGATGAGAGGTGACTTGATAGAGGTGTGTAAGATAATGAGAGGCATTGATTGTGTGGACAGTCAGAGGTTTTTTTTCCCCCCAGAGCTGAAATGGCTATCACAAGAGGGCACGATTTTAAGGTGCTTGGAAGTAGATACAGAGGGGATGTCAGGGGTAAGTTTTTTACGCAGCGTGGTGAGTGCGTGGAATGGGCTGCCGGTAACGGTGGAGGAGGCGGATACAATAGGGTCTTTTAAGACACTCTTGGATAGGTACATGGAGCTTAGAAAAATAGAGGGCTATGGGGAACCCTGGTAATTTCTAAAATAAGTACATGTTTGGCACAGAATTGTGGGGTGAAGGGCCTGTATTGTGTTGTAGGTTTTCTAGGTTTCTATGTAGATTCTAACTTAAAAACTTGTACTGAAGAAAAGATAACTCCTGTAGAAACAACATTCATAGCAGTGAAGTACAACAACCAACGAAGCACATTGCACTTGTACGTGGTCAAAAACAGGAGTGTCAGCATTCTGGGGTTATGATTGGCTGAGACAACTACAGCTCGACTGGAGATCCATCCACTATTTGCATGCCACATATACTGCAATAGAGTCAACTGAAAGTGAGCTAAGAAAGGTACTGGATGATGATACCACAACTGTCTCCATGCTGTACACCATGAACCATTGCTCAACAGAGGACAAACAGGTGTTGGTGCCAACCTCTGTGCTTCTGGTTGGAAAATATATTGGACCAAGGAAGGACCATGTTGCTCAGAGGGATCATGGAAGTGATGAAAGCGGTGGACCAATTGCAACATATTTTTGGGCAATATATCTGAGAAAGCTCCTGATTTGTTAATCAGGCAGTTACTTGCGAAAGTGGCTTGGTTTTAAGCTGGAAGAGAGTTCAAGGAACTTCAAGAAAGTTGCAGTCATTCAGTTTTTATGAGTATAAAGAACCAGAATCTACTCTGGGGTCACTGCATGAACTTCAAGTGGAAGTCAAAAAGCTGCTTGTAAAAGTAGGTAAAAAGATCAAAGCCCAGCTGGATGAATGGAAGGCCAAAAAGAAAGGAGTTAATGGAGATGTAAAACAGAAGATTTGTTAAATGATGTTGTGGATAAAGGAACCAAGAAGAGAGATCAGATCGTAAAGGAAGCAATAAAAAGGTTAGTAAGAGAATACACCAGTGAACTAAATGTTCCTTCCCAAGGTCAAGATGCACAATTTAGAATAAGAAGGAGGAAGGAGAACACTGTCAGAACCACTTCCTACTGTCTCAAAGTCAATTCCTACAACCACCATGGAGGAGATCCCAGAATCGGAGATAGTTTTCACAGCCACAAGTCTCACTTGCTAGCAGAATAATCTCTTCTTGTCAGGAAGGATATCATCCCACAAGAACAGGAATACTCCACAGTCATTAAATCTTTAGGCCTGAATGAGACAATTTAAAATTTACAATGCAGTGGATGTCTGTACAGTAGTTTACATATAGTATACTACGTATATACAATAGTTGGGATGCTTTCTCTATTGAGTTGGAGTTTATAGCTAAGCGGGAAGGAGTTTTGTGCATTTAATATTTGAGTATCATTGTAAATATATTTGATTTAAGCATTCTTTGTTTACATAATTCATTGTGTTACATGTAAAACATGTGTTACTCATGTCATGACTCCTCCACATCATGAACTTCAAGTGGCTTCACTTAAAGTAAAAACAAACATAACATAATACATTTATCCCTCAGCTCCTGTTTTTCTTTCAGTTAGCTTTTTGTTATGTTTTGTAACTCCATAACTATATTAAAGATAGCAGAACACCAGCTCTTCCAATCAGTGCGATTTTTTTTTTTTGGTGCACATTAACTGTTTGAGTCTGATTATACTTTTTAAGATAATGAAATTTTGTATTTATTTATTTTTTATTATACAGGATGATCAGAGCCTCAACAGAAATGACCTGCCAGTTGAAGTAAAACTTTGAACGAGCTTGTCATACCTTTCACAGCTGAGAAAGTTAAGGATGTCAAGGGTGTTTGAATGCAAGATCTAATTTAGATGAAGAGCAAAATGACAATTGCAATAGTCACCTCTCATTTGTGGATTCTTGACATGTGAAGCCTATTAACTATTTCTGTGTGCATCCTTCACTTCGACACTTGGGACCTTCTCATTGAGAGTAGAGCCTTTGGAACAAGGTTCTTGAACCTACTGACTGATCAGTTTGGCTGGATAGTACATCCAGTGAAGTCCACTCTTTGAACCTGAGTCTTCCTCCTCTTTCAAATGCTGAGATGAATCTTCCAGAATTGCCTCACCTGAAATCCTGCTATGATGTGTATTTTTCAGGTTAGTCAATGAAAACACTATGTATACTAGCAAGTAATACAATCAATCAGATGGGATGCTAAAAGCACACTGTGCCCGGATACTGGAGGCAAGCAAAAGACAGGCTCACTGGTGTGACAAAGACCTGTATCTGCTAAAGCTGATGTAACCTTGGATGGTAGATCAACAGCCCTATGCCTTCTTCATCTCCTCTAAGTCCCTGAATGTATCCTGAAACTCCAACATGTGCAATAAACCCTGAGGAAGCACCACAGAATGATCCATTCTGGTAAAGAAATAACAGTGGCTCTTGCATTGTAAAATGGTAGGCAGGGAGAGAATGCTGCAGAATTGAGAGGTAGACTTGTATAATGTCCCCTTGTATTGTTCAAAAGGATAGAGCAGAAGGGGGAAGAAGTTGCTCTGTGTGAGTTACCAGTGACGTGTCTAAGGTGGAAAAATGTAATGCATAGACTACACAGTTGTATGTAATAATGCAACCTAGGATCATGTTTAAACTTTCAATTGTGCAGAGATGATTTAGTTTTGCTGTTCACAAAGGCAAGAGAAATCGAACCATTGAAATAAACTCCTTTCAATTAACTGCAGCATCTGTTAGAACATCTCAAAAGTCTTACCACATGAAACACTCAGTTTTAAAGGTTCATTCATGCTTACATGTAACTAATCCAATTTTTAGGGATTTAGATGAGCATATATAAAATAAAAACAGCAAGTGGAGTAGTCTATGCAGTTTATTATGTGCATTCTTGTGTTCGATAAGATTGCGGTTTATCAACATTTGGGGCCTCAGGCTCTCTTGCTGTCTCCATACCAATTGATTTACTGTTTAAATGGCTGCCTTTAGGCAACATGCTTTGAAATGGATGCTAATCCATTGGAACACTGAAAATAGTAGGTGTCAGCCATTGGCCTGACATTCAATAAGATTATGGTTGATATTTCACTTCAATGCCACATTCCCATATTACCCTCAGACTTTGATTCTCTCCAGTCAAAAAATATTTTGATCTCTCGTGAATATCCTCAGCAACTGTACCAAAAATGTACTACTCTTAATGAAATTTATACTCACCAGTTCTGCAAGCCAGTCAGAAAAGAATGGAGATTGTAACTTGAGGTTAAGAAGCACCAGCCAAAGGAAGCATTTTGTACACATTTATCTCATTCAATGCCATAATAACTGTATGTTTTATTCAGATCATCTCTCATTCTTCTATACCCAAACATCCAGACTCAGTTTGCTTCATTTCTTCTCTTGAGACAGTACCACCACCCTCCCCCAGTCAAACTCCCTCCAACAAACTTGGGAATTTATAGAGACAAAATTTTACAGCGTAGAAGCAGCCATTCAGCACATCTGGCCCATGATGACCAAAATACTTGTCCAAACTCGTCCCATTTGCCTGTATTTGTCCCGTATCCTTCTTAAAAAAATTTCTGTTGTGACGAGAATACACATAAAATTAAGATGTTTGCTGGCCTGGGCCGGCATCAGTGGCATCAGCAGTTGGTCTGCCACCTGTCCTCAGGGGCAGGAGAGATAAGGAACAATGAAGCAGCATCTGGAGATGTGTAATGAAGGGACGGGAGAGAGAGCTGTCTGGAGCGGCTCCCCCTTTGAACCCTGAACTGTTTGAAGTGATGGACAGGCGATACCCCAGCAGGGGGATAAAAAGGGACAGGTTCGCTAAGGCAGGACACACACAACACCCGAGGTAACGAGACCCTGGAAGCGGTGCGCCTCTCACGAGTCGGTGGGAAGTACCGGACTTTAAACGCACAGGGTGGAAAGGGAGGATCAGTGGGAACCCGGTGTGTGTCCGCCCTTGCTTGGGTGCCGGGTTCACTGCAGAGGATCGACCGCATCTGGAGGAGGGGTCACAGTCGGTGACCTCAGGTGACATCACAAAGGACCCGCCCGGAAGCTGCTTGTGAGCAATATCGCCGGTCTGTGAGTAGAAGCTGTTCTGAATGATCGGTCGTTCCCGTTCTCTCTCTCTCTCTCTCTCTCTCTTCCCCCCCACGTTGTCCATTGCCATGGCAACGATTACTGCGAACTGAACTATTAAATCGAACTGGACTTTTGTGTCACTTTGAAATTGGTCATTTACCCCTGGACAATGATAGAGCTTGATTGATGCTGTTATCTTAATTCTGTGCACATGTGTGTTTATCATTGCTGAACTGTTGCATTTATTATCCTTTCGATTACTGTGTTGCTTATTTCTTTAATAAAACTTTCTTAGTTCTAGTAATCCAGACTCCAACTGAGTGATCCATTTCTGCTGGTTTGGCAACCCAGTTACGGGGTACGTAACACTGTCAATGTATCTTTCCAATTGTCTTTTTAATCCTGCCTTATCTATTCCTCTGGCAGTTTATTCCATATATACAGTGTCTATAAAAAGTATTCACCCTCCCCTTGGAAGTTTTCATATTTTATTGTGTTACAACATTAAATCAATTGGATTTAATTTGGCAATTTTTGACACAAATCAACAGGAAAAAAAGCTCGTGTAAAATTGAAAACAAATCTGTACAAAGAAGCCTAAATTAATTACAAATATAAAACACAAGATAATTAATTGCTTAAGTATTCACCCCCTTCAATTCAGTATTCAATAGATGCATCTTTGACATCAAGTACAGCCTTGAACCTGTGTGGATAGGTCTCTTTCAACTTTGACATCTGGATACTGCATGTTTTCCCCATTCTTATTTACAAAACTGCTCAATCTCTCTCAGATTATATGGGGATCGTAAGTGAAAAGCTCCTTTCAAGTTCAGCCACAAATTCTCAATTGGATTGAGGTCCAGACCAATCTTCATTAACAAAAGTCATATTAAGTTCTCTCTCCCAATCTTGTTTAATCTTTAGTGAGAGATTATCTTTTTGTAGTAAAAATAAATTATAAACTCTACCAATGGAACGTCTCACTAAAGGATTCATATTCAAGTAGTATCCAACAAATCAGATTTTTGCATATATGGAAACGTAGAAATATTTTTGTAAGAAATGTCTAACCTGAAAATATTGCAAGAAATGTGTATGAGAGAGAGAATAATTCCTAATCAACTTTTCAATCGACCATCACTAAATAAATCTGCAAAAGAACAGATCCCCTTATTTCTCCATAAAGGAAAAATGGGATCAGTAATTGAAGATTTAAATAGCAAATTTCGAAATTCAGGGCTAGACAATTTTAATTGTTTAAAATTAAAAGAGTTGCAAAGCTGATACCAAATCCATAAGGACTGTTTAATAATGGGGTAGAGATTTAAATTGGGAATTTTAGCAAGTTGTAAAGGTAATAGAGCTCATAGTAATGAAGTTAAATGAAATTGTTTAATAGATTTTAATTCCAAATCAATCCAAGCTGATTTTTGGCTCTTATTGAGCCAATATAACCAAAAACATAGTTGTTGAATATTAACAGCCCAATAATACAATCTTAAATTAGGTAGCGCAAGTCCACCATCCTTTTTGGAGTTTTGTAAATGAAACTTATTAACTCTTGGTTTTTTATTATTCCAAATAAAGGACGAAATAGTGGAATCAATTTTATCAAAATATTTTAAATTAGAAAAATAGGTATATTTTGAAAAATATATAAAAACATTTTTTAAATTATTATTTTTCACGGCATGAATATGACCTACTAAAGAAAGTGTAAGAGGATTCCATCTAGAAAATAATTGTTTCATAGAGTCCAATAAAGGAACTACAATAGCTTTATAAAGATCTTTATATTTTTTTGTAATGATGATACCCAAATATTTAAAAATTCATAATTCTAAATGGAATATCATCATATATAAAAATGGGAACATTTAAAGGGAACAATTCACTTTTATTTAAATTAAGTTTATATCCTGAAAACTTTCCAAAATCATTTAATAATTCCAAAAGATTAGAAATGGATTCTTCAGGATTCGAAATATAAACCAGAAGATCATCTGCATAAAAAGAGATCTTTATGGTTGCGAGATTGGTTTTGAGTTCTGAAAATGGTTAATTCTTCTTCGATATGTGCCAATCATTGTTTAATTCAATTTAAAATTGTTCACCGTTGTAATTTATCAAAGGAGAGGCTATCCAAAATATTTCCTAATATAGACAACTATTGTGATAGGTATAAAAATGAAGTAGCTACTTTGTCACATATGTTCTGGTCATGTTCCTCTTTGAAATCTTTTTGGAAATCTTTATTTTCTACAATTTCTAAAGCTTTGAAAATTAATTTACAACCTAATACATTGACTGTTCTTTTTGGATTAGTTCCGCATCATATTCAGGGTATTTCATTTTCAAACCAACATGTAATTGCTTTCATTACATTGTTGGCAAGAAGAGCTATTTTATTGAAGTGGAAAGATACTTCTGCTCCTACACTAATTCAATGGTTTTCCCAAGTAATGTTATGCCTTAGTTTGGAAAAAATTAGAAGTAGAACTTTTGATCCCCAATTCAATTTTGAGAGAAGGTGGGGTTCTTTTGCCAAATATTATCATTTAATTTGAATTAATTTATATGGTTTCCTTCCAATTTTATGTTATATAAATGTGATTTGGCGGTTGTTTTTTCTTATATATATATATATATATATACAGTAGATGAATGTAAGACGTATTGCTCTGGGAGTTGGTTCCTAATGGTTTTTTTTTCTTTCGTAGTTAGTGGGTTTTTTTTAAAGTCAGTTGGGGTTCTCTTTTTTCCTTTTTCTTATATAATTTTTTTTCATTAGTGTATGTTTTTTCTTCAGTTTTATTAATATATATACACTAATTTGTTGAACTTTTGTATTTTATAGCTGTAGAAGATTATATATCAATAAAAAGATTTTAAAAATGAAAATAGATTGAGGCCTAGACTCGATTTGGCCACTCCAGGACATTAACTTTGTTATTTTTAAGCCATTCCTGTGTAGCTTTTGCTTCATGCTTGGGGTCATTGTCTTGCTGGGAAACAAAACTCCTCCAAAGTTGGAGTTTGCTTGCAGACGGCATTAGCTTTTCCTCCAGGATTTCCCTGTATTTTGCCTCATTCATTTTACCCTCTGCCTTCACAAGCCTTCCAGGACCTGCTGCAGTGAATCATCCCCACAACCTGATACAGCCACCACCATGCTTCACAGTCGGGATGGTGTGTTTTTGATCATGTGTGATGTTTGGCTTACACTAAACATTGTCTGATGATCAAAAAGATCAATTTTAGTTTAATCAGACCATAGAACCACCTTCTAGCTCACTGTAGAGTCTCCCACATACCTCCTAGCAAACTCTCGCTGAGATTTCATATGAGTTTTTTTTCCAACAGTGGCTTTCTTTTTGTCACGCGTCCATAAAGCTGTGACTGCTGAAGCACCCAGGCAACAGTTGTATGACAATTCTCTCCCATCTCAGCCACTGGAAGTTTGTACTCCTCCAGAGTTGTCATAGGTCTATTGGTTACCTCTCTCACTAGACCCCTTCTTGTGCGGTCACTCAGTCTTTGAGGATGGCCTGCTCTAGACAGACTTACAGCTGTGCCATATTCTGACCATTTCTTGGTCATTGTCATTACTGTATTCAAGGGATAGTCAGTGACTTGAAAATTTTCTTGCATCTATATCCTGACTTGTGCTTTTCGATAACATTTTTGTGGAGTTGTTTGGAGTGTCCTTTTGTCTTCATGGTGTAGTTTTTGCCAGGATACTGACCCTCTACAATCCGATCTTCCAAATACATGTATATTTTTACTACAGTTAATTGAACACCTTGAGTGCACACAGGTTTCTAAACACAGATCTCCATTTAACTAATTAAGTGACTTCTAAAACCAATTGGCTGCACCAGTGATGTTTTGCTATGTCATATTAAAGGGGGTGAATACTTTTACAATCAATTATTTTGTTTTATATTTGTAATTAAGTTAGATCACTTTGTAGGAATCTGTTTTCACTTTGCCACAGAAGAGTCCTTTTTCTGTTGGTCAGTGTCAGAAAAGCCAAATTAAATCCACTATGGTTCAATTTTGTTAAACAATAAAATATGAAAACTCCCTCACCCCCGGAATACTTTTCATAGGCTTTATATATCATCCTCCATGGAAATCAAGAGAGTAACAAGTCAATTGTTTTGATAAAACTCCTCCTACTTCGAGTGTAGTATATCATTCCCTCGATGGGTGTGGGAGAGCAGACCAAATTTCATTCAAGGTGCATTCTGCACTAGGGCCCGATATCCTTTAAATAAGATGTCTTATCTAGCATTTGAGACCTACAATAACAATCAACCTGCTGTTTGCTTTTCTAATTGAACCTTCCTATTAACTTAGAGTACTTGTGTGTAAGGATACCTGGACCCCTCAGAATAATGGTTTATTTTATTTCCAAATTTTAAAAGTTGCAAATTGCGTATTACATTTGCCTGGAAAATACGTGGATAAAGGTGTAGAGAAATTATGTTCAGTACTATTAGCACAGGAGTGTTGGGTATGATGCAATTAACATAATGCAGTTCTTTCATGGTGAAGATGGTCAGTGAAGTGCGATAAGTCTGTATTAATATTACTGTATTTAAATAGAATTGAAATAGATCCATCATGCAGCTGGATTAAGTTTGCTGCTAATTGAGGTTGGTGGCAAGGTGGAGATACATCTCTACCAAAGGAAGTGTAAGGTGGTCCTTTCCATCACTAGCCTGCGTGTCAACCTTGGGCAAGGTGTAGCACCAGCTTAGCACCCCCCCACCCCCCGATCAGGGTCAAGTGAAGCCATGGGAGCAAGTGGAGCCATGGGAGCAAGATGGTCATGTGAGCAGATGGTGCATATCATAAGTCCTGGATATGTGACCACTGACACCAGGCAGACAATCTCTGCTGAGTATTTATAATGGCTGGAGTCACCCATCTTGTAAAGACACTGTGCAGAAGAAGGCAATGGTAAAACACTTTTGTGGAAAAATTTGCTGAGATGATTGCCCACATCATATGATATGGCTGGGTCAAAATCATGGAATTCCCTCCTAACAGCACTGTGGGTGTACCTGCACCTCAGGGACTGCAGCAGTTCAAGAAGGCAGTTCATCATCACCTTTTCAAGGGCAACTAGGGATGGGCAATAAATACTGGCTTAGCTGGCAATGCCCACATCACATAAATGAATAAAGTTTTTAAAAAATAAACTAATTTAATTAAGCAGCATTAAATAATTCAAATCATATTAAACAGCTAGTTTTGATAAGTAAAAATATTCTGATAACAGTAGCAACAATTTGCATAACATAACTCCCAAGACATTTCAAGTCAGATTAAACAAAAATGGAGGCCAGGCAAAGAGGACAATTGGTTGGATTATTCTGGCTGTAGTCTCCAAGGTGGCTGGCTATCTATGTATTGCTTCTGCATTTAGAGGACTGAATGAGTGGACTATATGTACTTACCAAGTAAGATACACAGATGAAAACAGATTTAAATAAATGTAATTAGAAACGGTTAGGTAAAAGTGTATTAAAAATAGAAACCTCCAAGAAGACCACAACTTTGTTGTAGGGCTTGGAGGCTTGCGTGCCTCAATGACCTGGAGGGCTATGTTAGCTAGAGTCAGGGCCTAGTGCTTTGATTCTTGGTTGGGTCACTCATGCCAAACAGGTCAAAGGGTAGAGGCCAGACTAAGAGTGGTCCACTGGTCTTCCCGGTTCAGGGTTTTGGCTCAAGGCTAATAATCCTGACTAGTCAAAAAAATTCATATGGAAACAGCAATAAAGAATCCTTCTATACCTGTGTGTGATCATATGGACAGACAGAGATTGCTGCCCTTAATGCCAGCAGGAGTAGCGAGCAGAAAAAAGAAAAAAAAACATTAAAGTAAGTGGAACACTTTTCTTTTTACTTCAGATCCAAATACATGGTGGTCATTCTTCCTACCTCATTCCACTCTGATGTAGAGTTAAGGCCCTAAAGTGCAGTACAGATGAACCCCTCTCCAATAACTTTCTTGTCTTCACTGGGATCAATGACAAGCCCATTGATGGAGCAGATTCACCACATGTGCTGCATTTGACCTTCAGCATGTTGTGGACTTCTGCATTTCATAGTTCATGGGCGGGAATCTGAAACAGCGAGGCATCAGCAACTGTTAACCACTATTTCAGCTGTTGGTCAACGTGAGCTACTGTCACAGTGGGGTGACCAAGTGTTTTGTCAGAAATTAGGAGATTGGATGACCTGAAAAATGTGAAAAGCTGTAGAACATTCCAGAGTTTTGATGGCAGATAGAAAAGGACCAGAGCAATTTAGTCATATTCATTGTCATACATTATTGTTCCCGAGGGAAGTTGATTTTTGTTACAGTTGCCCCAACCAAGAATAGAGTATAAATATATCAATATAAAACCATAAATAATATGTAAATTGTAAATAAGTAATATGTAAATTATGCCAGGAAATAAGTCCAAGACCAGCTTATTGGCTCAGGGTGTCTGACCCTCCAAGGGAGGAGTTGTAAAGTTTGATGGCCACAGGCAGGAATGACTTCCTATGACGCTCTGTGTTGCATCTCGGTGGAATGAGTCTCTGGCTGAATGTACTCCTGTGCCCAACCAGTACATTATGCGGTGGATGGGAGACATTGTCCAAGATGGCATGCAACTTGGACAGCATCCTCTTTTCAAACACCACCGTCAGAGAGTCCAGTTCCATCCCCACAACATCACTGGCCTTACGAATGAGTTTGTTGATCCTGTTGGTGTCTGCTACCCTCAGCCTGCTGCCCCAGTGCACAACAGCAAACATGATAGCACTGGCCACCACAAACTCGTAGAACATCCTCAGCATCGTCCGGCAGATGGTAAAGGACCTCAGTCTCCTCAGGAAATAGAGACGGTTCTGACCCGTCTTGTAGTCAGCCTCAGTGTTCTTTGACCAGTCCAGTTTATTGTCCATTCGTATCCCCAGGTATCTGTAATCCTCCACCATGTCCACACTGACCCCCTGGATGGAAACAGGAGTCACCAGTGCCTTAGCCCTCCTCAGGTCCACCACCAGCTCCTTAGTCTTTTTCACATTAAGCTGCAGATAATTCTGCTCACACCATGTGACAAAGTTTCCTACAGTAGCCCTGTACTCAACCTCATCTCCCTTGCTGATGCATCCAACTATGGCAGAGTCATCCGAAAACTTCTGAAGATGGCAAGACTCTGTACAGTAGCTGAAGTCCGAGGTGTAAATGGAGAAGAGAAAGGGAGACAAGACAGTCCCCTGTGGAGCCCCAGTGCTGCTGATCACTCTGTCGGACTCACAGTGTTGCAAGCACACGTACTGGGGTCTGCCAGTCAGGTAATCAAGAATCCATGACACCAGGAAAGCATCCACCTGCATCGCTGTCAGTTTCTCCCCCAGCAGAACAGGGGGGATGGCGTTGAACGCACTGGCAAAGTCAAAAAACATGACCCTTACGGTGCTTGCTGGCTTGTCCAGGTGGGCATAGACACAGTTCAGCAGGTAGACGATGGCATCCTCAACTCCTAGTCGGGGCTGGTAGGCGAACTGGAAGGAATCTAAGTGTAGCCTAACCATAGGCCGGAGCAGCTCCAGAACAAGTCTTTGCAGGGTCTTCATGATGTGGGAGGTCAAAGCCACTGGTCTGTAGTCATTGAAGCCACTGGGGCGCGGCGTCTTCAGCACAGGGACGAGGCAGTACATCTTCCACAGCACAGGAACCCTCTGGAGACTCAGGCTCAGGTTGAAGACATGGTGAAGTACTCCACATAGCTGAGGGGCACAGGCTTTGAGCACCTTGGTACTGACACCATCCGGGCCTGCAGCCTTGCTTGGGTTGAGACGTTTCAACTGTCTTCTCACCTGTTCAGCTGTGAATCCCACCGTGGTGGTTTCGTGTGGGGAAGGGGTATAGTCATAAGACCAGGGTGGGGAACTGTGAGGAGGGGTAGGAGGGGAGAGTGGAATATGTGTATATGTGTACGTGTTGGGGGACGACAACATATGAATCATGTGGGGATTTAAAAGAGGGAGACTAATGGAAAAAAAAGAATGAGAAAGATTTGACATGGTTACATGAATTGGGAACATATTGAAGAGTGAGAAGCAGAAGGATGCGCGTTTTAAAACCTGGAAGTTTTGAGAGGCATGAAGCCAGCTTGAGAAGAATAAATAACCTGTGAAGGTCCAGAGGAGGTTCGAGAGAATATTCCTGGGAGTAACAAGGTTAACACATGAGGACCATATGTTGGCTATGGGCCTGTACTCATTGGAGTTTAGAAGAATGAGAGGGAATCTCATTGAAACCTATTGAATATTGAAAGGCCTAGATGGAGTGGATGTGGGGAGGATGTTTCCTATGGTTGGGGAGTCTTATAACCACAGGGCACAGCTTCAGAAGAGAAGGACATCCTTTCAGAACAGAGATAAGGAGGAATTTATTTAGCCAGAGGTTGGCGAGTCTGTGGAATTCATTGCTACAGACGTCTATTGAGGCCAAGTCATTGGGTATGTTTAAAGCGAAGTAAGTAAATATGCCATGTTGGCTTGGCGGAGCAGACGCGTTAGGCTGAATGGTCTAATTCTGCTCCTATTTCTTATAGTTTTATGGAACATGGGAATTCAGTTTTGGATATAGTAAAGTCAAGGGAGTTGAAGATGAATGTTCAGGAAAAAAAGCAATAGAATAATCAAACCTGGAAATATGAAAGTCAAGTAGGGCAACCTGGTGTCAGAAGGCATGAGGCAGGGAGGTAAAGAAACATAATGGAAGTTTGCAATATTTAACAGAGGCATGAGATTGGACACTTACATTTAAATTAAATCAATGTAGAGAGCAGGGGTAGCTCTCCTGGTTCCTCAAGCCTGCCCCACCATTTAATATGGTCTGGAACCTTAGAGAGTTGTGTCTGAGAGTATTTCATTTGTGGCTAGAATTTTACATTTGCCTTTTGATGCTAATGAAATTGTTTCAAGGATTCAATAATGGACTTCTGTAATGAAAATGCACTTCACGAATGAAATAGAAGTAAAGCTGTGTAAACCTGCTACTTGCAGCCAAGATCCTCCATCCTCTTTCAGCTGGTATCACCATAATTTATTCTATTCAGTCCTTCTTGTTTGTCCTCTGTCAAAGCCATTTCCATAATCCCCTTTCTTAGTACCTTAAACTATTTGATCCCCATCTTTTCTTAGTTTTGATGAAAGGTCATTTATTTAATAGCTCGGCATTGTTTCCTTCTATACATTCTGCTGACTAATCTGGTTCATGTTAATTCCAATAAACTGCCATTTGTTTACCTCTGGAAAATCTTTGTAGTTCTAGCCCAGAAAGGTCACCCTTCTTTGTTAATTACGCACTTGGCATGGGTTTAACAAAATCTGTCAATCAAGTAGATTTATAATATTCCCATAAATGCATTTTGTGGAAATGGCAATGCATTGCACTTGGAGTCGCTGTATTGTAATTAAGAGTGGATTCTGGAGAGACTGAAGAAAGTGGGACCATCTTTTTTTTTGTTTTAATGAAACCTTACAGGCCATTAAAATCATAAAGGCATTTGGAAAGTTACATTGGTAAAACCTTTCCACTGGTTAGTGAATTAATAACAAAAGGCATAAGTTTGAGATCATCCTAAAAAAAGAGTACGAAATGGACAGTGAAGTCAGAGGGTTTAGTTCATTGTCCTTTTTCATTCACTATTGATGCAGAGCCTACCACTTGTGTTGTAGCTTTTAAAATTATTGATGGTGTCTGTTGTATTTTGATCTGTTCCAGCTGCATAGGCCTTACAAGAGCAATGCGGCTTCCAAATTCTGGCTAATCTGGAAGGTATAATATTGTCATTGTTGCACTGTCACTCCATGCAATCTTTGGTGTGATTTTTGTTAAATTTAT
Source organism: Mobula birostris (assembly GCF_030028105.1). NCBI lineage: Eukaryota > Metazoa > Chordata > Chondrichthyes > Myliobatiformes > Myliobatidae > Mobula > Mobula birostris. The sequence goes on from NC_092377.1 coordinate 52,050,926, forward strand.
TGGAGGCTGAGTTGAGGACTTGACCTGAATTCTTGGGTTAACTTCCATTTTGAGTAAAATAGCATCTTGGAAAAAAGGGTTCAAACTATCACTAGAAATCTCTGCCTTTATGGTTGTTAAACATCTGTAAATAAAATAACTGGCTGTAGTTATTAAAGAGGCAGCCCACATTTTGATTGAGACCTTTAATTAAGTCATGTCAAGCTTATTAAACTGTACACATGTATACCAACAAACAGGATTACCTTTCTCCAGAAGAGGGTGTAAAGCACAATAGTACACATAACACACAATAACTCAGGAAAGTACGAATTGAATCTACAAATAAATTATGCATAGATAAACAAAGTAAAATGCAAAAATTAAATATTGCAGGGTAGGGTGCAGTTTATCTGGTGCCAGATTGAATGTGTTGCTCAGGGAGTTCAGAAGCCTAATGGCCTGAGTGAAGAAATCGTTTCCCATCCTGACTGCTCGTGCTTTTTATGCATCAGAATCTTCTGCCTGATGATAGAATGTCAAAGATGATGCGGGGTGCAGGGGCAGGATCCTTGATAATACTAAGGGCCCTGTGTACACAGTGCTCATGATAAATGTCTCAGATGAATGGTAGGGAGACTCCTATGATCCTCTCAGCTGTTCTTACAGTCCTTTGTAGGGATTTCTGGTCTGATGCTCTGCTGCTCCCATGGCAGGTAGAGATGCAGGTTGTCAGGACACTCTTCATGGTAATCCTGTAAAATTCAGTTAAGATGGGGAGAGAGCCTTCTCGTCTCTAAATCCTCAGAAAGTGGAGGCTCTACTGTGCCGCCTCATTCAGGGAGGTAATATTGAGGGACCAGGTAAGGTAATCTGTGATGTGAACCCCCAGGAACCTGGTACACTTAACGTTCTTCACGGAGGAGTTATGTATACACAGATGGGGTTGGTTCATCTGCACCTTCCTGAAGTCCACATTCATTTCTTTGGTCTTCTCCGTGTTCAGACTTGGATTGTTTTTCTCACACCAGTCCACCAGTCACTCCAATCCCTCTCTGTACTCCAACTCATTATCTTTGTTGATGAGGCCAAACACTATTCCGTCATCCGCAAACTTGATGACACAGTTTGAGCTGAATCCTCCAACAGAGTCATGTGTCAGCAGTGTTAACACACAGCCCTGGGGAGTGCCAGTGCTCAGCATAGTTGGACTAGAGATTTTGTACCCACATGGACTGATTGTGGCCTTTCTGTTAAGAAGTCCCTGTTCCAGTTACAGAGGGAAGCATTGAGACCCAGCAAGGACTGTTTTCCCCACCAGCTTCTGGGTTAGGACCATAGGCTATAGCAGCAAAATTAGGCCATTTGGCCCATCAAGTCTGCTTTGATAATTCATCATGGCTGTTCTAATTTTCCTCTCAGCCTTAGTCCCCTGCCTTCCCACCCTTATCCCTTCATGTCCTGACCAATCAAGAATCTTTCAATGTCTGCTTTAAATATGCATAAAGACTTAGCCTCCACTGCTGATGTGGCAAAGAATTCTGCAGATTCATCACCCTCTGCCTAAAGAATTACTCCTGATTTCCATTTTAAAAGGATGGCCCTCTGTTCTGAGGCTGTGTTCTCTGATCTTAGACTCTCCCACCATAGGAAACATCCTCTGCAGTTCCACTCTATCAAGGCCTTTCACCATTTGACAGGGTTTCAATGAGGTCACTCCTAATTCTTCTCATTTCTAGTGAACAAAGGCCCAGAGCCATCAGTCGCTCCTCATATGACAAGCCGCTGAATCGTGGAATCATTTTTGTGAACCACATTTGAACCCACTCCTGGTTCAGCATATCGTTTCAAAGGACCTAAAACTGCTCACGATACTCCAAGTGAGGCCTCGCCAGTGCTTTATAAAGTCTCAACATTACATTCCTGCTTTTATATTCTAGTTCTCTTGAAATGAATGCTAACATCGCATTTGCCTTCCTCACCACAGACTCAATCTATAAACTAACCTTTAGGGAATCCTGCACAAGGACTCCCAAGTCCCTTTGTGCCTCAGTATTGTGCATTTTCTCTCCATTTTGAAAATAGTCAACCCTTAGTCACATAGTTTGAAAATAGTCACCCCTAGTAGGCTCAGCCACAAGCTACTCTAAAAAGCAATCTCATATGCATTCTAGAAAATCCCCCTCTTGGAATCCAGCACCAACCTGATTTTCCCAATCTACCTGCATATTGAAATCTCCCATGACTATTGTAACATTGGCCTTTTGGCATTCATTTTCTTTCTCCCATTGTAACTTGTAGACCATATCCTTACTACTGTTTGGGATCTGTAAACAACTCCATTAGGGTCTTTTTAGCCTTGCAGTTCCTTAACTCTATCCACAATGATTCAACATCTTCTGACCCTATGTCACCTCTATCTAATGATTTTATTTCATTTTTTTACCAACAGAGCAATTCAACTCCAATTGCCTTCCTGCCTGTCATTTTGATACAACATGTATCCTTGGACATTAAACTCCCAGCTGTAATCTTCTTTCATCCAAGATTCAGTGATGCCTACAACATCATACATGCCAATCTGTAACTGTGATACAAGTTCATCTACTTTATTCTGTATACTGTGCACACTTAAATATAACACCTTCAGTCCAGTATTCACCCTTTTCAATTCTGTCTGCCTTTTACATTGCAGCTCGATCTGTTGACTGCAAGTTGAGGAGGGGGTGCTGATAGGCAAAACCAGCCTCCTCATATTCAACACTATCACTCTAGTTCTCATTCCCCTGCCAAATTAGTTTAAACCTTTCTGAACATCTCTAGCCAACCTGCCCACAAGGATATTGGACCTCCATTTCAGGTCTAACCCATCCCTCTGTGTACAGCCATACTGTCCCTGGAAGAGATCCCAATGATCCATAAATCTGAACCCCTGCCCCCTGCACCAGTTCATCAGCCACACATTCACCTACCAAATCATCCTTTTCCTGCACAGGCAGCAATCCAGAGATGACTACCCTGGAGGTCTTGTTTCTCAGCTTTCTACTTAACCCCCTGAGATCTCTCGAAGAACTCCTCACCTTGTCTACCTATATCATTGGTGCCAATATTTACCAAGACTTCTGGCTGCTCACCCTAACAGTTGAGAATGCCATGGCCCCAATTGGAGACATCCCTGATTCTGGCACCAGGGAGGCAACATGCCATCTGGGTGTCTCCATCACACCCACAGAACGTTGTCTCTGTTGTTTCTCTGACTAGCGGATTTTCTATCAACACTGCAGTCCTCTTCACCTCTCTGCTCCTCTGAGCCACAGCACTAGACTCAATGGCAGAGACCTGGTCACTCTGGCTCTCCCTGGTAGGTTGTCCTCCTCAATACAATCTAAGGTTGTATACTTATTATCGAGGGAAATGGCCACAGGTGTACTCTGCACTGGCTGTGCATTTCCCCTCCTCCTCCTGATAGTCACCCAGTTACCTGTGCCCTGAAACCCAGGGGTGAATATCTCCCTGTAGCTCCTGTCTATCACCTCCTCATTCTCCTTAATGACTCAAAGGTCATCGAGCTGCAACTCCAGTTCCTTACATTCTCTCAGGAGCTGCAGCTTAGCACACCTGGTGCGGATGTGTTTATCTGGGAGATTGGAGGTCTCCCAGACTTCCCACATCCCCACACAGTACAAAACACTGGCACCTGGAGCCATTCTCACTGAACTACTATGCCCTAACAGACGAGGAATGATCAAATAAGAACAGAAAGAGAGAAAGCTACCAAATACTTCACCTTGCTCAAGCCTGATCTTGCCTAAGCCTGATGAGCCAGGCCACTCTAAACACTCACAAGAATGTCCCCTCAAAGAATGGCTGCTCGGCTTGCATCGCTGCTATTGTTATTGGCCCTTTCTAATGAACCACTCTTACTGACACGTCATTCTTCAACTGCCACGAAGCTCTGCCTTTAAAATCTTTATCGACATCCTAACTGAAAGCTAGCACTTTTTATGCATTCCCTGACTTCGATTGTACAACGCAAAGAAAACTGTTGCAAAGCTCTGTTTATTAAATCTTGAACGCAGATCTGACTGAAAGGTGCCTCTTTTTATGCACTGCCCTCCTGTTGATTGGTTTCTCTTCAACTCACAGAAACTGCCTTTAAAATCTGATTGCTGTCCTGATTGAGAGCTGGCTCTTTTTACGCACTCCCCGACATCGATGGTGTTAAATGCCAAACTGAAGTCTATAAATAGCAACCTGGCATATTTAATAGCAACCCTATTTTTCAGGTGTACAGGTCAGGGTGGAGGGCAGTGGCTACAGCGTTGTCAGTAGATTAATTTGAGCAATAAGCGAACTGGAAAGCATCCAATGCAGCCTGGAGAATGGTTTTAAGGGGCTCTGTAACCAGCAACTCAAAGCATTTCATAATGGGTGATGTTAATGCCATTTAGTATGATAGTCATTTAGTCAGGTTACTGTTACCTTCTTGGCCACCTTGAAAACTGAGGGGACAGTTGACTGTTCCAGAGAGATGTTGGGTATATCCATCGGCACCTCAGTTAGCTGGGCTGCACAGTCTTTCAGAACCTGACCTGATATGTTATCGGGCCCCACAGCTTTGCTCGGGTTGACCCTGGCCAGGGTCCTCCTCACCTCAGTTTCAGCCAGATGGAGTGTCTGGGCAATTGACTGGATCATTTATCCTGTTGGAGAGTCGAGCATCCTGGTCACTGTCATGCAGGGTAGATTTGTAGTCTATAATCCTCTAAGTTCCCTGTCACATGTGCCTTAACTCCCTGGTATCATGGAAGTGGCAGTATATTCTCTGAGAATGCTCCCATTTTGCCTTCCTGATGGAGTGGGAAAGCATAGTTCTTGCTTCCCTGAGAGCTGTCACATCCCCCGATCTAAAGGCAGTATCCCAATCCCTCAGTCATGCACAGGCCTCTGCAGGAAGTCTTGGCTTCTGAATTGCCCTTAGTCGGATGTGTTTTGTGTTGGTAACATCCTCAGTACACTTCTCTATGTAGCTGGTTACAGAGTCCACATATTCCTCGATGTTAATGTAGTTACCATAGGTGGCAGCCTCTCTGAGGATTCTCCAAGTTTGTGTTTTTCAAAGCAGTCCTGCAATGCTGAGATTGCCCCCTTGGGCCAGGTTTTCACCACCTTTAGAGCTGCTTTGGCCCATTTGATCTTTGATGTGCATGCTGGAATTAGCATAACAGTTAAGTGATCTGAGACCCCAATGTGAGGTTCAGGAACTGCTTAGGCACCTGGTATGTTAGTATAAACAGGTCTAGTATACTTTGTATTCCAGCATCTGCAGATTTCCTCATGCTAGTGTATTTTCACCTTCTGGTGGCAAAACCAACATGCTGGTGGAATCTAGGCATGGTTATTTTAGGTTCGCATGGATAAAGTCACCAGCAATTAAAGCAGCGATCAGCACTTTTGGAGTAAATGTGGCCTTTATAATAAACCATCCCGAATCATGGTTGATATGTGATTCATGAGCCTGTCTTTTTGCCATGTCCTTAAGCTTGCTTAAACAAAAATAGAGTGTAAATTTAACATTCAGTGAACACCAATTTATTTGCAGAAGCATGTTCAGAATTTCTAGCATTTTCTTCATGTTGAATATTTCTGAAAGACTTGACTGTAATCAACTAAATGACCCACTGCCTTGTGATCCTTGACTCCCTGCCGGTAGAAATTTTCTTTGTCTATCGACTTTAGTAGTTCTTAGAAATATATTGGAAGAAATCAATTTTATGTAATTTTTCAGCATTCTAAATCCCTTCAAGTATAATCCCTTGTAATTTAGCTCTTTAAGAATTCAAGCATTATTCATGTAAATTGACCCATTGCCTCCAAGATATTCTTCTTAATGTGTCCAACTTGTAATATTCCTCTTGTTATCAGGACTTTGACATAGATGAAACTTATGACTTTATGGTTTACTATGTTTATTTTGTGCTGCCTTTATACTTGAAATTTGACAATTATTAATACAAGTGAGCAGTGGCTGGTAAATGGGGAATTGGGGTTTGGGTTTAATGAACTGAGTTCTCCATAAACTATCTAGTGCCGGGCGGCACCTAATTAATTAGTTTGTTTATTTTGGCTTTTTTCTTAAAGATGTGCTGGGTGCATTCCGGCTACCACTGCACCCCTTCATGGCCCGGTATTGGTCTGTGGCCCGGAGGTTGGGGACCACTGATCTAGTGTTATCAACACTCACAACACGATGAAGGAACTCAGCAGGTCGGGCAGCATCTGTGGAAACAATCAGTCAACGTTTCGGGCCAGAACCCTTCGTCAGGACTGAAGAGGGAAGGGGCAGAGCCCCTATAAAGAAGGTGGGGGGAGGATGGGAAGGAGAAGGCAGGAAGGTTCCAGGTGAAAAACCAGTAAGGGGAAAGATCAAGGGTGGGGGAGGGGATAGGCAGGAAAGGTGAAGAAGGAATAGAGGAAAGCACAATGGGTAGTAGAAGGAGGCGGAACCATGAAGGAGGTAGCAGGGATCTGGGGGAGGGGGCAGAGTGAAATTGGGATAGGGGAAAGGAGGGAGAGGGAATTACCAGAAGTTGGAGAACTCAATGTTCATACCAAGGGGCTGGAAACTACCTAGACAGTATATGAGGTGTTGCTCCTCCAACCTGAGTTTAGCCTCATCATGGCAGTAGAGGAGGCCATGTATGGACATATCCGAATGGGAATGTGAAGCAATAGATGACCCCAACAGACTCACAAGTGAAGTGTTGCCTCACCTGGAAGGACTGTTTGGGGCCCTGAATGGTGGCAAGAGAGGAGGTGTAGGAACAGGTGTAGCACTTACACTTACAGGGATAAGTGCCGGGTGGGAGATCCGTGGGGAGGGACGTGTGGATCAGGGAGTGGTGGAGGGACCGATCCCTGCGGAAAGCGGAGAGGGGTGGAAGGGGAAAAATGTGCTTAGTAGTGGGGTGCTGTTGAAGGTGGCGGAAGTTGCGGAGGATAATGTGCTGGATCCAGAGACTGATGGGATGCTAGGTGAGGACAAGGGGAACTCTGTCCCTGTTGTGGTGGCGGGAGGATGGAGTGAGGGCCGAAGTGCGGGAAATGAAGGAGATGCGGGTGAGGGCATCATTGATGATGGCAGAAGAGAAACCACGATCCTTAAAGAAAGAGAAAATTTGAGATGTCCTGGAATGGAAAGCCTCATCCTGGGAGCAGATGCGGCGGAGACAGAGGAACTGGGAATAGGGAATGGCATTTTTGCATGTGGCAGGGTGGGAAGAGGTATAGTCAAGGTAGTTATGAGAGTCAGTGGGCTTGTTGTCATGGTCCGGTCCATGAAGTCCACATTCCGGTTCACGATCCGGTCCATGGACTCTGGATTCTGGGTCTTCCAGCTGTCCCTTGTTTGACTAGATCAAAGGCAACTGATTCCCATCTTTTGGCTTGCAATATAAGTAGCCTTGGGATTGAGTGTTGGCTACTGTTTTGTCTTGTCAGTCCCCCTTGGAGTAACCTGCTGATAGAAGGTGAGTGAAACCATTTGTGATCTCTGGGCCTGGTTGGAGGACCACTGCTTCATGGAACCTTGTTGCCACTTGTTGGAGTGGCCTTTACGGTATGGATTTGGCTGTTTCCCAGGCCAGCTGAATGGCTGCCAGCCACTCCAAGCTAGGTAGGGATCTGGCTGTTTCCGTAGCCAGCTGAGCTGAACTGACTTGGAGCTTCCCTGGAGCAGAGATGGAACTGTCTGTCGTTCTTTGGTGTTTGTCTCTTCTTGTCCTTGCCTCTGTGGGGTAAGCCAGGCCCTTTTACCGTTGCCCTGCAGGGGGATCTGTCTTGTCTTGTCCTCACCTCTGTGGGGTAAGCCAGGCTGTTTTGCCATTCCCCTACGGGGGAACCTGTCTTGTCTTTTCCTTGCCTCTGTTGGGTAAGTCTGGCCGTTCTGCCTTTACCTGATGGAGAGACCTGTCCCACCTTGGTGTAGAGATGAAGCTGAGTCCCAGCTTGTTGTAGGATAAATCCCGGATGTCTATGTTCTGTCCTGTCTTATGTTAGTGTTGTGTTAAAAATGAGTCCTGGCTTGTTGAAGGATAAGTCCCGGCTCTATGATGATGTTCAGTTCCCAGTCTGTCTCTCAGCTCCAGCCTCTGAGTTATCAGCCTCCACATTTCAAGATGAAGATCCCACAGCAAAGCTCCAAGAACCCAAGCCTCAAAGATCCCTCAGCCAAGACCCCAAGCCTCGAGGATCTCAAGCCAAGCTCAAGACCCAAGACCCCAAGCCTCGAGGATCTCAAGCCAAGCTCAAGACCCAAGACCCCAAGCCTCGAGGATCCCAAACCAAGCTCAAGACTCAAGACCCAAGACCCCAGCCTGCAGCCAAGCTCAAGAACCAAGACCCCAAGCCTCGAGGATCTCAAGCCAAGCTCAAGACCCAAGACCCCAGCCTCAAGCCATGTGATGTCCTTGCCTGGTTCCGCGGTCCGAGCCTCAGGCAAATTCCAGGTTCTGGGTCCTTGTCCAGTCTTGGGCTCGGAGTCCAAACCTTGTCTCCTAGTCCATGGTTCCTAGTCCTGGTCCCACTTTCCTTAGCCCAAGCCTGCACTCTTGTCTCTGCTCCTTGCCTGAATCCTTTCACGTCCTTACTCTAGTCAAGTCCTGTTCCTTGTACTTCAGTGTCTGTGTCTTGCATTTGGGTCCATTCCCAGCACCCCTTGTGACATGTAGAAGATGTCAGTGGACAGTCTGTCTCCAGAGATGGAGACCGAGAGATCGAGAAAGAGGACAGAAGTGTCCGAGATAGACCATGTGAATTTGAGGGCTGGGTGGAAGTTTGAAGTAAAGTCCATCAAAAATTGATGAGCTCTGCATGGGTGCAGGAAGCAGCACCAACATAGTCATCAATGTAGCGAAGCAAAAGTTGGGGAGCAGTAGCAGTATAGGTTTGGAGCATAGACCGTTCCACATAACCAACGAAGAGGCAGGCATAGCTGGGGCCCATGCGAGTGCCCATAGCTACACTCTTGGTCTGAAGAAAGTGGGAAGAGCCAAAAGAGAAGTTATTAAGTGTGAGTACCAGTTCCGCTAACTGGAGGAGGGTAGTGGTGGTGGGAAACTGGTGAGGCCTATTGTCCGGAAAGTAGCGGAGGGCTTTGGGGCCTTCTTGATGGGGAATGGAGGTGTATAAGGATTGGACATCAATCGTCCAGATCCAGCCTCTGGATCCAGCACATGATCCTCCGCAACTTCCGCCACCTTCAACAGGACCCCACCACTAAGCACATTCTTCCCCTTCCACCCCTCTCCACTTTCTGCAGGGATTGTACCCTTCACGACTCCCCGGTCCACACGTCCCCCTCCACCGATCTCCTACCCGGCACATATCACTGTAAGTGTAAGTGCTACTCCTGTCCCTATACCTCCTCTCTTGCCACCATTCAGGGCCCCAAACAATCCTTCCAGGTGAGGCAACACTTCACTTGTGAGTCTGTTGGGGTCATCTATTGCATCCGGTGCTCCCGGTGCGGCCTCCTCTATGTCGGTGAAACCCGATGCTGATTGGGGGACTGCTTCGTCGAGCACCTCCGCTCCATCTGCCACAACAGACAGGATCTCCTGGTTGCCACCCACTTCATCTCTGCTTCACATTCCCATTCGTATATGTCCATACATAGCCTCCTCTACTGCCATGATGAGGCTAAACTCAGGTTGGAGGAGCAACACCTCATATACCGTCTAGGCAGTCTCCAGCCCCTTGGTATGAACATTGAATTCTCCAACTTCCGGTAATTCCCTCCCCCTCCCTTCCCCTATCCTAATTTCACTCTGCCCCTCCCCCAACTGCATACTACCTCCCTCATGGTTCCACCTCCTTCTACTATCCATTGCGCTTTCCTCTTATTCCTTCTTCACCTTTCCTGCCTATCACCTCCCTGCTTCTCCTCCCCCACCCCGTTATCTTTCCCCTTACTGGTTTCACCTGGAACCTACTAGTCTTCTCCTTCCCACCCTCCCCCACCTTCTTTGTAGGGCCTCTGCCCCTTCCCTCTTCAGTCCTGACGAAGGGTTCTGGCCCGAAACATTGACAGATTGTTTCCATGGATGCTGCCTGACCTGCTGAGTTCCTCCAGTGTGTTGTGAGTGTTGCTTTGACCCCAGCATCTGCAGAGTATTTAGCATTATCAACACCTTCTCAGTTTCCCAGCATTTAGATAATGGCAAGAGTCTTATCCTTATGATGAGGAGGTTACACAGCATGAAGCAGGCCATGCAGTTCTTCTCCAGAGATGTCTAACCAATAGAAATATTGATTCAACACTCTTCTAAACCACTCAATTGCATTTTGTTGGCCGTGTGGCTTCCTTTTTCAGCATGCTTCTGTCATGGTCCGATCCATGAAGTCTGTATTCCGGTTCACAGTCTGGTCCATTGACCCTTCCTCCAGGTTTTCCTGTCTACCCTGTTTCTGTTCTTGTTGAGCTCTAATTGAGTCAGCTGATGCTTGTTGGGGCTGGCTGCATAAATACCTTCAGAGACCAGGACGTGGCTTCTGGATTGTTCTTGTCCTTACTCCTTGCATCCCTTCCTCTGCCTTCTGTTTCCTCGCCTAATGCCCTGCCTTGTCTTGCCGGTAACTCTCGCCTTGCCTGAAGTTCTTGTCTTACCTTGCTTTGCCAGAAGCCTTGCCTTGTCTTGCCAGTAACTCTCACTTCACCTGAAGTTCTCGTCTCGCCTTGCATTGCCTGAAGCCTTGCCTTGTCTTGCTGGTAACTCTTGCCTCGTCTCACCTGCAGTCTTGTCCTGGAGCCACCCTGTACCTAGCTCCCTTCCTGTCCCTTGCCTCCGCCCAGGTAAGCCAGGCCATCTTGCCGTTACCTGCGGTTGGTTCTGTCCTTTCCTGTCCCTTGCCTCTGTCGGGAAAGCCAGGCCGTCTTGCCATTACCTGCAGTTGGTTCTGTCCCTTCCTGTCCCTTGCCTCTGTTGGGTAAGCCAGGCCATCTTGCCGTTACCTGCGGTTGGTTCTGTCCCTTCCTGTCTCATGCCTCCATTGGGTGGTGATCTGCGCCCTGCCCAGGAGGATCCTCAAGCCTGAAGACTCCAGCCTCCTGCCTAGCCTCAATTGAGCCTGAAGACTCCAGCCTCCTGCCTAGCCTCAAGCCTGAAGACTCCAGCCTCTTCCTGCCTGCCAGCCAAGCCTCATCCTTGCCTAGTTCTGGGGTCCGAGCCAGAGGCAAGACCCAGGTACTGGGTCCTTGTCCAGTCTCTGGCTCGGAGTCCAAGCCTGGGCTCCTAGCTCTCTTGTCCAGTCCTGTTCCGGGTTCCTGGTTTTCCTGTCCATGTCCTTGCCTCACCCTGTATCCTAGTCCTGTCCCTAGAACTTCAGTATCAGTGTCTTGCACTTGGGTCCATTCCCAGCCAGCGCCCTATGACAGCTTCCTTACATTTTATGCAAATAGTACACTCAACCAATAGCAGGGAAAGCTATTTAGCAATTATGATTTTCAAGCTATCTAGTATTATTAACATTAAGCCTATTCTATTGCAATTTTCACTACCTTGTCCAAATAATCCTCAACTTTTATCTATATACAGCATTTTCTGTCATTTTAGCTTCCTGCAACCTTGGTGCCAAGACAAACGTGCAACTATAAGTAATTGAAAATTAGACTTAAACATACTGTTAAACTGTTCATATATATTTGCTGCAGATATTATTTCACTTTGTCAAAAAAATTTAGTTTTGTGTGTTGTATGCACATCACTCCTTGATCGTATTGTATCTAATCTAATATATAATAATTACATTTATAAACAGCATTTTGGAATTTTGATCTAAGCATGAAATTTGAAGTGTACTCTTAAAGATTTTTACTGGCAAAATCTGATAATATGGCCCTATGCTGTTATGCAAAAAAAAAATAGACAATGTTAACTTCTTTGAACTACTGATTAGGTTTTTTGATTTCTTCTTGTTCCAAAGATTAGACATTCTAACAGTTTTGAATAAGTGTCAAGTCACTGAAACTAAAAACTTGTGACACAGTTTTAAACGGTGATATTTTATATGTGAACATATATATGTTAATGATGCTGTGAGCAAGGTGAATTTGGGAGATTCTATTCACACCCACATTTGTAATCATTGCAGATGCAGTTCAAAGGAATGTTTCTGGCTACATGTAGAAACATTCAAAAAATTTGTCTTCTCACAAGATGAAACTCTACCTTGGATATTTTTCTGTACTTTATAAATTAGCTAGGCAAGTTGAGGAAAATCGCAATCAATATCAGTTTCCCCACCGTTATATTTTTGTACTGGAATATATCCTGCTAGTAGCAATGAAAGGTTTTGTTTTTCATGGAAAATGTCAGAGCCTGAAGAAAAGTGTGTCAGAATATTTAGGGTGGGGTAAGGCTTAACATTCAAGGGAATAAATATATCATTGCTACAGCCAAGCATTATGTAAACGACCAGCTGGAGCACTCTTCCCCTGAGGAAGACGATCTTGCCATGTGTATGGCGGTAAGACATTTTGTTAGTTCTTAATCTTTTTCTCCTTTTTCTGAAATTTCTGCCATTTGCTGTTGTATGAACTTACAGCTGCGAGAAATAATATCAAAGTATTTCTATTTATATGTCAACTCTCTCAAGCATAGGATATCCCAACGAGAATTACAGCCAGTAACATATTTCATAATATATGAATTCATGATTGTAACACAGAAAGAACTCATTCAATTTCGGTAAGCTAAGCAATTATGCACTGATTCACACCAGATTTTTTGAGGCATTGCTTGATCTTTTCTTTACCACTGGGTAGTGATTTTAACTGTAATCATCTCATCAGATTCTAACTATATCCAGCTAATTCCCAAATGAGATTAGCAATTTTAGCACACACAAAGGGGTTAATTTAGCAGAAATAAATGTATAATTTTTCATGGAATATTCAGGCACTTGCTAAATATTTCACCAATATTTGACTGAATGAAGATGTATGTTTGGTAATTTAAGTAGAAGCCTTATTTAACAAATAACTGAAGTTTTACTTAATCTTGTAGCGTGATGATGGGGAAGGAAATTGTACATGGTGAAATATCCATGGCAGGGAAGGTGGAAACCTTGTAGCAAACTTTCTTACGTAAGATCACAATGGCAGAGAAAGCATTAACTTCAAGCCAAATTCCTGTTGGGATTTATCTCTACTGTAAACTTTACATGCTGTGAGGAGTTTTGCACTAAGCTGGGTATTTTTCCCATTTTTGCCCTTATTAAACTGGTGCCCAGTAGAATTCCACTGAGGCTTGAATAAATAACCATGACTAGCCATGACACAGTCGATTATTGGTAGATGTTTTATTTGAAAAAAAACCTTTTGAAATACATTAAAAGCCCAAGGCATTTTATTTATGACTGTCATGTTTTTCACAACTGAATACCACATATGCTGTGAATATTTTTTTTTTCTTCCAATGATCAAGGCAGGGATCTTGATTGTAAGAGTTCAGTCATGGGCCACTCATTCTGATTCTGATAATGGCCACACTTCATCCCAATACAAGGTTTGCCCTCCAGCCATGAGTTTGCAGATGGCGAAGGTGACCAGTTGCAGAGTGCAAAACGTGAAAATTCAGAATGTGCAGAATTAAGTACATCATCCAACACTGTCTCTTGTCACTTCTGCCATCGGCGGTGGGATCCCACCATCAGACACAACTTCCTCTCCCCAAGCATTTCCATTTCCCACAAGCGTCATTCCCTGGGTTATTCATCCCTATCTCCCTAACTCCTTGCAATTTTCCTTACAACTGCAGAAAGTGCACCACCTCCCTCACCATGAACCAGGGACATAAAAACCCTTCCAGGTCAGACAAAGATCCACTAGCCCTAACTTTATTTCCTTCATTTGGTGCTCTCAATGTGGCCTCCACTACATTTGTGAAACGTAGCATAGACTAGATGATCATTTTGCAGAACACCTACCCCTGACCTCAGTAACCCTTTTGAGCTCCCTCTCATATGCCATGTAACTTCCCCTTCCCAGACCCACATAGACTTGCCCATCTTCTCACTTTGATCTTTTCTAGATTGACTTGAGACAAACTGGAAGAACAGCACCTCAGATTAGTCTCCAACCTAATGGCATGAACACTGAATATTCCAGTTCCAGGTCCATCATTCTCTCTATGTTGCTTTGTCTTGGTTTCTGCCACTCCCTCCCCATCCCTGTCTGTCACCTAGTTTCGCTTCCCACCTCAATTTAGTTTCATCTACCCATCATCCAGAAATGATACTTTTTCTTAGATCAGTTCAATTTAACCATCATCCTTCTGCCTTCTGCTTTCAGTTATCACTTTCCAATCACGGTCTCCACTTCCACCCTCATCTCTCTGTCTCCACTTCCACCCTCATCTCTCTGTCTCAACTTCCAATCTCATCTCTCTGTCTCCACTTCCATCCTTATCTCTCTGTCTCCACTTGTCACCATTTCTTTTTCATCTATCTCCTTGCATGTCCACCAGCCACTGTCTCCCAACTCTGCCCCACCTGGCTCCATCTGCTCAACATCTTCCTCCTCACCTATATCCATACTTATCTATCATCTGACAGCCCCTTCCTCACCCCTTCTTCTCGTTATCATCTGCCCACTCTCTCTTGATGCAGGATCATGACCTGAAGTATCACCTCCACAGATGCTGCTTGACCCACTGAGTTCTGCCAGCAGTTTGTTTTTGTAATACCTCTTTCTAGTATGTATTCGAGAGATCAAACCACATCCAGTAACCCCCGCCAGCCCTGAAAATGTGGCCACGCACCAGAGGAAAATCTGTTTTAGTCCAGCTCCCTTCAAGCTTTGTTCGTTCCCACCTTAATGCATTCTTACACTCAACCAGGGTAGCATAAAAGCAACCAACTCCAAATATAGTGCATCTGGCCCCGAGCTCAAAAAATAGCAAAATCAGTGAAGCAATGGAGCAATCCTGTTGCAAATTGAATCAGCAATTCCAATGCTTCGTAAAATAATAGGAAGAAGGCAAATCATTATGGTTATGCCCACTTGTTTTAATGCAGCAATTTGCCAGGTTTTTGTTTATATGGGTCTTTTATTCATTCTGGAAACTATAAACCAAAATAGATACATTCTCCATTCAGTATATGTATCTGTGCCCCCACAGATGAATTAGAGATATTCATAAAGGGAAAATAATTAAATTAGTTTGTTTTTCAAATATTATTGCTTTCTTTTTCTTTCAGTCTGACATACATTTGATTTTGACTAGTTATCACCCAAGATTGCCGTTGCACATGGCTGAGCTGATGTGAATACTGGTTGTCTGTTAACATTAACTGATGTACTGATACCTCTAATTATATCTTGAGAGGATATGATTCTTTACCTCCGTCTCCCTTGGGATGATTGTGTCCATTGTAGATCTGCCTGTTCTCTTTTTCTTTTAACATGAAGCAAAAGAATGTGGATGATGGAAGTTTGAGATAAAAACAACAGTAAATGCTTCTCAAATAGAAATACAGAAACGGAAGCAAATATTAACTCTGTTTATCATTTAAAACATTGAATGTTTCAGGTTTCTATTTATCTTTTCATGGATTGTGCTTAATAAATACATTTTTCTCTACTTGGATTATCAGCCTCATTTCTGGCTTTCCAAAACACATCATATAAACTTGATTATATGTATTTAGATATGTTTGCTAAGATCCTGTTTTTAATGGTGGTATAAATAGGGAGATATTCTACAGCAACATTAAAAGCTTCTTTCCTCTTAAAAGACCTCCAAGAGGTTTGATTTTTAATGGATAATGAGTAATTTCTGAAGCACTTATAAGGATTCTATGGACTTGCAATTCTCTGATACAAACACCAAGTTCACTTTGCAATCAATTTCAAGAAAACAGCATTTAACAAGATCTCACCCCAGGCCTATATCGGTAATGAAGCTCTGGACTATGTCGTGGTTCAACTTGCCCCAGTTCATTTAGAAATGATAGTCAACTTCATCTGAAAATTAGCAAAGAATCTTCACCTTTGGCTGTTTTGCCTTATGCCTGAACTATCAAAGCTGTCTGCTTGTCAGGCTTGTACCTTCTGTCCTTTTCACCGTGGCTATGAATGCTGATGATACTAAGATAGGTGGAGTTGTGGATAATGAAGGAGGTTTTCAAAGCTTGCAGAGAGATTTAGGCCAGTTAGAAGAGCAGACTGAAAGATGGCGGATGGAGTTTAATACTGATAAATGTGAGGTGCTGCATTTTGGTAGGACTAATCAAAATAGGACATACATGGTAAATGGTAGGGCATTGAAGAATGCAGTAGAACAGAGGGATCTAGGAATAATGGTGCATAGTTCCCTGAAGGTGGAATCTCATGTGGATAGGGTAGTGAAGAAAACTTTTGGTATGCTGGCCTTTATTAATCAGAGCATTGAGTATAGGAGTTGGGATGTAATGTTGAAATTGTATAAGGCATTGGTAAGGCCAAATTTGGAGTATTGTGTACAGTTCTGGTCACTGAATTATAGGAAAGATGTCAACAAAATAGAGAGAGTACAGAGAAGATTTACTAGAATGTTACCTGGGTTTCATCATCTAAGTTACAAAGAAAGGTTGAACAAGTTAGGTCTTTATTCTTTGGAGCATAGAAGGTTGAGGGGGGACTTGATAGAGGTATTTAAAATAATGAGGGGGATAGATAGATTTGACGTGGATAGGCTCTTTCCATTGAGAGTGGGGGAGATTCAAACAAGAGGACATGAGTTGAAAGTTAAAGGGCAAAAGTTTAGGGGTAACATGAGGAGGAACTTCTTTACTCAGAGAGTGGTAGCTGTGTGGAACGAGCTTCCAGCAGAAGTGGTTGAGGCAGGTTCGATGTTGTCATTTAAAGTTAAATTGGATAGCTATATAGACAGAAAAGGAATGGAAGTTTATGGGTTGAGTGCAGGTCGGTGGGACGTGGTGAGAGTAAGCGTTCAGCACGGCCTAGAAGGGGCAAGATGGCCTGTTTCCGTGCTGTAATTGTTATATGGTTATATAGTGATATATAGGAACAGACATTGAGCAAAACCTATTAGGAATTAACATTTGCAACATTGCAAGAATTAAAATGGAATATTGGAATTATTGGATCACAGACTATTTAATTCAATCTGCGCCAGAGCTTAATTCTGTAGAAGCAAGACAAAAATGTCAAAAGCTGCCTTGCACTATATTTCTCCTCAAAACATTTATTTGCCAGGTTGACAATTAGTGTCAGATCAGTGTTTGTCTTGTGCCAGATTAAGCCACTGTAATTGTAATGTAGTGGCATCTGTTCGTCTCGCGAGATCATGGATCTGCGCCTGGAAAATCTTGCTTCAGTCTCTCCAGGGCGCAGGCCTGGGCAAGGTTGTATGGAAGACTGACAGTTGCCCAAGCAGTAAGACTGTCCTCTCCATGCCACCGATGTTGTCCAAGGAAAGGGTAAGGGCCAATACAGCTTGGCATTAGTGACGTCACAGGAGTTGCCAGAGCGAGATTGAAAGTAACGTCGGACTGCCTTAGGGACTCCAGCTCCGGATTTGTCTTCAAGGTTTACTCCCGAAGCCTTTCCCATAAGTGGGTATGGCCACAAGGCAGTGGAGGTTTGAACTCAGGGTTTTCCCTCACAATAGTCATTCCTACTGCAATAGTCTCCCCAATACAGATATAATTGGAGTTTATTTACCCTTTAAAACCCCAATTCTCATTTCATATAAAGCAATGAAGGCCAAAGGAGGGAGTAGGCAATTTGTCTGCCTCTCCTCCTCCCACAACTCCCACTATCACCACCTTGGTGCGAGTGTCAGGAGAATTTCATTCTCTGAAATTACATTTTTCAGCATTTAGCAACTGCTGAGACTAACAAGGATGAAATTAAAATCTAATGTTTTCTCATCACTTCCTTTTCAATGAGAAGGATGTTGCTCTCTTCTCCCTCTTTGTTTGGCTCCCTCAGAACACTAGCCTCACCAACATTGAAGAGGGCTTCATAAGGTGATGCCTCAAAAAGATGGCACCCATCATTAAAGACCCCTATTACCCAGGGCATGCCCTCTTCCCATTGCTACCATCAAGGAGGAGGCACCGGAGCCCAAAGGCACACACTCAATTTTTCAGGAACAGCCTCTTCCCATCCACCATCAAATTTCAGAATGGACAATGAACCTATATATACTACCTTACATTTTTACTCGCTTAAACTACTTAATTAATTTATTTGTATATATTTCTTGTAATGTATAGTTTCATATTATTATGTATTGCAAAGAACTGCTACCACAAAGCAACAAATTTCACAACATATGTGGGTGATATTAAACCGGATTTTGATTCTGAACTCTCTTCAACCTGGAGACTTACCTACAATCATGAGTGCTATTGTGGTTGCTGACTGTTAACCCTATACACGGTGAAATCTCCAGGTTGAGGAGAACTGTGCGACCTGATAGGAAGAGGGGGAGGAAACAGCTTACATTACATCCAGCAGGTGATGATGATGGAACTGTCAGTTCTAGATGATCTGTCAACAAATGGAGTTGATCCTGCAAGTCTCTGGCAATGGCCATACCCACCGCTCCAGCCACATTGCAGCTGAAGCCACAAATCCAGCACTGAGTGACTGCACCATTCACCCCAGCTTTACCAAACCATCCACAAAGACAACCTCTTCAGACTGGGATATGGCCAATTCATTGTTGAAAAAACTCCTGTAGGTGTAGGGCTTTTCTCCTGTGAGTCTTTGGGTTGGAGGACCAAGAGTACTGTAATAAAAGGCCGAACCAAAGTTGGAAATGAATATGCATATAAGAGGGAGGTTGAATGCTGCCATAACAGCAACCTCTCACTCGACAACACCAAAAGCAAAGAGCTGATTATTGCCTATAGGGCAAGGAAGCTGGAGGTCCACATTAGGATCAGTAACTGTAAATTACTTGGCGTTATCATAGCAGACTATCTTTCCTGGGATCTGCATGTAAGTGCCATCATATAGAAGGCATAACCGCCCCTCTACTTTCTCTGTAGTTTGTGTAGATTCAGCATAGGCTTGTGCTTTCCACACCAGGCTGTGATGCAAACAATAAGGATACTCTCCAATGTGCACCTATGGAAGTTTGTCAAAATTTTAGATGACATGCAGAATCTGTGTAGACTTTTCAGAAAGTAAAGGCACTGCTGTCTTTTCTTAGTAATTGAATTTGCATGCTAGTTCCAACGTATAAGGCCCATTACATCAAGTACCCCTACCATCCAGGCCATGCACTCTTCTCACTCTTTCCATTGGGAAGAAGGTCCAGGAGCCTTATACCCACACCACCAGGGTCTGGAAGCTTGTTCTCAGTATTATTTATTTATTTTTAAATGTATTGGTACAATTTGTCTTCTTTTGCACGTTGGTTGTTTTCCAGTCTTTGTTTATATAATTTTCATAAATTCTATTGTATTTCATTGTTTTCTTGTAAATGTCTGCAAGAAAATTATTCTTATGGTAGTATATTGATAAGAAATTTACTTGGACTTTGATGAATCAGTATTTTGTGGGATAATGATAGACAGGGTGCCAGTATGGTGTCTGTATACCTATGGAAAAGATCACCACCTCTTGATATTCCTTTTATTCAAAGAGAGGAAATGGAAATTCGGTGACTTTTGATGTATTGTATAAATAGGATTGAATTTTGAACATTTTAAAAAAAGTTAAAGTAAAATTTTACTACATTTGACTTGGCATCTGCCTAAATTCTCATATCCCTGTTGCATTGTTTCAGCTTGCATCACTTGGGTTACACTAGCAAAACTGACATGAGCAAGGTGGCTGAACTTCTGTGTCTGATAAGATTTGTGGTAAAGAATGTAGGATCATAGTAAGAAACAACAAACTAGTGTAGAACACAATGAACACACAGCACATTTTGTGCATCAATGACATCTTGATAATTGGTAGTACTTTTTCCACTCTTACAAAATGACAAAGTGTTGTGTTCTTTAAATTTAGTTTCGGCTCTTGCCAATTGTGATTAGCCAGAGTATGATGAGTTTTAAATTTCCAATAGGAAATATATCAACACATACTATTTTGGTAACAGATAAATGTTCTACTTAAGTTTTAATTCAACTAGGCCTGTGTAAATGAAACAGAGCTCATCATAGTTAAACTTAAGTTACCACTTAAAGAAATATTTTGTAATACATGTTAATATAAGAGCTTTAGATTTTCTTCACTACCGCCTATGTACAGTTGGTGTCAGCCTTTCATCAGTTCAATGGTTCCATTTAATATCAGAGAATGTATACAAAATACTACCTGAAATTTTCACTCTCTGAAAATATCCTTGAAACAGAAGAAAAGCCCCAAAGAATGAATAACGGAAAAAAAACAGTAAGATCCCCAAAGCCCCCTAAACCTCTCCCACGCACAAGCAGCATCAATCCTCCCCTTCCCCACATTCTAGTATAAAGCATCAACATTCCCACCACCCACCATGTGAGCAACAGCAAAGCCCCAATGAGAGACCATGGTCTACAGTAGATCAAAAACCAACTGTTTACTCCAACATTTCAACATCCCTCGGGCACTCTCTCCCTCTCTGACAAGGGAGAGACAGATATTGCTCTGTCCACAGAGAAAGGGGAGACAAGCAGTCATTGTTTCAATGTTACAGTCAGTTTGAAACGTTTTTATTTTGAATATGCCGACTCGAGAGTCTGTAGCAAACTCTCATTCACCTGCGGGAGAATGGGAGGGGGAGAGAGAGCAATCGATCACTGAGTGCAGAGGCCCCCAACAGCCGCTCTCACTGTCTTCAATGTTCTGGCTCCCGTTACACCTCAGTTTGCGATACTGCCGAGGATTCATGTCCACAGCACCATGCAAGGCTGCACCCCGAAGACACTTGACTTCAGGCTGAACCTGGACATACCGAAACTGCAGCCAATCGGCAAGCTCCAAGAACAGTAGACTGCAATTTGAGTACCACTGTAAGTCAAAGACCCCAGCAAGACCCCAGCCACCCTCAAAAGGAAAATAGAGATATTAGGAGAGGAAGAATTTAACTGTTTCGCTGATGGACTAGGAGAAGTCGCCCTCTGGTTTCAACTTTAGCTGCACCTCATAGAACCATTGGTTCAGTGGCCATATGCTTAAGTGGTCATAGATTCAAGGATCGCAGCACTGCTGTGAGTTGGATCACAAGAGTGTCAGAGTTTGAATCTTGTTAAAATGTTAATTAAGGAGAGTTTATGAGAATGTAGGAACAAAAAAATATTTTAACTAGGATTTGTGTAAATGGATGGTTAATGGTTGGCTTGGAATCAGTGGTCTCATTTCTGTGCTGTAGGTCTCCATGACTTTGACTTTCTATTTCATCTCTGAGAACTTTAGCGCTCTTGTGCTCTCCCAGAATTAAGGGTTTCCATCTCAAGAATGAGTGCGATAGGGATGTGGTCAGAGAAAGGCATTGCCTGGTCCATCATCTGTGATATGATACATTCTCTCATCTTCAAGGAAAAGGGAAAAAGTTAAGATTATCTCTGGATACCAGAAAAGACAAGAAGAAAGTGAGGGCCAGCAAACAGTTCAGAATGGGTTGATGCAATGTTCAAATGGAGCTTTTGGTGGACTGATTCTGTCCTAAAATGGAGGGAAGGAACATTTCCAAATGAGGTCAAGCAGTGTAAACTTTTCCCCTGTTTTGGCACTGACGACAAAAAATGAGCAGAATGTCATTGTTTACAACTGCGCTTTGTAAAGGTGCTGGTAACTCCTCTCAGTCTGGTTGCTGCAGTGTTTCACTCAGCTACTAAAGGATCTGTTCCACCCACGACACTCATATAGACCATGTTTCCCCCTATGTTAAATTCACATCCATAATATCCCTCAATTCCAAATAATTACTTCTTAAAAAGCAAACTCAAAGCAGACCTTATCAGATGTGGAGGGGTAGGTGGGTGGTGACAATCCTGACAAAGGCAGAAGGGATTGTAATATGCCTTTTTTTTAAAAATTCTCCACTGCCTTTACAACTTTGTGACCAGAATATTATTTTACCTAGTTAGTTTGGTTCTTTGGTATGAGTAAATAGACAAGATTGACAGAATGGTTGCGTAATTAACAATAAAAAAAATTCAAAAGCAAATTATTGAAAATGCTGGAAGCTGAAGTTGTCAGGCAGCATCTGCAGAGAGAAAGAAAGGTAATATATCAGGTTGATTGCCTTTGAAAACAGGGAACTTTTCAAAATAAAACATAAGAAACACAATTAATGTGAAGGAGAAAGTGGGGAAGGATGGTGGGAAAGAACATACGAACATAAGAAATAGGAAAAGGAGTGAACCATCTGGCCTGTTGAACCTGCTCTGCCATTCAGTAAGATAATGTCTGATCAGAATATGGACTCAGCTTCACATACCTGCCCTTAATTCCCTTGCTGTGTAAAAGTCTAACTGTCTTAAGTATATTTAATGAGGTAGCCCCAACTGCGGAGAACTCAACAAATTCACTACTCTCTGTGAAAAAGCAGTTTCTCCTCATCTCTGTCCTAAATCTATTCCCCGAATCTTAAGTCTTTGTCCCTAGTTGTATCCACTGGTAAGTTTCACCATGTAGAAAGACATTTGCTAGGCCTAATCCCAGAAGTTAAATGAAGGAATTGTATCCCTGCATGTCCAGGGTGAACAGAGGCTCTGCCAAGTGTACAAGCTGTGGAACAAGATGTGTAGGCTTGTGCGGCAACAAGTAGACCAATTTGGATACTGTTGGGGAGCGGGGAAGGGGTGATGAACGAGCAGAGGAGAACCACAGCAGTCAGCTCTCTGGCACTGAGTCTGGCTCTGTGACTCAGAAGGAGAGGGGAGAAAAGGAGTGCAGTGGCAATAGGGGATTCAGACAGGAGATTTTGTGGACATGAAAGAGACAGCTGGATGGTTTGTAGCCTCCCAGCTGCCAGTGTCAGCGATGTCTCGGATCGGGTCCACAGGGGGAAGAGTGAGCAGCTTGGAATCATCCTACATATAGGTAACTCACACTTAGGTAGGAAAGGGCAGGAGGTCCTGAAGAGACAATATAGGGAGTTGGGTAGAAAGCTGAAAAACAGGATCTCCAGGGTAGTAATCTCTGTACCAAGCACTGGTAGGGAAAGAATAGGCTGATTTGGCAGGTGAATCTATGGCTGAGGAACTGGTGCAGGGATTTGGATCATTGGGAACTCTTCTGGAGAATGTACGACCTGTACAAAAAGAATGGGTTACACCTGAATCTGAAAGTGATCAATATTGTCGTAGGCAGGTTTGCTAGAGCTACTGGGGAGGGTTTAAACTAATTTGGCAAGGGGATACATACTGGAATGATAGGACTAAGGATGGGGTAGTTAGTATGCAAGTAGATACAGTGTGCAGTGAAACTGTGAGGAAGGACAGGCAGATGACAGGGCAAAATTGCTGTCAGTGGGATGAGTTGAAGTGTAACACGGGAGCAAAATTGAAAAGGGTGATAAATACAGAATTGACAGTGTTCTATTTGAATGCACACAGTATTCAGAATAAGGTAGATGATCTTATAATATGGTTAGAGATTGGCAGGTATGATGTTGTGGACAGCATGGAGTCGTGGCTGAAAGAAGATAATAGTTGGGAGCTTAACATCTGATAATACATATTGTATCGAAAGAGCAGGCAGATAGACAGACGGGGTGGGGTGGCTCTGTTGGTAAAAAAATGGAATCAAATCCTTGGAAGGAGGTGGCATAGAATCAGCAGATGTAGAATCCTTATGGTAGAGTGAAGAAGCTGCAAGGATAAAAAGACCCTGATGGGAGATATCCAGCCCTATGAACAGTAGCCAGGATGTGGGGTACAAATTGCAAGGGGAGATGGAAAATGCATTTCAAAAGGGAAACGTAATGTTTGTCATGGGGGACTTCAATATGCAGGTATATCAGGAAAATCAGGTTGGTGCTGGATCCCAAGAGAGGCAATTTGTAGAATGCCTATGAGATGGCTTTTTAGAGCGGCTTATAGTTGAGCCCACTAGGAGAAAGACAATTCTGAAATGGGTATTGTGTAATGAACCAGACTTAATTAGAGAGCTTAAAGTAAAGGAACCTTTACAAAAGGCAGTGATCGTAATATGATAGAATGCAGCCTGCAGTTTGAGAAGAAGAAGCAAAAGTCAGATACACCAGTATTAGAGTGGGGTATAGGGAATTACAGAGGCAAAAATTTGATTGAAAGGGGATTTTCTCAGAGATGACAGAAGAATAGCAATGGCTGGAGTTTCTGGCTGCAATTTGGAATACACCCCAAAGAAGAAGAAATATTCTAAAGGCAGGATGACACAACCATGGCTGATAAGGGAAGTCATAGACATCATAAAAGCAAAAGCAAGCATATAATATAGCAAAACTTAGTGTGAAGTTAGAGGATTTGGAAGCTCTTAGAAACCAACAGAAGGCAACTAAAAAGGTCATTAGGAGAAAAAAATGATGAAATATGAAGGTAAGCTAGCCAATAATATTAAAAAAGGATACCAAAAGAATATAAGGGAGGTGAAAGTCAATATTGGAGCACTGGAAAATGATGTTCAAGAAATAGTAATTGGGGACAAAGAAATGGCGGATGAACTTAATAAGTACTTTGCATCAGTCTTCACTATGGAAGACTGTAGTGGTATGCCAGAAATTTGAATGTGCCAAGGGGAAGACGTGAATGTAGTTGCTGTTATTTAGGAGAATGTGCTTGAGAAGTTGAAAGAATGTGGACCAGATGAACTACACGCCAGGGTTTTGAAAGAGGTAGCTGAAGAGACTTTGGAGGCATTAGTAATGATCTTTCAAGAATCACTAGATTCAAAATAAATTTATTATCAAGTACATATATGTTACCATATACAAACCTGAAATTAATTTTCTTGTGGGCCTACTCAATAAATCCAATAACCATAATAGAATCAATGAAAGATTGCACCAACTGGGCATACAACCAATGGCAAACAACAACAAACTGTGCAAATACAAAAAGAAAGAAGAAGTAATAATAAGAAGGAAATACAAACAAAAATAAGAACTGAACTGATAATTTTCAGAAAACATTATGTACATTCAAATGCGCTTAGATTAACACTGCTAGGACAGAAGGGGAAGAGGAATAACAGACATCAAAATTCTAACAACAGTCAGATAAAACTTCTTAGGATATATATTCATCAATGAAAACAGGAATCAACACTCCACACAAGCATATGCATAAGAGGTATGCACCACTAAACATAAATGAGAACACAACCCAGAAAAATGAAGACATTATCACTATTGAAGAAGAAGTTAACCAACAGAAGAGCATGATCCTCCATGGAAGACACCCCCACAATCCGAGCAGACTAGATATCTACAAGGAAGCATCAAACCCCTGGCTCAGATTTAGAGACTTCTTCCCAAAAATAAAAGATTTCCTTGTGGCAAAACAGGACCAGGTGGTTAACACAAAAAATATCTTAAATACATAATAAAAGACCAACAAATTCAAGATGATAAATGTGTAAAATGCCAAGAAAAACTGGAAACAATACAATGTATTACAGGATCCTGCAGCAGTTTAACTCAATCTGATTATTTACACAGGCACAATCAAGTGACAAATATCTTACACCAAAATCTTCCTTTAAATTACAAACTCATAATATAAAACATATCTTACTAGAAGTACAGCCTGATCCAGTTTTAGAGTCAGAATCCCACAAATTATATTATGACTGATCCATTATTAGAGATAGAACAATCCATAATAACTGTCCAGATATAATAATACAGGATAAACAAGCAAGAACAACTTATTTAATAGATATATTCATTTCAATCACACATAACTTACAGAAATCAGTAAGTGAAAACCGCCAGAAATATGCTGAATTAAAAGAGGAAATTGAAGGACTTTGGAACATGAACAGAGTAGACATTGTCTCGGTAGTAATATCTACAGCTGGTATCATCCCAAAGGTACTACACAATAGCATTAATATCTATATAGATCTTCAGAAAGCTACAATACTAAACACCACTAGAATAGTCCAAAATGTCCTAGTATTTGAGTATACCTGGAGTGTGCTTTGGCTATGACTGTACCTCAAGTTTTACCAGCATAAGTTGAGAAAAAAAAATAAAAGTAATAATAATAAATAAGCAAAAAAATATCAAGAACATAAGATGAAGCGTCCTTAAAAATGAGTCCATAGGTTGTGGGAGCATTTCAGTGAAGGGGCAAGTGAAATTGAGTGAATTTATCCCCCTTGGTTCAAGAGCCTGATGGTTGAGGGGTATTAAATATTTCTGAAACTGGTGGTGTGAGTCCTGAGGGTCCTCTACCTTCCTCTTGGGGGCAGCAGCGAGAAGAGGGCATGTCCTGGGTGGTGGGGTCCCTGAATATTGATGTTGCTTTCCTATGACAATGCTTCAGGTAGATGGTGGGTGGGTCTTTACCCGTAATGGACTGGGCTATATCCACTACAATCTGTTGGATTTTCCATTCAAGAGCATAGGTGTTTCCATACCATTCAAGCTGTGATGCAACCAGTCAATATGCTCGCCACCAAACATTGGTAGAAATTCGTCAGAGTGTTAGATGTCGTGCTGAATCTTCACAAACTCCTAAGGAAGTAGAGATGTTGTCATGCTTTCTTCATAATTGCTGGCCAAGGACAGGCCCTCTGAAATGATAACACCAAGGAATTAAAAATTGCTGGCCATCTCTACCTCGGATCCCCCAATAGGGACTGACTCAAGGACCTCTGGTTTCCTCCTCCTGAAGTCAATAATCTGCTCCTTGGTCTTGCAGACATTGAATAAAAGGTTGCAGTTGTGATAACACTGCAACCAACTTTTCAATCTCCTTCCTATATGCTGATCTGAAGAGATTTGGTATGTCAACAAATACACTCAAAGACTTCTATAGGTTCTGACAGGCTCATCACTGTCTGATATGGGGAGGGGGAGGGGTGCTATTGCACAGGACTGAAAGAAGCAGCAGAGGGTTGTAAGTTTAGTTGGCTCAATCTTGAGTACTAGCCTACAAAGTACCCAGGCCATCTTCAAGGTGCGATGTCTCAGAAAGGCAGCATCCATTATTAAGGACCTCCAGCACCCAGGGCATGCCCTTTTCTTACTGTTACCATCAGGTAGGAGGTACAGAAGCCTGAAGGCACACACTCAGTGATTCAGGAACAGCTTCTTTCCCTCCACCATCCAATTCCTAAATGGACATTGAACCCTTGAACACTACCTCACTTTTTAAATATATATTATTTCTGGGTTTTCGTTGTGATTTTTAAATCTATTCAATATACATATACTATAATTGATTTATTTATTTTTACTATTATTATTTTCTATATTCTGTATTGCATTGAACTGCTGCTGCTAAGTTATTATCATTTGCCGGGTGATAATAAACCTGATTCTTGTTCTGATTTGTCATCATCTGTGATTCAGCGTATATCTGCAAACTAGACAATCGTGTTGGAGCTGTGCTTAGCCACACAGTTACAAGTAGAGGAGGGTGCTAAGCCCAAACTTTTGTGGTGCAACTGTGCTGATGGTGATCGAGAAGAAGATTTTGTTGTCAATCTGAACTGACTGGGGTCTGCAAGTGAGGAAATTGAGGATCCAATTGCACAAGGAGGTATTGAAGCCAAGATCTTGAAGCTTATTGATTTGTTCTGAGGAGCATGATATTATTGAATGCTGAGCTGTAGTTGATAAAGAGAATCATGATGCATGCATCTTTGCTGTCCAGATGTTCCTGGGTTGAGTGAAGAGCCAATGTCAAGATTCCGAATGATTCTAGATGACTGGAAAATTGAAAATATCACTCCACTTTTTAAGAAGGGAGGGAAGCAGAAGAAAGGAAATAATAGGCCAGTTAGCCTGACTTCATGGTTGGGAAGATGTTGGAGTCCATTACTAAGGATGAAGTTTTGGGGTAGTTGGAGGCACGTAATAAAATAGGCCAAAGTCAGCATGGTTTACTTAAGGGGAAATCTTGCCTGACAAATCTATTGGAATTTGTTAAGGAAATAGCAGGAAGAATAGACTAAGGAAAGTCAGTAAATGGAAAGCTTGGATTTTCCATTTAGTTGGATTTTCAGAAGGCCATTTACAAGGTGCTGCACATGAAGCTGCTTAACCAGATTAGAGCCCATGGTATTACAGGAAAGGTACCAGAATGGATAGAAGATTGGCTGACTGGCAGGAGGCAAAGAGTGGGAATAAGTGGGGCCTATTCTGTTTGGCTGCCAGTGACTAGTGGTGTTCAATAAGGGTCTGTGTTGGAATCTCTTCTTTTCACATTATATGTCAATCATTTGGATGAAGGAATTGTTGGCTTTGTGGACAATATGAAGGTAGGTGGAGGGGCAGATAGTATGGAGGAAGCAGAGTGTCTTGGACAGATTGGGAAAATGAGTAAAGAATGGTAGATGGAATATATTGTGGGGAAGCATGGTCATGCATGTTGGTAGAAGGCATAGACTATTTTCTAAATGTTAAAGAAAATGAGAAAATCAGATGTGCAAAGGGACTTGGGAGTCCTCATGCAGGATTTGTTAAAGGTTAGCCTGTAGGTTGAGTCGGTGTAAGGAAGGCAAATGCAATGTCCGCATTCATTTTGAGAGGACTAGAGTATAAAAGCAAGGATGTGATGATGAGGCTTTATAAGGCATGAGTCTGCACTTGGAGTATTGTGAGCAGTTTTGGGCCCCTTATCTAAGCAAATATTTGCTGGTATTGTAGAGGATTCAGAGGGTGTTCATGAGGATCACCCCAGTAATGCAAGGGTTAATGTATGAGGAGCATTTGATGGCTCTGGGCCTGTAGTCACTGGAGTTTAGCAGAATAAGAGAGGGACCTCATTGAAACCCATTGAATGTTAAAACACCTAGATAGAGTGGATGTGGAGAGGATGTTTCCCTTAGTTAGTGAGTCTAGGACCGAAGGGAATAGCCTCGGAATAGAGTGATGTCCATTTACAAAAGAGATGAGGAGGAATTTCTTTAAGAAGATGGTAGGGAATATGTGGAATTTATCGCCACAGATAGCCATGGAGGCCAAGTCATTAAGTATGTTTAAAAGGGCTTGATATATTCTTTTCGAATCTTTTTATTGAATATATAGGAAAAATAACATCAGTACATCGAAGTAACAACACTTACAACGCCTCAAAAAAACCATCATCTTAAAGATTGAAAACAAAATTTTGTGATAACAAAAAAAATCTACTGAGCAGAAAAGTGAGAAAAAAAAGAACCCATTAGGTGTACAACCCCAGAGCCATGCATCATACAAAAAGCTTCTAAAAATAAACATCAAACCGCCAGCAAGAAAAGAAAATACACTAAAAAAAATTAGAATTAGATTATGGAAAAATTATATCAATTAACTCAAATGATAATAACGAGCAAAGGAGCCCCATCTTTTCTCAAAATCAAATAAAGATTCAAAGGTTCGACTTCTAATTTTAAGACATAGCATCACTTGAGAGAAACATTGTGACAAAGTGGGAGCTGATGTATCCTTCCACTTCAACAAAATGGCCCTCCTAGCTATCAATGTAACAAATGCAATAACATGTTGGTCAGACACAGAGATACCATGAATATTTTGAGGAACTATTCCAAAAAGCACAGTTAATTTATTAGGTTGTAAATTAATTTTAAGTGCTTTAGAAATTGTTGAGAAAACCGACTTCTAGAACTGTTCCAATATAGAACAAGACCAAAACATATGTGTCAGTGTAGCTATCTCAGTTTTACATCTATCACAATGACTATCAACATTAGGAAATATTTTAGAAAGTCTCTCCTTTGTCAAATGATAACGATGTACAATTTTAAATTGAATAAATGAATAGCTAGCACAAATTGATATATTCTTGATTGTTCAAGGAGTCAAATGTTACATGGGAAAGCAGGAGAATGGGGTTGAAAGAGATAATAATCAGCCTTGATAGAATGGCAGAGCAGACTCGATGGGCTGAATAGCCTAATTCAGCTACTATGTCTTATGGCCCTATGGTCTAACAGTTTAGCAACCAAACAGCTCATTGTTGCAACTTTGTGTGTGTATAAACAGAGCATTTGCTGGGAAAATTTTGAAGATCGATCTTCTCTGTTTGGAATTTACCATGCTATAAACTCTTCTTCCTACCTGAAAATCTATTGATATATTACCAGATTTAACAGTTGAAATTGTACCTGATCATTGGAATAAAATTCAGAATTATGACTTTAACATTAAAAAAATATGAACCATACCAGAGAGGAGAGGGGAAGAAAGCTAAATATTGCTGAGTCCAGCAGGAGAGAGTCAATGAAAAATCGCCTTAGATCAGAGGAATCTGCTAATACAACTGTTTCTGAGAGTGAGTCAGTCAACAAAAGTCATGGCTCAGCAGATGGATTCTCAGAATATGTGAGATATGAATGTTTCAGATCGTGGCATAGAGTGGTAAGGGGGTAAGGGAAGGATATCCATTCAGGGGTGGAGGCAGATACGGGGGTGCACACGGATTAAGTAGGTGTGCAGCTTTAGGGGTATGTCAATGAATATGGGGGGGGGTATATTCTATTGTTAAAGTAAAATTATTGTGTTGTCTCAGTCTCAAAAAAAAGGTGTTTCATCAGAGGATCAGATATTCTCTTCTACGCTGACATTCCTTAGCCAGGTATTCTACACCCCTGTCTGTAACCTTGGCATCATTGTGAATGTGGATTGGCAAGAAACAGGAAAAATAGATGTTAGAAATGTGAAACACCGATCTGTAACAGATAAATATTTGAATACTTCTTTTTATGATTCACTAGTCTGTGTCACACTCCATCTCTTCTCCTGGGATATGATCCACCCTATCATAGACTTTTATTCTCTCTGCCCTCCCTCAATCCCACCTGCACCCAAAACCTTTTCCTGTAATTTGAAATTTGTTTTATGTGCATTCATTCCCCCAGCATTGTCCCCGTTTTGATAGGGACTCAACTTTCAGAAATGTTAACTGTTTCCTATTCCTCATTGATACTACCTGGCTTGCAGAGATCTTCCAGCGTTTTCATTTAACACATTTATGGTGACAGAAGAACTGGATGTATATTTGCTCTCATACTTTAATCAAAAGCCACTTGTTCAGAGTTTGTTCCAATGATTGATGGCACCATGGTGTCTTAATGAGCCGACATCAGCTATTTCTCCCCAGTGGCCTGGCATTAAGAGCTGCCTGAATCTGCAGAAGGAATCCACAGTGTTAATTAGCTGTGAGTCTCCAGATCCTACAGGTGCAATCTGTCAAGATTCATGGGTTGTATGGTTAATAATAGTAGGTGGAAAGGAACAAGGACTAGAATGTGTGACTTCAGTCAGCTAGCCTGCAGTGCAGCGTGTGAGAGACCTCGCAAGAGTCAATGCAAGTTACAGAGACACTGCCTTAAACAAAAAAAAATGCAGGTCCTGGAAATTTAAAATTAAACCTTGGAAACCTTATAAACATCAACTCACCCATTTTCTTCATATATAGTGGTGTACCTGCTGAGTATTTATATCAGTTTTTGTTTTTGCTGTAAAGCATCTGGAGCAAGAGTATGAAAAGTGAAATTGGATATTACCAGCCTGGGAGCATGATAGTTGTAGGCAGTGGGATTGGACAGGACTGACGTGCAGGCAGTAGTTGGTAATGAGTCTCTCTCAGAGAGCTGGCAATAGAATGAATCAGAGAGTGAGGAGAGGGTTTGTTAGGGCTAAGGCTGGTAATGGATCATGATCTGGAAAGGGGAAGTGGCCCATTCATCAATAACAACCTGCTTCACACTATTTTACTGCTGCATTTGCTTGCTCCCTTTCAGCTACTCATATATTAGTTTCCATTTCCCTGCTGTCTGACAGCAGCCATTTCTTTCCCACTTTTAAATTAAGCGGGATTGCACTATTTTCACACTCCATTCTGAGTTTTCTAACCTGAAGCTTTGTTCCATCCAGCACTTAAAGCAGCAAATTCTGAAGTTTCACAAGGTCAGTGTCCTGACACATCAGGGGTTATACCTCTAGCTGACGTATGTTTGTATCTTATATTCTGTTCTGTTAAAAACTAATTTTCCTTTCTATCTTCTCTCATACTCGGATGCATAATTTTGATTTACCACCCAAGCCAGGATGCATTATGAGCTGCATTGCCCTGAGTGTCAGGTGATTTAATTAAATCTGATGTGCTTAGAACAATGTTATGAGTTTGATTTTTACAACCTGAGAAACTGCCTTGTCCAGGAAAGCTGAAATTCATATGCCTTATCTTATAATTTATGCCAGGCATCAACTCAACCTTTATCAGCTCTGTGCTGCCTCTCTTGCAGTTCCTCCATTTGTTTTGTGGCTCTGTGCAAAGGCATTTGAAGGTGGAATGCTGCGAGGTGGCATGAGCAGACTTCTATAAAGCTTGTAGCTCTGGATATCTAGTGCAGAATTTCCTTTTAATGCCTACTGCAGACAGATGTGGGAGTAATGGGATTTTAATAACTTCAGTTTTCAGAAGGATGTAGTGGCAGTGAGACCAAAATTTTAAAGAAAAGAACACCACTATGGTCAGAGCAATTCTGGTTTTTATACGAGGCTTTACAATAGATGGCAGCTTGACACTTTCAATCTGGAAACTGAACTGGACCAGCCAAACACATACTGCAATGTTAGAGTATGATGGGTATCCTGATCAGTGACTCTCTCCTGATTGTCCATGAACTTTTAATCACATACTGCAAATCAGATGGAAAGTTCTATTTGCCTGGATGAGAACAGTTCCTATATTTATGAAGCTTGACACACAATGGGTGAAAACAATTATCACTTGATTACAATGGATCCACAAACCAGGTCATTATTTCTTTCACCATAAGCTCACAACGGCTGGAATATATACCAGTCACAAAATGGACTGTTTTTGTTTGGTTAGTCTACTTCTACAGCAAATTAACCAAGGATAAAGGCAGTAGGAAGTACACAACAGAACTCTGTGCACCTGATAAATCAGAATCAGGGTTGATTTCACTGGCATATGTTGTGAAATTTGTTGTTTCATGGCAGCAGTAAATTCCAATACATATTAAATATATAAATAAACAGAATTAAATAAGTCATGCAAAAGAGAAAGAGAGAAAAAAGAACATAGTGAGGTAGTGTACATGGGTCTATTTCTGCTCAGAAGTCTGATGGTGGAGGGGAAGAAGCTGTTAC
The DNA here is from genome assembly GCF_030028105.1 of Mobula birostris. Classification (NCBI taxonomy): domain Eukaryota; kingdom Metazoa; phylum Chordata; class Chondrichthyes; order Myliobatiformes; family Myliobatidae; genus Mobula; species Mobula birostris. The sequence continues at coordinate 52,084,192 of NC_092377.1, forward strand.
TAAAATATTGAGTGTGTGTCTTCAGGCACTTGTACCTCCTCCTGATGGCAGTGATGAGTAGAAGGTATGTCCTAGATGAAAGGGGTCTTTAACGATGAATGCTGCGTTTTTGAGGAATCACATTTGAAGATGCCCATGTTGCTGGGGAGGCAAGTGCCCATACAGTGTATGTCCTCATGATAAAATCTCCTGTCTAAATCTCCTCAACTAAAATCTCCTCTGTCATTGGTTTCGTGATTACTTTAATTCTCTCTGAAGCAGATCGATTGGCTTCTTCCTTTTTCATTTCTCTCTCCACAGATGCCGCAGACTTGCTGTGTACTTTTATCTTTGTCTGCTTTTATTTCAGATTTCCAGCATCTGCAACATGTTTTATTCTAACTGGTAATCTCTTCTGTGTTCTTGATTCAGATTTTTGTTTACTTTGCTTTTCTCTATAAACATTTGATATCCACTAATATAAGACCATTTTTCTTCCTCAAATCTAATACAGCTTAGCCATTTGTAAAAAAAATTTCAAATGCACTGCGTACTTTTTCTCTCTGAACTGTCCTTGGCAGTGTGTGATTGTTTTTGTTTACAGTGTGTATATCCAAATGAGCCGCTACATTCTTCAGGAAAATTAACATGTAGTATAAGGCATCGTCTCCAGTAGCTGCATCACATCTTTCAATTAATGATTGCACTCAGCTGTTTTGATGTAAACCTGAGAGAGATCTTGTGTTTTATTAAAGTCAGTGGGTTTGTCTACAACCTGCCATTTCCTCACCAAAAAAAAAATCTTGTGCTGGTATATGGATGTTTATTTTCTCTGGATGCTGGAAAAATTTGAGGCTATAATTCTGAGTGGATTTGGATGCCATGATCATCCCAAACTAGCTTGGAAATATTGATCAAGAAGTTACATGGTATTTGCTTGCCTCTACTCCTTCCAAGTGTGATGAGCAATACTAAATCCACTGATAACGGCTGCTATTTTTGTGTTTGACACCTCATTTATGAATAGATATTCCTTAAGTGTTAATCTGCTTCATTTGCAATGTTTTTATGAAAATAATTTCAAAGTTGAGCTCATTCTGTAAACTCAATAATTGTCAAGTCACTTGCCACAACCCATAATTATTCTGCACAGCTGAGGTAATGATGCCAATTGCCTTCCTCTTGGGATGAAAAAAGAACTGCAATGAGAATGTTGCCAAATGGCATTATTAATAATGAGTAAATATTGGCATGTCAAACCATTAAGCTCCTCATGTAAACTCTCAAACTCAACCTACCCTTGTAAAATAACCAAAAATGAAAAGCAGAAGGATAGATATAGCCAAAGGGCAAAATGATATCCTGTTAATTGAATGACTGTTTTCTTAATCTAGGTTAAAAGAAAGGGGAAAAAAGATATTTTTTTCTTACTTGGATAGGAATTTAATACTGGATCCTTGTATTTGCATCTGCAGATTTTTTTTTGTTTGTCCATGTATGTATAGTATCTTTTTACTTTGAAAGGGTGGATCGATTTGCTTTATCATGGATAGTTAGTAAAGAATACTGAACATATTAAATATGTGCTGATCTAATATGCTTTGAATGAAGAGGCAATGTAATTAAGTGGAATATGGGAATAAAAACTGTTAAAGAGTATGTTTTTAGACATTAGCCTTGATATTATTTTCAGATCTTATGCATCATATGACTAAATATAGACCCTAAAATTCACAGGGAAAGGGGGCAGGTACAGGAAGTGTTGTCATCAACTGGTGAATGCAGCAAGTCTTAAAAAATCATCTAGATGTTGGAAATCTGAAATAAAGGCCGACAATGTTGAAAATGCCTAGCAAGTCAAGTAACACCTGTGGAAAGAGCAACTGAATTACTGTTTGTGGTTAGAGTCCTACATCAGAACTGATATTAATGGCGAAATACCACTTTGATGTGGTGGAAACATAATTTTTCTTATGCCTGACATAGAAGGCATAAAATCACATTTGATTTGTGGAATGGTCAATTTCCATCTCCCTTTAACTTTCTGGTATTCGTACCTTAGAAAACACATGGAGAAGCAATTACTATGAAATGAGCTCCTAAATGCTGAATGAATGTTAAATTTATATGTTGCTGATGAACTCACTTTTCTAGAGAGTGTTTCTTAACAACATCGATAGCACCGGATTTAAGAACATGTAAACTGCATCCCCCCCTCCATCTTTCCTCATTGTGACATAATTAATATTGGGATCATGATGATTTTGTACACTACAGGCAGTATGATTCAACAAAGAAAATAGAACTCTTCAATTTCTCCACCTCTCTCTCCCTCATTGTGTCAACGTGGCTTAATTTTAAGTACTCCTAGGTGGTCACAAGTTTACACTATGTGAGAATTGGAGGGTGGCCATCGTCAAAGAAGTCAAAATCCACCCACCTTCTCTTTAGTGACACCTCTATCACCACTGACAGTAAACTTATGGATTAGTCAGGGCAACTGTACCAAAAAGTGCAGAAGAGCAGCATCAGTTCACGATCTTTGTATCTCTTCACTAATTAGAAGGCACAAATCATGGGTCTAATATAATGTTCACCCCTCACCTCAACATTCAAAAGAGCAACTAAACAGCGTAAAGTGCAGGCTATTGTACCAGTCTCTTCTCAGATATCTCTCTCATTCATCTTTTCCATTTACTTAGGATGGAATTTACTTAGGAATTCCATTTACTAGATGGAATTAATTACATTGTACAACTTGACTGATATTTCAGTCCATTGACTTTTAATGAATGGAAGTCAGAAAGATTCTGTAACTGAACAGATGATCTGCTATGCTACATACAGGCACATGCAGAAGGAGCTACAGTATATTTACCTTACAATCTTGATCATTGAGTAATTAGCTATAAGAAATGTTTGTCATTTAAAGTCAAGAAGAAAGGAAAACGTGAAATGATGCCCGCATTGCTTCCCCACACCCTCAATTGTTCAATGGATAGCATAGACTTGAAGGATATTAGAAAGCACAATCAAAATTCATTTCCAAATGGAGTTAACTGAGTCTTTTACCCTCTGTAGCTTCATGCAATTCTGCGCATTGGAGCCTTCATTCTAGACTGTGATGCAACTAGGGAATGCTCTCACTATACCAAAAGAAATTTGCAAGAGTCTTTGTTGACATACAAATTCTCCTCAGCTCCTTAAAAAAAATAGAACCACTGGTGTGTCTTCTTCATGTGTTGGAGCCAGGATAGGTCCTTTGCAATGTTAACACCCAGGAACTTAAAGCAATTCACCCCTTTCTGCTGCTAACTACTCCATGAGGACTGTTGTGTATTCATCCAACTTCACCTTCCTGAAGTACATAATTAATTCTTTGGTCTTGCTGACACTGTGTGCAAGGTTGTTGTTGTGGCACCACTCAACCAGCCAATCTGTCTCACCCCCGTATGGCTCCTTGTCATCACCAGCAATTTTACCAATTACAGTAGTGTCATCTGCAAATAAAGGATAATGCGGGAAGCTAGTGCTGGAAGTGCATATGTGTTAATAGAAAGACACAGCAACTAATGAAGTTAGTTAATTAAACAAAACAATGGGCCAGCAATACATGGTATTTAATAGATTTAGAAGTTTATGGCTAATGTAAAGTATAATGTGAAGTTTTGGAAGTTCTGTGATAAGATTGACATTGAAACTGTAGAAAAATGGCTGTATGGATACACCAGGATTTATGGGAAGTAACATTTATGAAGGCAGATATTGCATGGGGATTCTTTCCACTGAAAGAAAAAAAGTCTATAAAAAGAATTGATAGGTACTTTTTAAACTCTGAAGAATTTCACTAGAGTGAATATGGAAAGTATTTCTTCTGGTCTGGGAGTCAGTGATAAAGAGTCATCAATATGAAAATGTCACTGAAGGAATGATGAATAAGGTTGGGAAAACATTTCAAATACTCTCAGTTATTTAAGCATGGAATATTTGCTATAAGTGCAAATTAAAATAAAGATTAAGGCCTAAAGATAGTGTCCTGCTGCTAAAATGTATTATTTCACAGATGCAAGACAGTGAGAGACTGCTTTATTGCAAAGTCTACACCTTCAGAATTCTTTTGTTCCCAAGATCCAAGATGTCACATGATGGAGAATAGGCTGTGTGAACTTTACTCAAATACCTTTACATGGATGGTCTGGGTCCAAAATGGAGATGATAGCAGGCCAGTGAAGCACAGTTTTGATAAAGATCAGGCCAGCAGTTAAGCTGGATCTGGTAAAAACGTTCTAAAATATTCATAATGACCAAGAAGTGGCCCATTTAACATTGGTCCCTAAGGAACCGTCCAATTAGACCATTCCTCCTCCACTCTATTTCCCTGTAGCATTTTCACACATGACCATCAATTCCTTTTGATTCTTTCTTCCATTCACCTATGAAGATTTACATTATGGAAGTGGAGAACCCAGAGAAAAGCCACGTGATAGCACACAGACAAGCTTAGTAAGCAGTAAATCTTATTGCTGTGCCACCATGCCATTGTACAGTAGGTGGGTGGTTGGGGACATACTCATTATCAACAGCAGGTAATAAAGGGAGTGTTCATGATTTAGATTCATTAAGATCTGAATATTATTTCTGTATTGGCATGCAATCAGATTTACAATGAATAGAGCGGATTGGAGAGCAGTCAGAGTTACCAAAAGATAACTTGGTATCTTTATTTCTTTGCAAAAAATAAAGGTCATCCTTGAAAAGAATCTGCGTGGCATGATCTTAGTACTGTTGATTGGACTTACAGTCATGGTCTAATCAAACTCATGCAAATGACATACAGACCTATATTTCATGTCTGGCTTTTATTATGTCTCAGTGTGTCAATCACATAGAAGCTCGTAAAGGAAAATTGTAAATTTCATGGTTGTCACAACAAGTCCTCAATTTTTCCTTTGCAATCATTTTAAATGAAATTGTAGCACATAATGCTCATAAATAATACAGTACATCATAGAATTTCTAAATCTGATGTTTCTGATGAAAATTGGATAAAGAATTGATAGGAATAAAAACAAAGGCCATGGAGCTGTGGGGGGAGGTGGTTGGGGAGTGATGGGTAGATTTGTCCTTTAAAAATCATGCACAGACCTACTGGGCAAATGGCTTCATTCTGTAGCGACTGTCTCCATGACTGGCAATTAGAATCTTAATATTCCCGGTGCAGTGGATTCAGGATTAAAGGAAAATTTTGGCATTGAAATACTGTGTGTCAATACTTTGATTTACCTTTATTTCCTAAAGTTAATTGTACTGGAAAATCCAAACTAGTGAATTGTGAGGTGAGGTTCACAATGTTTCACAAACCACATCATCTGAGTTTAAACCATTTTTTGTAACCATCTCTTGTTATTGCATTTCATGGAAGAAATGACTTCAGACAGTTATAATTTAGGGAAAGGATAATTATCCACTTTTGTTCCAGAGAAGCAAGCTGTCGTCCATAAATAATGTGGCAATATATACTAACAATGAGTACCTCAAATACCTCATTAGATTAATTAGTGTAATAGTCTCTGATAAAGTTGATCAGACTTTTTAGACTTAAACAAGCAGTTTTTTAAACCAAGGCATTTACTTTAATTGTTAGAGTCACACGGTACTGAGCAAAGAGTGTACTTTTCTTCAATTTAATGTTAATATGAACGATTATTGCATTAAATTCTATTAATGACCAATTATAATTCATAAAACATTATAATTATATTTTCTCCTTGGAGACCAGCTGTACACTGCATATCCTTCTCCTGAAATCATATTTAACATTTCAAATTTATTCACAGAACATCAGCAATAATAGGATATTAAAACACACCTGCTTCATGCTTTCCTACAATAGCGCTTGGGAGCTCAGCAGGGAATTATTTTTTCATATATCCATCTTCCATATTGTGCCAAACAAACCACTTTACCTTTTGCTTATTAAATATGCACTTGCATCAACAATTACATGTGGGGAATTCATATAATGCATTCACGGGCAAAAAGCCAATGGAATGGTACAATCAAGACTCAGGCTTATCTCGAAGTGCATGACAAGAGAAATGATAAAAACAGTGCATCTCAGTGCAGCTGTAACCTTTCTGTGAGCAACTCAATCCATTCAATTTAACACTACTAACTTTTATTGTTACTGTGAATAGATCAAGATGGTGTGGTAATGTGAAGCAGAACATTTTTAAGTCAATGCGTATGAAGCCTTTACCTTGCCATATCTTCAACAAACAGGCCTTTACCATTAAAACATTAAAGGAGTACTTTGCCAAATTGTGAAAACAGTGGCCAACAGTGATTCTGAGGTTGCAGCTTCAGTATTGTGTGCTGGAAGGAATTTTGGTAAAATGAATTGAAGACTGTCTGGAGGATTGTAATGGGGCTGATTGACAAATAAATCTCAGTAACAGTCATTAAAGAATCTTCATACTGTTTTGATGGATGATGCTTAATTTAACAAGTTCTCCTAACTAACCAGCTAAACAAGAGTAACAAGTCCTGGTTGAGTGTTTAAACCCAGCGGACTGTGATTAGTTGATTGCACTGTGTTTGGAAAGTACTGCTGAAGCAAATTAGGAGACTTTCTGAGATGTTCTGTCAAGACTTTCTTAACTTTTTTTAATGCTCTGTTATGGTATTCACAAAAGTGCTCATGAGAAATGAATGGTGTGCAACTTCACTGGGTTGAATATATTTGAAGAGTCATCAGAAAAAAACCATAAGAAATCTATGTACAATATGTGGAACGGAAGGAGGAAGTGAGGCAAGCAGTGCAGCATCAGTTGCATAAGAAGATGGAACAGACAGAACATGGGTTCTGACAGGTACTGGACAGGAGATTCTATTAGTACAAGTGTATTTTAATTCAGTACGCGAACATTTTATGACCCCAGGACAATGTACAAGGATGGAGATCATTACAGTTGTCCTTGTACAATGAAATTGTTGATGTAACAACAGAACCAAGGCTACATTGTCTCTGATAACTGAGGTCCACTGGAATCCTAAGGGATTTAGACTGGCTAAGAACATGACCTTTGTCATGTCTCCACTTTGACCATGTATATCCGCATAAGGGAGATTGGTTTTGAATGAATATGGCCACAGTATTAAACCCTATAGCAAGTGTTTTTTGTGTGCCTTGAAAATGGACTCCAATTGTTTGTTATTCTGCATTATGTGCAGCTCTAATGCTTCCTGATGTGTAAACTTTATTGTATGTAATATCTACAAGAACTTTTTTGTGGATATTATTTGGTGATATGTAACTAATTCATTGAAGCATGCAGGGAAGGAAGACCAGGATACCAGTGAGCATATTGCTAAAGCAACAATATTGCTATTTTAGAACTTGGTAGAATAATATGTATTCTTTTGGACTCTGTATTCTTCCATATAGAAATCAATAAAAAAATTGGAAAAGAAAGAACTTGGTGCTTTTCCAGTCTTCCTTCAATCCCACTTGGTTGAATGAAGGGTCAGAAGGAGGAAGAGCAAGTAACCCATACTATTTCAGAAGCTCATCAACTGCTGTTTGGTTCGTTGTAGATACAAACTAATAACTGCATTTACAACATGAAATATACCTTAATATAAAATTTAAAGCCAATTTAGTGTATTCTGTAATCATGAAAAGTGTAGCACAGCACAAGTATTTCCCTTTCATTAATTTCTATTGGCTGTTGTCATGATTATTATACATACTCGGTGCTTGCTGAAGTTATTTAAAGTGATTGAAGTTATTATGTAGAAGGCACTGAGGATTCTACTGTAGCCACAATCCAGAGGTTCTCAGAGACTAACAAGAGTTCCCCATAGAATATGTGTGACCAAAAAAAGGAAATGCCATGCAAGTTGCTGGAGGAGGAGGAAGCAGGAAAAAATCTTTTATCTGGAGGCCAAATAATAATTCAGTATTTAATGCAATGAAGCAGCCTAAATGGACTTTATACAAAATCTATCCCTTTTTCCTTTAATTTCTGCTGATGTTCAGTCTTATTGTCAATAAATACATAACATCATGAAAATGAGCACATTTTTCATAATATGCAGGAACGATAACATTAACAAAATTAGCATTCAGAAGAGAAGCACCTTTTGGAAGAGATAAAATATGTGAAATATCATAAATTATGTATTTACCTACTGCCCATTATGCCACTGGCATTTATGGTAGCAATGAAGAACCTTCTCTATCTCTGTGTCCTTGACCACCTTCTCTACTGTGTCCCAGGTATGGTTCAGGATCCTCATTTCTTCCTCTACAGTATGGTGCCAAGTTGTTTTAGTATCCTGTGTTTCTCACTTGCCAGTGTTGTATATGGTTCATACATTTCAGAAACCAGATTTTAACTTGGCAGTGTTCAGGGCTTCCTTTATCATGCCAGTAGATTCCTATCAGTTTGCATTACTATTGACCATGCAAGTCCCAGATGGAGACTAAGAAATACTCCTTCTCTCAGATGTAGAAGGATTCTTCATTGCTGTTTCTTAAATGGTTTTGTTTGACAAGTCAGTGTTGTTAGCCCTGAATGAATCCCTGAACCTGTAGGGTTGGTGGACCACTCTTAGTCTGGCCTCTACACTTTGACCTATTTGGCATAGGTGACCCTACCAAGAGACAAAACGTAAGGCTCTGACTCCAGCCAGCATAGCTCTCTGGGTTATTGAGGCACACAAACCTCCAAAGCACGACAAGGTTGTGGTCCTCTTGCAGGATAGATTAAGAATGTGTCAGAAATCATTGCTCATTTGATAAATCATTAAATGCAAAATTATCAAAAGTTTGCACATCAAAACGTCATTGGACTGTGACCAGTCACTGAGTGGGTGTATGTGAAGAGAGAGCAGAACTTTGCTGTAGTTCGGAGTTGGACTGTGACCAATCACTAAGTGGCATTCATTAAAAGGGGTGAATTAAAATAAAGCAAGTGCAGGCGGAACGACATTCTTGTGAGTGGGCCAGTGTTTGGAGAGGCTTTGGCTCATCAGGCTTGGGTGAGGTTAAGTATCTGTTAAATTTCTCTTTTTCTTCTTAATTCTTCATTCCTCATCTGTTAGGGCATAATAGTGTAGTGAGAATGGCTCCAGGGCCAGTGTTTTGTACTGTGTGTGAGGTGTGGAACCAGGTGCACCAAGTTGCAGCTCCTGAGAGAATGTATTAAGGAACTGGAGCTGCAGCTCGATGACCTTCAGCTCATACAGGAGAATGAGGAGGTGATAGACAGGAGCTACATGGAGGTAGTCATCCCTAGATTGCAGGAGAAAAGTAACTGGATGACTGTCAAGAGAAGGAAGAAAAATGCACAGCCAATGGAGATTACCCCTGTGGCTATGCACTTCAATAATAAGTATACCATTTTAGATACTGCTGAAGGAGAAAACCTACCAGGGGAGAGCTGCAGTGACCTTGTCTCTGGTACTGAGCCAGGTGTTGTGGCTCAGATGAGAAGACAAGTGAAGAGAATTGCAGTAGTGATGGGAGATTCCTTAGTCAGAGAAACAGAGATGAGGTTCTCTGGGCGCGATGGAGACACCCAGATGGTATGCTGCCTCCCTGGCGCCAGTATCAGGAATGTCTCAGTTAGGCTTCATGGCCTTCTATGGAAGATGAGTAGTCAGAAATCTTGGTACATATTGGCAACCATGACATGGGTAGGAAAAGTGAGGAAATCCTGAAGAGAGATTTTCGGGATCTAGGTAGACAGCTGAAAGATAAGACCTTCAGGGTAGATTGCAGATAAATGCATGGCTGAGGAACTAGTGCAGGGGACAAAGGTTCAGATTTCTGGATCATTGAGATCTCTTCTGGGTAGATTATGACCTATATAAAAGGGATGGGTTACACCTGAACCTGAGGGGCACCAAAATCATTATGGGCAGGTTTTCTATAATTGTTTGGGAGGTTTTAAAATAATTTGGCAGGGAAATGGGAATCAGAGTGATAGTGCTGAGGATGAGGTAGTTGGATTACAAACAGAAGCAAAATGCAGTGAGACTGCTAGCAGGGGAAAGCTGATAACAGGGCAAAAATTGCAGTCATCAGGATGAGTTGCAATGTAAAAAGTGGACAGAATCAAAAAGGATGAATACTGGACTGAAGGTGTAACAGTTGAATGCACGCAGTATATGGAATAAGGTGGATGAATTTATAGCACAGTTACAATTTGCCATATATAGTATGGCATTGTGGGCATCACTGAATCATGGTTGAAAGAAGATTATAGTTGGAAGCTTAACGTCCAAGGATACACATTGTATCAGAAGGACAGGCAGAGAGGCCGACAAGGTGGCATGGTAAAAATGAAATAAAATCATTAGAAAGAGGTGACATAGGGTCAAAAGGCGTGGTATCATTGTGTATAGAGCTAAGGAACTGCAAGGCTAAAAAGACCTGCAAGTATACAAATTACATTGGGAGATAGAAAATGCATTCAAAAGGGGAATGCTAGTGTAAGGGGGTTTCGACTTTTATGTTACTGCGGAGGCTAATTAAAATGACGTCTTTGTTATGTTAATCTAGGGAATGCGGCTTTGTTGTGTTAAATGCTGAGAAAGTTTGCGCTAGCAGTTTGTTTTTGCTTTAGTGTGTGATAAGAGCGTGCTATTAACCAATTGGGATAGTTGTTATGGTTTTGGTTTATTTGAAGATACTGTATGCGCGGGGTTTTGGGGCAGAAGGCGGGAGAGTGAGACAGAGGATGGACGAGGTGCTGTGAGTACGCTAACGGGGTTGGACCCCGAGCGGGACGTTCGGCAAGGAGACGGAGACAGACTCGTGTGGAGCGTTTGGTTGACCACCGTTGTTGGCTCCAGGCGGCCGGTCGAGGTGGTCCGAGGGGGTCGCAGGGTGAAGAAGAAGGTCCTTGAGCTCCAACAGTTTTTGTGCACGAAGAGATTAAACTTTGATAAGTGTGGCGCCTTTTATTTTCCTTTTATATTTTATTCTCTTTTAATTATATAGTTCCAGTAATATCTATAAACTGTAAATCATTTAATTGCATCTCGTGTATTGTCTGTTATTTGGGCGGGGTGGGGTACCTCACACAGCATCCACACAAACGAATCACCCAGTTTGCCGGGGCTGAGGCTGTTTCCCTAGATGACAGTGAGCCGAGCGACCCTGAGGGTGGCCAGGGAGGACTACATTGTGGGGGCTTATCCGGGATTGAGTCTGCTGGTTTGCTGTGCGGGTGCCCTGTTTAAATCTGTAATGTGTGTCTCTGTGGGTTATTTGCTGTTGATTGCTGTATGCGTGGTGGGTGAGGTCTTTGTTTGAGTTCGGGCTGGCATTGACGAGTTGGAGGTGGCACTCGGAGCTGCCCATGCGGTTCGGAGAGAGAAAGAAAAGTGGTCTGATTTGTAGGTAGGGTCTGCGAATAAATGTTCTAGCTCTGGCAGGCTCCGCCTGGCACTTGGGATAGTGTCCACCCCAAGAGGGGTGGAGGCGTGCGAGACGTGGGCGGACCGGATCTCTCAGTTGTTAGATGAGTGGCAGTGCTCGGTTGAGGGAGAGCGACAGGGACTGATTGAAAGTTTGAGTAGGCGGGCTGGTGACGGTGTTAGAGCTGTCAGGTTCACTTACACCGTAGTGATAGCTGTCAGTTATTTGAAAGGGGGGGAAAGTTTTCAGTGTGTCTTCTCTGGCTAGGAGGGCGGCTAATTGCTTGCAGTGCCAGGGGGATCATTTCAGGGGATCAGCCCCTCCTTCAGTTGTTCAGCTGATCAGAGAGGGATCGAGAAACTTAGTGGAGGCCCGGTGGGGGAACGGCTTGGGGTCTCTGGGGAAGCACGTTCCCAGCAATGTACCGATGAACTTCCGAAAGGAGAAGACCCTATTCCTGAAGGCTTAGAGGGACAATGCCCCAGGGTGTCGTTATGGATAGAGAGAAGCGATGCTAAAGCTATCCTCGACCCCGGGGCACAGATCAAGTTGTTGTACAGTTCGTTTTCCAACCGGTGTCTGAAGCATTTATCCTTGACAACCGCAAAGGCACCGGAGACTTTGGGTACTAGTGGCAGAAGTTATCCAGAAGACGATGATTGGTTAATGACCCTGGAGGTCATGGAGGCATTTTCTGGGCACCCAGCGTGTCGAGTTGCTTATGAGGACGTGTGTAGCAGCCTTGAGCCAGTACCGAATTTAAATGAGACCCAGTGGTGGTACGGCTTGGGGAAAGTAGCTGAGGGTGAGACCCTCTTAGTAGATGCTCCGAACTACCACAAGGGAGGGGAGTTGACCGCTGAACACACTTCAGTGAGAGAGAGGTCGCGGCAATTGGACCCTAGCGGCGTGGAAGATGAAGGCAACGTGTGTGGGGATGATGCGATGTGGTTTAATGTGCTGCATCTGAGGGGTGGATGTTGCCAGATCCTGAGGAGTGCGGCTGTTGAGCCGAAGATGGCCTTTACTAGTTCCCTAGGATTCTTCCGATCTGAAAAGATGCCCAAGGGCATATCCGCAGCCCCTGCATCCTTCCCGCGGGGTATGAGGAAGACCATGGGGGAAGTGAAGGTGTGTGGAGTTTTGACGTATGTGGATGACCGCCTAGAGTTTAGATTCGCCTGGGGGGACTATGAGGCGAGGTGAGTGGCTGAGCCCGGGCGACCGAAACGAAATGTCAAATGTGGAGGAGTTTTTGGCCGGAGTAGTTTGGTGCAATGTGAGGAAAATGACCCGACATACCAGTTGAACTTCCTGGTGTTGGGACAGACGGTGGTGGACCAGGGGATGGAAACCCAGGTTGTCAATCTGAATGAGACACAGGGAAGAGAGGGGATTTGCACCGCACTGCGGTCATGTACTGATGAATTAATGACCCACCTTTGAAGGGATCAGCAGAAACTCAAGACGTCGATTCAGAACAGATTGGAAGACTTGCAAGTTGGGGAAGATCAAGGAAGTGTTCTGACTAAGGTCAACAGAAAACCGAGAGCCCAGGGAGGGGAGTTTGACTACACTCCTGAGGAGGTAAAGAAATGGAGGACAGATCTCGGAAAAGGGAGGCGGATGCTTGAAAGGACCCTGAAGGTGACTATCGCGATTTTAAACGAAGTGGGAAAACTGAAAGTTGACCTGGAAGACGTCCTCAGGAAGAAACAACCGGAGGCTGAACATCCTTTAGCTGCTGCTTTTCAGGTCAGGGAGGAAGAAGCTGGTGGGGTAACTGCATCCCAGATTGAGATGGCCAAGAACCCTGAGTCAGAACTGCTGAGGCTGTGGCGAGAGTTGAAGGAGTCCCTGAAGAAGCTGATGTCTCGACTGCAGGAGGCTGAAGGGGTAGCCCCGGCTATATGTTTCAGTTTGGAGAAACTTAAACAGCAGCTACCGATCGAGGGAATGAGGAAGGATACGGGTTCGAAGGATGATGTGCTGCACATGTGGAACATGCTGCCTTTCGCTAACTTCCCCGTGATTGAGGAAGAGACCTTTGGCCCTTCTCCCACTGAGTCAGGTGTAGTGGGGAGGGCTAGCTGTGGGCAGTCTGAGTTACAGCAGGATCAGGAAGGTGGAGAGGCGGGGCCCCGGACACGGGGCAGGGGGCTCCGAGCTGTAGTGGTGGCCTGAGTGAGAGAGGAGTTGGCAAGCAGGCCCGAGGTATCCCTAGTAGTGTCTGAGCCTTTTGGGTTTAGGTGAGGGGGTACAGAGGTCTTGGAGGGTTAAGAAGCTCCCAGATAGGTTGGCCTATATAGCACCCGTGGGATGGGAGTAAGGTCCACTGTTTGGGGAGCACTGTCACTGTGTGTATCTGTGTATGTGTGTGTGTTGTGTGTCTGTAGGACTGGTTGGCGAGTTATTTAGAAGTCATGAGGACATGATTTTATTTGGTGGGGGGAGAGAGTAAGGGGGTTTCGACTTTTATGTTACTGCGGAGACTAATTAAAATGACGTTTTTGTTATGTTAATCTAGGGAATGCGGCTTTGTTGTGTTAAACGCTGAGAAAGTTTGTGCTAACAGTTTGTTTTTGCTTTAGTGTGTGATAAGTGAGCCCTATTAACCAATTAGGATAGTTGTTACAGTTTTGGTTTATTTGAAGATACTGTATGCACGGGGTTTTGGGGCAGAAGGTGGGAGAGCGAGACAGAGGATGGACAAGGTGCTGTGAGTCCGCTAACGGGGTCAGACCCCGAGCTGGACGTTCGGCAAGGAGACAGAGACGGACTCGTGTGGAGCGTCTGGTCGACCACTGTTGTTGGTCCCAGGCGGCCGGTCGAGGTGGTTCGAGGGGGTCGCAGGGTGAAGAAGAAGGTCCTTGACCTCTAACTGTTTTTGTGCACGAAGAGATTAAACTTTGATAAGTGTGGCGCCTTTTATTTTCCTTTTATATTTTATTCTCTTTTAATTATATAGTTCCAGTAATATCTATAAACTGTAAATCATTTAATTGCATCTCGTGTATTGTCTGTTATTTGGGCGGGGTGAGGTACCTCACACAGCATCCACACAAACGAATTACCCAGTTTGCCGGGGCTCAGGCTGTTTCCCTAGACGACAGCGAGCCGAGCGACCCTGAGGGTGGCCGGGAGGGGGCTACACTATAATAGTCATGTTGTCAATATGCAGGTAAATTGGGGAAATCAGATTGGTGCTGGATCCCAAGAGGGGTATTTGTAGAATTTCTGCAAGATGGCTTTTTAGAGCAGCTCATGGTTGAACCCACGAGAGGATCAGCTATTCTGGACTGGGTGTTGTGCATTGAACCGGAAATGATTAGAGAGCTTAAAGTAAAGGGACCTTTAGGGGTAGGTGATCATAAATTGCAGGGTGAATTCTATCATATTGAGAAGAGGATGCTAAAGTTGAATGTACCTGTATTACAGTGGAGTAAAATGAATTACAGAGGCATGAGAGGAGAACTGGCCAAAATTGGTTTGAAGAAAAATAACACTGGCAGGGATGACAGCAGAGCAGCCATGACTGGAGTTTCTGGGAGTAATTCAGAAGGGAAAGATATATACATCCCAAAGAGAATGACATATTCTAAAGGCAAAACAACACTACCGTGGCTAACAAGAGAAATCAAGGCCAACATAAAAGCTAAAGATAGGGCAAAAATTAGTGGGAAGTTAGATAATTGGGAAGCTAAGAGTGAAAATGGATCAGCCATGATGAAATGGCAGAGCAGACTTGATGGGCTAAAGGGCCTAATTCTGCTCATATATTTTATGACCTTATGATCTTATCAAAAGGTATATTTAGCTTTAACTTAAATTTAATTCTTGATCAGCATCATTAAACATACTCTGTAATAATGGTTATGTATTCTACTTCATTAAAATTCAATTCTGTTTGAAATCAATAAAATTGAATTTTGAAAGAATAAAACACAACCCTTATTGTACAGCATGTTTAATACTGTCAAACTAAAATTAATTTCTCAGCAACAGTCTGTAAGCACTAGGCAACTGAAAGTGGTCAGTCATTCCAATTTTAGTATGTTATATGGCAGTATTCCTTGTCCTTATGCAAATGACACTAAATATACTGTAGTAGTCGATAAAATTTTGTAAGTTTTTTTAGACTAGTATTCTCGCTATTAATCACTATCCAGTTCGACAGAAATGAAGTTTCCTGCATTATTGTCATGAAATAAGACAGTCAATTTTTGTATAATTGAACTCTATGTTAAAAATTTGTTTTTAATAGCATAACAACAGTCATTATAGCCTTGCGGAATCATCCAGTGAAGCCATGTGGGTAGAACTCAGAAACAAGAAGGGGCTGATCACTGGTTGGATGTTGTTACAGGCACCACAATAGTTAGTGGCAGTTGGAGAGCCAGATATGTAAAGATTGCAGCTAGTTGTAAATATAATAAGGTAGTATTCGTCGTTGTCATTAGGTTGTATCTGGAATTTCCAGTTGGCGGACGATTTCCCTCCACGCAGCACTGACATATTGGGAAATCATGTCCGTGGCAAGTTACAGCAGTGGTTTGCCTTTGTCTTCTGCCGGAAGGTAGTATTAGTGGGAGATTTTAATTTTCCTGATATTGACTTGGCCAACCATAGTGTAAAAGGATTGGATGGAGTGGAATTTGTGAAATGTGCATAAGAAAGTTTTTTTTTATCAATGTGTAGAGGGAAATACAAGAAAAGAGACAATGGTGGAGCTTATCCTGGGAAATGAGGTAGGCCAAGCAGTGGAAGTGGACCCTTTTTGTCCTCTGACTATAACTCTATTAATTTTAAAACAGCAATGGAGAACGATACAACAGGTTCGTGCATTAAGGACCTGAAGTGGGGTGGAGCATAATTTGGAGCCATTAGGTGGGATCTTGCAGTGGTTGACTGGACACAATTGTTTCCCAGGGAAAGGAGTGTCTGTCCAGTGGGAAGCCTTTTTAAAGTGAGATTGAAGAGTTCAGGGCCTGCATGTTCCTGTTATAGGGTGAAGGATAAAGCCAAGAGATTTCAGGAACACTAGCTGATGAGATAATGAAGCTCTGGTTAATGAAGACAGAGAGACAAGCATTGCACATAAAGAATTGGCAGCTGGTAAATGTTCATACTGACTACTGGAAGTGTAGGAGTGAGTGCACATAAGAGAGAAGTTAAAAAGATAAAAATAAGATACAAGAAGAATCTGACAGGCAAGGTGAGAGAAAATCCCAAAAGATTCTATAGCATTCAACAGTCGAAAGTCAGTGACTCTGGAGGTCATGTTGGCAGGAGCTGAGGATTGAGACAAGGATTCCCCAGGTCATCAAGCCCCAGGGTCGGAGGTCTATGCACGTCCTGAGGTCTAGGTCTGAATGTCAAAGTCTAGAGATCAATACCAAGAGGATGGTGAAGTCCAAAGGGCAAAGCCGAAGCAGACATAGAATAGTACAGCATAGAATCAGTACATTCAGCCCCAATATTGTGCCAAACCAAATGAATTAGTACTAAAGTAGCTTACTAAACTAATCCCTAAAGCCCAAATATGTCTTTATCCTTCCACTTTCCTCACATTCATGTGCCTCTCTAAATGCCTCCTACCAGCCTCTACCACCACACCAAGAAGCACACTCCAGGCATCCACTATTCTCTGTGTATTTAAAGGAAAATACCTTGCCACTCACATCTCCTTTGAAATTAGCTCCCCTCAACTTAAATGCATGCCCTCTCGTATTAGACATTTCAACGCTGGGAGAAAGATACCATCAGCCTACTCTATTTACACCTCTCAATCTTATAAATGTCTATCAGATCTCTCCTCAGACTCTGCTGCTTCAGATAAAGCAACTCATAATTGTCCAACTTCTCATTGCAGCACATGCCCTCTAATCCTGGCAGCATCCTGGTAAACCTCTTCTGCACCCTCTCCAAAGCCTCGATACCTTTCTATAATGGGGCAACATTATAAAACTGTATGAAATACTCCAGATGAGGCATACCTTGAGTTTTATAAGGTTGCAACATAACTTACTGACTTTTGAATTCAATGCCTCAACTAATAAAGCACGCATGTCATAAGCCTTCTTAACACCTTATCAACTTGTGTAGACACATTCAGGAAGCTATGAACTTCCTGATGAACCCCCAAGATCCCTCTGCTCATCAACACTGTTAAGGGTCTTTCCCTTAATAGTGTACTGGCTCTTTACATTTGACATACGAAGATGCAACATTTCACATAAATCAGTGACCAATTCTCCACCCATATCTGCAACTGATTTATATCTCACTGTATTCTTTGTCAGACATGTATGCTTACCACTACACCATTAATCTTTATATCATCTGCAAACTTACTAACCCACCAATCTACATTTTTATCCAGGCGATTTATCTGCATCATAAACAGCTTAGGAACATCACTAATGACAGCTCTCCAACTAGAATAAATCCTCTTGACAACTACCCTCTGTTTTCTATAGCCAAACTAGTTCTGAATCTAAACAGCCAAGTCACCAGTGATCCCATACTTCTTAATCTTCTAGATGAGTCTTCATGAGGGACCTTGTCAGATGTCTTATTAAAATCCATGTCGACAACATCCACAGCTCTACTTCTATCAGTCACCCTTACCACCTCGTCAAAAGCTCAATCAAGTTAGTAAGACATGATTTGCCCCATACAAACCCTGTTGGCTCTCCCCAGTTCGGCCACGGTTTTCCAAATGCTAATAAATCCTATTGCTAAGAATTATCTCCAGTAACTTCTCTACCACTGACGTGAGGCTCACCAGAATATAATTTCTAAGATTACCGCTGGTTCCCTTTTTGAACAATAGAACAACATTAGCCAATTGCAAGACCTCTAGGACCTTGTTTTTGACTAAAGAGAACACAAAAGTATTGGTCAAGGCCCCAACAATCTCTTCACTTGCCTCCTTCAATAACCTGGAGTATAGCCCATTTGGTCCTGGGCACTCATCCACCTTAATGCTCTTTAAGAGACCCAACATCACCTCCTTCTTGGAAATGCCCCAGCATCTTAAAAATCTCAGCACTGACCTCTCTATCCTTCATGTCTTTCTTCTTGCTAAACTGGTGTGAAGTACTCTTTAAGGTCCTCACCCACATCCTTTGCATCCAAGCAATCACTCCCACCTTTATCATGGAGAGGTTTCACCTTCTCTGTAGTCATCCTTTTGCTCCTGATGTATGTATAGAATGCCTTGGGATTCTATTTAATTCTACTTGCTAATAACATTCCATGGCCCCTGCTGGCTTTCCTAATTTCCTTCTTGATTTCTGTCAGGCTGCTTTAAAATTCTCGAGAGCTCTATTTGATTCTAACTGCCTAAGCTTTAGATACTTCTTCTTTTTCTTCTTGACTAAATTCATCACCACCCTTGGCATCCAAGGTTCCAATACCTTGCCATCTTTGCCCTTTCTTCTGACTGAAACATATCTGTCCTGTACACTCTGCAACTGGCCTTTAAACACCTTCCACACGTCAGATATGGACCAAAAACAAATGTTCCTAGCTAACGCTCCCTAGTCCCTGCCTAATGGTCTCATAATTTGCCCTACTCCAGTTTAATACCCTCCTGCAAGGTTCATAATTATCCTTCTCTGTAGCTGACTTAAAACTTAAGGAGTTGTGCTCACTGATCCCGAACTGCTCACCCACTGAAGCCTGACCAGGATCATTACCCAACGCCAGATCTAATACAGTCACTCCTTAGTTGGACTATCTACATATCGATTTAAGAAACTTTTTGGATGCATCTAACAAATTCTGCCCCATCTAAACCTTAAGAAGGTTCAAGTTTATATTAGGGATGTTGAAATCCCCCATGACAACTTAATTGCTTTTGCACCTTTCCTTAATCTCCCTGCATATCTGTTCCCCAATGTCTCTGTTGCTGTTGGGAGTATGCAGTAGAATCCCATCAGAGTGATTGCACCATCCCTATTTTTGAATCATACCCATATAGACTCAGTGGACGAGCCCTCCATTATGCCCCTTCTGAATGCAACTGTGACATTGTTCCTGGTTACTCGTCCAATTTCTCCCCCTCACCCCACTGTCTTTTACTTCCCTTGCTACCTTTTCTAAAACAATGAAAACCTGGTACCTTAATCACTCATTCCTGTCCCTTCTCAACTAGGTCTCTGTAATGGCCTCAACATCATAGTTCCACGTACTGGTCCAGGCTCTAAGTTCATTGCCTTTGTTCATAATGTGTCTAGTATGAAAATACACACACTTCAAACTATCTGTCCTGTCATACCGACATTTGGCCAAAAAGTTCTATTCAAAAGATTCAAAGGAACATCTAAGCAACACACATCAAATTTGCTGCTCTAGACATGCTGCCTGGCCTGCTGCGTTCACCAGCAACTTTGATGTGTGTTGCTTGAATTTCCAGCATCTGCAGAATTCCTCGTGTTTGCGTAAAGGAACATCTAAACAAGCCTGATGCATTTTGGAAACAAGTCCTGTGGACTGATGAAGTTAAAATAGAACTTCTTTGCCGCAATGAGCAAAGATATGTTGGAGAAAAAAAGAGTGCAGAATTTCATGAAAAGAACCCCTTTCCAACTGTTAAGCACGAGGGTGGATCGATCATGTTTTGGGTTTGTGTTGTAGCTAGTGGCACGGGGAACATTTACTGGTACAGGGTAGAATGAATTCAATTAAATACCAGCAAATTCTGGAAATAAACATCACACCATCTGTAAAAAAAAAAGATGAAAAGGATAATGATCCTAAACACGCCTCAAAATCCACAATGGATAATGATCCTAAACACACCTCAAAATCCACAATGGACTACCTCAAGAGGTGCAAGCTGAAGGTTTTGCCATGGCCTTCACAGTCCCCTGACCTAAACATCATCGAAAATCTGTAGATAGACCTCAAAAGAGCAGTGCATGCAAGACAGCCCAAGAATCTGACAGAACTAGGAGCCTTTTGCAAGGAGAATGGGCGAATATCCCCAAACAAGAATTGAAGGACTCTTAGCTGGCTACAGAAAGCATTTACAAACTGTGATACTTGCCAAAGGGGGTGTTACTAAGTACTGACCATGCAGGGTGCCCAAACTTTTGCTTTGGGCCCCTTTCTTTTTTTGTTATTTTGAAACTGTAAAAGATGGATATAAAAAAGTTTTCTTAAAATATTAAAGAGATGTGTCATCTTTAACTTTATGCCTTTTGGAAATCTTTTACTTGCTTAGCTATTCACAGTAACAGGAATTTTGACCAGGGGTGCCCAAACTTTTGCATGCCACTGTAAGTATATGGAGAGGAAAGGTTTGGAGAAATATGGGTCAAATGTATACATATTGGACTATCTTTTCCTACAGCACAGTCAACATGTTTGGGTTGGTCCAGAAATTGTACTTCTGTGCTGTATGAATTTATGAGTCCATGCTTGGACAACAACAAGACTTGCAGCAAGTATTATTTATACAATATGATATGAAGTCGGGAGAACACATATCAATCCTCATTGAAGGGTTAGCGGTGAAATGGGTGACTGAATTCAAGTTCCTTGGTATCAACATCTCAAAGGATTTATCCTGATGCAGTCATGATGAAGACACACTGATGGGTATGCTTCATTAGGAGATTTGATGTGCCACCAAAGATTGGCAAATTTCTGCAGGTATACTGTGGAGAAGATTCTGACAGGTTGCATCACTCTCTGGTATGGAAACAACTACGCACAGAATCATAAGAGGTTTCAGAGCACTGGGGACTCAGCCAGCTCCACTACAGACACAGATCTCCTCACCGTTGAGGACATCTTCCAAAGGAGATGTCTAAATAGGGCAACGTCTATCATTAAGGACCTTCACCATCTGTAACATGTCCTCTTCTCATTACTACCATCAGAGGGGAGATTCAGAAGCCTGAAGATCCACATTGAATGTTTTAAAAATAGTTTTTACCATCCGCCATCAGAATAGTCCATAAACATAACCTTGCTATTCTTCTTTGCACTAGTTATTTATTTCCTTACATATTTTTATTGTAACTTGTTGTAATTTATTATGTCCATATGACATAGGAGCAGAATAAGGCCATTTGGCACATTAAGTCTGCTCTGCCATTTCATTGTGGCTGAATTTTTTAAAAATTCCTTTTCAAATCTATTATCCTGCCTTTGACACTCTAACTAATGAGAACCCATTAAACTTCACTAAAAATATACCCAATGACCTGGCCTTCACAGATATCTGTGGGACAGGTGACGGAAGTGAGTGTAGGGGAACACTTTGGTTCCAGTGATCACAACACCATTAGTTTCAACTTGATCATGGGTAAAGATAGATCTGGTCCTTGGCTTGAGGTTCTAAACTGGAAAAAGGCCAAATTTGAAGAAATAAGAAAGGATTTAAAAAGCGTGGATTGGGACCGGTTGTTCTATGGCAAGGATGTGATTGGTAAGTGGGAGGCCTTCAAAGGAGAAATTTTGAGAGTGCAGAGTTTGTATGTTCCTGTCAGTATTAAAGGCAAGGTGAATAAGAATAAGGAACCTTGGTTCTCAAGGGATATTGGAACTCTGATAATGAAGAAGAGAGAGATGTATGACATGTATAGGAAACAGGGAGCAAATAAGGTGCTTGAGGAATGTAAAAAGTGCAAAAAAATACTTAAGAAAAATATCAGAGGGCTAAAAGAAGACATGAGGTAGCTTTGGCAGTCAAGGTGAAGGATAATCCAAAGAGCTTCTACGGGTATATTAAGAGCAAGAGGATAGTAAAAGATAAAATTGGTCCTCTTGAAGATCAGAGTGGTTGGCTATGTATGGAACCAAAAGAAATGGGGGAGATCTTAAATTTTTTTTTTGCATCTGTATTTACTAAGGAAACTGGCGTGGAGTCAATGGAAATAAGGCAACAAGTAGTGAGGTCATGGAACCTATACAGATTTAGGAGGAGGAGGAGGTGTTTGCTACCTGGAGGCAAATCAGAGTAGATTGCAGGCGCCCTGGCAGATATACTTAAAATGTCAGTATCTACGGGTGACGTACCGGAGGATTGGAGAGTAGCTCATGTTGTTCCTTTATTTAAAAAAGGCTCTAAAAGTAATCTGAGAAATTATAGGCTGGTATGTCTGGCGCCGTTTGTAGGTAATTTATTGGAGGGAGTACTAAGAGATAGGATCTACAAGTATTTGGATAGACAGGGACTTATTAGGGAGAGTCAACATGGCTTTGTGCGTAGTAGGTCATGTTTAACCAATGTATTAGAGTTTTTCAGGGAGGTTACCAGGAAAGTGGATGAAGGGAAGGCACTGGATGTTGTCTACATGGACTTCAGTAAGGCCTTTGACAAGGTCCTGCATGGGAGGTTAGTTAGGAAGATTCAGTTGCTAGGTAGACATGGAGAGGTAGGAAATTGGATTAGACATTGGCTCAATGGAAGACGCTAGAGAGTGATAGTGGAAGATTGCTTCTCTGAGTGGAGGCCTGTGTATGACTAGTGGTGTGCCACAGGGATCAGTGCTGGGTCTATTGTTATTTGTCATCTATATCAATGATCTGGATGATAATGTGGTAAATTGGATCAGCAAATTTGCTGATGATACAAAGATTGGAGGTGTAGTGGACAGTGAGGAAGGTTTTCAGAGCCCGCAGAGGGACTTGGACCAGCTGGAAAAATGGGCTGAAAAATGGCAGATGGAGTTTAATACAGACAAGTGTGAGGTATTGCACTTTGGAAGGACAAACCAAGGTAGAACATACAAGGTAAATGGTAGGGCACTGAGGAGTGCAGTAGAACAGAGGGATCTGGGAATACAGACACAAAATTCCCGAAGAGTGGCGTCACAGGTAGATAGGGTCGTAAAGAGAGATTTTGGTACATTGGCCTGTATAAATCAAAATATTGAGTATAAGAGTTGGAATGTTATGGTGAGGTTGTATAAAGCATTGGTGAGGCCGAATTTGGAGTACTGTGTACAGTTTTGGTCACCAAATTACAGGAAGGATATTAATAAGTTTGAAAGAGTGCAGAGAAGGTTTACAAGGATGTTGTTGGGACTTGAGAAATTGAGTTACAGAGAAAGGTTGAATAGGTTAGGACTTTATTCGCTGGAGCATAGAAGAATGAGGGGAGATTTGATAGAGATATATAAAATTATGATGGGTATAGATAGAGTGAATGCAAGCAGTCTTTTTGCACTGAGGCTAGGGGAGAAAAAAACAGAGGATATGGGTTAAGGGTGAGGGGGGAAAAGTTTAAAGGGAACATTAGGAGGGCCTTCTTCACACAGAGAATGGTGGGAGCGTGGAATGAGCTGCCAGATGAACTGGTGAATGCGGGCTCACTTTTAACATTTAAGAAAAACTTGGACAGGTACGTGGATGAGAGGTGTATGGAGGGATATGGTCCAGGTGCAGGTCAGTGGGACTAGGCAGAAAAATGGTTTAGCACAGCCAAGAAGGGCCAAAAGGCCTGTTTCCGTGCTGTAATGTTCTTTGGTTCTATGGTTCTATGGAATTTTCAACTAAGTTATTGTAACCCCCACATATAAAACTAGTTTTTCAGGGGTAGAGATTTAAAGTTCTAAAATGTTTGAGCAAATTTAAAAACTCAATTACATTTTGTGCAACAAAGCATATCAGGTTTTTATTAACAACAAGAATAATTTGTAACTACTTGAAGTTTTCATCAGTTCACTGATTTCTATTGATCATACTGCAGCAATTTACACACAAGAAGCATGGAAAGGTTGTCAACAACTCCTGAATTGAATACAAAGGAAATATCTGTCATATTTTCTCAACATTGTAATTTGCTCTAGTTTCAGTATGTGCCTTTCCATAAATTTGGAGCCAAAAGTATGGTTTAATTACCCCTTTGACTTTCAATGTGAGCAGCATGACAAAGTGAGCCATTGTTCATATTTTGAAGTTACCACTCATTATCTTCACTGAGCAAGTTACATCAACAATATAGCTAGCTGGTCTTTCAAGTCTGCCCCTCCATTCATTGATTACTCCCAAGCCGCCTCATCTCCTGTCTGTCATTGTGACCCTTTTATGATATTAAAAAGACTGACAGTCAGCATCTTGGCAATGCATTTTAAAATTCCAATGCCACCCATGGAAGATCTATCATAAATTTACAACATTGATTGCTCAGATTGACCAGTTATTCCTAACTAATTTATATTTCTCTTAATTTGTATCAACCTCATTTCATATGCCCTCAAGAAATTTCAAACCCCTCACTTCAGTTGACAGAATAAATTGTCAAAAATGTATTGGCTTAAACATCACTTTTAATTTAATCAAGCAATTATAGGAAACATGGACATTCAGACAGAACTATTGGTGTTAATACAATTTCCCAATTTGTTTTGCTTTATTCTAAAATGGGTGGTGAAACTTCTTGCAAGCATGTGCTGAAATAGTCAATAATCTTCTGTAAAAAATTTCTTGCATGCCATGGTAATTTTGGACAGAGTTTTTCATTGACTAATATATTAATAACAATAATTATAAATAACTTAAGGAAAAATAAATGGGCCCCGTTGTTATGTATATTCATTGTTTTACTATTAATAGAAGTATAACAGACGGAGAAGCAAATGAAGCATTTTAGAAACACGAGAGAATATGCAGATGCTGGAAATCCAAGACATCCAATCTTCCACCATATTGAAAGGGATCCCACCACCAAGCACATCCTTCCCTCCCTCCCCCATTTCTGCTTTCTGCAGGGATCACTCCCTATGTGACTCCCTTGTTCATTTGTCCCTCCCCGCTGATCTCCATCCTAGCACTTATCCTTGCAAGCCGAACAAGTGCTTCACCTGCCCCTACACTTTCTCCCTCGAAACCATTTAGAGCCCCAAACAGTCCTTCTAGGTGAGGCGACACTTCACCTGTGAGTCTGTTGGGGTCATGTACTGAGTCTAGAGTTACTGGTGTGACCTCCTGTATATCGGTGAGACCCGACGTAGATTGGGAGACCACTTCGGCGTGCAACTATGCTCCATCCAGCAGAAGAAGCAGGATCTCCCAGTGGCTGCCCGTTTTAATTCCATTTCCCATTCCCATTCTGATATGTCTATCCAAGGCCGCCTCCGCTGTTCTGATGAGGCCACACTCAGGTTGGAGAAACAACATCTTGTATTCCGTCTGGGTAGCATCCAATGATGGAATGAACATCGATTTCTCGAATTTCTGGTAATGGCCTCCCTCCTCCTCCACCATTCCCCATCCACTTTTCCCTCTCTCACTTTATCTCCTTTCCTGCCCATCGCCTCCTTCTGATGCATCTCCTCCACCTTTTCTTTCTTCCATGGCCTTCTGTCCTCTCCTATTAGATCCCCCCCTTCTCCAGCCCTGTATCTCTTTCACCAATCAACTTCCCAGCTCTTTACTTCACGCCTCCTTCTCCCAGTTTCACCTATCACCTTATGTTTCTCCCTCCCCTTCCACACCTTTTAACTCTACTCTTCATCTATTTTTCTCCAGCCCTGCTAAAGGATCTCAGCCCAAGACGTTGGCTATAAGCATTTTAGAAAACCTGTTTCAAAATTTTTAATATTAATCTTTTAGAAAGATAAGTTAAATATCACATCATTTCTAAATAGTATTGTTATTGTAACTATTTGTCATCCAAATACTAATGGGTACATTAAGTCTGGGAGGATTTTGAACTGTATAATCCAATGTCACATGTTCTTACAACTGTCCAGCTGGTGTCATACAGGCATGA
This sequence comes from Mobula birostris, assembly GCF_030028105.1. Lineage (NCBI taxonomy): Eukaryota > Metazoa > Chordata > Chondrichthyes > Myliobatiformes > Myliobatidae > Mobula > Mobula birostris. The sequence goes on from NC_092377.1 coordinate 52,110,336, forward strand.
GACATTTCCTGTGGGAACATCTCACTGCACTTGAATTGCAAACAATTACTTGCTGCTTTATTTTGCAGTAAAGCTAATTATGTATGGATCTTAAAGAATCGATGGGTAGCACTGTATGTGATGGCCGATACAATGCTTGTGTGTGCCGTTTTGGGCACGCATTCAATTTTCTTATTCAGCAGTAGGCCGTATTAAAATTTGTAAGTCATATTTCATGAATGCTGAAGAATTTGGTGCATTTGTCATTTGAGGTAAAGTATTATTGCATGGACTAAGTACTAGAAAACAGATGTGGACCCCAGTAGTCTTGTTTTGGATACCACGAAACACAATATACTGTATGGAAAAAGAAAACATATTTCCCATAGTTAAAACAATATTTTGGCATTCCTGGAGTCTTTATCATCCTTAAGCCTACATAATTCTAAAACCAATCACCCATAAATTAATAGTCACTAATAAAGTTAGTGGTCATATAGTTCAGAATTAGATTTTGCTTTCTGTTTTGGCATTTTATTGTTAAGCTTGTGGCTGATGATCGTTATGTCTTTCTACTCTGGCATGAGATTGTGTTTAGTGATTTTTTTTGTTATGGCTTCCAAATGTTAAATAGTATTTACTTATATTCAATTTTTGGAGGCTGTTAATTAAAATTGCTACCTATGAAGTTATTTGGGTTTTACACACAAATCTGATCTACCATATTCAAAAATGCTAAATGACTTCTTCATGCAAAGACCAGCTCCCTCCTAACTCCTCTGGTTTTCAAGAATGTCACATAACAAGATACAGTTTCCAATTATAACTGAAAGAACAGTGTGTCATTCTCTGTGAAAGCACAGGTTGTTTACCAGAATACTTTAAGAAATAGAAAACTCTGCAATTAAAGCATAATTTCCGAATGCTAACATGGGGTAGCTGTGCGATTAAATATTTTTTGTTTCAATATAAGACAAACAGGAGGTGGACACCAAATTCAGTTCAGAAAATAACATGATTAGTTTTCATGTAATTATATTGAATAGCTGGGTGAAAAGATTCATTACACTGTACAAGTAGTAGTCAGTATATCTATTCTGGTATCCACTACAAGCAGAGAGCATATTGTCTCTAAAGGAAATTCACTTTAGGAAGATGATCAATATAAAATGTTATTGAAGCACAAGGCAATGAAATGCCATGTAAAGATGATGACACAATCAGCTTCCAGCTGCGGTGATTCCAAGCTCACAGCTGTACTTTGTTGACAATAAAGAACCATGCTGCTATATTGTCTGATTTGTGGTCTCGTCTATTTTGGAAATTTAGTGATAAATGCTCCAACCCCATTAGACTTTGTGCCTGAGGTGTCCCAAAAGGACAAAATGGAAACCATCTATCACAACAGAAATGTTGGTTTGGCAGTTTGTGTTCAATCTCATAAGATTTTGGTATGAGGTTTAAAATTAGCTTATTACCTTTTTTGTTGCTATGTGAATAGTAAAATTGTGCTCATCTTAAATGTCAAACGTTGTCAGTGGATCAACATCCATCTCCACGTTGCACTGACTCTTTGTTTGAATAATCAGATTGGTAAGAGAATAAAAAGTTGCCTCAGCAAGTGGAAAGGTGAAGGTCCTATGTCTACATCTTGTTATGTCTCTGTAACAAAATACAAAGTGCGATGCATACAAACACTTGTTAGTACTTATTGATACTTTTTCCAAATGGCTGTGGCAAAGTTTCAGTATAGGACCTGTGCAAATTTCACATGTCAGACTGTTACTCATCTCAATACCCTCAGTCAGAAGCATATCATGAGAAATGTCAATGAACATAAATTCAATCCATAATATGAAATTGCATAAGGGAGATTTTATGGTTCCTCTGCAGGCAGCTTAATGTTTTGTAACTCCAAAACACAAAACGAATTGTAAGAAAAACAAGAGAGCTAGGAATGTGAGTCTAACTTTGTCTTTACTTTTAAGCAAGATGCACACATATCATGTGGTGGTGTGATGATGTATGCTATCCATGTACTTGTACATATAATCTGCAATGCATTATGTAAGCAGCAAAGAATGCTTAAAACAATATATTTACAATATTACTCAAATATTACTGAAATATTAAATACACAACACCTCTCCCTGATTAGCTAAAAATTCCAAGGCAATATAGAATGCATCTCAACTATATACACCGTATACAATATAATACAACTACTCTATAGATATCCACAGCATGGTCAATTTTAAATTGTTCCATTCAGACCTAAAGACTTAATCACTGTTGAGGATTTCTTACTCTTGTGGGACAACATCTTTCCTGACAAGGGAGGATACTTGGCTTGGTAGGAGAGACTTGTGGCGGTGAAAAATTCTTAGGTTCTGGGGATTCCTCGGTGGTTGTAGGAGTTGACTCTGGGACTTCAGGAAGTGGTTCTGACAATTTTCATCCGGACGCGTTGACCAGGTTTGGCAGGAACCTGTTTATAGTAATTGACAAATCCTAAAAAGGACTGCAACAGTGACACATCCTTTGGCCTGGGGGCATCCACCTGTGCTTGAATTTTCTCAGCACACTTGTATAATGCTTGTGTGTCAATGGTGTGACCACAGTAAATGATGCTTGGTTTAAAGAATTTACACTGCATCATACTTTGAGCTAATAATCTTCTAATCTTTTAACATACTGACTTGAGATTTTGGAGATGTTCATTGTCATACTTACCAGTAAAAATGATGTCATCCAGGTAACACTGAGTGTCTGGAGAACCCTGATGCACCTGGTGGATGGCTTTCTGCAGAGTACAGGTACAGAAGCTGCTCCAAAAATAAGTCTATTAATACCAATAAAGCTCTTAGTGTGCGCTTATGTTTAGAAACCCTTTCAACACTCTTCCTCCTCCATCTGTAGTATTTTCCCTCCAGAAAGGATTGCAAAGATACCCTCTATTCTGCACAGAGGGAATTGATCTACCTTCAATACTGAGTTGATGCTGACCTTAAAATCACCATAGATCCATTTCTCTTGACTACTGGTATTGCATATGAGCTCTACTCAAACTTGGAAAGAATTCCTTCAACCTCTACACAATCTAGATCACTGGCTACTTTATCATGGATGGTTAAGGAACCAGATGGCTTTGTAAAACTTGGGTGTAGCATTTTTATTTAAAACTAATACATTTAACATCTGTGACATTATCCAGTACCACCTTTGATGTGCTTTCAGTTGACTCTTGCAGTGGCATGCAACTGGTGGATGGATTTCCAATGAAGTTGTGGTTGTCTCAGCACTCATGGCCCCACAATGCTTGCTCTTCTGTTTTTACCACATACAAACCCAATGTAGCTTGTTGATGGTTGCATCTCACTGTTACAAACGTCATTCCCACAAAAGTTATCTTTTGTCCAGTGTAAGTTCTTAGCTGAATATCTGCAAGCTTCAGTTCAGTATCTTCTAAAATAACATTCTAACTCATTTTGCGAAATGACTGAAACAACTGAGTCAGTGTCCAATTTCATTTTAATTAATGTGCTATTCACTTCTAGTGTAAGCCATATTGCTTGTCTCCTGTTAGGTCTCACATTTTAAATCTCAAGGCTACTCAGTCCTGTGTCCCTCGTATACTATCAGATTATTTATCAACAGCCTGCAGATTAGTGCTCTTCTTGAAACTGCAACTTGACTTTTTATCTTTTTCTCTTCCCTGTGCAGTCCATTTATTTTTGTCTGCCTGACATACTCTTTGTACATGTCCTACTTTGTTGTATTTTCTGCAGATTTCACCTTTAAACCTGTATTGGTCTGGTGTACGTGAGCCCATGCCACAAGGGTAACAGAATTTGTTTGGCCTGGCTGGTTTCTGTTTAGGCACTGCAGTTATGTTCACACTCACTTTCATTCCTGACTGCAAAACACTTGCCCCTCTGTCTGCTGTTTCCATTGATGCAGCTATTTCAACTGCTCTTTTAAATGTAAGGTGTGATTCAGTTTAGAGCCATGTTCAATGCTTTCTTGAAAGAGTCCACTAGCTAAGCAATTTCTCAGTGCAGCATTAACCCCATCACTGAACTGACAATACTCAGACAATTTCTTCAATTCTGCTAATTACACTGAAATGGACTCCCCTTTCTTTTGGTTCTGCATATGAAACACAAAGCATTCTGCAATCAACAATGGTTTGAGTTCTAAATGTTCCTGCATTATTTTCAAAATATCATCAAAGCTTAATTTGGATGGTTTAGTTGGAACAATTTTTAAGCAAACTCTGCCTTTAAACCTAATCCATACAGCAAAACTTGCTTCTTATTGGTTATTTAATGTGCCTGAAAATACTGCTCAGTTAGCTCAGTATATAATATATGAGCCAATTTCCACTGTGTAATCAAAGGCATCCATCTTTCTGATGTAGCCAACCATTTCTGCTCCTATTTTTTATGATTATTATCACCTGGAACTCACCATTAATGAACACCTGAATTTGGTTTTTTGGGCTTCTTTTAAACTTTATCACCTTCCCTTTTCTGAAGATGCATATGCAGTAATGTTTTTTTTTAACTGGACCATTTTTCACTGCACTTTTTAAAAAACTCTAACATCTTACTGTGCTTCAACAGGTACCTAGTCGTCTCGGATTCTTTTTAAAAATACTTCATCACTGTTGTTATGTTTTGTAACACTAAAACCTAAAAACTAACAGAAAGGAAAACAAAAACAGCAGGAATTCTGCAGATGCTGGAAATTCAAGCAACACACATAAAAGTTGCTGGTGAACGCAGCAGGCCAGACAGCATCTCTAGGAAGAGGTGCAGTCGACATTTCGGGCCGAGACCCTTCGTCAGGACTAACTGAAGGAAGAGTGAGTAAGGGATTTGAAAGTGGGAGGGGGAGGGGGAGATCCAAAATGATAGGAGAAGACAGGAGGTGGAGGGATGGAGCCAAGAGCTGGACAGGTAATAGGCAAAAGGGATAAGAGAGGATCATGGGACAGGAGGTCCGGGAAGAAAGACAAGGAGGGGAGGGGGACCCAGAGGATGAGCAAGGGGTATATTCAGAGGGACAGAGGGAGAAAAAGGAGAGTGAGAGAAAGAATGTGTGTATAAAAATAAGTAACAGATGGGGTACGAGGGGGAGGTGGGGCATTAGCGGAAGTTAGAGAAGTCAATGTTCCTGCCATCAGGTTGGAGGCTACTCAGACGGAATATAAGGTGTTGTTCCTCCAACCTGAGTGTGGCTTCATCTTTACAGTAGAGGAGGCCGTGGATAGACATGTCAGAATGGGAATGGGATGTGGAATTAAAATGTGTGGCCACTGGGAGATCCTGCTTTCTCTGGCGGACAGAGCGTAGATGTTCAGCAAAGCGGTCTCCCAGTCTGCGTCCGGTCTCGCCAATATATAAAAGGCCACATCGGGAGCACCGGACGCAGTATATCACCCCAGCCGACTCACAGGTGAAGTGTTGCCTCACCTGGAAGGACTGTTTGGGGCCCTGAATGGTGGTAAGGGAGGAAGTGTAAGGGCATGTGTAGCACTTGTTCCGCTTACACGGATAAGTGCCAGGAGGGAGATCAGTGGGGAGGGATGGGGGGGACGGATGGACAAGGGAGTTGCGTAGGGAGCGATCCCTGTGGAATACAGAGAGAGGGGGAGAGGGAAAGATGTGCTTAGTGGTGGGATCCCATTGGAGGTGGCGGAAGTTATGGAGAATAATATGTTGGACCCGGAGGCTGGTGGGGTGGTAGGTGAGGACCAGGGGAACCCTATTCCTAGTGGGGTGGTGGGAGGATGGAGTGCGAGCAGATGTACGTGAAATGGGGGAGATGCGTTTAAGAGCAGAGTTGATAGTGGAGGAAGGGAAGCCCCTTTCTTTAAAAAAGGAAGACATCTCCCTCATCCTAGAATGAAAGGCCTCATCCTGAGAGCAGATGCGGCGGAGATGGAGGAATTGCGAGAAGAGGATGGCGTTTTTACAAGAGACAGGGTGAGAAGAGGAATAGTCCAGATAGCTGTGAGAGTCAGTAGGCTTATGGTAGACATCAGTGGATAAGCTGTCTCCAGAGACAGAGACAGAAAGATCTAGAAAGGGGAGGGAGGTGTCAGAAATGGACCAGGTAAACTTGAGGGCAGGGTGAAAGTTGGAGGCAAAGTTAATAAAGTCAACGAGCTCTGCATGTGTGCAGGAAGCAGCGCCAATGCAGTCGTCGATGTAGCGAAGGAAAAGTGGGGGACAGATACCAGAATAGGCACAGAACATAGATTGTTCCAGAAAGCCAACAAAAAAGCAGGCATAGCTAGGACCCATACGGGTGCCCATAGCTACACCTTTAGTTTGGAGGAAGTGGGAGGAGCCAAAAGAGAAATTATTAAGAGTAAGGATTAATTCCTCTAGACGGAGCAGTGTGGTGGTAGAGGGGAAATGATTAGGTCTGGAATCCAAAAAGAAGTGTAGAACTTTGAGACCTTCCTGATGGGGGATGGAAGTATATAGGGAGTGGACATCCATGGTGAAAATAAAGAGGTGGGGGGCAGGGAACTTAAAATCATCGAAAAGTTTAAGAGCCTGTCCCTCTGAATATACCCCTTGCTCATCCTCTGGGTCCCCCCCCCCCCTTGTCTTTCTTCCCGGACCTCCTGTCCCATGATCCTCTCTTATCCCCTTTGCCAATCACCTGCCCAGCTCTTGGCTCCATCCCTCCCCCTCCTGTCTTCTCCTATCATTTTGGATCTCCCCCTCCCCCTCCAACTTTCAAATCCCTTACTCACCCTTCCTTCAGTTACTCCTGATGAAGGGTCTCGACCTGAAATGTCGACTGCACCTCTTCTTAGAAAAGAAAACAAGATAGCTGGGAATGTGGGTCAAATTTTTTCGTTACTTTTAAGTATGGTATCATGTTGGCACATGGCCAAGTGGTTAAGGCGTTGGTCTAGTGTTCTGAAGGTCACCAGTTTGAGCCTCAGCTGAGGCAGCGTGTTGTGTCCTTGAGCAAGGCATTTAACCACACGTTGCTCTGTGAGGACTCTGGTGCCAAGCTGTATTGGCCCTGATGCCCTTCCCTTGGACAACATCGGTGGCGTGGAGAGGGGAAACTTCCAGCATGGGCAACTGCCGGTCTTCCATACAACCTTGCCCAGGCCTGCGCCCTGGCAACCTTCCAAGGAGCAAATCCATGGTCTCACGAGACTAACGGATGCCTAATATGGTGCGGTGGTGACGTATGCCATTTATGTACTTTTACATACAAACCTCAATGCATTTTGTATTGCCAAATCAAACAAAATTTTTTACAATATTAGTCAAATATTACTGAAAAATATTAAATACACACATCAAACATATATTTTATGTTTCAGTTTTCCAGCTCGTTCTTTTTTGTCTTCCACAATTAGAAGGGCTTGCGTTGACAACAATACTTTAACTGATACAATAACTGAACACTAATTCAGTTTACACATGTTTTTTTCACACAATCTAAACTCAGAAACCTCTAAGCTGCATGGGCGTGTGGCCACACAATAACTGAAAATCTCCTGTGCACAGCTTTTGTTGCTGCACAGCTGGAATTTTCTTTTTTTTCCTTTATTTTCTTTTTTCTTTTTTCTTTTTTTATTTTTTAGTTTTTCTTTTTCTTTTTCTTTTATATATAACACCCTGGTTATGATTTTAACACCTGTGGTGTAGGTATTTTATTGTAGCAGTTCTTCAAGAGCAATCTGTTCTGCTTTTAGCATGTTTGGGTTTGAGCCAAAGATAAGGACCTATGTTGTTCAACTTGGGAGTGTCGTGTCAGCCATTCAGGATGGTGGAATTGGGAGAAGGTTCTAGAGAATTCCGGGTGGAGAGGTTTTTGTGACGGACACTGATGTGGGTCGAGGTTTTTTTTGGCGGGATCTGGGAGAAGACAGGAGGGAAGATGTTTGAGGTGCTTTCTGCAGATGACTGGCTTCAAGGAGGAAGGACCAATACTCCAGTGGGGGAGCTCATTTGTTTGAGGTGGATTTCGTGCAACATTCGGAAGGTGGTGTGTGCTTTCACGCAGACCGTGGGTCCAGTGCATGAGTTAAAGACATCTTCAAGATGAGCTGCAACTTATGTGCACATTTGGACTGGATTAACTGTAATAGGCCTTTTTAACTTTTTTTCCTTTTTCCTATTAACTATTCGCTAAAGCTGAAATTTGTAAATATTTGTTCTTTATAATTGTATGCAGTGTACGGTCTGTTATTTTTTGCCGACGGCCAATTGTATGGGGGTAGTATTTACACAGTATTCACACTGATCAGCATTTGGGTGGTTGAGACACCTCAACTTACCGGGTTTGGTGAGACCCAAGTCATACCTACCCTAGATGTACGGAGTTAGTTTGAGAAAGATGGTTTTTCTCATCGCTGAGTCCAGTGGCTGTTAGCAAGGGGCTAGAGACACCCAGTAAAAAGCGGTTTCATATATAATGTGTTATGCAGCTGGTGTTTTTTTTTAGAAATATACTATGCTGTTTTCAGGCCATCTAAAAATTTCCTACTCGGAGCAGTGGCTAGTTCGCACAGCTGTAAACAATGTTGGAGGGAATGTTGCCTGGAAAACATTCTCACCATAGTACATATTATTTTTTGATTCAACACTATCAGAAAGTATACATTGCACTAGTAAACCCTTTGGACTTGTTTTCTGATCCATTAATCTCATTTAGTATACTGTTCGATACTTCAATCATTAACAGAAGATCCATAATCATTGTTTGATAAACTATCCTATTATAAACTGATCAAGAAGTTAAGACATTTTAAACTAGCTCTTGTCTTAGTAAAATAAAAGTGTGGAGTATGATTTAGAAAACAATTTGAGAAAATTCTATTTGTCAATCATTTTGCTGGTTCTGCTTCTTTTCGTCTCAGCAAGTTTAGAATTATGTCTTGTGGAAAAGTACTGTGTATGAATCATGAACTTGTACCAGAGAAGATAATTCATTCCTCTTGTGGGTTCATATTGTATTCTGACTTACAAATAGTTATTCAATAAATTCAACAAATTGGAAAAAATTACTTTCATTTTCCTTCAATTTTGTTTTAGATCAATAAGTACTTTTCATTGTGAGCTAGAAAAGACATAGAAACAGCAAGCAAATGTTGTCGTCATTTAAAACCATTGAACAATACATTAGGCCATACCCTGCTTAGGATAGAATACATCTGTGTTAATTGTGCACACTGTGTGTCCTGAAAAAATCTCTGGCAAATTGGTACATTGGCCTCATTTGCATATTTCTAGTGACACTGTCATAGTCTCAAATTAACAACATTAGTGTAGGGAGCAGTGGGACAATAGTAAGTTCTTTCATCTGGAACAGTTCACCAACTATCTATGTCAAAGGAAGCGGGCGATAGAAGAAAGGATAGGGTTTGAGCTTGATGCTATAGAAGTTGCAATAGATAGGGAAAGCATTACACTGGGATTTTAAAATTATGTCATATAAGTTTCTATGAAGAAAGATTGATTTAAAGGATTAACTGTTATTTCTTTCATCTGAGCTGTGAAGCATTTCTAGTGTATTTGTTTTTTGTTCAGTTTTCCATGATCTGTGGGATTTTATATTTTGACAGAATAGTTTTTGTGATGAGTTGACATAAATAGACAGAATGATGGGCATGATGAGAGAAAAGATTGCAATACTGGGCCTTTGGTTAGCAAACTCTTCACCCTTTGGGTTTTCCTCATGGCACACTGAATCTATTACAAACTAATTAATGAAAATTATTTATTTCTTCTCAAGCCAGTTAACTCCAGATTAACATAGATATAGCACAAATCCTGGAAGATCTGACTGACGGATCAGTCAATTCAATATAGAGTCCAATGCAGAGTTTAGGCATGTTGCGGTTCCCTTTTTGATTTGCTGGGTAAACTGCTTCTTCAATCCTTGATTAGGACAACATTGGTAAATTGTGTTATTTATTGTTACTTACAGCTCAGCCAGGGCCAATCTGAGGAGGGGAATCTCTCAGGCTAAACACATATATAAACAGAGAATCGAGGAGCATTTCAACTCCTCGGACCCCCAGCGCATGTGGCATGGCATACAGGTCATTACAGAATTCAAACCACCTAGTACTGTGCCCCCTTCCAGCTCTGCTACCCTCCCTGATGAGCTCATTTACTTCTACGCTCGCTTTGACCGAGAGAACAAGGAGGTCACCCTCAAAGTGGATCTCCCACCTGGTGAACTGCCTCTCTCACTTTCCACCTCCGATGTTTATGCCACCCTGAGCAGGGTGAATGTACAGAAGGCAGCTTGTCCGGATGGAATACCTGGCCATGTGCTCAGAGTATGTGCAGGGCAGTTGGCCAGGGTCTTCACAAACATTTTTAATCTGTCCCTGGCCCAGGCAGTTGTCCCCACAAGCTTCAAGATCGCCACCATCGTGCCAGTGCCGAAGAATTCCACTGCTACGAGCCTGAATGACTTCCGTCCAGTTGCACTCATCCCCATCATTGCAAAGTGCTTTGAGAGACTGGTTCTATCACATCTGAAATCTTGTCTGCCCTCTACCCCGGAATCCCATCAATTTGCCTATTGCACCAACAGGTCAACAAAGGACGACATCTCCATGGCACTTCACTCTGCCCTGACCCACCTGGACAGCTACAACTCTTACGTCAGAATGCTGTTCATTGACTTTAGTTCGGCATTCAATACTGTGATCCCCTCCAAGCTGATCACCAAACTTCGCCAGCTTGGTATCAGCTCATCCCTCTGCAATTGGACCTTGGACTTTCTGAGTAACAGGCCCCAATCAGTTAAGTTAGACAACATCTGCTCCTCCACTCACACCCTGAACTCACCCACTCAAGGCTGTGTGCTGAGCCCTCTTCTGTACTCCCTTTTCACCTATGACTGCGTTCCTGTACACGGTTCTAACTCCATAATCAAGTTTGCAGACGACACCACGGTGGTTGGTCTGATCAGAGGGGATGACAAGACGGCCTACAGGGATGAGGTCCAGCACCTGGCTGCATGGTGTGCCGACAACAATCTGGCCCTTAACACCCAGAAGACCAAGGAGATCATTGTGGACTTCAGGCATGCCAGGAGACACACTCACGTCCCCATCTACATCAACGGAACTGTAGTGGAGCATGTATCAGGCTTCAAATTCCTTGGTGCCCACATTTCCAAGGATCTCACCTGGTCCCTGAACCCCTCCATCCTGATCAAAAAGGCGCAACAGCGTCTTTATTTCCTGTGGAGCATGAAGAAAGCTCACCTCTGTCCTAGGATACTGACGGACTTTTACCGCTGTACCATTGAGAGCATACTCACCAACTGCATCTCAGTGTGGTATGGCAATTGTCCTGTATCAGACCGCAAAGCACTCCAGCGAGTGGGGAAAACTGCCCAGAGGATTATCAGCACCCAGTTGCCCACTATTGAGAACATCTACCATAAACGCTGCCTGGGCAGGGTGAAAAGCATTATCAACGATGCATCTCACCCTAACCATGGACTTTTTACTCTCCTCCCATCCGGTGGGCGCTACAGGAGCCTCTGCTCCCGCACCAGCAGGCACAGGAAGAGCTTCTTCCCTGAGGCTGTGACCCTGCTGAACCTCACATCACAGCGCTAAGCAGTATTGCATCTGTATTGTACTGTCTCAGTACTTTTATATTTGTGTGCTGCAGCACTTTTTTATTCGCAGTTATTTTGTAAATAACACTATTCTTTGCATTTCTGGTCAGATGCTAAATGCATTTCATTGCCTTTGTATCTGTACTCGGCACAATGACAATAAAGTTGAATCTAATCTTTATATATAATATTCTGATGTTTCCATTTCTTTCTATTTTCATTATGTATTGAAAGAAATGTTAATATTTTTTAAATATTCTTGAATGTTAGGGCTGAAGTGGGTGGGGGGAGGTGGGATGGGTTGATGGGATGGAGACAGAATAGTACAGCACAGTACAGGCCCTTCGGCCCACAATGATGGAGAACATTTTGTACAGCCTGCTGCAACAGTCCAGATAAGCATAGGCAAACATGAGCTGTGGGTGGTGAACATGAGTATCAGGCTCATTCCAGCAAGAATCGATCCTTGCTGTAATTAATCAACGACTCCATTGCTGTTGTTTCAAGCAACCAGCAAGATGGAAGTTGGAGACTTGAAAATATGTTCCTACAATAACAGTAAATCTTTTGAGTTACCATTTCTCAATATTGTATAGAGATTAAGATCTCCCCTCAAAGATGTTGTACTGCAATACAACAAATCATGTGGACTGTGCATTGTTGACTCAGCTCACATAAAAATGGTAATATTCTCTAAGCAAATACATCTCAACCTGGCAGGATAAGCTTCAGTTGGACTAATAAGTTTGAGGCAACATCTTAATTCAGGGAGAAGCGCATCTCCCAGAAATTCATCCTATTCAGCAGTACAAAATTCCATAGTTGAGTCAATGCATTGTACACTGCCTCATTCTTGAGATGAATTTTTAATCAAAACTGTTTACAGGTGTTGCAAGCCATTTATATTAAAATTCGTACACATTCAAACAGAATTGATTAACGTAAATCAGTGAATCACTGGAAACAAAGGTGTATGTGACAGAGTGCACTCACCTTGGAATGGAACCACTATATGCAGAATATAAATCCTAAAAATCCAACTCTTTTTTTTTCTTTTTAATACCTAGAGCCATTGTTTGAATTCAAATTTTGGTAGAATGGGATGTATTGCACTGACAGCTCATCAGTGGTTCTGTGGCATGCAAGTGCGAAATGTTCTGGAGATTAGATAATTGCACGTTTGACATCCAATTCAGCTCTTGTACTTGTTACTGAGATCATCAATAGTTTTGAAAGCTGCTGACATGGACTAGAAATACCTTGCGTCTGTTTATCAACTTTAAACTAACTAGCGTTACAGCCACCAACTTCAATAAAAAGGTCAGTGGTTTATTTTAATATTTAATTTATTTCAAACTTTTATTTCTCATTAATTTGATGTTGAAATATGCTTCATTTTTTGTCATTTTAAATCTCATTTTACCAGAAAAAAAATCCAAATATTCTTGACTTTTCTGAATGATTCTTGCAGAAAAAAAGTAGAAAAGGCCAGTAACGCACAAACTATCAGAAGTCTATCAAGTTCGTACTGCTACCTGCAGACTGCTGTAGCCTTAGCAGTGAGGTCTGCAATCCATTGGAAGCTGCACAGCTACAAGAGGCAACTGCAGGCATTACACAAGTGATGAGCACAAAGCAATTATAAGCCATTGCCTGTGTTGAGTGTGATCTGGCCCAATGATTTGTAGTAAACTTGAGGCATGAAATACAATACATCTTAACATATACAATAATTGTTTTTGTCTATTTGCATAAAAAGACACATCTTCAGAAGGTATGAGAATGCAGGAGGATCTGTGAATCCAAGTACATGATTTACAAACGGCTTATTAGCAAGTACCTTGAGCAGTTAGAAAGACAAGGAAGCTGCTATTATTTATTGCCGAGGAAATCAAATACTGTAGGTAGATTATGTTTCAATTATGTAGAACATGGTGCAAAATATGGTATAATGTTATATGGTATTGGTCTCTTTAAGAGAAGATTTTAACACATTGGAAGCAATTCAGAGAGCGTTTAGAATCTAGAAAGGGTAGGGGTGTCTTGCGAATAAAGGTTGGACAGTTGAGGCTTGTAGAAGAGTGACAGGAGATGATTGGAAAATATATAAAATCCTGAGGGTTCTTGACAAGACGGATTACAAGAGAGTATGTCCCTCTACTGGGAGAACGTGGAACTAGTGAATTTAAATATAAAGATTTGCTCATTTAACATATGGATAAGATGAAGTCTTTTTGCCGAGGATTATTAATCCTTTGGGACTCTCTTGCAATGCACAGTGGAGTCTTAGAATATTTTTAAAGCAGAGGTTCATATTTACTTGCTAATCAGAGTGTGAAAGGATATCATGAGGATGTGGGTACTTCAGGGTTAAGGTTACAATATTATTAGCTATGATTTGATTAATTGGTAGACCTGGCTGGGGCCTCTCCTTGTCCTTAATCCATATGCTAGTATACCCTCTGTGAAATAGCTGTAGAAATAATACTTCTATACCAGTGTCATAAAAAGCAAGGATAACAAATGTTATTACTTTAGCAATGCTGTTGAGTAAAATAGTTTGACTTTGCGCCAGTCACACAGTCTTTCCATATTTCAGTTGTTTGTGATCAATCACAGTTAGCCAGTAAATAAAAGAAAGAATTTGATTTATATTGCATTTTATCACAAGTATTCTAGATGTTCCAAGGATGTCATCTATAGTGAAAGAGATGGAAGTTTAATTACTGTTCCATCACTTGGATCTCCATATTAAGCCAAACCTCTGTAAAGATGTTTTTTCTACATATTTCATTTCTGTACAAATTTAAATATTTTTGAATAAATACAGATACATTATAAAAGTAAACAGCTCTAAGTAGAATAATTTTGTTAAAGTGTTTTATTAAAGAAGGAAAGAAAGCCAAACTGGGAGATAATTGGAAAAAGAATGAGTTATTTCACAATGAGAACAATAAGCAAGCTATTCTCTTAACTTTTCCGCTGTTCATCTTGCAGCCATCATGTTGAAAAGAGGTCGGTAGTGAAATGAAAATCTCCCCCGGTGTACATGCAGGAAGAGTGTTGTAAATCTTCTCTTTCTGAGCCTAATAGTACCAAAATTTATTATGATAGCAATGATTCATGGATGCAGTTTCTATGAATAGTATTTGTTTTCTATCAGCTGCATTCTTATTGTCCCAGTGGTATCTGCAACTTGCAGTTTGACTAATATTAAACTTGTTCTTTTCAAAACAAAAATGGACTTTTTTTCAAAAGCTTGTTTGATTGATATTGTGTTGCTTGGTGGATGGCGAATATTAGTTTCTGTACAGTTTTGATGCTTTAAATTGAACTTCCCCTGAATTCTAATAAATACGCAAACGTGACATCCACCAAACCAATAAAAGTTGATTTAAATGGTTAAGAGAAATTAGTAAATGGTTTAGGTATCCTAAATGTCATTTCAATGACACTGCAACTGTTCTGCTATTTTCATTTTTGTTTCTTAAAAGTTTTATCTATATGGAAACAATAACACTGCAAACTAATGAAAACAAAAATAGCTTCTGAGTTTGACCAGAATCATGGCCAAGATGTTGCATGATGCATCTTGCCTATAGCCCTTTCATTGCGGGAACAGAGTCATCCGTTCCCAGATTGCAATGAAGCTGTTTTACTCTCAGCAACTCGATGAAAAATGCCATTCGCATTTGAAGTTTCTTCCAAATAAATGATTTCTACGTCTTATGAATTTAAACCTATGCCGTCTTGCTTTTGCAATTTCATTTTAATTCAGTTTCCCTTCTGTTTAGAGCTATGATAAGTGACTCACTGTAGTATTTTCAATCAAAATCTTCTAGTTTTTGCCCTTGAAACGAAGTGGAACATGAAATATAGAAACATAGAAACATAGAAAATAGGTGCAGGAGTAGGCCATTCGGCCCTTCGAACCTGCACCGCCATTTATTATGATCATGGCTGATCATCCAACTCAGAACCCCGCCCCAGCCTTCCCTCCATACCCCCTGACCCCCGTAGCCACAAGGGCCATATCTAACTCCTTCTTAAATATAGCCAATGCACTGGCCTCAACTGTTTCCTGTGGCAGAGAATTCCACAGATTCACCACTCTCTGTGTGAAGAAGTTTTTCCTAATCTCGATCCTAAAAGGCTTCCCCTCTATCCTCAAACTGTGGCCCCTCATTCTGGACTTCCCCAACATCGGGAACAATCTTCCTGCATCTAGCCTGTCCAATCCCTTTAGGATCTTATATGTTTCAATCAGATCCCCCCTCAATCTTCTAAATTCCAACGAGTACAAGCCCAGTTCATCCAGTCTTTCTTCATATGAAAGTCCTGCCATCCCAGGAATCAATCTGGTGAACCTTCTTTGTACTCTCTCTATGGCAAGGATGTCTTTCCTCAGATTAGGGGACCAAAACTGCACACAATACTCCAGGTGTGGTCTCACCAAGGCCTTGTACAACTGCAGTAGTACCTCCCTGCTCCTGTACTCAAATCCTCTCGCTATAAATGCCAGCATACCATTCGCCTTTTTCACCGCCTGCTGTACCTGCATGCCCACTTTCAATGACTGGTGTATAATGACACCCAGGTCTCGTTGCACCTCCCCTTTTCCTAATCGGCCACCATTCAGATAATAATCTGTTTTCCTATTTTTGCCACCAAAGTGGATAACTTCACATTTATCCACATTAAATTGCATCTGCCATGAATTTGCCCACTCACCCAATCTATCCAAGTCACCCTGCATCCTCTTAGCATCCTCCTCATATCTAACACTGCCACCCAGCTTCGTGTCATCCGCAAACTTGGAGATGCTGCATTTAATTCCCTCATCCAAGTCATTAATATATATTGTAAACAACTGGGGTCCCAGCACTGAGCCTTGCGGTACCCCACTAGTCACCGCCTGACATTCTGAAAAGGTCCCGTTTATTCCCACTCTTTGCTTCCTGTCTGCTAACCAACTCTCCACCCACACCAATACCTTATCCCCAATACCGTGTGCTTTAAGTTTGCACACTAATCTCCTGTGTGGGACCTTGTCAAAAGCCTTTTGAAAATCCAAATATACCACATCCACTGGTTCTCCCCTATCCACTCTACTAGTTACATCCTCAAAAAATTCTATGAGATTCCTCAGACATGATTTTCCTTTCACAAATCCATGCTGACTTTGTCCGATCATTTCACCGCTTTCCAAATGTGCTGTTATCACATCCTTGATAACTGACTCCAGCAGTTTCCCCACCACCGACGTTAGGCTAACCGGTCTATAATTCCCCGGTTTCTCTCTCCCTCCTTTTTTAAAAAGTGGGGTTACATTAGCCACCCTCCAATCCTCAGGAACTAGTCCAGAATCTAACGAGTTTTGAAAAATTATCACTAATGCATCCACAATGCCAAAGTGTTTTGATGTTTTTCAGAAATTTTTGTCTTTTTGGTAAATTCTCTTCCTTGAGCATGTTAAAATATTTTTTTTCACCCAACAAGATGGCTTTTATTTTCAAATTCATTCTCAATTTATTCTTCCTCTATTGCAATGGAATTTTGCATTATACATATTCATTTTCCTCTATTGACAGACTGATCAATAGTGTTTGAAATTAATGGGCATCGTAAAGAGAAGACTTATTATTAAATTAAGCACCAATTATAATAACTATTATGATTTAGATGCTAAGGAGAAGCACTCACAACACCTAATTGGTCTGTGAAACTCTCTGCTGCTTCACCTTGTTCTTCAAGAAAACGATTTAAAGATTTAACTCGTATTGCTGTATTAGCTGCCAAAATGTTAAAAAGGATGATGAATTAGCCATTTTGAAACTGAAATTTCAAGTGGAAAGGATTTTTTTGTTGGGATCAAATTGGATAGTTGAGAAGTTATGTTAAACTTGTATTAAGCTTGGGTTTATCATCCTTTAGAGAACAGTGCATAGTTCTAGTTGCTATATGAAGGCGCTGGAAAAGCTGCAAAATATATCTGTAACACACATCAAAGTTGCTGGTGAACGCAGCAGGCCAGGCAGCATCTCTAGGAAGAGGTGCAGTCGACGTTTCAGGCCGAGACCCTTCGTCAGGACTAACTGAAGGAAGAGTGAGTAAGGGATTTGAAAGTTGGAGGGGGAGGGGGAGATCCAAAATGATAGGAGAAGACAGGAGGGGGAGGGATAGAGCCAAGAGCTGGACAGGTGATAGGCAAAAGGGGATACGAGAGGATCATGGGACAGGAGGTCTGGGAAGAAAGACAAGGGGGGGGTGCCCAGAGGATGGGCAAGAGGTATATTCAGAGGGTAAGAGGGAGGAAAAGGAGAGTGAGAGAAAGAATGTGTGCATAAAAATGAGTAGCAGATGGAGTACGAGGGGGAGGTGGGGCCGTAGCGGAAGTTAGAGAAGTCGATGTTCATGCCATCAGGTTGCAAGCTACCCAGACGGAATGTAAGGTGTTGTTCCTCCAACCTGAATGTGGCTTCATCTTTACAGTAGAGGAGGCCATGGATGGACATGTCAGAATGGGAATGGGATGTGGAATTAAAATGTGTGGCCACTGGGAGATCCTGCTTTCTCTGGCGGACAGAGCGTAGATGTTCAGCAAAGCGGTCTCCCAGTCTGCGTCGGGTCTCGCCAATATATAAAAGGCCACATCGGGAGCACCGGACGCAGTATATCACCCCAGCCGACTCACAGGTGAAGTGTTGCCTCACCTGGAAGGACTGTTTGGGGCCCTGAATGGTGGTAAGGGAGGAAGTATAAGGGCATGTGTAGCACTTGTTCCGCTTACACGGATAAGTGCCAGGAGGGAGATCAGTGGGGAGGGATGGGGGGGACGAATGGACAAGGGAGTTGTGTAGGAAGCGATCCCTGCGGAATGCAGGGGGGGGGAGGGAAAGATGTGCTTAGTGGTGGGATCCCGTTGGAGGTGGCGGAAGTTACGGAGAATAATATGTTGGACCCGAAGGCTGGTGGGGTGGTAGGTGAGGACCAGGGGAACCCTATTCCTAGTGGGGTGGTGAGAGGATGGAGTGAGAGCAGATGTACGTGAGATGGGGGAGATGCGTTTAAGAGCAGAGTTGATAGTGGAGGAAGGGAAGCCCCTTTCTTTAAAAAAGGAAGACATCTCCCTCGTCCTAGAATGAAAAGCCTCATCCTGAGAGCAGATGCGGCGGAGGAGGAGGAATTGCGAGAAGGGGATGGCGTTTTTACAAGAGACAGGGTGAGAAGGGGAATAGTCCAGATAGCTGTGAGAGTCAGTAGGCTTATAGTAGACATCAGTGGATAAGCTGTCTCCAGAGACAGAGACAGAAAGATCTAGAAAGGGGAGGGAGGTGTCAGAAATGGATCAGGTAAACTTGAGGGCAGGGTGAAAGTTGGAGGCAAAGTTAATAAAGTCAACGAGTTCTGCATGCGTGCAGGAAGCAGCACCAATGCAGTCATCGATGTAGCGAAGGAAAAGTGGGGGACAGATACCAGAATAGGCACGGAACATAGATTGTTCCACAAACCCAACAAAAAAGCAGGCATAGCTAGGACCCATACGGGTGCCCATAGCTACACCTTTAGTTTGGAGGAAGTGGGAGGAGCCAAAGGAGAAATTATTAAGAGTAAGGACTAATTCCGCTAGACAGAGCAGAGTGGTGGTAGAGGGGAACTGATTAGGTCTGGAGTCCAAAAAGAAGTGTAGAGCTTTAAGACCTTCCTGATGGGGGATGGAAGTATATAAGGACTGGACACCCATGGTGAAAATAAAGCGGTGGGGGCCAGGGAACTTAAAATCATCGAAAAGTTTAAGAGCGTGAGAAGTGTCACGAACATAGGTCGGAAGGGATTGAACAAGGGGTGATAAAACAGTGTCGAGGTATGCAGAAATGAGTTCGGTGGGGCAGGAGCAAGCTGAGACAATAGGTCGGCCAGGACAGGCAGGTTTGTGGATCTTGGGTAGGAGGTAGAAACGGGAAGTACGGGGTGTGGGAACTATAAGGTTGGTAGCTGTAAAGATGAAGCCACACTCAGGTTGGAGGAGCAACACCTTATATTCCGTCTGGGTAGCCTCCAACCTGGTGGCATGAACATCGACTTCTCTAACTTCCGCTAAGGCCCCACCTCCCCCTCGTACCCCATCTGCTACTCATTTTTATGCACACATTCTTTCTCTCACTTTCCTTTTTCTCCCTCTGTCCCTCTGGATATACCTCTTGCCCATCCTCTGGGTCCCTCCCCCTCTTGTCTTTCTTCCCGGACCTCCTGTCCCATGATCCTCTCGTATCCCCTTTTGCCTATCACCTGTCCAGCTCTTGGCTCCATCCCTCCCCCCCTGCCTTCTCTTATCATTTTGGATCTCCCCCTCCCCCTCCAACTTTCAAACCCTTACTCACTCTTCCTTCAGTTAGTCCTGACGAAGGGTCTCGGCCTGAAACGTCGACTGCACCTCTTCCTACAGATGCTGCCTGGCCTGCTGCGTTCACCAGCAACTTTGATGTGTGTTGCTTGAATTTCCAGCATCTGCAGAATTCCTGTCATTTGCGTTTAAAAATATATCTGTGCATATTTTATAAAAATGCAAAAGTTATACCTAGCAGATCATGAGGAATAGACCTGAAGCCTTTCCATTTAATAGTGCATAGTTTATTTTTGATGGGAAAATAGTGTAACCAAAGTATACCGCAAACTCAATAATAAGTCCACTGTTCCTTTCATCAGAGTCAGCTTTAATATCACTGACATATGTCATGAAATGTGTTGTTTTGCAGCAGTAGTATAGTACAATACACAACATATTTCCTAAAATATTGAGTGTGTGTCTTCAGGCTCTTGTACATCCTCCCTGGTGATAGTTATGAGAGAGGACATAATCAGGGTCTTGGGGGTCCCGAATGATGGACTCTGCCTTTTTGAGGCATTGCCATTTGAAGATGTCCTCGTTGCAGGGGAGGCTAGTGCCCGTGATGAACCTGGCTGATTGTATAGCCCTCTTCAACCAGATAATGATGCAACGAGTTAGAATGCTCTCCATCGTGCACCTGTAGAAATTTGATAGAGTCATTGGTA
Source organism: Mobula birostris (assembly GCF_030028105.1). Classification (NCBI taxonomy): domain Eukaryota; kingdom Metazoa; phylum Chordata; class Chondrichthyes; order Myliobatiformes; family Myliobatidae; genus Mobula; species Mobula birostris. Next base: position 52,131,000 of record NC_092377.1, read on the forward strand.
ACACAACCAAATTTCATCAAACCCCTAATGAAATATAGCCACTGGCATGGCTTCTTTGTAATTGCATCAATATGTTGGGTCCAGGATACATCTTCAGAGATATTGACACCCAGGAACTTGAAACTACTCACCCATTCCACTGCTGACCGCTCAATTGGATTGATGTGGGTTCCATCGACTTCCCCTTCCTGAAGTCCACAATCAATTTGCTTGTGTTCCTGATATTTAGTGCAAGATTGTTGTTGTAACATCACTCAACCAGCTGACCAATCTCACTCCTATATGCTTCCTTGTTACCATCTGTGAGTCTGCTGATAATAGTCATGTAATCAGTGAATTTGAAGATGATGTTTGCACTGTGCCTAGCCACACAGTCGTGAGTGTGAAAAGTATAATGCAGCGGGCTAAGCACTTATTCCTGAGATGCACCTGTGTTGATTGTCACTGAGAAGAAGACAGTATTTCTGATCTGCAGACTGTGATTATTAAGAATAATTCATCACCTCCATTTGGACAGAGTAAGTATAATTTATAGGGGTTTGTTGATGTGACAACAGAGAATGCAGTAAGTTTCAGCTCAGCAGAACATGGACAGACTAACAGAGCACCTCCAACAAAAGAGAGTGAAGCCACCTACCATTGATGCTCAATGTAATTTTCATTACTGAGTCTCCCACCATCTACATTCTGAGCTACTAATTACCAGCAATCCAATTATTAAATTACATAAATATTGTAGCTGCAAGTGCATGTAAGATCCTGGGTATTTTCAAGTGAGTGACTTACTTCATGACAACCTAAAATCTTTCCACATTCCAGAAGGCACTAGCCTAGATGATTTCAAAAACTTGCAATTCTTGACAACATCCTTACCAGCAGTATCTACAGTTACATACATTTGCTACTCTGAATCATCTCTAAAGTCTGCAGCCTCAGTCGCCAACAGCAAATGGATGAATGGTCTTGCCACTCATCCGAAAATGAATAAGCTATAAAAAATATAGCCAACATGTGACAATAACATCTAATCATGATAGTGATGTTGAAAAAATAAGAAAAATCATGGAATATGCAGAAACCGAAAGACTTGGGCACACATGCACAAATCTTTGAGAGAACCAGGACTAAGTGGGAGAAAAAATTCAAAAAATCTGTAGGATCTTTGCATTTAATAACAGATATTTTAGGAAGTTGTGCTAAACCTTTGTTGAATATAAAGTAGAGCACAGCTTTAGCTTAGTGTAAAATCCTTGGTATTCCACGTGAGCAAGAATGTTATGGCAATAAGTGCAGAAAATATTTAGCAGAATGGAACCAGAAATGAAGGATCACTTTTAGCAGGGGAGAGTGGAAAAGCTGGAGACACAAGAGACTGAATCTGGAGAAAAAGATTAACTGCTGTGGGAGATCAATAGGTCAGGCAGCAACTGTGGAAAATGGACAATCAACCTTTCTGTTTGAGATTTTCTGAAAAGGAGTTGATTGGCAAATGGAGTCAATTGGAGAAAGGAAGGTTGGAGACATTGGCAGAAGCCAGGAGATGATGTGTGGAGGCAATAAAGTGCTGCAGATTATAGAATTCTATAAGAAAGGAAGGTGAAGAGGAATCAAGTGTGTGAGAGTGACAGGCAGATGGAGAAAGTCAGGAAGGGGAAAGAAATTGTGTGATACAGGCTGGAGTAGGGGATATGCAAAGAAGGGTGTGTGTGTGACAGGATCTGGGTAGATCAGAAGGAGAGAGAAAGGAGACCTGAAATTGTAGAATTCCATATTCATGTCATTGGGTTGAAGACTGTGCAAGCAGAAAATGAGAATGAACTAGTTGGATGGTATTCCCTGGAAAGAGAAAATGAATGGTCATTCTAATAAAGGTATTCAAAGTCATTAATAATTTTGATTGAGAATATATCAAGAAGCTGTTTAGGTGGCAACATCTATCATCAAAGATCCTCACCTGCTAGGTAATGCTATCTATATGCAGTTACCATCAGACAATCTGAAGTCCCAAACAACTAGGTTCAAGGAACAGCTACTTCCCTTCAACTGTTTAGTTCTTGAATCAGCCAGCAAAACTTTTAGAGCTACAGTTTAATAACTCTATGACTATTTTGACCACCTTGTATTAAAATGAATTTCTGTTTATGTTTTTTTTCTTGAAAATACTGCTCTTATGTTGCCATGTACCTGTAATTTTTTCATTGCACTGATGCATTGATGTTCCTGTGCATGTGACAGTAAACTTGACATTGACTTTGACAAAAATTGGTGACCAGAGAGAACGCTTAAAATGATCAATAGAAGTAGAGCCAAGTAGCAAGGATTTTACATACAAGTTGCAATTTTGAGTGTGCTGTCTGGAAGCTTGATGGAAGTGATTTCAGTTGTACACTTCAGAAGGGAATTGAATAAATTTTAATGTAGAAACAATGACTGCTTTTGAGGGAAAAGTAGGAGCTTTGGGTGAATTGGATAGAAGTAACAGAGATAGAACTGCCATGATTGGATGATTGGTCTCCTCCAGAATTGCACCATTCTATATCCTCATCAGCATTGCTTAAGAGAAAAGAATAAATAATTATTTACCAGGCACTCAAATTACAGAGCATTATATGGATTCTATTATATTACAAACTTTAAAACTTTATTACTTATGTTTATACGCACTTAGCTTGCCTGGAGGTCCCTGTACCTTCCTGATCGTTTGGAACAAGGATAGATCTTCAGATCCTTTCTCATTATTCTTTTTTTTACAGCTGCTGTCAAGATATTAATAATTTAGTGAAAAGTTATAAAGTTCATTTCTTGTGAATAACTTTTTTGTACATGCATTTCTGCATTTTTGCTAAAACCCAGTGACAGCTCAGTCTAGTATTTATAGTGCAATGCACAGTCAGCAAATCTAAATAATACTGCTGACTGCAATTTGTACTTAGCTCAGTGGCAATAATGCTCTGTATACCTTCAGCCCTAGGACTGTAACTATTAATATTACAGAGTCTAGATGGCAGCAGTGATTCTGTGCTAACTATGTAATGGGTTAGTAATTAGGTTATTAACTCACCCAGAGTTAAATCACATCCCCAAAGCAATTACTTCATCCATCTAAAGCTCTGCTACTCAAATCCTAACACGCAGAAATTCATTTCAGCTATCATTTTATGACCTAAAATTAGCTCCCAGCCTAACATTACCTCAGATTGAATATTAGTAACCTTTCAACACCTATAACTAAATCCCCAGCTTAGAGTCATAGAGTCATAGAATATTACAGTGCAGAAACAGGCCCTTTGGCCCACCTAGTCTGTGCTGAACAATTAATCTACCTAATCCCATCAACCCACTCCTGAACATTGCCCTCCATTTCCCTCCCGTCCACGTACCTATTGCAATTTCTCTTAACTGCTGGATTCGAACCCACATCTACAACTTTGCTGCCAGCTCATTCTATTCTCATCACCCTCTGAGAGAAGAAATTTCTCGGCATATTCCCTGTAAATATTTTACCTTTCACCCTTAACCCATGACGTCTAGTCCTAGTCTCACACAACCTCAGTGGAAAAAGCCTGCCTACATTTACCCTATCTATACCCTTCATAATTTTGTATACCTGTATCAAATCTTCCGTCATTCTTCCACACTCCGGGGAAAAAATCTCAACCTATTCAACATTTCCCTATACCTCAGGTCCTTAAGATTCATGTAAATTTTGTCTGCATTCTTTTAAACTTATTGACATATTTCCTGTAGGTACTAACGACTCAAGAACTTCAACATAACATCCCAACTCTTATGCTTAATACTTTGATTTATGAAGATCAATGTGCCAAAAGGTTTTTCACGACCCTATCTACCTGTGCTGCCAATTTCAAGGAATTATAGATCTCTATTCTCAGATCCCTCTGTTCTACCACATTCCTTAGTGCCCTACCATTCACTGTGTAAAACCTACCCTGTTGGTCCTACTGAAGTGCAACACCTCACACTTGTCTGCATTAAATCTTATCTGCCGCTTTTCAGCCTATTTTTCCAGCTGGTCCAGATCCCACTATAAGCTTTGATAGTCTTCCTTGCTGTCCACTACACCCCCCATCTTGGAGTCATCTGCAGATTTGCTGATCCAGTTAACCACAGTATCATCCAGATCATTGATATAGACGACAAACAACAATGGACTCAGCACTGATCCCTGAAGCACAGGCCTCCAGTCAGAGAAGCAAACATCCTAGTGCAAGCAGCTCAGTGGTTGCCAGCACTCTATTCTATACTGTAGTCTTTAGGGGCAGCAGTGTGAGAGCAGCTGATGCCAAGAAGATTGATAAGCTTGGCCACAGTATGTGAGATTCCAGAGCTGTGTATCAGATACTGTGGTTAGCAACACAGGGGCACCTCAGGGGACTGTCCTGTCCATCTTTATGTTCACCGTCTGCACCTCGGACTTCAGATACAATTCAGAGTCCTGCCACCTACAGAATTTTTCAGACGATTCTGCAGTTGTGGGCTGTGTCAGCCAGGGTCAAGTGGCTGAGTACAAGAGAGTGGTTGTCTGCTTTGTTGAGGAATATGGGCTGAATCACCTGCAGCTCAACATCGCTAAGACAATGGAGTTGGTGGGGGACTTCAGGAAGGTGAAAACACCTTGCATTCCCATCTCAATCATGCAACAGGTGTGGAAGTTGTCCAGGACTACAAATACCTGGGAACTCACCTGGACAATAAATTGGACTGGGCTAAAACTACAGGGGCTGTGTACATGAAGGGACAGAGTCAACTGTACTTCCTGAGGAGGCTCAGGCCATTCAAAGTCCGCAGTACTATGCTGCAGATGCTCTACAACTCAGTGGTGGCCAGCATTCTATTCTACGCTGTAGTCTGCTGGGGCAGCAGGGAGAGAGCAGTTGATGCCAAGAAGATTGATAATCTCATCAGAAAGGCTGGTTCTGTTCTGGGGATGGAACTGGATTCCCCCTGGTTGTGTCTGAGAGGAGGATGCTGCAGAAGCTACAGAGCATTATGGACAATTCCTCTCACCCCCTCCATGACACACTGGACAAACAGAGGAGCACCTTTAGTAACATTAGATTCCACTGAGCTGCACTATTGAACACCACAGGAGATCCTTTCTCCCTGTGGCTATAAGATGTTAATGTAAGTACATGGATTCATTGTTCATCTATATTTTGTACTACTGCTTTTCAATGCATGTTTTGTATTGTTTTTCGTACCTTAATGCTTACATTTTGTATTTTAAAGTATATAGTCTGACTGAGCAACGTTGCAATAATAACTTCCTTCGGGATAAATAAAGTTTTATCTGGTCTTATCTTAACTTATCTTATCCACTACTATTTTCTGGCTTCTTCTCTGAAGCCAATGTCTAATCCAATTTTCTACTTTATCTTGAATGCCAAGCAACTAAACCTTCTTGACCAACCTTGCATGTGGGACCCTGTCAAAAGCTTTGCTAAAATCCATGTAGACAACATCCACTGCCTTGTCTTCATCAACTTTCCTGCTATCTTCCTAGGAAAAACTCTAAAAGATTGGTTGGATATGACCCTGCCATGCACAAAGCCATGTTGACTCTCCCTAATCCCAACATGTCTGGCCAAATACTTATTTACAATACCTTAGAATACCTTCCAATAACTTTCCCATTATTGACGTCAGGCTCGCTGGCTTATAAATTACTGGTTTATTTTTTAGAGCCTTTCTTAAACAGAACAACATTAGTTATCCTCCAATCCTCCAGCATCTCACCCGTGGCAAAGGACATTTAAATATCTCTGCTGGGGCAACTGCAATTTCTGTACTCATCTCCCACAGGGTCTGTATGAACACCTTGTCAGGCGCTAAGGATTTGTGCACCCTAATTTGCCTCAAGGCAGCAAAAACTTCCTCCTCTGTAATGTGTAGACAGTCCATGACCTCACTGCACTTTGACACTCTTCTGCAGATGCTGTGTTTTTCTCCCGGTTAAATATACAGTTGCAAAACATCCATTCAAGATCTCCCACATCTCTCTCAGCTCCATGTATTGTTGACCATTCTGATCTTCCTGAGGGCTAATTTTGTCCTTTGCTAGTCTTTTGCTCTTAATATATTTGTTCAACTCCTTGGGATTATCCTTTACCTTGTCTGCTAGAGGAACTCCTGCCTTCTTTTAGCCCTCATGAGTTCTTTCTTAAGTGTATTCTTGCAGGCCTTATACTAAAGAAACTCATTTTCTCCTTCATGCCAATACCGGCTATGCACCTCTTTTTTTTAAGCCAGGGCCTCTATAGCTCTCAACAAACAATGTTCCCTGAAACTGTCATACTTGTTATTTATTCTGACAGGAACATACAAACACTGTACTCTCAAAATTTCATTTTTGAAGGCCTCCCACTTACCAAGTACACCTTTGACAGAAAACAGCCGGTCCCAATACACTCTTGCCAGATCCTTTCTCATACCATCAACATTGGCCTCTCTCCAATTTAGAATCTCATGCTAAGGACCAAACCTACCCTTGTCTATAATTACCTTGAAACTAATGGTATTATAATTACTAAATGCAAAGTGTTCCCCAACATAAACTTCTGTCACCTGCCCTGTCTCATCCCCTAATAGGAGATCTAGTATCGCACTCTCTGTAGTTGGGACGTCTATGTACTAATTAAGGAAACTTTCCTGAACACATTTGACTAGCTCTACCCATCCAGCCATTTTACAGTTCCAGTCAACATGTGTAAAGTTAAAATCACCACCTTATGCTTCTTGCAACAGTCTGTGATCTCTCTACAAATTTGTTCCTCTAAATTCTGCAGACTGTTGGGTGGTTTGTAATATAATCGCATTAATGTGATAATCCCTTCTTTATTCTTCAGTTAGCCTCAGTTGACAAGCTCTCCAGTCTCTCATGTCTGAGTTGTTGGCCAGAAAGAATGACAGTCTACAAATCAGTGAATTCAAATGAGTCAAGGACAGTGGAAGCAGACAGACTAATTGTCTTTGTTTTGCCACGTGCTTGGGGATGGAGGCTGCTATTTTGTGAAGACACTCTATTCTCCATTTTGTGAGCTTGACATGCTGGGCTTGATCAATGTTTTAAAGAAGACACAATGATACTTCAGGTAATCTACTGGACTGGAGATCTTTTCCAAATAAGAAGTCATTTGGGAGATGTTCTTTGGTTGGATATAATATGCAGATTTGTGAATGTTGGGGTTGATGCCTGCCTGAGGTGATTCGAGCTTGTTGCCAATTGAGAACAAAAAGCCATAAATTATCGGCTGTCACTTGATGGGAAGAGGGCAATAAATTGATGCTGGCTTAGGGCACAGCCAATAACAACGTGTTAAAGGACAGAGACATGACTTGAGGCTAATGACACTGGAATGTGATATTTGAATTGATAAGGAATGGATATAAAAGTGGATGCTTCGTGTGTATTGGCAGCGGTACCTTCAAAGAATAACCATCACAGTTACAAATGTGAGCAACCCTATGTGAAACACATGGCGAGTGAATCGGGAACACGAGAAACGCCTTTGCTTTCTCTCTTTTGCTATTCTTTGACTATTCAGGAGAGTCAGGGATAGCTAGCGGGTGTGCACACAAGACATTTAGTGTATGAATTTATTAGTACTTGTTAGTACTAGTACAATAAAGGTCCTTGTTAGTAAATACTGATCTCTCTGTGCTTCACTAATCATTGTTGTAAGAGGTATTCTTTTACAACAGAATACTGCCGTGAAATTTTACCTGTCTAATAATGCCATCCCTTCCGCTTCGGCCCCTTCCACTTTATCACATCTAAAACAACAGATCCCTGGGATATTGAGCTGCCAGTCCTGCCCCATGTGCAATTAAGTCTCACTAACAGCTACAATGTCTTAATTCCATATGCTGATCCATGCCCTAAGCTCACCAGCCTTTTCTGCAATAATCATTGCATTTAAATATACACAATTCAGAACATTATCCCCACCATGCTCATCCTTTTGATTTCTGAGCTTGTATATAGGCTTAAGAACTTCTTTCCCCACAACCATTCCACAATCTGACTTGGTTTTGGTTCCCATTCCCCTGAAACCAGTTTAAACACCCCTGTACAGCACTAACAAAACTCCCTGCAAGATGTTAATCCTCCTCCAGTTAAGGTGCAAACCATCCCACCTTCCATGAGAGAAATTCCAATGATCTTGTTCTTGTTCCCTTGACCATTGACTCCTCCATCACTACCACTCGCCTCTTCACACCCCTTCCCTTCAGAGCCACAAAGTTCATCCAGTTCCAGCTCCAATTCCTTAACAGAGTCTCAAAGAAGGTGCCGTTGGATGCACTTTTGTCTGATTGTACTTAGTGTTATATCTTGATTCATATTGCTATATTAAAATAGTCATATGACTTGTTACTCATCCACCCAATAATTATACTTATACAAGTATGAACTCTGAGAGGATGCCACCTACCCTTAAGAACTGTTGATTCCCCTTATTTTAGCATTCTGGGCAATCAAGGCTACTAATCTAACCTTTGATAAAGATGAGGTCAAATGTCATTCCATCCAAGTCCTGCTTACCAAAAAATAGTTTAGTCTAGATACTTTAAAAATAAACAGTTCATGGTCAAATTGGTTCAAATAGAGTTCGGACAATGCAAGGACATTTGTTGAAACTGTTTTTAGTATTATATCTAATGATAATAAACTGCTCATACTCCAAGATTAAGACACACTTAATTAGGGGACAGAGGTAAAAATAAATTCCTTGTTCCATCATACAAAGTCTGGGCAAAGAACAAGACTCTGACAAATGTCTGTAGGTCGGATAATTTGCAGGTCTGACTCGCATGTTGCCAGCGATAAGTTTAAGATAATGGGTGATTTTAAGATCTGGACGATGGTATCATCTCATTGAAAAGATGCTGATGAACATAGAACATAAAACAGTACAGCACAGGAACAGGCGTGCAGTCCATAATGCTGTGACGAACCAAATAAATCAGTAACCAAGTGGCCAACCAGACCAATCAACTCTGTCCATATAGTGTCCACACCCTTCTATTTGCCTCACATTCACGTGACTATCTAAAAGTCTCTAAAGTCTCTGCCTGTACGACCACCCAAGGCAATGCATTCCAGATGCCCACCGCTCTCTATGTAAAAAAAATCTTGGCCTACACACCTCCTTTGAACTTACAGTACCCACTTTTGGGGTGTCTGGGGTGTCAGGGAGGGGTAGCACCTCTGGTGGTGGAACACGTCTTGTCCTTTTCAAGGCGATAAGTCCATCTTTGCTCCCCACCTGGCACTCAGCTCTCACCTGTGGCTCCCCGTAGCTGTTTGCATGCAACAGCGGCCACACCCCGGGCAACGGCTTCGATGAGCCGGCTAAACCAGGTGAGGGTAGCCGACGGGTCTCAAACCCTCGGTGAAATAGGGAGTTGTCTATCCCAGCATGTGAAGACAAGACTCTGGCGGATTGAGCAGACGAGACCAATGGAAGGTCCAATGGTCAAGAAGGCGGTCTCTTCAAGCGTCGTAGAACGTGTAGAGCACGACAAGACACAGAAGACGCCCTGATCACCCACTGCGCCTAGTCCCATCTCCAGCCGTCTCGACTCTGTCTTGCCACTGGATCCAGATAGGAATTGGGAAGAGAGAGTGAGGCTGAAGCTGCGCAACTCTCCCTCATTTAAATCCAAATCACGCGCTGGTTTCGGCACAATCATAATGGTGTCAAGGTCCTCATCGATGTTGACAATGGACGAACACACACCTCCTTTCACCTTTAAATGCACGTCCTCTGGTATTAGGCATTTCAACCCTGGGAAAAATATGGTGTCTGTCCACTCAATGCCTTTCATAATCTTATAAACCTCTAATAGATCTCCCCTCAGCATCTGCCACCCTGGAGAAAACATCCCAAGTTTGTCCAACCCTTAGTTATAGTAATATGTCCTCTACTCCAGGCAGCATCGACCTGTTCTATACACACTCAAAAACCTCTGGGGCGACCAGAACTGTATGCAGCATAACCTCCTGACTTTTGAAGTCAATGCCTCCGCTAATAAAGCCAAGCATGTCATATGCTTCTTAACCACTGTATCAAACAGTGTAGCCATTTGCAGGGAGTTATGAACTTGGGCCCAAGATCCCTCTGCTCATCAACACTATTATTGGTCTTCACCATTACAGTGTGCTACCTTTTTAAATTTGGCCAACCAAGGTGCAACACTGTACATATAGTCAGGTTAAACTGCATTTGCCATTCCTCTGCCCATATCTGCAACTGATCTATATCCCGCTGTATTATTTGCCAGTCATCTGTGCTATCCACAACACCACCAATCTTCATATCATCTGCAAACTTACTAAATCACCCAAATACATTTTCAACCAGGTCATTTATATCAATCACAAACAGCAGAGGTCCCAATACAGATCCCTGTTGAACACCACTAATCATAGAGCTTCAGCTAGAATAAGTCCCTTTGACCACTACACTCTGTCTTTTATAGGCTCTGGTGAAACATAGGGACAGTTTGCAGGCAGCTTACAAAACTTCTAAATATACTTCTTCTGAGCCACTCTCACTGCAATCTGCAGCCTGTATTCTCCGTTTAAGTAACATGTCTTTGAACCATCTTAATTAACTAACCATTTCACTATCTTCTGAAGGACTCAACAGACTTAACTCACTAGACTGCAGGTATGGCATCTTTAAGCTGTTGAAGGTACATAGCCATGGCTGAAAGAGAGGGAGGAGGGGAGGACACCTAGGACTACTAAATCACAGGGGTATGAAACTTCCTCTACCCTGCATTTTGTTAGCAAATGTACAGTCACTGGAGGACAAGACTGTGGACCTTAGGGTAAGATTGCTTTATCAGAGGGAAATGAGGGATTTCTGCATTCTGTGTTTCACAGATATATGGCTATCTCAAGATATGCCACATTTGGCGATTACACCTCAGGGCCTCCTCGTACACTGAATGAACCAGACTGCTGATTCAGAGAAGGCAAAAGGTAGAGGTGTACACTTCATGATAAACTATTTGTGGTGCTTGGATGCAGCAGTCTTGTTGTACACTTAATCCCCTGTTCGGAAACATCTAATGAATAAGTGCCAGCTGTTCTTCTCCATGATCCAGCCCATAGTTCACTTACTGCCAAAGGCCAATTTTAAACAGGCACTCAAGGTACTGAGTGCCACCAGCAGCAAACAAGAAACAGCCTACCCCGCCTCCTCTCATATCATTGCCATGGACCTCAGTCAGGTTTGTTTTATCATCAACATACTTCCTGCAGCATGAGGATCCCAACACACTCGGCCACTGCTATACTACTATAAGGAATGCCCACTGTTCGATCCCTAGACTGCACCTTGGGAAATCGGATTGGTTAGCTGTTGTCCCCTAACTGCATGAAAGCAAAGGATAAAGAGCTAGGTTCCAGAAGTAAGAACAATGAAGGCGTGGTCGTGGGAGGGAGAGCAGCAGATAAGGAATTGCTTTGAGTCTGTGCACTGGGCTGTCTTTAAAGGCTCATCAGAAGATCTGAATGGATACAGCACAGTTGTCAGGGACTTTATAAAAACAGTTGTAGATGTGTGTCTCCCCACAAAATCATTCACTGTTTTTCCCTACCAGAAGCCCTGGATGAACTAAAAGATCCGTAATCTGCTGAGGGCCAGATCAGTGGTGTTCAAGTTTGGCAACCAATTAAAATATAAGGGGGTTGGGTATGATCTCTGGAAAACTAACTCACATGTGAAGTGATAATTCTGGACCAAAGCTGAATCACTGAATGTTGCTTGACAGCTGTGGCAGGCTTGAATGCAATCACTCCCCATAAAGTGAAACAAAGTGACAAGGTTTCGTTCTAAGATGAGCTCAATGCCTTTCATATTCCCTTTGATCATCAAAATATGGAAACACCTGCACAAACTCTGACAGTCCCCAACGACCCTGTGAAGAACTTAGTAACTCGCCTCAATGGCCATCATCTGGTAGCATTTACATCCACTGTCATGATGTACTTTGAGAGGATGGTGATAAAACTCTTCAACTCCTGCCTGAGAATGACTTGGATCACTCCAATTTGCTTACTGTCACAGCAGGTCAACAACAGATGCTATTTCATTGGCTCTTTACTTCACCTTGGACCATCTGGACAGTGAAGATATATACGTCAAGATGCTCTTCTTTGACTACAGCCTAGCATTCAATACTATCATCCCCTCAAACCTAACGAATAAGCTTCTAGACCTGTGCTCTTTGTGAAACTGGAACCATGATTTCCTCATCTGTAAACCCCACTCAGTTCCGATTGATGACAACATCTCCTCCATAATCACCATCATCACAGGTACAGCACAAGTCAGTAAACTTAACCCCCTGATCTACTAGCTTTATACATAACTGTGAGGATCAGCAAAGTTCCAATGCTATATTTAAGTTTGCTGATGACACCATTATTATTGGCCAAATCAAAGGTGGTGACAAATCATCATTTAGAAGGAAGATTGAAAATCTGGCTGAGTGGTACCACAATACCAACCTCTCACTCAATGTCAGCCAAGCCTAGGAGCTGATTATTGACTTCAGGAAGATGAAACCGGAGGTTTCATCAGGGGATCAGAGGTGGAGAGGATCAGCAAGTTTAAATTCCATTGTGTTTTCAATTCAGAGTATCTATCCTGGGTTCAGCAAGTAAATGCCATTACAAAGAAAGCATGGCAGCACCTCTACTTTCTTAAAAGTTTGTGAAGATTTGGCATACCATCTAAAACTTTGACAAACTTTTATAAATGTGTGGTTGAGAATATATTGACTGGTTGCATCACAGTCTGGTATGGAAATACTAATGTCCTTGAATGGAAAATCCTACAAGATGTTGTGGATACAGCCCAATCCATCATGGATAAAGCCCTCTCCATCACTGAGCGCGTCTATATAGAGTACTGTTGCAGGAAAGCAGCATTTGTCATCAAGGACCCCGAGCATCCAGGCTTATGCTTTTTTTTTGCTGCTGCCATCAGGAAGGAGGTAGGGGAGCCTCCAAGTTCACGAACAGTTATTACTATCAGGCTCCTGAACCAGAACTTCACTCATCTTCTCTCACCCCATCACTGAACTGTTTCCACACTCTATGGACTTACTTTTTAAGGACTTTTCATCTCATGTTCTCTGTATTTATTTATTTATCCACCTATTTATTTATTTGCTTTCTTATTTACTTTTCTCTATTTCTTTCCTCCTTTCCTTTTTTGCATATCGATTGTTTGTCCTGTTGGGTGATTCTACTGTGTTTCTTGTATTTACTGTGAATGTCTGCAGGAAAATTAATCTCAGGGTTGCATATGGTAGCATATATGTGCTTTGATAATAAATTTGCTTTGAAATTTGAAACTTGAATCCAATCCGGCCAAACCACCACTGATCCCATACATCTTAATCTTCTGGATGAGCCTCCTGTGAGGGAACTTGTCAAACACCTTACTAAAATCCATGTGGGTGACATCTATAGCTCTGCCTTCATCAATCATTCTCATCACTTTGTTAAAAAAAATTCAATCAAGTTGGTAAGACACAACTTGCCCCATACAAAGCTACACTGGCTCTCCTTAATTAAGCCATGGTTTTCCAAATGCACATAAATCCTATCCCTAAGATCCTTTCCAGTAATTTCCTTATTGCTATTGTGAGACTCACCAGTCTAGAGTTTCCAGGATTATCACTGGTTCCCTTCTTGAATGGGACAACAGTAGCTCCTCGCCATTCCCCCGGGATCTTGCTAGTGGCTATAGAGGACACAAAAATATTGGTGAAGGTCCCAGCAATCTCTTCACTTGCCTATCTCAATATCCTGGGTTATAACCCATCAGACCCTAAGAAATTATCAGCCTTAATAACAGAGGGATCTAGGAATAATGGTACATAGTTCCCTGAAGGTGGAATCTCATGTGGATAGGGTAGTGAAGAAAACTTTTGGTATGCTGGCCTTTATAAATCAGAGCATTGAGTATAGGAGTTGGGATGTAATGTTGAAATTGTACAAGGCATTGGTATGGTCAAATTTGGAGTATTGTGTACAGTTCTGGTCACCGAATTATAGGAAAGATGTCAATAAAATTGAGAGAGTACAGAGGAGATTTTTCTAGAATGTTACCTGGACCTCAGCACCTAAGTTACAGAGAAAGGTTGAACAAGTTGGGTCCTTATTCTTTGGAGCGTAGAAAGTTGAGGGGGGACTTGATAGAGGTATTTAAAATTATGAGGGGGATAGATAGAGTTGATGTGGATAGGCTTTTTCCATTGAGAGTAGGGGAGATTCAAACAACAGGACATGAGTTGAGAGTTAGGGGGCAAAAGTTTAGGGGTAACATGAGGGGGAACATCTTTACTCAGAGAGTGGTAGCTGTGTGGAACGATCTTCCAATAGAAGTGGTGGAGGTAGGCTCGATATTGTCATTTAACGTAAAATTAGATAGCTATGCCAGGAAAGGGATGGAGGTTTATGGGCTGAGTGCAGGTTGGTGGGACTAGGTGAGAGTAAGCATTCAGCACCGACTAGAAGGGCCAAGGTGGCCTGTTCCCGTGCTGTTATGGTTATATGGTTATAATGCAGTTTAAGAGACCCAACACTACATCCTCTTTGATGAGAAGCTAAATCCCAGAAAAAAATTGCATAGAAAATATAATGTGGGAACTTGGACTCAATACTAAACATATGCTTAGCTTCTACAAACTAGTTGCGATGAGCATTTCAGTAGGTACATTTAATGTCAGAGAAATGTATACAATATACATCCTGAAATTCTTTTCTATATATTATATAAATAGGTTGCTACCTAATGCTTGAAGTGTAGAAAATACACACAATATATATCACTGACCAACCAAAGAATGATGTATTTGTTATGGAAGTTGAACCATGTCTTGTCCTGTAGCCAGATTATGCTACTACTGCATGAGATGCCGCAAAGTAGTCAAAGTATAACTGTGGAACTAAGAAAATATTAAGACAAAGCTGGACGCATGTAACAAAATGAGACCACATCAAGTTCAATAATGAAAATTTGATGTTCAACAGATACTGCCAGTTTAATTTATTAGGAATAAATTGAAATCATATTTTCAATGGGTATTAAAGTATTTACAAGTTGTCAACTATGTTATGTTTTAGTCATGTTTATATCAGGTGAATAAGAGAACTAGTGAAACATTTAAAAAAAAATTCAAGTGTCACAAATTAAATTATGTTCTTGGAATATTGTGTCCTATGTGATGAATTGAATCTAGCTGGAAGATTTGTCGCTGTCTTCTACATTAACTACATAGATGAGTTTCATGTCATTACAAAAGTCGAGAATGTTCCTGATTCAGAAAAAGATCATGTAAATCAAGAACCAAAACTGACCCCTGTGCAGCTCAGTTTTGTTCTTTATGCCAATCTGCACTGCTGCTCTTAAACTGAACCCAGAGCGTTATACCTGTAGGCTACTGATATGCACTGTACTATCTGAGCCCTGATTCAGGGTATTTGTCATTAGCCATTTGTCTTTTCTGCAGTAGTCTATTGAAAAATATCTTATAGTTAACTAACTTTTCAGGAGCTTTGAACTTTTAAATGTCGAGATGCTTTTTTCATTTAAATCAAACTAGGGAACTGCATGATTAATGCAACATTGGTCTTTTAGAAAAAAATGGAATATATTAAAAATAAAATTGTCTCTGAAATTGGGAATAATTTGTCATTTACAGTTATAAAATGTGTGATCAAAAGGAAAGAAAACTGTTTCCACACCTTTTACGTAACAGCAAAATTTCCTTCAAATACATAAGCAACTAGCAATTTGTCACAATTACAAATTCTTTGTAAACTGTTTTGGAGAAAAAACTAATATCTACTGTAAACTTCACATGCCAGAATCCAACATTTTGGTTCTTGTATCTTTGTACTGTCTGAAGATTTATGGGTTTTGATTCTCTCAACTCTTGATCTGATTTTCTTTCAAGGATAGTGGAAGAGTATATATTAATAGATAATAAATACACCTGTGCTTGATACTGTGCATAACACAATTGTTTAAAACTACAATCCTTGCCATTGCAGACTATTGCATAGCTTGCTGGCTTAACTTGTTAAAACACTAAAAGCTTACTGGATTTTATGCTTTGAATCTGAGTGGAGGCCTGTGACTAGAGGTGAGCCACAGGGATCAGTGTTTGTTATTTGTCATCTATATCAATGATCTGGATGATAATGTGGTAAATTGGATCAGCAAATTTGCTGATGATACAAAGACTGGAGGTGTAGTGGATAGTGAGGAAGATTTTCAAAGTTTGCAGAGGGATTTGGACCAGCTGTAAAAATGGGCTGAAAAATGTCAGATGGAGCTTAATGTAGACAAGTGTGAGGTATTGCACTTTGGAAGGACAAACCAAGGTAGAACATACAAGGTAAGTGGTAGGGCACTGAGGAGTGCAGTAGAACAGAGGGATCTGGGAATACAGATACAAAATTCCCTAAGAATGGCGTCACAAATAAATAGGGTCGTAAAGAGAGCTTTTAGTACATTGGCCTTTATAAATCAAAATATTGAGTATAAGAGTTGGAATGTTATGGTGAGGTTGTATAAGGCATTGGTGAGGCTGGATTTGCAGTATTGTGTACAGTTTTGGTCACCAAATTACAGGAAGGATACTAATAAGGTTGAAAGAGTGCAGAGAAGGTTTACAAGGATGTTGCCAGGGCTAGAGAAACTGAGTTACAGAGAAAGGTTGAATAGGTTAGGACTTTATTCCCTGGAGCGTAGAAAAATGAGGGGAGATTTGATAGAGGTATATAAAATTATGATGCGTATAGATAGAGTGAACACAAACACGCTACAGTGAAGCTATAGTGGACTGAGATTGCCACTTTGGATGTTGTCAGTGGTCATAAAGCAGCCTGTAGATGTGCTAGACAGCAGAATTGAAATTAGTGCTTCAGCTTCTGTTCAGCCAGAATTACTTTTCCTGGTCACAGCTATCTGGACTATTCTTCTTCTCACCCTGTCTCTTGCAAAAACGCCATCCCCTTCTCGCAATTCCTCCTTCTCCACCGAATCTGCTCTCAGGATGAGGCTTTTCATACTAAGACGAAGGAGATGTCTTCCTTTTTTAAAGAAAGGGGCTTCCCTTCCTCCACTATCAACTCTGCTCTTAAACGCATCTCCCCCATTTCACGTACATCTGCTCTCACTCCATCCTCCCGCCACCTCACTAGGAATAGTGTTCCCCTGGTCCTCACCTACCACCCCACCAGCCTCCGGGTCCAACATATTATTCTCCGTAACTTCTGCCACCTCCAACGGGATCCCACCACTAAGCACATCTTTCCTTCCCCGCCTCTCTCTGCATTCCGCAGGGATCGCTCCCTACGCAACTCCCTTGTCCATTCGTCCCCCCCATCCCTCCCCACTGATCTCCCTCCTGGCACTTATCCGTGTAAGCAGAACAAGTGCTACACATGCCCTTACACTTCCTCCCTCACCATCATTCAGGGCCCCAAACAGTCCTTCCAGGTGAGGCAACACTTCACCTGTGAGTCGGCTGGGGTGATATACTGCGTCCGGTGCTCCCGATGTGGCCTTTTATATATTGGCGAGACCTGACGCAGACTGGGAGACCGCTTTGCTGAACATCTACGCTCTGTCCACCAGAGAAAGCAGGATCTCCCAGTGGCCACACATTTTAATTCCACATCCCATTCCCATTCTGACATGTCTATCCACGGCCACCTCTACTGTAAAGATGAAACCACACTCAGGTTGGAGGAACAACACCTTATATTCCGTCTGAGTAGCCTCCAACCTGATGGCATGAACATCGACTTCTCTAACTTCCGCTAATGCCCCACCTCCCCCTCGTACCCCATCTGTTACTTATTTTTATACACACATTCTTTCTCTCACTCTCCTTTTTCTCCCTCTGTCCCTCTGAATATACCCCTTGCCCATCCTCTGGGTTCCCCCCCCCCCTTGTCCTTCTTCCTGGACCTCCTGTCCCATGATCCTCTCGTATCCCCTTTTGCCAATCACCTGTCCAGCTCTTGGCTCCATCCCTCCCCCTCCTGTCTTCTCCTATCATTTTGGATCTCCCCCTCCCCCTCCAACTTTCAAATCCCTTACTCACTCTTCCTTCAGTTAGTCCTGACGAAGAGTCTCGGCCTGAAATGTCGACTGTACCTCTTCCTAGAGATGCTGTCTGGCCTGCTGCGGTCACCAGCAACTTTGATGTGTGTTACTTTTCCTGGTATCAGTTTTTCACCTAATCACATTCTAACTTGCTCAAATTGGTGTCTTTATTCTCAGCCTGTGAATTTTATTGAAAGCTCTCCATGCAACTAGCGCATTGTGCCACTTTATCACATCTGTTTCTATTTAAAGGGACATAACATTCATAAAAGGCACATAAACTGGAACTGGGAGACCTAAGAGAGAAGCTTCATTACCTACTACAGGCTGCTCGAGCCACTTTCAAACCTTGGAGTATACTTAACATAACAGCCAGTGTTTTTCAAAATTAAGTTTGTAGAAAATCTTTCATTGTTTGTCTCAGTGGTGACAATATTCTCAGGTTGAACAATTTCTACTTTAATCCATTTGGTTTCTCCAATACAAGAAATAGCTATGAGAACTCGTATGAGCCCAGCTGTGTGTATATGTGGTATAGGTGGAGCAGTCCTTGCTTGAGCCTCCTCTATACAGATGCTGCTTCCCTCATCGGTATCCACATTTTCCCTCATATCATCCTGCATACTTTCACCATATTCAATGAGATGCCACCAGGCTCAAATTCCTCTCCATACCTCTCCCGGTGCCCTGAAAGAACCATTCCCACTGCAACTCCCTGGTTCACCCTGTCATCTCCACTCACAACCACTCTCCTTTCACAACACTATCCCATGCCTCAATAGTGCTTTTACCATTTCTCTTCCAACCATCCAGTAACGTGAAAAGACCTTCCAGTAAAGTATTGATTTACTTCCACTATGTTCAATTACCGTACTGCACTTGATGTTTTCAATGCATTGAAAAAGACTGTTCAGTCTGCAAGGGTCACCCTGAGTTTCCAGTTACCCATAACTTTATTTTTCAGTCCCCTTCCACTCTAACCTTTGTATTTTAACCTCTTAGATTGCTCCAAGAAGTAAAATGCGAGCTTAAAAACAGTATGAACAGTAAAAACAGGGAAATGTACTATGAACATGTGGTCAATGTTTAGAGATCTCTTGCAGGATGTTAGGGATAAATTTGTCCCGAGGAAGATAAAGAATGGTAGGGTGAAGGAACCATGGGTGACAAGTGAGGTGGAAAATCTAGTCAGGTGGAAGAAGGCAGCATACATGAGGTTTAGGAAGCAGGGATCAGATGGGTCTTTTGAGGAATATAGGGAAGGAAGAAAGGAGCTTAAGAAGGGGCTGAGAAGAGCAAGAAGGGGGCATGAGAAGGCCTTGGCGAGTAGGGTAAAGGAAAACCCCAAGGCATTCTTCAATTTTGTGAAGAACAAAAGGATGACAGGAGGGAAGGTAGGACCGATGAGAGATAAAGGTGGGAAGATGTGCCTGGAGGCTGTAGAAGTGAGCGAGGTCCTCAATGAATACTTTTCTTCGGTATTCACCAATGAGAGGGAACTTGATGATAGTGAGGACAATATGAGCGAGGTTGATGTTCTGGAGCATGTTGACATTAAGGGAGAGGAGGTGTTGGAGGTGTTAAAATACATTAGGATGGATTATTCCCCTGATCCTGATGGAATGTTCACCAGGCTGCTCCACGAGGTGAGGGAAGAGATTGGTGAGCCTCTGGCTGGGATCTTTATGTCCTTGTTGTCCACGGGAATGGTACCGGAGGATTGGAGGGAGGCGAATCTTGTCCCCTTGTTCAAAAAAGGTAGTAGGGATAGTCCAGGTAATTATAGACCAGTGAGCCTTACATCTGTGGTAGGAAAGCTGTTGGAAAAGATTCTTAGAGATAGGATCTACAGACATCTCACCTCTCCTGGAAGTTCCGGGAGCTTCCCGCATAATAATAGTGGCTCCCTGATGCCTGCAAATTATATACAATGTCACGGAAATCAATTTTTTTGAGAGCGAGCGAGAGAGTGCGAGAGCAACCACGAGAGGGAACGAGAATGAGAGAGAGAGAGAGAGAGAGAGCAAGAGTGAGCGAGTGAGAGAGAAAGCGCGAGAGCGACCACAAGAGAGAGTGAGCGAGAGAGAAAACGAGAGAGCGAGCCAGAGAGAGAGCGAGCGAGAGAGACAAAGTGCGAGAGCGAGCGAGAGAGAAAGCAAGCGAGAGTGACCATGAGAGAGAGCAAGAGAGAGAGAGAGCGCGCGAGCGAGTAAGCGAGAGCGTGCCATGGGAGAGTGTTCCAAAAAAAGAAAATATAAATTGTACTTCACCCCAGACTACCCTAAAGTGTACCCCTGCCTAATAGGGGTAAAAAATAATGACAGTACTGCTCGCTGCACTGTTTGCAACAGTGACTTCATTGCCCATGGTGGGTTAAAATGTAAAAGACATGTTGAGGTGAGGTTAACAGGTGTCATCCGTTCATTAGCATAGCTAACGCTATTTAAACTAGCTGGCTGGCTGCTAAGGAGCTACTCTATTACAGACATCCCACCTCGCCCGGAAGTCTACCGCAAATTGATGGTGCTACATCCCTGAAATAAGTTTTTGCAGGGTGAGATGTCTGGATCTATGGACATTTAGAGAACCATGGTCTGATCAGGGACAGTCAGCATGGCTTTGTGAATGGCAGATCATGTCTAACAAGCCTGATGGAGTTCTTTGACAAGGTGACCAGGCATATAGATGAGGGTAGTGCAGTGGATGTGATCTATATGGATTTTAGTAAGGCATTTGTCAAGGTTCCACATGGTAAGCTTATTCAGAAAGTCAGAGGGAATGGGATCAGGGGAAGTTTGGCAAGGTGGAATCAGAATTGGCTTGCCTGCAGAAAGCAGAGGGTGGTGGTGGAGGGAGTACATTCAGATTGGAGGATTGTGACTTGTGGTATCCCACAAGGATCTGTTCTGGGACCTCTACTTTTCGTGATTTTTATTAACAACCTGGATGTGGGGATAGAAGGGTGGGTTGGCAAGTTTGCAGACAACACAAAGGTTGGTGGTGCTATAGATAGTGTAGAGGATTGTCGAAGATTGCAGAGAGACATTGATAGGATGCAGAAGTGGGCTGAGAAGTGGCAGATGGAGTTCAACTCGGAGAAGTGTGAGGTGGTACACTTTGGAAGAACAAACTCCAAGGCAGAGGACAAAGTAAATGGCAGGATACTTGGCAGTGTGGAGGAGCAGAGGGATCTGGGGGTACATGTCCACAGATCCCTGAAAGTTGCCTCACAGGTAGATAGGGTAGTTAAGAAAGCTTATGGGGTGTTAGCTTTCATAAGGTGAGGGATAGAGTTTAAGAGTCGCAATGTAATGATGCAGCTCTATAAAACTCTGGTTAAGTCACACTTGGAGTACTGTGTCCAGTTCTGGTTGCCTCATTATAGGAAGGATGTGGAAGCATTGGAAAGGGTACAGAGGAGATTTACCAGGATGCTGCCTAGTTTAGAGAGTATGCATTATGACCAGAGATTAAGGGAGCTGGAGCTCTACTCTTTGGAGAGAAGGAGGATGAGAGGAGACATGATAGAGGTGTACAAGATAATAAGAGGAATAGATAGAGTGGATAGCCAGCACCTCTTCCCCAGGGCACCACTGCTCAATACAAGAGGACTTGGCTTTAAGGTAAGAGGTGGGAAGTTCAAGGGGGATATTAGAGGAAGGTTTTTTACTCAGAGAGTGGTTGATGCGTGGAATGCACTGCCTGAGTCAATGGTGGAGGCAGATACACTAGTGAAGTTTAAGAGACTACTAGACAGGTATATGGAGGAATTTAAGGTGTGGGTTATATGGGAGGCAGAGTTTGATGGTCGGCCCAACATTGTGGGCTGAAGGGCCTGTAATGTGCTGTACTATCCTATGTTCTATGTTCTATGACATCTTGCTTCCAGCTGTCAAAGTTAATTTCAATACTTGCAAATCGCTATCCTTTTCATTCTGCATCAGAACTGTTGAATATATCAGGCATTATTTTAATTTACCGTATATTTTTCAGAGTTTGCAGTATTACTTTACGAGTTATGCCACATTCCTTCTTCAATAGTTTTTCCTCAATAAAATACTGGGATTGCACGTAACTAAATTTTTCACTTATTGCTGCTACAAGTAAGCTTTTCATTGCACCTTTGCATACATGTACTTGACATATGCCAATCAACTCAACTTTGACTCTCACTTTGTCAGAGCTACTTTGAGATATTCATTGGGGAAGGGAGTGGATCCAGAATGAAGATACAGTTTTGGAGATGGAATCTTTTATCAAAGCCTTTAGTTAAAGTGGAGAAAATCACAACTTATTCAATTATGGATTTTGGACAACTATTCTGATATTCTGAGAGTGGAGAACTCCGCAGTCCACTAAGGAAGAGCTGGGTATCATCTGTTGTACATTGTGGACATATTGTGTTGGCTCCGGAATGTGTGCCGACACTTGTGGACTGCCCCTAGCATATCCTTGGGTATGCGAGTCATTACCTCAAATGACACTTGTTACTATATGTATCAAAGTACATGTGAGAAATACATCCGAATATGAATTTGAATGGTACAAGGCTAAGTATCAAGGAAGGGTGACATCACAAGAAGATTGTATGATTTCACTCCAAAGACTTGCAAATAATTCACACCAGCCTCTTTCAACATTTTTGCCCTCGAAATAAATTTCAGGTCTCAGGGAACGCCTGAGTAAAAGTTATTATATCTACAGCTCATGGTACGTTAGCATGATCAGTAAGTTGTAGATATAATAATCCAAAACTTATTGTCAATGCTCTTTTGAGTAGAAAATGAACTTTTCAGCCAACCTTTCTTGAAAAAAACAGGTAGTTAAGCTTAGCCTACCTTTCTTGAATTTAATCTCTTTCTTTCCCTTTCATAAATTTAAAAATCACATAAAGCAAACATAATAAATTGTTGTTAAGTAACTGGCTTAAGACAAAATGAGTTTTAGTTTTTATAAAGGAAGGCTTGGTAGATTTAACTTAAATAAAAGTTGTAAATAGATTTTAATTAATGCTATTTACAAAATGAAAATTTATTGCCAATGTTGAACAATAGTTACTAAAAGCCATAAGCCAAAACAATATGAATGAAAATATAGCCCAAGACACAATTTTATACAAGACTTTGAAAAGACATTTTCTTACTAAGTGACATGATCAGGCTCAAATATAGGCCTAGCATATGAAACAAGTGCTTGTTTTTTGCTGCACAAGTACTCAATTCTGTGTGGAACTTGAGATAAGCACACACAGATTTCAACCTCAACTGAAATTAGATGATTTCTATCATTGCTCTTGATGCTTGTTAATCAAGAAAAAAGCTTGCCCACGCATGTAAGAAGTAGAAAACTGCAGCAAAATATTCATTGCCTTCCTATGAATGACAGGCTACACTTCTTTCACTGAAATCCAGAATTTGTCCAGGAGCAGGTCAGTAAATCTCATCTTGAGTACATGATCAGACTGCAGCCCACAAAGTTCTTCCCTTTCTCTCAAAGTAAAGTTCTCAGGCTGAACAGAAGATTCAGAGAAAGGATCCCTCACCCAGTCATACACTTCTGTTGAAAGGTGGGAAAATACTGTTCAATTTTATTCTGCAGTACTTCTAGGTGGGTTTCAACAAGACTAAAGACTTTCTGACATCCTTCCTCACTCTCAAGCCCAAGCTGCAGTGGAAACATTTGAAGATTTCTTTTTGTAGCATGAATTTTGCAAAGATTCAGTTTCCTTTTATATTCAAGAATCTTGTCATTTGAAGTTAAATTATTTTCTCCAGGGCCTTGCAGAAACTTGTTCAACTGGTTCATATGATCAAAAATGTCTGCTAAATAGGCTAGTTTCTGCAGTCATACTTCATCTTCAAAGCACTTAGCAAAATCTGGCCTACTATTTTCTCGAAAGTACTTCTGCGATTCACCTTTCAGCTCAAACACCCTGTTGAGAACTCTTCCTCTGCTAACCCACAATCCACTTTTAGCAATGTTTACAACAACAGTAAAACAGCAGGCCAGCAGCTGAGTCACAGCGTGTAAAATATCCTTGTTTAGAAATATAATTTCTCTCCAATTTTCTACTACACCTGTAGAGATTGTTCACTCCCATAAGAGAGACAGCAGCAGGCAGGGGGAGGTTGGGGGAGGTAATTCCGGAGGGTGAGGTTGAAATCACAGCCCAAGTTGGGCAAGTCCACTCAATGCCTGGAGAATGCACTTCATGCTCTTCATCAGTGTACAATACAGTGCTCACCAATTGGCAAACGTCTTCCCAATCTCAGATCAAAAACTGAGAATGGACTCAACCAAACAAGTATGGTCCTACTGCGCACTGCCATACTGGGCTGAGAGACCTCTAATGCAGCAGTCCCCAACCACTGGGCCCCGGACCGGTACCGGGCTGCAAAGCATGCGCTACCGGGCCGCGGCAAAACGATATGATTTGGCAATATAAGTCAGCTGCACCTTTCCTCATTCCCTGCCACGCCCACTGTTGAGCCATTATGCATGCGAGGTCATTACCCGCACGTTATCCATGTCAGCGCAGGAAGGAGATCAACTCCTCGAGCTTGCAAATGACGGCGGGCTGAAAAGTATGTTTGACATAACATGTCTGCCGGCATTCCGGATCAAAGTCAAGGCTGAATATCCTCAGATAGCTACGGAAGCACTGAAAACGTTGCTTCCATTTCCAACATATCTCTGCAATGAATGCAACAAAAACTAAATTGCGGAATAGACTGGACATAAGGAACTCCCTTTGAGTATCGCTGTCTCCCATCACCCCTCGATAGGACCGTCTTGTTGCAGGAAAAAAGCCCAGGGCTCCCACTGATACAGCGATATTGGTGCGTTGCAATGATTTTATATGTTCATACGAGGAAAATATGCGCTGTATGTTTGATATCCAAACGTTACTTAAAATGTTATGATGCTATTGACTGATAAGTGACTTATATAACCATATAACAATTACAGCACGGAAATAGGCGATCTCGGCCCTTCTAGTCCGTGCCGAAAGCTACTCTCACCTAGTCCCACTGACCTGCACTCAGCCCAAAACCCTCCATTCTTTTCCTGTCCATATACCTATCCAATTTTTCTTTAAATGATAATATCGAACCTGCCTCTACCACTTCTACTGGAAGTTCGTTCAACACTTACTTCAAGCTCCCCGTCCTCCCCTGATGATTGACTTATCACTGTATTCATGCGAGGAAAATAAGCGCTGTGTGTTTAATATTAAATTCGTTAGATAAACCCTTTCAAAAACGAAATTGAGTGTATTATCCACTTATTACCAATATTCCGGTCGTGATTAACACCCCCCCACTCCCACCCCCGAACAGAATCGCCAAAAACTGTTTGCAGAGAATAATATCGGCAGGTACACGCATGCACACTGGTCACACTGGTGCCCGCGCAAGGCTTCATGGTCATTGTAGTCTTTCTCGGGGTAAACACTACTCTTGTCCGTTGGCAACCCTATCCGCACCCCCCCCCCCTGCCGTCGGCTGGTCCGCAAGGATATTGTCAATATTAAACCGGTCCGCAGCGCAAAAAAGGTTGGGGACCCCTGCTCTAATGTGATTGCTGACGGCAAACAAGAGAAAATCTGCAGATGTTGGAAACCTGAGCAACATACACAAAATGCTGGAGCATCAATGGAGAAGAGTACAGATGATGTTTCAGGCAGAGGCGGTTCAACGGGACTCCTCCCTCCCTCCCCCCACCTTTTAAATCTAATCCTCACCCTTTTTCACTACAGTTCTGCCAAAAGGTTTTGGCTCAAAACGCACCTGTGCTTTTTTCCCACGGATGCTGTCTGGCCTGCTGGGTTCCTTCAGCATTTTGTGTGTGTTGCTGAGATTGCTAACAAGGCTGCTCCGTCTAGTGGAATTAGTCCTTACTCTTAATAGTTTCTCCTTTGGCTCCTCCCACTTCCTCCAAACTAAAGGTGTAGCTATGGGCACCCGTATGGGTCCTAGCTATGCCTGCCTTTTTGTTGGCTTTGTGGAACAATCTATGTTCCGTGCCTATTCTGCTATCTGTCCCCCACTTTTCCTTCGCTACATCGACGACTGCATTGGCGCTGCTTCCTGCACGCATGCTGAGCTCGTTGACTTTATTAACTTTGCCTCCAACTTTCACCCTGCCCTCAAGTTTACCTGGTCCATTTCTGACGCCTCCCTCCCCTTTCTAGATCTTTCTGTCTCTGTCTCTGGAGACAGCTTATCCACTGATGTCTACTATAAGCCTACTGACTCTCACAGCTATCTGGACTATTCCTCTTCTCACCCTGTCTCTTGCAAAAATGCCATCCCCTTCTCGCAATTCCTCCTTCTCCGCCGCATCTGCTCTCAGGATGAGGCTTTTCATTCCAGGACGAGGGAGATGTCCTCCTTTTTTAAAGAAAGGGGCTTCTCTTCCTCCACCATCAACTCTGCTCTTAAACGCATCTCTCCCATTTCACGCACATCTGCTCTCACTCCATCCTCCCGCCACCCCACTAGGAATAGTGTTCCCCTGGTCCTCACCTACCAGCCTCCGGGTCCAACATATTATTCTCCGTAACTTCCGCCACCTCCAATGGGATCCCACCACTAAGCACATCTTTCCCTCCCCCAATCTCTCTGCTTTCCGCAGGGATCGCTCCCTACGCGACTTCCTTCTCCATTCGTTCCCCCCATCCCTCTCCACTGATCTCCCTCCTGGCACTTATCCTTGTAAGTGGAACAAGTGCTACACATGCCCTTACACTTCCTCCCTTACCACCATTCAGGGCCCCAGACAGTCCTTCCAGGTGAGGCGACGCTTCACCTGTGAGTCGACTGGAGTGATATACTGCGTCCGGTCCTCCCGATGTGGCCTTCTATATATTGGCGAGACCCAACGCAAACTGGGAGACCGCTTTGCTGAACATCTACGCTCTGTCCGCCAGAGAAAGCAGGATCTCCCAGTGGCCACACATTTTAATTCCACATCCCATTCCCATTCTGACATGTCTATCCACGGCCTCCTCTACTGTAAAGATGAAGCCACACTCAGGTTGGAGGAACAACACCTTATATTCCGTCTGGGTAGCCTCCAACCTGATGGCATGAACATTGACTTCTCTAACTTCTGCCAATGCCCCACCTCCCCCTCGTACCCCATCGGTTATTTATTTACATACACACATTCTTTCTCTCTCTCTCTCCTTTTCCTCCCTCTGTCCCTCTGACTATACCACTTGCCCATCCTCTGGGTTCCCCCCCCCTTTCTTTCTTCCTAGGCCTCTTGTCCCATGATCCTGTCATATCCCCTTTGCCAATCACCTATCCAGCCCTTGGCTCCATTCCTCCCCCTCCTGTCTTCTCCTATCATTTTGGATCTCCCCCTCCCCCTCCCACTTTCAAATCTCTTACTAACTCTTCCTTCAGTTAGTCCTGACGAAGGGTCTCGGCCTGAAACGTTGACTGCACCTCTTCCTAGAGATGTTGCCTGGCCTGCTGTGTTCACCAGCAACTTTGATGTGTGTTGCTTGAATTTCCAGCATCTGCAGAATTCCTGTTGTTTGCTAACAGGGCTGCTCAGTCACTGCCCACCACTGTGAGCATTAGCATCCTGTGCTGCACAAAATTCAAAACATGATGTTTAGTTTCTTTTAAATCATGATCTCTCGCAGAACTCCAGGAGAGCTCTCAAAGAACAGCGTTTGAAAAACCCTGATCTATGCTGTTACTCATATGGCATAATCAACTAGTGCTGCACTCACGAAAATGTTAAACTGAGTTCCCATCAGATCTTGCAGGAAGATGTATCAGAAGACAAGATATCATCTTTAAGAAGCTCATAAGAGTTATATAATAATGCATAGTTATATTGATGAATAGTTATCCCTCAATTAGCAACAATAATGCAAGCTAAATTATTGTTAAATTGCTGTTCATGAAATGTGTAATTTGGCATTCTGCTTCCCATAAACATGCATGATGTCTTAGGATGTTGCCAAGTAAATGACTAGGACAATCATACAGCTAACAGTGTAAAGTGATGAAGGAAAAGTTATTGTTGGTGATTCTCCAGCTATAATTCGGTAGGAAAAGTGGAAGCAGGCTGGTGTAATCTCATGGAACTACACCGAAAGTGGAAAATGCTAGAAATATTCAGCTGGTACCTACACTGATAAGGGATGTGAGAGAGACATGCATATGAAAATTGCTAAATGCAAAATCAGAGTTGGAGCAAGTTCCCATTAGATTAGGCAATGTTAATGTTCCCCTCTACTATACTTACTAAAGCCATCTGCTTCCTACACCTCTGTTCTTGTCCCCTCTTCTCCCAGACAGAATAAAGATAGTTCTTATGTTACTCTCTTTGCGCCAAATTAGCCTCTTTGTTGACTAAAAGATGTGGATCAAGGGATCTCTGTTCTTGCTTTGACCAGGAGGGGAGGAGTTGGAAGGAGAAACATGGAAAGTAACATACAAATCCTAGCCTTTCCTTTCAGCATTCTGAAGTTTAACTTCATTGGAACTGTGGAGGTCAAAGTCAATATAACATGACAGAAGGATTATGATTTGCAAATGATAGCTCATTGAAGTTATTCATTGCTGTACAGGTGCTGCTTGCTCTATTACTTATTTCCAGAATTCCGTCTTTATTTTGGTTTTCCAGGATCTGCTTTTGATCATCATTCTTTTGTTTATTATTCTTCACTATTTTTCAGACCCTGCTATTTGTTGTGATCCATTTGTAATTCATCTGCTCTAAATTTGTATTGTTCAGGTTACAACATTCAAAACCTTACAAAAATGACCACAGGAAATATGGTTTGAAACTCTGACCAGAGGAAATCACGGGTTAAATTTCCTTTCAGAAATATTGTTGTTACTGAGCATTTAGTTCACTCCTCGTTTTTTGATCCTTTTTTTCATTTTGAATCTGTACTTTTAATTCACAAAAATATAATAGTAATTATGTCAGTACTAATTACAAAATCTTACGTGGCTTACATGGTATTTAGAGTTCATCTTCAAGTCTTAATGTTTGACCTTCATGTTGAATTTCTGCTCAATGGTCCAAAAAGACAAAATATAGTAATTTACCTCATTCTCCGGGAATCAATATTTCTTATATGTCAGTTATTTATCTGAAATCTGTAAAGCTGTTGTTCCCTCCTCCTCATCATCTTGATTTTGTTCTCCTGTTGAGTTGATGTAAGATGGTCTCTGACTAGTATTAATATTCTCTGCATGCTGTCTGTTTGCTCTGTGGTAGATTGTCTGTGTGGATGTTTCATTCTCTGCAACAGCTTACACTGTTCTGTTGCTGCTGTGATGCTTTCATTTTCCGTCTTGAGAATAGTATATCTTTAGTGTTACTTTGTGCAACATTCTGTTAAGTGTTACATTTGTATTTATACTTTGTCTTGAGACATATTTTTCTACACCTTTATCTACATTTAACCACCAAGTTTGATAAGAATGATCTCATAGGAATCCAAAGTGCCGTTGTTCAGCCATTGTTGTGAATTGCAACTCCCATGCTTTTCTGCAAAAGTGTTCTTTAAATCGATACCATTTGAAATATTAATGATTTTCTTGATGAACAAGATATATCTAAACAATTATTAGTGCTGACTTCATCAACTGTGCAGCACTAATAATTGTTTATATACCTATGTACCTTGAATTTGACATTCCAATACCTCATTTTTGGTTATATCTTCTATGAATTCATATTAAAATCCTAAACAAATATATTTGATTTATGGGCTACTAAACAAAATCTTTGTTGAATTTTGACTTGTATGTTCTTTCAATTTGACAACAGACCCTGACTATAGTTCAGAAATAAACTCTCAGTGGAACAAAACAAAATTAGGGAGAGGACACAACCGAATTTTGCAGATTTCAAATAACCAAGTGACTTCAGAAATACTAATTCTTCAAAATATAGGTAACATCTTATATTTTGTCTCTTTGAGCCACTGAGCAGAAAGGACAACATGCATGGAATACTAAGGCATACAGATTAATTCAAAATGCTCATTTAGAAATGAAGCTGGCATAAATTGCGATAGGAAGTATCCTTTCATTTTCAAAGAAACATAAAAATGTTCCTCACACCATTATGTCTATCCTGACTGAAAATGGCCTGTCCGTTCATCACACTTCTCAACATTTGGTCTTTGGTTCTGGTGGTTATAATTCATTGCGTTCTCAACCAGGTAATTTTAAAACATATTGAAGATTTTTGCCTCCTCCACTTTTTCACACAGTGTGTTCCAAATGTAAATCACTCGTTGAGTGATCGTGACTCCCCTTTAATTCTAGAACTTTAATTTAAATTTGGTTCCGTAAGTTTTTCATGTTTAAGGGGAGGGTAGTGGGGATAAGTGCACCAAGTTCCTGGGAGTTCACTCACGGATAGCCTCACCTGGTATCTTATTATTACCTCCCTGAACAAGAAGGCACAGCCGCACCACCACCTCCTAAGCAGATTGAGGCAAGTAAGGCTCCCTACCCCCCATCTTAACTGCGTTTTGCGGGAGCACCGCTAAGAATGTCTGACATGTTGCATCTCCATCTGGTATGAGAGCAGTTGAACATCAGACCATAAGCTCCTATAAAGGACTGTGAGAATAGCTGAGAGCATCATAGGGGGCTTTTAGTATTATTAAGGATCCCACCCATGCATCCAGCATCCTCTTTGACTTTCTACCATCAGCCAGGAGAGTCCGATGCATAAAAACAAGAATGGTTAGAATGAGAAACAGATTCTTCCCCCAGGCCATTTGACTTCTGAACTCCCTGCCACAGTATCACTAAAGTGGTACTAGTTAATCTGTTCCGTACCTTACAATGCTTAATATTAATGCACTTTAGTTTGTTATTTATGTGTGATTCATCTGTAGACTTTATCCTTACTTTAATAAGTTATTGTGTGCTATGTGTGTTATGGTACTACTGTGCTTTACATCCTGGTTCGAAGAAACCAGACCAGGGCCAGATGGTCTGCATCCCAGAGTGCTTAAGGAAGTAGCCCAAGAAATAGTGGACGCATTAGTGATAATTTTTCAAAACTCTTTAGATTCTGGACTAGCTCCTGAGGATTGGAGGGTGGTTAATGTAACTCCACTTTTTAAAAAAGGAGGGAGAGAGAAACCAGGGAATTATAGACCGGTTAGCCTAACATCGGTGGTGGGAAAACTGCTAGAGTCAGTTATCAAAGATGTGATAACAGCATATTTGGAAAGCGGTGAAATGATTGGACAAAGTCAGCATGGATTTGTAAAAGGAAAATCATGTCTGACGAATCTCATAGAATTTTTTGAGGATGTAACTAGTAGAGTGGGTAGGGGAGAACCAGTGGATGTGGTATATTTGGATTTTCAAAAGGCTTTTGACAAGGTCCCATGCAGGAGATTAGTATGCAGACTTAAAGCATGGGGTATTGGGGGTATGGTATTGATGTGGATAGAAGATTGGTTGGCAGACAGGAAGCAAAGAGTGGGAATAAACGGGACCTTTTCAGAATGGCAGGAAGTGACTAGTGGGGTACCGCAAGACTCAGTGCTTGGAGCCCAGTTGTTTATAATATATATTAATGACTTTGATGAGGGAATTAAATGCAGCATCTCCAAGTTTGCAGATGACATGAAGCTGGGCGGCAGTGTTAGTTGTGAGGAGGATGCTAAGAGGATGCAGGGTGACTTGGATAGGTTAGGTGAGTGGGAAAATTCATGGCAGATGCAATTTAATGTGGATAAATTTGAGGTTATCCACTTTGGTGGCAAAAACAGGAAAACAGATTATTATCTGAATGGTGGCCGATTAGGAAAAGGGGAGGTGCAACGAGACCTCGGTGTCATTATACACCAGTCATTGAAAGTGGGCATGCAGGTACAGCAGGTGGTGAAAAAGGCGAATGGTATGCTGACATTCATAGCAAGAGGATTCGAGTACAGGAACAAGGAGGTACTACTGCAGTTGTACAAGGCCTTGGTGAGACCACACCTGGAGTATTGTGTGCAGTTTTGGTCCCCTAATCTGAGGAAAGACATCCTTGCCGTAGAGGGAGTACAAAGAAGGTTCACCAGATTGATTCCTGGGACAGCAGGACTTTCATATGATGAAAGACTGGATCGACTAGGCTTATACTCACTCGGATTTAGAAGATTGAGCGGGGATCTTATTAAAATTCTAAAGGGCAAGCACGAGGAATTCTGCAAAGCGAAGGAAAAGTGGGGGACAGATACCAGAATAGGTTTGGAACATAGATTGTTGCGAAGGAAAAGTGGGGGACAGATATCAGAATAGCGAAAGAAAAGTGGGGATTGGACAGGCTAGGTGCAGGAAGATTGTTCCCGATGCTGAGGAAGTCCAGAACGAGGGGTCACAGTTTAAGGATAAAGGGGAAGCCTTTTAGGACCGAGATGAGGAAAAACTTCTTCACACAGAGAGTGGTGAATCTGTGGAATTCTCTGCCACAGAAAACAGTTGAGGCCAGTTCATTGGCTATATTTAAGAGGGAGTTAGATAAGGCCCTTGTGGCTAAAGGGATCAGGGGATATGGAGGGAAGGCTGGTACAGGGTTCTGAGTTGGATGCTCAGCCATGATCATACTGAATGATGGTGTAGGCTCGAAGGGCAGAATGGCCTACTCCTGCACCTATTTTCTATGTTTCTATGTTTCTATCATTTCTATATACATTATATGATTATATACCTTATATACATGTATATAGTTAAATTAAAATAAACTTAACTTGACTTTATTTTAGTCCCCTTTCAGTTCAGGTGCAAACCATCTCTTCTGTAACGGGTCTCACCTTCACTGGTAGAGAGCCCAATTGTCCAAAAACTTATGCCCTCTCTCCTACACCAACGTCTCAGCCACATGTTAAACCATATATTCTTCATTGGTCTGATGTCACTAGCACACGGCACAGGCAACAAACTGGAGATCACAGCCCTGGAGGTCCTACCCTTTGATTTAGCCCTTAAATCCCTGAACTCCCTTTGCAGAACCTCATCACTCTCCAACGATGTCATTAGTACCTACATGGATAATAAGCTCTGGCTATTCACCATCTCACTTAAGAATGTTGCGTACGTGATCCAAGATGTCTCGGACCTTGGCACTCGAGAGGCAACATACCATTAGGGATTGGCATTCTTATCCACAGAGCCTCCTTTCTGTTCCCCTAGCTAACAAATGCCCTGACACCACAGCTCGCTTCCCTTCTGAGTCGTAGAGTCAGACTCAGTGCCAGATACCTGACCACTGTGACTGTTCTCAGCTATTTCAACCTGCCAACAGTATTAAAAGTGATATACCTGTTGTTGAGGGAGAAGGCCACAGGGGTACTCTGCACTGGCTGTTTAACCACTTTCCCTTTCCTGTGTCCTGCACCTTGGGTTTAGCTTTCTCTCTGTATGTCCTCTCTCTCAGCACCTCAGCCTAGGTTGAAGATCAGAAGTAAGATTTAAAAGGAACACCACAGGCAGCTTCTTTGTGGAAAGGGTGGTGTCTATTTGGAATTAATTGCCAGAAATAGTGATTAAGGTGATATAATAGCAACATTTAAAAGCCGTCTAGGTATGTATGTGGATAGGAGAGGTTTAGAGGGCCGTGGGCTAAATGTGAGCAGATGGGAATAGCTTACTGGGCAACATGGGATGAGTAGGGCTTTATGACTCCATGATTCTATCGTAAAATAGGCAAAAAAAAAGGTAGAATCTAATTTCTAATTTTGAAAAATGAGAAGATAAATTTAGAAGGCTAAGATATACACAATGAATGGTAGGACCTTAGAAAGTATTGAGGAACAGAGGGCTTAGTATCTAGGTTCAAGGAACCCCGCAGGCTGTAGCAGATAGATCAGATCATTAAGAAGGTATACTTGCCTTTACCTGCCTATGCATGCAATATAAAAAGCAGGGACATTTTGATATAACTATATAGATTCATGGAATATGACAGCACAGGAACAGGCCCACCTAATCCATGCTGGCGCAGTTTCTGCCTAATGCCCGGGCCTTAGCCATCCATATCACTTTCATGCATGTACCTATTCACTTCTCTTTCCAATCCTGAGCAGACGCCCCTCCATACCTGATGGTGATTCACCAGTTAGAATGCTCTCTATCGTACATCAGTAGAAATTTGTGAGAATATACAATACCAAGTCTTTTCAAACTCCAAATGAAATGTGACGGCTGTTGTGCCTTCTTTGTAATTGCACCAATATGTTGGACCCAGGGTAGATCTTCAGAGATGCTGACACCCAGGAACTTGAAACTGCTCACCCTTTCCACTTCTCATCCCTTGATGAAGGTTGGTGTGTGTTCCCTCAACTTATCCTTCCTGAAGACCGCAATCAATTACTCAGTCTTACTGACAATGAGTGCAAGATTGTTGTTGCAAGACCACTCAACTAGCTAATCCATCTCTCTCCTGTATGCTTCCTTGTCACCATCTGAAATTCTACTAACAGTGCTTGTGTCATCAGCAGATTTATAGATGGTGTTTGAGCTGTGCCAAGCCACACAGCTATGGGTACAGATACAGTATAGCATTGGGCTAAGCACTGGTTTTGATTGTCAGTGAGGAGGAGATGTTATTTCTGAATCGCACTGACTGTGGTCTTCCAGTGAGGAAGTCAGGATCCAGTTGCAGAGGGAGGAAGAGCCCCAGTGAAGTAGATCCCCCTCAGGTTTCACTTAAATATTTTACTGTTCAATATGAAGACATTCTCTAGGCAAAGCTGTGGATTTAAAGAACACTGTGGTATTTCATTGTGACAGGGAAGGGCATTTCTGGATTCAGGTCATAGAGTCATAGACTCATAAATTACTACAGTGCAGAGACAGGCCTTTTAGCTCATGTAGTCCATGGCAACCTGATCTTCTGGCTAATCCCATCTACCTGCACCCAGACTATATCCCTCTTAACCCTCTCATCCAGGTACCTGTTCAAACTTCTCTTAAACGATACAGTTGAACCCATATCTTCCACTTCCACTGGAAGCTCGTTCCACACTTACACCACCCTCTGAGTGAAAAAGCTCGACCTCAGATTCTCCTTAATTATTTCACCTTTCACCCTAAGCCTATGGCGTTTAGTTCTGGCCTCACTCACCTTGAAGGGAAATAAAAGCCTGCATGCATTCATCCTCTCTATACCCCTCATAAACTTGTATGTCTCTCTTAGATCTTCCCTCATTCCACTGTACTTCATGAAATGAAGTCCAAACCTATTTAAACTTTCTCTATAATTCAGGTCTTCAAGTCATGGCAACATCTGTGTAAATTTCCTCTGGACTGTTTTAAGCTTATTGATATCTTTCCTGTACGTAGGTGACTAGAAATGCACACAATACTCGAAATCTGGCCTCACTGAGTCTTATACAATTTCAACATAACATCCTAACTCCTGTGCTCATTACCCGATTTATGAAGGCCAATATGCCAAAAGCTCACTTTATGACCCTATTCCTTTGAAGGGATTATCGATCTACAGTCCCACGTCCCTTTGTTCTATAGTATGCAGCAGTCCCCTACCATTCATTGTAAAAATCCTATACTGGTTTGTTCTCCCAAAGAGCAACACCTCACACTTGTTTGCATTAAATTCCATCTGCCATTTTTCAGCCCATTTTCCAACTGGTCCAGTTTTCTGGCTTTGATAGCCTCCATAACGTCCACTATGATATTGACGTCATCTACAAATTTGCAGATCCAGCTTACCGCCACATCATCTAAATCTACCGATGACAAACAACAATGAATCCATCACTAATCCCTGCAGCCAATTACTAGTCACATGTCTCCAATCAGAGAAACAACCATCTACTACCACTCTCTGGCTTCTCTTGGTAAGCTAACATTGAATTTAAAATACTACTTCCTTCTGAATGCCATGTAGCTTAATCTTCTGGACCCGCCTCCCATGTGGGATTTTGCAAAGCCCTTGCTAATGTCTATGTAGGTGACATGTACTGTCTTTCCTTCATCAGCATCTTGGTTACCTCCTAGAAAAACTCTATAAAATTGGTTAGACATGACCTACCATGCATAAACCCACATTGAATATCCTCAATCAGGCCATGCCTCTCCAAATACTTACATATTCTGCCCTTGCAATATATCTTCCAATAACTTACCACAACTGATATCAGGCTTACTGGCCTATAATTTCCTGGCTTATTTTTAGGGTCTCTCTTAAGCAACATTAGATACCCTCCAGTCTTCCAGCATCTTATATGTAGCTACGGATGTTTAAAATATCCCTGCCAGGGCCCTTGTAAATT
The DNA here is from genome assembly GCF_030028105.1 of Mobula birostris. NCBI lineage: Eukaryota > Metazoa > Chordata > Chondrichthyes > Myliobatiformes > Myliobatidae > Mobula > Mobula birostris. Next base: position 52,167,459 of record NC_092377.1, read on the forward strand.
CTGCACTAGCCTTTCACAAGGTCTGAAGAAACAGCTTGGCAGGCTCTGGAGATTTATCCGCTCTAATTTGCCTCAAGACAACAAGCATAAACTCTTCCATAACCCTGACTGCACTATTCTTTTGTATCAATTCTTTAGATTTTGTCTTTTGATAAAATGCAGATGTTAAAAATTCAGTTAAGATCTCCCCTGTGTCTTTCAGTACCATGCATAGATGACCAGAAAAATCTTTATGAGGACTCATTTTGTCCCTTGTATCCTTTTGTTCTTAACATAGTTATAGAAGCCTTTAGGATTCTCTTTCACCTTGTGTGCCAGACCAAACTCATATTCTCTTTTAGCCCTCCTGTTCTCTTACAGTTCTTGTACTCCTCAAGCGACTGATTTGATTCTGTCTATCCTTTAACTAAACTCCCTGACCTCACTCTATAGGATCTTGTTACCCTTCCTGCCTACATCATTGGTACCAGCATAGACTATGACCTCTGACTGCTCACCCTCCTTGTTAAGAATGCTATGGACTTGATCTGAGATGTCCCTGACTCTGGAACCTGGGAGCAATGTACCATTCGAGAGTCTTGTTTATTTCCACACAACCTCCTGTCGGCTCACCTAACCAATGAATCCCCTGTGACTACTGCTCTTCCCAAAGGGCCAGACTGAGTGTCTGAGACCCAACTGCTGTAGCTTTCCACTGGTACATTGACCTGATCAACACTATCAAAACAAAAATACTTATTTTTGAAGGGAATGGCCATGGGGGTACCCTGAAATTCCTGCTGCCTAGTCCTTTTCAATCTCCTGATTATCACACAGCAAAGTACTTTTAGCATCTGATGAATGGCTGCCTCCTCGTGACCTGTGTCTATCAAGTCTTCATTCTCTCAAATGATCTAAAGGTCATCTAGCTCACTAGGGCAGTCTCTATGGAACTGCAGCTAGATCTACTTTTTGCAGATGTAGTCACTGGAGACACTGGAGTGTTCCCTGATTTCCCTCGCCACTCAAGAGAAGCTCTCCACTGCCCTGGGATCTACTTCCACTGCCCTGTCTGTGCAAAAGGAAAGAGCATGATAGAAGACTCAAATTAGCCTCTGCTTCTGCTCACTGAAACCTCTTGAGAAACTCTTGGTTCAGCCACACTGGAGTGATGTATATAGGTGCATTAGCCACATGATTGGAAGGATCTGATTACACTGCAGAGGATGTAGAGCTGATTTACCTAGATGTTACCTGAGGTGGAATCTTTCAGAAATGAGGAGAGACAAGATAGTCTAGATTTGTTTGCCTTGGAGCAGAGACATATCCACAAAGCTATAAGAGGTGTAAATAGGAGAGGTAATCAAAAAGTTTTTTCCTAGGTAGGGATGTCAATGACCAGAGGGTACTGATTTATAGGAAGTAGTGAAAGATTTAGAGGAGCTTTGAAGACTATCTTTTCCAAAAAGGGATTGTTGAAATCTGGAGCACACTGGCGGAGGCAGAGGCACTCAGCATTCAGGAAGTTCATGGTATAGAAAGTAATGTGCCAACGTCAAGGAAATGGGAATAGTATGACGGGTGTCTGATTGCCAATGCACCAAAGTGCACATTTTCTGTATTCATGTCTTTGACAATTGGAATTCAGGCTATGTTACATAAACTTAGAGCACATATCTTCATATACCACCTGATTGCTCTCGGAGTGAATTAGCCCACCATCCACTGTGTCTCATCCTCCTCGGGCATTGCTTTCTGATCGCCTTCCACACCCCCTGGGCATGGCATGCTCAAACCCAGTCTCATGCTGGGTCCATGCCAATCCTGAAACGCTTGTATCTGTCTGAAAACCTGTGCTGACCAAATGGCTAGTGCGTCCAAGGACAACATCAGCTGCTGCACTCGGAGGCCTCTGCCTGCTTCAGTGCAAATATATTGATGCCTAAGAAAAGTAGGTGAGCTGCTTCATTGAATATCACCCCATAGCACTCACATTTACTGTAGTGAAGTACACAGAATGTGATTATGGTTCAAATTAGTTCCTGTCTGAGCAAGGACCTGGACCCACAGCAATTCTTCTACTACCATAATAGGTCTAAAGAGGATGCAATCTCACTGTTTCTCCACTAACTTTGGAGAACCTGGACAAAGAAGCCTATGTGTCATGCCACTCTTTATCAATTGTGCTTCAGTATTACCCACCATGCTTCTAAACCTAGGCCTTCGCATCCTCCTTTGTAAATGAATCCTCAACTTGCTCATCAGATGACCTCAGTCAATATTGATTGGTGAGAATATCTCCTCTCACTGACAATTAAATCGGGCATACCTCAAGGATGTGCAAGCCACTGTTCAATTCTCTCTACACTCATTAGTGTGTGCCTAAGCACACTCAAATCCTATCTATAAATTTGCAGATGAACATCACAGTGAGATAGATTAGCTAGTTGAATAGTATTACAAAGCTTTTAAATGTACTTCTTCTGACCTACTCTCACGGCACTCTGCAGCCTGCAATCTACCTTAAAAAAAAACACACTTTTGAACCATCTGAATGAACTAGAAATTTCATGATTTTCTGAATGTCTTGGCAGAGTTAATTGTCAGGAGTGCAGGCATGTCATATTTAAGCTGATGAAAGTATATTGTCATGGCTGGAAGAGAGGGAGGAACTAAAATGGAGGAAGTAAAACTTCCTCCACCCAGTATATTGTTGGCAACTCTACAGTTACATGAGAATAAACTGAGGACATAAGGCCATGTCAGGAACGTCTAGAGGTGAAGTGTTTACTGTTCTACTTACCAAGAGAGTTTTCTGTGACACTGACTGCAGTTTACATACCACCAAAGTCTGATGGTAAGCAAACACTGGAAGTACTGAGTGCAGCGATTAATAAACAAGAGACATCTTTCAAATCATTGTTGGGACTTCAGTCCGGCTTGTTTGAAGAAATTTCTGTCCAATTATCATCAACGTATTTCCTACAGCACGGGGGACTGAACGCACTCGACCGCTGTTATACTACCATTAGGAATGCTATAGTTTGATCCTTAGACTTGCATTTTGGGACGTCTGATCATCTGGCTATCCTCTTTCTACCTGCATATAAGCAGAGGCTCAAAAGCAGACTCCAAAGATAAGAAGGTTGTGCGGGAGTCAAAGGAGCGGAGCAGGCATTGTTTTGAGTTGGTGGACTGGGCTATATTCAAGAATTCATTAGCGAATCTGAACAAATGCAACACATCTGTCACAGACCACAAAAATAGTCATAGACGAGTCTGTCCTCGCAAAATCATTCGGCGTATTCCCCAACCAGAAGCCCTGGATGAGCCAAGAGATACTCGATCTGCTGAGGGCCAGATCGGTGTTGTTCAGGTCTGACGAACAAGTAAAATACAAGAGGTCCAGGTATGACCTCTAGAAAACCATCTCACATGCAAAATGGCAATTCCGGAACAAACAGATCACTGAAGAATGTCTGATAGCTGCAGCAAAGCTTGAATGTTCTCACCTCCTACAAAGTGAAACAATGTGACAAGGAGGTTTCACTCCCAGGTGAGCTCAATGCCTCTTATGCTTGCCTTGACAGTCAAAACATGGAGGCATCTTCACAAATTCCCACAGCCCCCAATGACCCTGTGATTTCAGTCTCTGAGGTTGACATGAGTGCATCCTCAGGAGAGTGAACTCATGGAAAGTATCTGGCCCAGACAGTGTACCTGGTTAAGTACTAAAGACCTATGTTGATCAACTGGCTGCAGTGTTCACTGAGATCTTTAACCTGTCATTTCGGCAGTCTGAGGTATTCACCTGCTTCAAGCTGGCTTCAATTATATCGGTGCCGAAGAAGAACAGGGTAACCTTCCTCATTGATTATCATCCAGCAGTACTTACGTCTACTGGTATGAGGTGCCTTGAGAGGTTGCTGATGAAACATCAACTCCTGCCTGTGGAGTGACTTGGATCCACTCCAATTTGCCTACCGTCACAACAGGGTACCAGAAGCTGCCATTTCATTGGCTTTTTCCTTGACCTTGGATATTCTGGACAATGAAGCTGCATCCATCAGAATGTTCTTCATTGACTATGGGTTGGCATTCAATACCATCATCCCCTCTAAACTTATCATTTAGCTCTGTCCAAGGCCTCATTACCTATCTTTACAACTGGATCTTTGATTTCCTCACTTGCAGAGCCCAGTCTCTTTAGATTGGCAACAACATCTCCTCCACAATCACCATCAGCACAGTTGCACTGCAAGGCTGTGTGCTTAGCCCTCTGCTCTTTTTGCTTTATACTTATGAATGTGAGGCTAAGCACAGCTCCTATGCCATATTCGAGCTTGCTGATGATACACTTGTCATTGGCTGAATCAAAGTTGGTGACGAATCGGCATGTAGGAATGAGATTGGAAATCTGGGTGGGTGATGCCACCTCAACAATCTCTCAATAGCAGCAAGACCAAGAAGCTGATTATTGACTACAGGAAGAAGAAACGAGAGGTCCACAAGCCATTTCTCATCAAGGAATGAGAAGTGGAGAGAGTCAGAAACCTTCAATTCCTCACTGTTTTCATTTTAGAGTGTCTGTCCTGGTCCAGAACAAAAGTGCCATTAAAAAAGAAAGCACAGCAGCGTGTCTTAGAAGTTTGTGAAGATTTTGTAAGTTATCTAAAACTTTGACAAACTTCAACAGTTGTTTGGTGTATTGCATCATGGCATGCTATGGAGCCACCAACTTCATTGAACAGATAAGCCTACAAAAAGTAATGGATACAGCCCTGTCCATCATGGATAGATCCCTCTCCACAATTCAGCACATCTGCATATCGCAGGAAAGCACCATCCATCATCATGTTTCTTTGTGTTTACTGTGAATGCCTGCAAGAAAATGAATCTCATGGTTGCATATGGTGACATATATGTACTTTGACAATAAGTTCACTTTGAACATTGAACTTTTGAACATCATGCAGATGCTGCCTGAAATAATGTGCGTTTCCAGCATTTTGCTTTTATTTCAGCTTTCCATGGCAAAGTTGTCAAAAATGTCTAAGTATGAGTTACATGAACCACTTTTATGCAGCTGATTCAATTTACGTAAGACAGCAAATTAAATTGAGATTGAGTGTGAGCAGTAAAGATGCAAGGTTATTGTGACAAGTAACTTCATTCTGTGAATGCCCAGACAATTGTCCTAATGTTGCAGTAAGGCAGGCCTGCATGTAAATTGCTTGTTATGAACATCATCTTGTTGCAGAAGTGCTTAGTCTATTGTGTTCAAGATGATTGTGGCTTTTAGATTTACAATTTGAGGGATACTGCATTGTGCTGAGAGTTGGAACTGCCCTTTTGTCCCTGAGATTGGTTTTAAATTGAATGTGTGTCCCTTGCACATTTACGTTGGACATTCTAAATTAGATGTTTGAACATGGCCCTACACTGTAAACAGCATCTATTTTTCAATAATTGGTTATGTCACTCAAATGAACCTGGAAGATATTTAGCCTGGGAATTGGAAAGAAATCCTCAAATGGACATCGATGTTGAATCATTTTGCAGTGCTAAGGTTTATTCTAAATCCAGCTATGCTCAGTTAACCCTAAGTGGAAAACATGCAACTAAATGGTGCTTTCACGCTTATCAAATGTCACCATTGCTGAAGGGAAGAAAACATGGCAGCCAGTTTGTGTACAGAATCTCCCACAAAGGGTGATTTTGTAATGTTAGTTCAAAGCTAAATGTTAGACAAACAACAGAAATAATTCCACTAATTTTCTTCAAACTGGTGTTCTGAGGAGCTCTTGATAGATTCTGTATACATGCAAAAATGAAATAAAGTCTTGGTTTTCAGCAGCAACATCCTCACTTTGAACAAAACTGAATAAAATGTCATACAATTGATTTGTCCATTACTTTGAATAGATTTGGAAAATAATTCCACAACCAACTCAATATATTAATTTGATATTGTAACTATTTACTCACTTATGTTAGAAAAGCCTACAGCTTGCACTTTTGAAGGGTTATTAATATTCAATTGAGCAAGCACCTCAACCATTTGCTTATTCCAAATTTTACATGTAATTTGTAATCATGGCATCAAAGTATATATATATATATATATATATATGTGAGAGCGAGAGAGAGAGAGAGCGAGAGAGAGAGAGAGAGATAGAGATAGAGAAAGAGTGAGAGAGAAGTTGAATATCCAAGTAAATTTAAGCAAAAGAAATATTAAATTTATATTTATTTTATGTTTACAAACAAAATTAGTTAGATATTTATGGAAGCTTTTTTCTCCTAAAGCAAGTGTCCCTAAGCTCAGTCTTTTGCATATCCAAGAAAGAAGGCTCAGTAAATACAATGAAAGGAAATTTACTCTAAAACCTTTCATGATAGCAAAATCATAAATATAGTGGAAGATTGTTTATGCTATATGTATTTGTGTAGTACTGTCTTCTCATGCTGGTAGATATATCAAATAGGGAATATTTTCCAGTTCAGATTTTTTTGTCTGCCTAACAAACATATCCAGGTAGTGTTGCCATGACAATGTAGATTTTAAAAATAATGGAATGAAATTCAAGATCTTAAATTATATATACAGTATGTCATCGCTACCTATTTTATTTAACAGCAAGGAATCGTATAATAGAAAAATCGATTAACAGAAACTGATGTTCATTAGATGTATGACTACCTACTCAAGAATATATGTTTACTGATGAACACTGCACTTCCACTATTCAGATATCAGTGATTGAACAAGAGGTTGTGACAACAGTCATAACAAAAGCAAAAAAATTCTCAACAAGCTCATATTTCCCATTTGGTAGGTATGAACCAATAAATTAGAACATTCAGAACCAGAAAATCAATATACTTGTCAAAGTGGAAGTCAACAAATTAATGTCAAAACCAATGTTGAAACTGATAGATTGATATAATGGTTGCCACCATCATGTCAAATAAAAGTGAAAATAGGATTTCAACTATTTTTAAAATAAATATAGTAAGCACAACAATAAACTAGTAAGTGTCATTCAATTGATAATTCATTGAAACATTTAACAGATCCTTTGTTTTAATTTTTATTCCTATTTCTTATCAACATTCACTGCTCTTACTCATCACTGCTGCAGATGGAGTTTCCCATTTGTTTTGAAAGGGCATCATTCATACCAGACCCCAAGAAGAGCAAGATGAGCTGCCCAGTAGCACTCACATCTACTCTGATAAAATGCTTTGAGAGATGATCATGACTAGAATTAACTCTTCCTGAATAAGGTCCTGGACCCATTACAATTTGCCTAACTCCACAACAGGTCTACAGTGGATACAAGTAACACACACAAAATGTTGGTGGAATGCAGCAGGCCAGGCAGCATCTCTAGGAAGAGGTACAGTCGACGTTTCGGGCCGAGACCCTTCGTCAGGACTAACTGAAGGAAGGGATAGTAAGAGATTTGAAAGTGGGAGGGGGAGGGGAAGATCCCAAATAATAGGAGAAGACAGGAGGGGGGAGGATGGAGCTAAGAGCTGGAAAATTGATTGGCAAAAGGGATACCAGGCTGGAGAAGGGAGAGGATCATGGGACGGGAGGCCTGGGGAGAAAGAAAGGGGGAGGGGAGCATCAGAGGAAGATATAGTGAGAGAGACAGAGGGAGAAAATAGAGAGAGAAAGAAAGAGAAATAAATAAATACATAAATAAATACATAAGGGATTGGGTAAGAAGGGGAGGAGGGGCATTAACGGAAATTAGAGAAGTCAATGTTCAAGCCATCAGGTTGGAGGCTACCCAGACGGAATATAAGGTATTGTTCCTCCAACCTGAGTGTAGCTTCATTTTGATAGTATCGAAATGGGAATAGGACGTGGAATTAAAGTGTATGGCCACTGGGAGATCCTGATTTCTCTGGCGGACAGAGCGTAGGTGTTCAGCGAAACGGTCTCCCAGTCTGTGTCAGTCTCGTCAATACATAGAAGGCCTCACCAGGAGCATCGAACGCAGTATATCGCCCCAGCCGACTCACAGGTGAAGTGTCGCCTCACCTGGAAGGACTGTCTGGGGCCCTGAATGGTGGTGAGGGAGGAAGTGTAAGGGCATGTGTAGCACTTGTTCTGCTTACAAGGATGTGCAGAGAGGGAGATCAGTGGGGAGGGATGGGGGGAACGAATGGACAAGGGAGTCTTCACTCTTCACTTGGTTTTGAAGCACCTGATCAACAATAATACACACACCAGGCATTCAACACCCCTCAGCACTAATCAACAAGATTCAGAACTTGGGTCTTTGCATCTCCCTCTGCAACTGGTTCTCTGACTTCCTTATTGGGCGAGCACAGTGAGTGCAGATTGGTAATAACATCTGTTTCTTGCTGACAATCAACACAGATGCAGCTCAAGGATGTGTGCTTATCTCATCGCCCTACTCTCTATACTCATGACTGTGTGGCTAGGCACAGTTCATATGCCATCTATAAATTTACCAGTGACGCTATTGTTATTGGCAGAATCTCAGATGGCAACAAAACATACAGGAGTCAGATAGATCAGCTGATTGAGTGGTTCTGCAACAACAATCTCTCACTCACTGTCAGCGGGACCAAGGAATTGACTGTGGACTTCAGGAAGGGTAAGTCAGGAAAACACAGCATTCCTCATTGAGGAGTCAACTGTGCAAAAGATGAGCAGCTTTAAGTTCCTGGGTATCAATAGCTCAGAGGATCTGTTGTGGTCCAACAATTGTTGTAACCATGAAGAAGGCACACCAGCAGCTATACTTCAATAGGAGTCTGTGGAGACCAAAGACTCCAGCAAATTTCTGCAGTAGTGTAGTATAGAGCATTCTGACTGGTTGTATCATTGCATAGTATGGAAGCTCATATATGTAGTACCAAAAGAGGCCGCAGAGGGTTATGGACTAAACAAGATTCATCATGGCGACAACCCTCCCTACCATTGGAGTTATTTTCAAACTGCGGTAACTCAGGAAGGTGGCATCTTCATTAAGGGCACTTACCATCCAGACCTCTTCTCAATGTTACCACTGGAAAGGAGGGACAGGAGCCAGAAGAGCCACAGTCAGCTTATCAGGATCGGCCTCTTTCCCCTCCGTGATCAATGTCCTGAAAAGCCCATCATTACCACCTCACTATCATCTTTGCATCCTTCCAACATCCATCCTCCCATCCTTCCTCATAGTGATTTTTATGTCTTTCACTGTTCTACTGCCATAGAACAACAAATTTCATAGCATCTGTCAGTGAGAGTGTAGGGTAATGTAATGGGTGACAGATGGCGCGTATTATTCATAGTAGAAACTGTTCTACATAATTCACAAACACTGTCATTGATTTGTTGTGCTCAATTTAAGAAGCGGTGTCCGACATATTAACGTCAGTGTAAGTCGACTGCTTTTGGTTTACTGGTAATGGAAGTAAAGGGTTGCAATCTTTGTTAAGCACATCAAACAACTTTCAGCATATTTTGCTCACAAAATCCTACATGGTGACCCCAATGGTCTCAGGCAATTCTAGGGTTGCTCAACAACATGTCAAGAAATGCAGTCACTTTGAAGTAGCCAGAGGTTTTGCACAGGGGGAAGCCCAGTTTGCACAGTGAGAAATCACCATGGACAATTCCAAATTTTACTATGTTGAAACTCACCAATTACAGATTATTAGACGATCTAAGTCTGAGGATGCCAAACAGTTGCTCTCCTTGCCCTGCACGGGTGAGTGACGCTAGGCTTTCAGAAGTAATGGACCACGTGCTAGCTCTCTTGGGCAATCACAATCCTTATTTTATTTTTAAAGAACTCTTTATGCACCAAATGCCTGATCAAGTTCACACACCTCTCACTAATACAGCCGTGAAAGATCATAGGGAGCTTCCTAAAATGGCTGATAGCCTAAGCTCAGGCTGGCAGAGATGCATCATTCCTCCTCCTTTCCCTGTCTCAATAAGTCCGGTCAGCAGAGTCTCCAGAAGACTCACACCCACAGTTCTGAATCAGATAATGCTGGCTCTAAGTTTTTACCACGCAAGCTTTGGCACAAACACCATGCAGCTTCAACGGTGCCAGCCCATTGGAACATCAGAGGTCTGTGGACCTGATGTCCCAGTGCTGCGAGGGACATCTATTATTTATTACAAATACCCTTTCAGGCAACATTCCTGTGTGACACGGACACTCAAGTGTGTGTGCTGCCAGCATTACCCATTGCTTACAAGGCAGAAGACGATGAACCCCAGCTGAAGGTTGCCAATGGCAGCAGAGTCTGGACTTATAGGGCATGACATGTGATGCTCTGCTTCAGTGGATGACGCAAATTTGTCTTGGCTAAAATTGCTAGACTCCTGCTCTGCACACATTTCCTGTGCGCCAAAGGACAGCAAGTAGATCTTAACAACTGCCAGTTTGAGGAGGCAAAGGACTTTGGGTAATTACCCTGTGCCCACAGTAAGTTCCCCACGATGACTCTGTTTAGCGCATGTACCGCCACGTGTGAATTCACTCACATGCTGGGCAAATTTCCCAAACCTCACTAAGTCTATATTTTATGCTACAGTCACAAAGCATGGGTGTTGAGCACCACATCTACACAATTGACTCGCTGGTCCATGCCTGTGCGTGTAGATTGATGCAAAAAAAAAGTTGGTCAGTGCGAAGAGTGAGTTAGCTAATGTAGAAATGCTTGGCATTGGATGCAGGTTGAATAGTCTCCTCCACAGCGTCCCTAAGCCCAATAGTAGTTGCCGTCCATGCGATAATTACTACCAGTTTAACAAAACCACCACCTTAATTGTTACCTGGTTCCAAATATTCAAGCCTTTTTGGCATGTTTAGCTGGAAAGATAATTTTTTCAGAAATGGATTTAGTCAGGGGCTTCCATCAGGTGCCTGTGTGTGCTGAGGACATTTCCAGAACTGCTGTTATAACCCTATTTGGCCTATTTGAGTTTCTGCCCATGTAGCACAGACTTTTCAGCCACTAATGGACTCTGTTAAAAGACTTAGGTTATCTCTTTGTTTACCTTTGCGACATACTTGTTGCCAGCTCATCCAACACTGAACACTTATCACATCTCCGCACACTTTTCAAGCGCTTAAGCCAACAAGGTCTGAATATAAACGCTGCAAAATACCAGTTTGGGTTGTCTACTATTGACTTTCTCAGCCACCACATCTCCATAGAAGGAACAGCACTACTCTGTCAAAAGTTGCAACTGTTATGGACTTTTCACTGCTTTGTACTAGCAAAGTACTGCAAGCGTTTTTAGGTATGGTGAATTTCTATCACCATTTCATTCAGGAACTCTGGTTGCATAGTGACCTTAAAGGCATGCTGAGGTGGACAGAGGACATGACCAGAGAATTTGGTGACACGGAACGAGCTCTTTGGAACGTGACCGTCCTGGTACACCTGCTTTCCAATGCATCTATAGCCATCATTACTGATGACCTAGACTATGCTGTGCACAGTTGGTTGCAGGCATGTCGCAGCTGGTCTCAACCGGTTGTCCTTGCACCATGATGTCTGCTAACTGCACTGTTTTTAACTCCATTCACGGGATAGCTTCAGAGAAACTGGTTCCTTTAAAAATTTGAGTGGAAAGATGTGTGAGACTGAAATGCAGCCTGTGTTGTGTGCCAGCGGGTGTAAATTAATCGTGTTCAGACTAATTTTTTCCAAAGAGAACTTAGTCAGGGGTTTGTTGTGCTGAGGATATTCCCAAAACTGCTGTTATAACACCATTTGAGTTTCTGTGCATGCTGTTTGAGCTGAAAATTGCAATGCAGACTTTCCAGTGACTAATAGACTCTTTGTAAAACGACTTAGATTTTCTCTTTGTTTACATGGATGACATACTTGTCACCAGTACATCCAAAACTGAACACTTATCACAGCTCCACATACTTGTCAAGCACTTAAGACAACTTGGGCTGACTATAAACACTGCAAAATGCCAGTTCGGGTTGTCTACTATTGACTTTCTCAGCCACCGTATCTCCTCACAAGGTGTGACACCCTTGCCGTCAAAAGCCACCACTTTTACGGACTTTCCACTGCCCTGCACCACCAAAGCTGCAGGGTTTTAGGTATGGTGTGCTTCTATCACCGTTTCATTCCACAAGCTATCGAACTTTTGTCCCCCTTCTATAGTGTCCTTAAAGGCAGTGCCCCTAATTGAATGCTAAAGTGGGCAGCAGTAATGAGCAGAGCATTTGTCGACACCAAACGAGCCCTACTGGTACACCCACTCCCCAACCATTAGTACTGACACCTCAAATTCTGCTGTGGGTGATCTGCACAAATGGCTGTCTGGAGGTGTATGGAGCCACTCACTTTCTTCAGCCTGCAGCTGTGCTGCCAACCACACCCACCCCCCACCCCACAAGGAAGTACAGCATGTTTGACCGTGGGCTTCTTTGTTATGTTTGTTCTTGATAAAAGGGGAAGTGGTATGGGTAAAAATGCTAGAAATATTTTATTTACACTATAGTTTCAGCTTGACCACATTTTACTTGGAACCTTCAGCTCACCAAGAACATGTCTGTGTCCTGTTCTCTAATGCCAATTCTGGTTCCGGTGAACCACCCGTATAGCACAATGGGAACTGAAGTTCTTCAATGTGCCCACATAATTACACGTCTTCCTCCTTGAAAGAAAACAAACACTATACACCTGCAAAGCTCAATGATGATGTCCAATGAAGATAGTTACATTATCTTCAATTGTAATGGGAAAATACAGTCCCCTATTGACCATCTTGGTCAATGTTTCCCATCTACTACATAATGTACTGGGTGGGCACAGGAGTACATTCAGCTAGAGACTCATTCCACCGAAACGCAGCACAGAGCATCATAGGAAGTCATTCCTGCCTGTGGCCATCAAACTTTACAACTCCTCTCTTGGAGGGTTAGACACCCTGAGCCAATAGGCTGGTCCTGAACTTATTTCATAATTTACTGGCATAATTTACATATTACTATTTAACTATTTATGGTTCTATTACTATTTATTATTTATGGTGCAACTGTAACGAAAGTCCAATTTCCCCCGGGATCAATAGAGTATGACTGTGACTATGACTATTCACTCAGCCACTCTCAATCTGTTTCTTATTGACTTATTGATTCCTTTTGGACTGCTGTTTGTTTCCACAGATGTTATGTGTTCAGTTGCTGGTTTAATACCAGTGTCCTTTTGAGAACTCTGATCTAAGTGTTTGTGTCTTTCACATCCTTCTGTCAAGGTCCCATCTGTTTGTCTCTATTCTTGTTCTTGCTGTGTGACCAGAATTCACTCCATGTGACTCATAATGGAGCCCTGTGAGCCTTTGCATAAGTTCCAACTGATTCTGTGTCAAATTAGAGTTCTTTCTGTTGGCTGCATATCATAGATATCAAATCCTTCTGTCAGTTTTGTGTTGACTGTGGCTGCTATTCTGACCTTTGGCTCTGTGGGGTCTTGCCATCTTCCTTTTTTATTTCTTCACTTCAACTTTGGAAAGAATCATGGAGACACTTTGATTTTCGGTCTATAACTGGAAGCTGATGAGAGACAAATTTTGACCCAAAACTGCATGATGTGGAAGCAATTCAATCACAAAAAAAGGAAATATGCAGATGCTGGAAATTCAAACAACACACACAAAATGCTGGAAGAACTCATCAGGCCAGGCAGCATCTATGGAAAAGAGTACAGTTGACATATTGGACAAAGACCCTTCAGCAGTCCTGTTGAAGGGTCTCTGTCCGAAACAATCAAGAAGCAATCTTGCTGAAGGGTTTCAGCCCGAAATGTCAACTGTATTCTTTTCCATAGATGCTGCCTGGCCTGCTGAGTTTGTGTGTTGATGTGGAAGCAAGACTAGCAACTTCTTCATCATGATCACTCTGTTCAACACTGGCAGCCTAACGGTCATGCTGATGTAGCTGGTATGGATGCCTATGGAAATTGGAGTTCTTAGTGCTTCTCTTGCATATTCTCTCTGGAGCTCTCATGGATACTGTTTTGAGTTTCTTGAGTTACATCAGGTAAGCATCCGAGCCCCTCAAAGACATCTGCGTACTCTTTATTCAGTTTTGTCTGGTCACTTTTGGTTTGTGAAGCCACTACAAAAACTCTTTTAACCAGGTTCAGCTTTTCACATGCAGTCAGATCTAATATTGGCTATGCTTTCTTGTCAACAGTTAGTAGTTTTGCCTTTAGGTTCTGCCTCTTGGACTTGAAGATCACTATACAGCCTCCTTTTTCCACTATAGCCTGTCACATTTAAATTCATTGGGTAAATCTTGCTCTTTACTTTGAGAGTAAGATTTCATCCATAGACAAGGATGCAATGTGTAACAATATGTAATCATCCATAGAAAAGATTCACCTGGGCTCCGGTGTCAAGCTTGAATGGAATTACTGTCTCACTCACTGTCACAGGGATGATCCATTCTGTACCTATACCTGTAGTCTGCAGAGAATCTATAAAAACTTCCTCAATTTCCTCATCAATAGTGTCAGCTTCTTCTTGGTTGGTCTAGCTTTGCAGCACTTTGCAAAATGATTCTTCTTCCCACAATAATTGCAGGACTTTCCATGATCAGGATATGTCTTTTGGATGTGCCTACCTCCACATTTGCTGCATTTGCTGTTAGAGCTGAGCTCTTTGCTTTGATGTTGTTTTCTGAAATGCCTGGTGCACTTTGCCTCTGTTTTCACAGCATGCACTGTTGTTTCCGCTCCGTGCATATACACAGCCTTTCCTTGTGTTCAAATCTTTTTCACAGAGCAATCTTTCTCTGAAAACATTACTTGGGATTCAACAAACTACTTTGTTTTCAACAAGTGAGTCTCTCAAATTTCCAGACTCACAGGACTTACTCAGTGTGTGAAGCTCAGCTAAGCATTGGTTGAAGCTAACACATTAGTTTTGTTCACAGGAGAAGAATTTGCATCTCTCGACATGATGTTTTTACTTGGGACAAAATACTCCTCAAATCTCGTCATCAGTGTGTCCAATGTCAAGTCTGTCTTATCAATTTCTTTGCCAATTACGTGCTGTGGTGATATCACGTGCAATGATGTGCCAGTACATGATTGGACAGAGCACTGAGCATGCGCGGGGATTGCCAGAATGTTCCAGCATGTGGCTGGGTTAAGACCTGTTTGTTTATTACTGTAAATAAGAGTTCTCTAATTCTTCCAGAATATGTTTCTTCACTGTTAACCCATGGGATTTTTAAACAGATGTAACATAACACGTGTAAAAATATAAGATACTTTCAATTTTTCTTCTGTGCCACTGGCTCTTCACCACTAGATATTTATTGAACCGCTGTTTGAAGTGTTTCCAGTTATCAGCTAGATTGCCGGTAAACTGCATAGCTGCAGGAGGACTTAAGTAATCCATTGTGATGATTTTTAGGCTCTCACCTCAGTTTCTTGGTGAACTTTGAGACAACATGCTCTCTTGCTGGCAGCTTCTCTTCACTGGAACCCAGTGTATCTTTCTTAGTCAGCCCGCTAAGAGTGCGTGCCTGTGTGTGTCACACCAATCAAACTTCTGGTTCCAGGTGAACCATTTTGTCTTGCACACTGGGAACTGAAGTTCTTCATCATGTAACTACATTATGTTCTTCACTGGGAATTGAAGTTCGTCATTATGTAACTACATAAATTAGAAATGTGTGCAATAAAGGAACAGCAGTTATAATGGGTGACTTCAATCTACATGTAGATTGGGTGAACCAAATTGGTAAAGGTGCTGAGGGAGAGGATTTCTTGGAATGTATGCGGGATGGTTTTTTGAACCAACATGTCGAGGAACCAACTAGAGAGCAGGCTATTCTGGACTGGGTTTTGAGCAATGAGGAAGGGTTAATTAGCAATCTTGTCGTGAGAGGCCCTTTGGTAAGAGTGACCATAATATGGTGGAATTCTTCATTAAGATGGAGAGTGACAT
Source organism: Mobula birostris (assembly GCF_030028105.1). Taxonomy (NCBI): domain Eukaryota; kingdom Metazoa; phylum Chordata; class Chondrichthyes; order Myliobatiformes; family Myliobatidae; genus Mobula; species Mobula birostris. The sequence goes on from NC_092377.1 coordinate 52,183,411, forward strand.
AGTTAATTCAGAAACAAAGGTTCTGAACTTAAAGAGGGGTAACTTTGAAGGTATGAGACATGAATTAGCTAAGATAGACTGGCAAATGACACTTAAAGGATTGACGGTGGATATGCAATGGCAAGCATTTAAAGGTTGCATGGATGAACTACAACAATTGTTCATCCCAGTTTGGCAAAAGAATAAATCAAGGAAGGTAGTGCACCCGTGGCTGACAAGAGAAATTAGGGATAGTATCAATTCCAAAGAAGCAGCATACAAATTAGCCAGAGAAAGTGGCTCACCTGAGGACTGGGAGAAATTCAGAGTTCAGCAGAGGAGGACAAAGGGCTTAATTAGGAAGGGGAAAAAAGATTATGAGAGAAAACTGGCAGGGAACATAAAAACTGACTGTAAAAGCTTTTATAGGTATGTAAAAAGGAAAAGACTGGTAAAGACAAATGTAGGTCCCCTACAGACAGAAACAGGTGAATCCATTATGGGGAGCAAGGACATGGCAGACCAATTGAATAATTATTTTGGTTCTGTCTTCACTAAGGAGGACATAAATAATCTTCCAGAAATAGTAGGGGACAGAGGGTCCAGTGAGATGGAGGAACTGAGCGAAATACTTGTTAGTAGGGAAGTGGTGTTAGGTAAATTGAAGGGATTGACGGCAGATAAATCCCCTGGGCCAGATGATCTGCATCCTAGAGTGCTTAAGGAAGTAGCCCAAGAAATAGTGGATGCATTAGTGATAATTTTTCAAAATTCGTTAGATTCTGGACTAGTTCCTGAGGATTGGAGGGTGGCTACTGGAACCCCACTTTCTAAAAAAGGAGGGAGAGAGAAACCGGGGAATTATAGACCGGTTAGCCTAACGTCGGTGATGGGGAAACTGCTGGAGTCAGTTATCAAAGATATGATAACAGCACATTTGGAAAGCGGTGAAATCATCGGACAAAGTCAGCATGGATTTGTGAAGGGAAAATCATGTCTGACGAATCTCATTGAATTTTTTGAGGATGTAACTAGTAGAGTGGATAGGGGAGAACCAGTGGATGTGGTATATTTGGATTTTCAAAAGGCTTTTGACAAGGTCCCACACAGGAGATTAGTGTGCAAACTTAAAGCACATGGTATTGGGGGTAAGGTATTGATGTGGTTGGAGAATTGGTTAGCAGACAGGAAGCAAAGAGTGGGAATAAACGGGACCTTTTCAGAATGGCAGGCGGTGACTAGTGGGGTACCGCAAGGCTCAGTGCTGGGACCCCAGTTGTTTACAATATATATTAATGACTTGGATGAGGGAATTAAATGGAGCATCTCCAAGTTTGCAGATGACACGAAGCTGGGTGGCAGTGTTAGCTGTCAGGAGGATGCTAAGAGGATGCAGGGTGACTTGGATAGGTTGGGTGAATGGGTAAATTTATGGCAGATGCAATTTAATCTGGATAAATGTGAAGTTATCCACTTTGGTGGCAAAAATAGGAAAACAGATTATTATCTGAATGGTGGCCGATTAGGAAAAGGGGAGGTGCAACGAGACCTGGGTGTCATTATACACCAGTCATTGAAAGTGGGCATGCAGGTACAGCAGGCGGTGAAAAAGGCGAATGGTGTGCTGGCATTTATAGCAAGCGGATTTGAGTACAGGAGCAGGGAGGTACTACTGCAGTTGTACAAGGCCTTGGTGAGACCACACCTGGAGTATTGTGTGCAGTTTTGGTCCCCTAATCTGAGGAAAGACATCCTTGCCATAGAGGGAGTACAAAGAAGGTTCACCAGATTGATTCCTGGGATGGCAGGACTTTCATATGAAGAAAGACTGGATGAACTGGGCTTGTACTCGTTGGAATTTAGAAGATTGAGGGGGGATCTGATTGAAACGTATAAAATCCTAAAGGGATTGGACAGGCTAGATGCAGGAAGATTGTTCCCGATGTTGGGGAAGTCCAGAACGAGGAGTCACAGTTTGAGGATAAAGGCAAAGCCTTTTAGGACCGAGATTAGGAAAAACTTCTTCACACAGAGAGTGGTGAATCTGTGGAATTCTCTGCCACAGGAAACAGTTGAGGCCAGTTCATTGGCTATACTTAAGAGGGAGTTAGATATGGCCCTTGTGGCTAGGGGGATCAGGGGGTATGGAGGGAAGGCTGGTGCAGGGTTCTGAGTTGGATGACCAGCCATGATCATAATAAATGGTGGTGCAGGCTCAAAGAGCTGAATGGCCTACTCCTGCACCTATTTTCTATGTTTCTATGTTTCTATAATAACACATTTTCGCTCTCTATCTGGCCATCTGTCATTTTCTTTTCCTACCAGATTGTTAAACATTTCAAAGTGTTCGTTGACCACAAATCCCTAGTGTATGCGGTGGCCAAAGTGCCAGACTCTTGACCTGCACAGCTGGGCCTGCACTTCAGAATTCACAACTGACATACGTCACATTGAAAGGAAAAATAATGAGGTGCCTGATTGCCTCTCACCACCAGCCACTGATGCCATACACATCGGGGTTGTCTATGCTGGTATGGCAGCTGACCAAGCTATCGCCCCAGAGGTCCAGGCTTACAGGACAGCAGTCACGGGCCAAGTTTGACAGCGCAGAGTTTCTCTCCTGAGTGATGCCTCCATCAGTCAGCCTTGCCCCATAGTGCCTGCAAACAGTTTTTAACTCCATTCCAATCACAGCCTCTCACGTCCAGGCAGGAAGTCTTCACAGAAACTGTTCACTTTAAATTTTGTGTGACATAGCCTTGGGAAGGACATGTTAGACTGGAGTACAGCCTGTGTTGTGTTGTGTGTGTGTGTCAGCAAGTGAAAATTAACCCTCATCTTTTGGGAACAATCTGCACCTTCAATGTGAACTGAGTTGGCTTTCTCCCCATCCTGCGGTTTCATGCATCTCCTTACCATGGTGGACCGTACCACCAGGTGGCCAGAGCTTGTCCGTCTGGCATTGATGATGGCTGCACACATGGCTCGGATGTTCATCAACACCTGGATCAGCTGGTTCACACCTCATCTGATATTTTGGGAGATTCTGACATATTAATTTATAGAAATACTGTATGTAGAAATTACATCATGAAAACAGGTTGCATTGGAGCTAAACCATTCCCATAACTACTCAATCATGAAATTGTATGAAGTTTACAGGGCTGATGTTTGTGATGTTCATTTTAACTTTTAACATAAATAAATTAAATAGTTTGACTGTTAGTTTAAAGGAATGTATAATCTCTCTTCTTCCCAAATTGCAATAAAATTATGGTAAAGTTCTCAGGTTTTGGAGTTTTGTAATCTTTATATTTAAATTGCATTTGTACTGGTGCTTTCTGAATAAAAAAAGGGCACAAGATTAGTCCACAGGAGTAATCAGGATGTTGAGCTTGCAGAGGACAGGAGCATAATGTACCAAGAACATTAGGGATCCTTAGGGACTGATTATGTTAAATATTAATCATGATAAAAGGGTATTTAGATATTTTAAGTTTCAACTAAGTTGCATCATGAAAATGTTATTCTGAAAAGCTTGCAGGAACTCTGTTAATCCTTGTAAGACAATTAATCCTTCTAGTTGTACATGGGAATGACTGTGCTACTGGTTAACACTTACACTGGAGCTTACATCGTGTATATCATGAAAGAAAAAACCTCAAGATGAATTCAAATAGAGTGCCACAACAGAACTGCTGATAATGATTGTCAGAGTTCATAATGTTCTGGTCTCCTATAGAAGGGAACTTCTAATCTTTTATTCTCAGTTGCAAGTGGTTAATATAGACACCAATCATTACTTGATGGTATGGAAAACAGATTACACACTATGTGTCCAGTTAAAAGCTAATCACCCAGTTTTCAATTTTTAACATGTCTTTAAAATATTGTGAAATTTGTTTGAAGTTCAATATAAATATTCTCTGTGCAAGGAAGGATGTGAGGAAGTGGTGGTGGGTGGTGAGTGGGGTGGGGGGGGTGATGTGGTGGAGTGGCTTCCTGGAATGAACATTTATCATACGTAAGACCCATGTATGAAGGTGTTCCTCCATGTGTGTCGAGGTTGCAAAAATATTGATGCTCTTTTGGCTAATACGTGAGGGTTAATTGAAGGGTTGTTAATTTTGGAATTTTCCTCCCTTGTGGACTAAAATACATTCAGGTCGTTGACTGATAATTTTGTTCTCTTTGGGAATTGGATGGAATTAATTCATTTTGTAGTAGCATTACTTCATTTTAACTTAAATTCAGAACTTCACTCTGGAATGTAATACAAAGATTACAACATTTTTGAGAATGAATACAATTTATATAAAATAATTTTGCTTTCTATTTTACTGCATAGTCTGCAAAGTTATTATTTTGGGACAAGGCCATTTACATTTGAGATGAGATTATTTTACTTGGAGGGTTGTTAGTTTTGGAATTTTCCTCCCCTGTGATCAGTTATTTAGTACATTCAAGACATCGATTGGGCATTGGGTGAAGAAGTAGATAGACTGCACATCTATCGCATTAAATAGTGATATAGGGTAGATGCTGCACAAGGAGTACAATGTGGTCCTGAGTAAGACCATTAGACCATAGGATATAAGACCTAAATTAGGCCATTTGGCCCATCGAGTCTGCTCCACCATTTCATCATGACCGATCCAATTTTCCTCTCAGCCCCAACTCCTGTCTTCTCCCTATATCCCTTCATGCCCTCTCTAATCATGATTCTATCAACCTCTGCCTTAAATATACGCAAAGATTTGGCCTCCACAGCTGCCTGCGGCAAATAATTCCACAGATTCACCACCCTCTGGGTAAAGAAGTTCCTCCACATCTCTGTATTAAAAGGACAGCCCTCTATTCTGAGGCTGTGTCCTCTGGTCGTAGACTCTCCCACCATAGGAAACATCCTCTCCACATCTACTCCATCAAGGCCTTTCCCCATTTGAGATTTTAGCATTTCACAGAGATGTTGCCTATGGAAAGTGAAGACCAGATCACAGATGGAAATGTTAACAGGAATAATCTGCATCTTAGTAAACATGAGTGGGTTCTAAGAAGGGACATTGAAGAGGTTTTAATAAGGGAAAGAGAGATGAAGAAGCTGAGAGACCAAACTAAACATCAGCACATGAAGCACAAAGTGGTTCCCAATGACTGGGCAAAATGTTGAAGAAATGAAAGATTCAGTGTCTAAGACTGAAGTTGGACAGACAGATGAAAATGAAAATGCTTAAGTTTAAGGTTTTGTGGGACCAGGATCCAATATAATTCAGTAAGAGTTATACTGATATTAGAATTTGAACACTTGACAGCCATCCAACAAAATCTTAGATGACTGGATGTTCAGAATTTTGAAGATGGTACATCAATGGGGAGAGAATTGGAATAATCAAATGTGATATGAGAAAGACTTAGGAACAAGTTTTCAATAAAAGGTGAGTTGAGCAGGAACAGAAAGGTGAAAATATGCAACCTCTACGACAGAGATGATATAAGGCTCAGATGTTCAGTTCAGAGTTGAATACAACTTTCAGATTACGGACAATTTACCTCAGCCTAGAATAATTTGCACATATGCATTAGAAATTACATTATATTATACAAAATGTAGATGCTGTCAAACTGTTCTGTGTGACTGCTTGTACTTGAGCAGATACATCCCATGGTTTATATAGAAAGGTATAGAAAGGCTGCAGGCTTTTGAGGTTGTGGTAGAGTGAAGCAGGGTATTAGAGTGGGACACAACAGGGTGAGATGCGTTTTGCAGTAGGATTAACTGTTGGATAGCAGAAACTGCAAATGATACATTTGGGAGCTGTTGGCGTGGAAGATGAGGAACTAAAAGATGCACGTATGTATACAATTTGGAATGGAAGTGGTTTGATCAAAATAATAAAAACAGAATATGTTCATTTAAGGAAATTTCTAAAGCTCTGATGAACAGGAACGAATGCTGATGTCAGTGCCTTCATCTACACAATGAACTTTGAAGGATTTGCTGGAGGCAGACATTAAACAAAAAGTAAAATTTCAACAATGAAAATTGCTTTAGTAGATGCTGATTGGTGAAAGATTGTGCTATTTCAAATTCAAAGCATCTAATGTGGGGATTGAAAAACCCGACACACACATAATTGATTATAAAATGTAGTTTATATTCAAACACAGAGAAAGGCATTCAACATAACACTAACATTACAAAGCATTCAGAATATTTACATAGATGTTCATTGACTTTCTTTTTAACTCTTGCACAATTTCTCATGTTGGTTTCCAGTTTAATTGCTTTCAAAATGCTTTCATTTTACTGAATGATAGTTCAATGGCAAGTTGAAAGCAATGATGCAGTAGCATGATTACAAATGTGATAGATGGGTAATAAATAGTCCAGCAAATTCACGGTCCTCTAAACAAAAGTGTCATAAAGACTTTGTCACTGCCATCATAATCATTAACACAACCAAATCATTAACTATAACTAGTTTTGTTGACACCATGAAGCTGATCAAGTCAGCACTCATTTTCAATAAATTCCTTGACCTTGTATGTGCTTAAGCAAAGTTAAACTACAGCTTTGAATACATTGTCCATTCTGTGGAAAAGAAAACTCCTTTGGGCATCTGTAACACAACAAAATTATTATCAACTCATTTATGGTGTTCTGATCTGTTAGTCTTTGTAAGAGGATGTTTTGAGGTTTCTGGGCAACTCATCAAGTTGCTTTTTTTATATATTGCTTATCAAACCTTTACACTTATCAGGGTAATGTAATACAAAGCATCGGGTGTCAATCAATGTGAATGCTACTATGTGATTACAAATTCTGTTCAAGAGAAATCGTATAAAATGTTTGCTAATTATCACTACACAGGAATCTAATGATTTAGATCCATTTCAGTTTTGACATTGATTAATTTAACTAATACAGTCCCTTTTAGGTCACCATCATTTATTCAATATCATGAAAGTAGACTTGGAAATGATAAAGACAATTTTTGGGATAAATTTGTCTGAGTAGGACATGCTAGACTATTGTAAAGTACATAATCAAATAACAACTGGATATTTGTGAACAATCTTGATTTTACCATAGTTGAGTGTAACATAGCAAAGTTTAACTTTAGATCTATTTAAGTTACCTGATCATGTTCTTAGTATTTTTAAGTGTGCATTTGTTCTCCAAACATAAAAAGTATTCTTGATAAAACGCAGCCGTCAAATTCCTGCAAGTTCACCAGTCCAAGTCACTAACATAAGTATTCTCATCAGGGTTAGCAAGTTCTCTGAGGTACTTGATGAAAGGGAATTATACAGATTAATCAGTATCCTGTTAGAAAAGATATAACAAATAGATATTGTATATTTTAATCTTTGAGGCAGCCCTATGTTATTGCTGGAGTACTTAATAGAAGAGGATAAATGATATTCCTGCTTATGCACTTTATCCTTACACAAAGTACGGTTTTTAAAAATAATATTGATCTTTCTCATTGTTAGGTTTAAACAGTTTTATCTTTATTCCTTGAGTTATTCAGTATTAAATGTCAGAAAAAAATCTCAAGTGAGTACACCTCACAGTATACAATTGTTTTTGAAAGCATAGCCATTCTTTTGTAACCTGCTGAGGAAAGTCATTTATTTTTAACCGCACAATACCTTCAACAGCAGCAGGAAACCTGGTGGACAGTAATCATGACAACATCAGACCAACTGCTAGAAATCTAACTGCCTCTTATTCATCTTTAGATCCATTGCTTCAGACTGTACTGCAAATTATTTTTGGATAACTGCCCTGGTGACACATAACTAAATGAAACTAGGGAAATAAAAACATAATAGTGAGCTTTCCTGTAGATAGATTCAACAAAATGGAAAGAGCACTATGGGCAATCCACTTCTCAGTGATAATTATCCATGTGCAAAACCATCCCTGAATAATAATCATGACAGGGAAGCTACAGAGTTGACAAGATTAGAAAAACAGGGGTTAGCTACTTTTCTCTCTTTATGGCTGGCATCATCCAGTCCAGTACAGGCAGGTTATCAGATCTAAATCTTAGTTTAAGTAGATCAGGACAGCTGTGAGTATCTCCTTAGCAACTAAACTTGCTGAGGACTTAACTTGATTCTTTGGGTTAAAAAAAGAAGCTATGATGACTTGCTTCCTGTTTGCTATCAACAATGAGGATGAAGTCTGTTTTGATTATTTATTTTCTGGATAATTTCTTTCTTGTTTTCCTGGATAATTCACTTTTCGATGCAGAATTATTAACACTTCAAAAAGTGGAATTCAGAATAAAGGTTATTCCCAATAAATAGATTAAGATGCAGAAATAATCAGCTGATGTGAATGGGATTTGAAACTTTAAGACTGTTAGAGAAAGAGAAAGCTTAAGGAGGTAAAGAGATTTGAAATTCAAGGAAAACATGAGGTCGAGTAATGGTAACAGATTAAATGGCTCACAGTGTGCAATATAATATCTAATGCTCTTTAGCGGTCCTTTACAATAAATAATAAATATTAAAAAAGTAATAGAAGTGTAATATAGTGTTGGAATGCTCTAGTATTTAACTACTTCACACTGAGCCTCTGTAAAAAGGAATGGGTACATGACTCAGATATGTTAACTCTGTGATTTTGCACAACTTCCCCCATCTGCTGCACTGCATTATAAATTCCCAAGTATAATATTTACACTGACATTCTCAAAGACAATGTAGTTGTTTATTATCAGCACAGATATCCACGGTACGTGTGTAATCCATAAAAAAAAATCTCAATCTTTTCAACTATTAAGTCATGTGCTTTTGCAACAATATAAAAAGCAAATCTTATTCTATAACTTAAATAAAAAACCTGCTGATGAAATTCGCATTTATCTTCTATCTTATTCCTTTCTACTTCTGAATATAAACCAGGAGATTACTGGAGTCTAACTATATTCTTTCAAATTACTCTTGATTACAATCTTATCTTAATTTATGAGATTAGAATCAAGAGTAAGCATCCTTCCTGATATTTTTTCTTCCTCAGCAGAAATCCTAAAGCAAAAGGTAACACCCACATTCCTAATAATAGAAGTTTTCACTGAGATTTATACAACAGAACTCAACATTGACTAGGTGATTACAAACTTCATTTTAAAACAAGGATCCTATATTCAGTGTTGATTGATTATTATGTCATCACACATGAGAATATACTGCCTTGCTTAAATGATTCCATTGCAAAAGATCTTTCTGAAGCAAGAGTTTTAAACGTTCAAACTCTGGAACTGATAAGCCAGTTAATATTAAGGAGCATTTTTCAATGTATTTAGAGTACAATAACTTCACAATCTTACATTAAGACAGCATAAATAAAAATGAAATCTGGTAAACTCCAGCAGATTTCGAATTGAGAAAGTAACTCAAGTGTATTTATGGCCTTTTTGCACAAAAGGGAATTTGAAGATTACTTGAATCAATTAGAAATCTCAAGACGATTGGAAGCCATCAATTAGCTAGTGCTAATTCCATATTGTATAACCACGGTTCATCCCTGTAAATTTTGCCACAAATTAGTGGTGAATGCTCAGTTGCAAAGATGTATTAAAAACTTATTAAACAAATTTTGTTTTCTTGGTACATATGATAAATTTAAAAAATGATATTTTATCCTGAAGATAATGCTTCAGAAACTGTATTACTTATAGGCTAACAAAAAGCATTCATATTAGGGAGGCACATTTTCCATTAAATAATTATGAGTTCTCCCTAATTTCTTGAGAACTGAGATTGAGCTTCATGCTGTCGTCGATTATTGGCTACCAGAAGCTCTGTGTAAGCCATTCCTTGACCGAACTGTGATGCAGTGGCCAATGCGCCATTTCTTACATTGGAATTGTGAATTGATGATGTTGTTTCTGTTTTGTAGAGCTGTGCTTTCATTTCACAGCAGCCAAACCTACTTAAAAGAATATAGAAATCTCGACGAAATGTCTTTGTGAAAATTGCATACAGGAAGGGATTGGCGCAAGAGTTGATTGGGTAAAACAGAACTAGGAGAATCTTGGAATTAGACACTGTGATAAGAGGAACTTTCAGAGCTGCTGAAATAGCAAAGAAAGATATTGGTGACATGCAAATGAAATCTGTAAAGATTAATACAGCCATGCGCTTGGCAATTTTTGTGTCACTATTTGTAGAAACAAAGTTGGGGTTTCGAACGGTTAAGTAGATTCTAATGTAGCAAAAACAAATAACTAAAAATGCAACAACATTTAAAATCAAAATGAAAATAATATAAGCTTGAGAGACTTGTGAATTGATGTCCATAGGGAGGCAAATGCTAACCTTCCTATAATTACTGATTCCAATGAGAGGTAACACTGCAACGGTGAATGAAAACATCCAACCACCAATCATAATCACAATAGCATGCCTCAAGCGGAGCTTCCTGTCCAACTGCATGGCATAAGTTATTGTGTGCCATCTTTCCAGGGTGATGGCAGTCAGTGTGTACACTGAGAGTTCGCTGGCAAAGATAGTGAAGAAACCTGCAGATGCACATCCAGCACCAGTCTGCCAGTCTATAGCATAGTTATAGTACTGACCTTTTGTTTTGATATCTACAGAAGCAATAAGTAACAAATAGAGACCCATGCAAAAGTCAGCAAAGGCCAGATTACACATAAGAAATCGTGGGACTGTAAGTTTATATCGACTGGTTAATAATACTATGAGAACAACAACATTCCCTACAATAGCAAGAATATTCATTAGCCATATCATGACCCTTAGAATGTCTTTTCCCACAATGTCTTCACATGGATTGAATTCATCTGCCTTGGGATAACAGATCACATCTACCACATTTGTGCAGAAACCATAGTCAAAAGAGGGTTCATCTTCATTTATGTCAAACCATGCCTCATTTTCAAGAAAGGCATATTGTTGAGGTAATGATGAGTTAATCTGCAAAGATCTCTTTGTATGCAAGGAGCTAATGTCAAATTCCCTTGGGGAGCTGATGTTGCTATAGAGCTTGTTACAAACTGCAGACCATTGTATGCTGGAAGAAAGAAAAGTTAGCAGTTTTACTACAATTCCAGTAAGAATGAGTAATCTTAATCAGTGACATTTAATATACATAAATAAGAAGGATTAATTTGGTCAGGGTTCCTGCTGCGTTCTATATTTTAACCACCATCAATGATAAAAGTTTCTTCTGAAATTTCTATTGGCATCTATTTCAGGGTCTTCTTTCAATCTCCTACACTGTTGAAATGATTCTCTTTGCATCAACTCTATCAACTCTTACATTATTTTTCAATTCTTCAAACAAGTCACTCCCACAGACCTTTCCAGAGAAAATGTCCCAGTCTGTTCAATATTTTTGATAGGAAAAGCTGAGATGTTAAAGTCTATTATCTTTGTAAATCTTATTTTCAACTTCTCATATGCCTCAGCATCCTTTATATGAAATGGGAACCAGCTTCTTGTAGGTGGGGTCTAAACAAGATTCTGTACAAGTTTAAAATGACAGCTACTCTTCAATTCCATCTCCTAGAAATGAAACGTGTTGTTGTATATGCCATGTTTATGGTATTATTAACCTCTATCACCAATTTAATAGGTTCAAATGCTAATATTCCCAGATCCTCTTTTAGCTCCATCTCAATCACATTCCAATTTTCAGAGTATGTGGCCACTTTGATCCACCTCTCACTGAGACACAATGAAATCCCTTTCACAATTATACATTGTTCAGCAAGTTTGAGCCTTCTTGTAATTTATTGCACTTTTCCTCATTATTTTCCTCTATTACCCCCAGAAGTTCAAATCAATAATGAAAAGAGTAAAGCTGAACACTAATGCCCACCCTTTACAGAATCATAAACTTTAACTTCTACACTATTGACAATTTTGTGACCAGTTTGCTGGTCCATTGCCTAATTCTCCACAGATCTACTGTTTACACTGTAACCTTAAGTCGTGTGCCATATAACAGTATATTGAATGCCTTTTATAAAGCCAAAATAAATCAGATTTCACATGTGACCTATTGTCCTATAATGGAGATGAATAAATGGGGCGAGAGAGAAGCTGACAATTTAAAAAATAACTTGGTGCAGAACAATTACTCTTTACTAAGAAATAACCCATCATCATTGATTTAAAGGTTTAAGTATATTCAGTTTCCTTACTGTTTCCATATTTATGTGTTCTATGTAAGTACATGTATGCAAAGAGTTCCCAAATAATTAAATACCAAATTAAAGTTAAGCATTTAATCATCCAAGGTAATAAAAAGAGCGTTCAGAAATTAAGGCAATATTTTTGGAATATTATCCTCCAACAGCCGCTGACTAATATACAATGTGTTCCAACAGCTTCTGTATAAATTTGCAGTTTCTCAATAGCCTGCTCACTCGTTCATTAACATTAACTCTGCATGTGCAAAAGAATAAGCAATACTCACTCTTTTTGTTTCTTAGCATTTTCATTTTCAAAAGCACAGCAGTGGCTTGGGTATGTCATGCTTGCCTCTCTTAGTTTCACAAAGTTATCCAGAGGTGGCAACTTTTTTAAGTTGTAAGTTGCCTGAGCTATGAGCTTCTTAACAGACTTCAAGCCATGAACTGGAAGCATACTAATGCTTGTTCTTGAAATATCCCTGTTAAAACAAGAATTCGTACATCATCCTTATTTCTATTAAATTCATGTTGCTGATGACATAAGATATTGCCATTGTGAACCTGGCTATTATAGCCATTCTTTAGATACTGTAAGTATTAGTTTGGCCAGGAGTTTATAAGCCCTCACATATCTTCAACCCATCTCAAAACAGATAGCAACCTGGATTTCAGAGACACAAATTAAGTGGTCAATTTGCATAGCAATCCAAAAACGTATCTGCAGGGAAGTAAAGAGACCTCTTAAAGATTCTTCAAGAGATCCTACAAAGATGGAACCAAGAGTATTATTTATATGTTTCCTAAAAACAGATTTGGTTAATTCCACATCCCCTTTATTTGGTGCCTTGTTGCATTTCTTAGCATGGTTTCATAAAATGAAGCATTGGACATCCAAAATTTGCACTCTCCACCTCCTACCCCTTGATTGCTGGTAGCCTGCCACTGAATAATAATGAGATATGACTAGAGGTAAAACGTAGGCTTCTTCTTTGGCTTTTATGTATTGCCATTCAGACATTCAATTGATAGAAAACTACAGCCCCAAACTTCAAGTTGGCTTGAAATGTTCTCTCTCTTTATAAAATTTCTATGGCTTCTACTGAACCTCTGCTTATATTAATATGGAAAACTAAACACTAATCCAAATCCTTTCACTTCATGCTTCTTATTTATCATTAGTTTCCCGTGTGTTAAGATTTCTTTTACCATTTTAGCTGAAATGAGTCTTTGTTCAATTTTAATGGCAGTCATTTTTAACACATAGTCCGAAGAATAAGGATCAAACAGGAAATATACCTCACTAAGAGATTTAATTTGATACACAGAGAGATCAACTCAGACATTGATAAATTCTGCAGATTAATTTAGGAGTAGAATCATAGGCCCTGAGTCACCAGTTGCAAGAGAAAGTGAAGCTCACCTAGTGATTTCTTGGAGTGTGAGACTGCACATGAGTTTTGCTGCAGGTGTCACACAAGGGCATTCTATAGAAGAAAGCTACATGAAATGAAATGCTTGGTATCTTGTTAGCCCTGCTGAAAGCTTGCATGCAATTTTAAATAGGGTAGAGAGAGTTATGATTAACCTTGAAAAGAGATTTCTGGAGAGCCTGAAGTTGTCCTCTCCAGTAATGAAATAGTGGAATATTTCAAGAACATGCTTATGGACTTGCTGTAATTGAGCATTCAATGCAGAAGTCTCAGTTACTATAGTAGCAACACGCAGAAAATGCCCAGAATGCTGCTGTAAAGCAATTGCTGCCTACATGCTTTGGATGTGAGGATGTTCATACAATAATGCATATAGGATTCTGGCTTTAGAGAGATTATTTTGGCCATTTAGACATCAATGTAAGAAATGGCAGTTGGCCTTTTAAATATGCCATACTCTGTCAGGATGACAGGATTGATGACCCTCAAATGCCACTTCATTGGACCTCTGTTGTCATCTATCCGTCAGCCAGTCCATTCTGCTGCTACTCATTGTATGGGGTTGTAGTCTAAAGCTTGATCCACAAATGCTCAAGGTTAAGTTACTATTCTACCCGAGCGGAATGGAGCCATATCGAAGTATCAGGACCCGGGCACAAGTATGAAGAACGAGCTGATGCTTGGTCATTGCTGGCGTGGCCAAATCGAAGCGACAGGGCCCAGGTCCAAGTGAGGAACAAGCCCATGTTTGGCCAGTATCAGCACCAAGCCAGATTAAAAAGGCCGTGGTGGCAGGGCCGGAGGCTTGGGACAGGCTTGTGATCAGTTTGCTGCTCTGTGAGGTTTACTCATTTCAATATTGAGCTGAGGCTGTGGTCTGCAAATAATTGGCTCCTGGACTGGCTGCAGCAATGAACTGGCTTTGTGGCTGTGAACTTTAGTTCTAAGAGATATTTGTTTACATTTTGTTTGCATGATATGTTCTAGTTTCATACATTGGGTGTTTCATACTCTTTTTTTAGTGGGTTCTGTTGGGTTTCTTTGTTTTGTGGCTGCCTGCAAAAAAATGAATCTCATGGTTGTATATAGTATACATACTTTGAACTTTGAAGTCTCTCCCAGTGAAATTCAGCAGTGACTTCCATCGACTCTACTGCAACTTCTAAGGCATTAACATTGAAGAACAAATTGGGAATGATTTGATGGTTATAAGCATTATGCAATATTTATATATAAATTTTGATTTGGTATATTTATTTTGTGCTGCTTTATATTTACATTATGGCCAAGTGCAAGCTTTGATGGTCAGCTAAAAAGAAGGGGTAAAATGAAAAATTGTGGTTGCATTAACCAATACTGCTGACAGGTAGGCCGCTTACAGACAACCTGACCTAAAAGGGCTGCCTCAGCTACTTCATTGCTTTCCCTTTCTTCTCCTCTTCCAACTGTTGCTCATGATCCTGATGAGTTAGAAGCCCCTTCAATTTGTAATACATCTCAAAGTCGCTTGCACCACCTGCAGAAAGCAGACAGGCAACTGTGCACCTTAATCTCATAGAAACCCACAATACTCATGAAGTATCTGTCTCTCAATGCTGTTCAGGTTGGAGCATCACTGTCATTGAAATGCATTACTGTTTTCAGTTCTCTTTTGTTCAGCAGCTTGTCTCTTATCATATACACTCTACTTTTTCTCCCATTCTAAAAGGATAGATCTTCAAATGAACTTATTTCTGACTCCATTGGTGTAAGGAGAAACCTCTAGTTGTGTCAAAATCTGATAACATTTACTGTGTCTTGTAGGTTCTGGCAAAATGATAAAATATAGGACATACTAATTACTTGTGGAATGATCTCAACAGTGAGAAAAAAAATCAAGAGAAATTTGCAAATCGTTGGTCTTGCCTTTCCATTGCACTACCTAGTACCAAGCTGGCATTGCATACTGGATGACATCATGTCTGCACACTTCTGACACCAAGCACCCTCACTAAATGTCAGCCAGGTACTTTTTGATAATTCAACCATCATGCCAATTAAAAAAAAACAGAACTTGGCAAAACTTAATGCCTTTACTCTCAAGATCAAAAAGTTGCCTCAAACACTTATTACGAGAACATTGACAGGAATGGATTCATTCAAAATGAATGGCATTAAGACTAGTATGGAAAGTTATGAAAGAAAATGCCACTTTTCTAAGGAATATTCAAAGATTATTGTAAAATATTATTCAGTTTCATTCATATCATTCATATTAATTTAAAATGCTACCAAAACTAATTCTCTATAAATTAATCTCTCTTTTGATACTTGAAATTATTGTTGAGTGAAATCAGTTTTCTAACCATGTCCAACTTCAATGTTTCAAGTTCAAGTTTATTGTTATTCAACTGTGTAGATGTATGCCGCCAAACTAAACAATGTTTCTATGAATCATGGTGCATAACACAGCACATATAACTCACATTCAACACATAAAGTAATAATACCATAAATAAATTAACAAATAACAAAATATATTCCAGAAGACTAACATTTGGCGGAGGGTGCATTATAGCACAAATTAAAAAATTAACAGTACAATGCCTCGGACATTTCCTATGTGGTGAGATCTGGGTGGTGGTAGGGAGTTCGGTAGTCTCGCAGCCAGGGTGAAGAAGCTGTTTCTCATCCTGGCAGTCTTTGTCCTATTGCTATGGTACCTCCTGCCTGATGTTTAGGGGTTAAAGAGATTGCTGGACTGATCCTTCACAATGCTTAAATGTTATTGTTGCACTGTACATTGAAATTGTTACAGTGGCAGTTCACTTACAGAACAGTTGGACCTGTTGCCCCCATGAAAACATCATCGTGCAATTTCTGTAGATTTTGATTACCTGCCAGGCTGCTGCAAGAGAAAGCAGAAATCATTAAAATGTATGGATAGTTATCATCAATAGGACACACAAGTGCTATGTGCTTACACAGTAACACACGTCTACAGTTAACAACATGGCAAGTACAGAATACCAAATTATCAACTTACAGTTGATCTAAATCTGTTCCATTGAATGCATGACTCTGTACTTCTGTGAGGTCATTGTTAATCAGCTTTCTGTTTTTGACGAGGGGGGAAGGGCAAAGGAAAAAATAGATCTGTTTATTCTCACTGCTATATGCTTTGATATCTATATTATACAAATTAAAATCTGATATATGGTTTATTTTGTAACACAGGTAAAGAAATAAGTGGTGTTCTATTTAAGCAGTATTTATATTTACATCATTGAACATAATTAAACTTTGCTTTCGTAAATAAAGTTCTGATGCATATTTCTGGCACCACGGTTGTATAGCGGTTAGCTCAATGCTATTTTAGCTCAGGTGTTTCGGAGTTCAGTTCCGGCGCTATCTGTCAGGAGTCCGCCCTGTGATGGTGTGGGTCCTCCAGGTACTCTTGTTTCCTTCCACAATCCAAAGATCTACTGGTTAGTAGGTTAATTGGTCATTGTAACTTGTCCTATGATTAGGCTAGAGTTAAATATGTGGATTGCTGTGCAGTGTAGTTTGTTGGACTGGTAGGAGGGGCTGTTCTGTGTTGTGACTCCAAATAAAATAAAAAAACAGAAAGAAAATATCATACTGCTATAATGTAAGCTTCTGAGAGTACAAGGGAATATCAATGAGAGAAAGGGTGCAAGTGCTCAAAATCTGAAATGTCTTAAACTTCACAAAATGCTCAATTACCTCTGCTATAGAAACAAAGAAACCACCAAAAATCAAGTGCAAAAATAACATACCACCTTTTTCCCAAATTATGTTATTTTAAATTTCTTCCTCAAAAAGTACCTATTTTGCATGACTTTATCACTACTCAGTAATTTTCTTGTTATGATGGGAAGCTCCATGTGCAAAAAGTGAAAAAGTATCACTCTGACAATTCTCAGCAGCAACAGTGGATTATTTAGTAATCTAACATGAATTACCAGAGCTCATGAAATAAATGGAAAATACATGAATCTCCATTAACTCAGTAGTTATCTCTTTGAGATCCCAGGGGTTTAACCACCAGGTTCAATGGAAAGGAGGATCAGTTGAGTTTCACATCAAAAATAGCAATGGTTTTATGAATGGGTCCAATAACAAAGATTAATTATGATATCTGAATGACAGTGATTCAAAATCCAGAGAACTGCAGAGGCTAGAAATCTGAAATAAAACAGAAAATGCTGGAAGCATTCAGCAGATCAAGTAGTACCTAGTAGAAGAGAAACGTGGTTACTGTTTCAGATTAATGACTTTCAGTGGAAGAGGACTTCAAGTTTGGCATTTCTGGAAGAGAAGTGGCATTGAATTCAATAAAAACTGATATCTAACAGATGCTGCCTAGCATACTGCATGTTTCCAACATTTCCTGTTTTTTTATTTGTTGATAATATTTGGATTGAATATGATTCAATAGTCATACCAGTAACAACTATTAACATTGTGAAATAGTGACTCATTGAGAATTTCCATTTGATGTTCAGAACCCTACCAGATGTTATTTTCCTTGGGAGTGTTTTTTTATATATATATGTTGTGTTCATGATTTCATTATCTGTGCCTTCTGTCACAGTACTTGACTCCAATTTTGCCTCATGCATTGTCATAGAAACATAGAAACATAGAAAATAGGTGCAGGAGTAGGCCATTCGGCCCTTCGAGCCTGCACCGCCATTTATTATGATCATGGCTGATCATCCAACTCAGAACCCTGCCCCAGCCTTCCCTCCATACCCCCTGATCCCCGTAGCCACAAGGGCCATATCTAACTCCCTCTTAAATATAGCCAATGAACTGGCCTCAACTGTTTCCTGTGGCAGAGAATTCCACAGATTCATCACTCTCTGTGTGAAGAAGTTTTTCCTAATCTCGGTCCTAAAAGGCTTCCCCTCTATCCTCAAACTGTGGCCCCTCGTTCTGGACTTCCCCAACATCGGGAACAATCTTCCTGCATCTAGCCTGTCCAATCCCTTTAGGATTTTATACGTTTCAATCAGATCCCCCCTCAATCTTCTAAATTCTAACGAGTACAAGCCCAGTTCATCCAGTCTTTCTTCATATGAAAGTCCTGCCATCCCAGGAATCAATCTGGTGAACCTTCTTTGTACTCCCTCTATGGCAAGGATGTCTTTGCTCAGATTAGGGGACCAAAACTGCACACAATACTCCAGTTGTGGTCTCACCAAGGCCTTGTACAACTGCAGTAGTACCTCCCTGCTCCTGTACTCGAATCCTCTTGCTATAAATGCCAGCATACCATTGGCCTTTTTCACTGCCTGCTGTACCTGCATGCCCACTTTCAATGACTGGCGTATAATGACACCCAGGTCTCGTTGCACCTCCCCTTTTCTTAATCGGCCACCATTCAGATAATAATCTGTTTTCCTATTTTTGCCACCAAAGTGGATAACTTCATACTTATCCACATTAAATTGTATCTGCCATAAATTTGCCCACTCATCCAACCTATCCAAGTCATTCTGCATCCTCTTAGCATCCTCCTCATAGCTAACACTGCCACCCAGCTTCGTGTCATCTGCAAACTTGGAGATGCTGCATTTAATTCCCTCATCCAAGTCATTAATATATATTGTAAACAACTGGGGTCCCAGCACTGAGCCTTGCGGTACCCCACTAGTCACCGCCTGCCATTCTGAAAAGGTCCCGTTTATTCCCATCTTTGCTTCCTGTCTGCTAACCAATTCTCTATCCACATCAATACCTTACCCCCAATACCGTGTGCTTTAAGTTTGCACACTAATCTCCTGTGTGTTCATGCAGAACAGTGTATTTTCATTGCCTGTCTCCTGGCAGAGGTGTGTCTATGTTCTTTGCATAAGATTGTCCCTGTAGATTATTTCCTCAATTTCTGGAAATTTAGGGGAGCCAAATTTTCATACGTGACTACAATTATGAAACTGAGCAACAACAGTGTCAGGTGCAAGTCAGACATGGGTGCAATCAGATAAGGAAGTTTGTGCCTGCTGCAACTTCAGTCTCAAATCTGCTTGTAAGTTTACTAGGAAACGATACTGTTTGTACACCCAGGTATGGTGGTGTTTCATGGCTCGTATGTACACGCAATGGAAAGATGCAGTCAAATGAGTGATGAAAGCACATGTGGCAGGTAGTCACTGATAGTATTCAGTGAAGAGTTAGTTCATGTTGTAAAGCACAGGTATCCCCTTCATTACTCACAAGCTATACGATAGTTGTTCACATACTACATTTCAAAACAGCGTGCGCAAAAACATTGCAGCAAAGGTTTTCAGAAAAAAACAGGCAGGTTAAAGGAAGAGGTGTGCGTATATACAGTACACAGTTTATTATTTCATATTTTTAAAAAAACATAGAATTGTTTTGGGAATTCAGATAAAGAAATACACATTCCTATATCTGAATCTCTTTCAAATACATATTAGTTTCACATAGATTTCTAACAATTTCTATGTGTAGTCCAGATGGAAAGTGACTGATCTTATTAGAAAATGTGTACTCACATATTTAATATACCAGAGCTTAATCCTTGGAAAGCATTAGATGGAATGATGTGCATGTTTATATTGTCTCGGAATTCGCTGAAAAAAGCAGATAGTGCTTGAAATTATTTTTCAGAAAGAAATACGTATGTATATTTATAAAGTCCTTTTCTCCAGTCACCCCAGACAGCAGATTCCATCATAGCAAGTGTAACATCTAAACTATGAATTTACTATATTACTCCCAGAAAGAACAATATGACCATGTGATTTGTTAATTCTGATTGGGGTATAAATACTTCCTGGATGATAGACAAGCCCACTGCCATAAAAATTTTAACATTCATGGTAGGGTTTTGGTTTATTGACACTTCCAACAGTCTGACTTTCCTCAGTATTCCTCTGGAGTACCAGCTGAAGACTTTGTACAAATGAATGGGTCTTGAATACAGAACCTTCTAAGTTAAAGTTAAGTGTTATTGGTGGCTAAGCCCTCTTTTATCCTGGTGTAGAACATAGATAGTAATTTGGTGCAATCTATGTCTCTGTTAAAATCAGGCTTCAATTTTATCCGTATAAGAATAATTGATTAATGAGCAATTCAAGTGTACTAAAAGCTTATGTAATTGTATTTAATACAACTTTTTTCACAACATCACAGTTATCTCCTCTAGTTCTAACACTAATGCTTGATCCATACGTTTGAGTGCAAACATTGCGCAATGCATGTTAATCAAATTAAATGACATCATTTCTAAGAGGTCTATTTTTGCACATAGCTCATGTGTTACATGGAGAGTTAAGTGTGAAAACCTGTTTTACTTTGAATAAACATAAAATGAAGCTGCCATTGCAAATGTAGAATAAAAGCAGAACTCTATGAAATAGTCAATGTTTAGAGAGGAAAAATTAACCCTTGACAACCTTAACAATGAGATCAAATTGTGGACTAAATATTGTTTTAAAAAAAGCACATTTTTCATTGCAAATGATGTTCCAGAAGATAAAAGTTCATTTTCTTCTTATCTCTGAGAACAATGAATGATTATGAATGAACATCTCTCAAAGAGATAGAGTTTATTTCATCAAAAATCAGTGTTTTCTGATTATTTGCATAGTCCCTGTAGCGAAGGCAGTAGTTCTGTGGAAGTATGTTAACAAACAACAACAAATCCTTACCTCTGACAACTTATGGCACAGTAGGTAGAGGATAGATCTTCACAACCCTTGATATTGTCTAGCAGATCATGTGCAATGCTCATTGATACCAAATGAAAGATACCCACCCTATACTTTTCATTAGGGGATAGCAATTTCCACGCACTACCATGTGCCCATGATCTATCTAGTTAATATCTCAGGGACTAGAAAGACAGAGGCAACACAGGAAGAGTCGTTGATGATTCTGAAAAAAGTAATACAGTGTAACAAGGGCAGATTCTTTTCTGTGCAGTCGCAGAAGTCTACATTACTATTAGATTGGAAGGACATCCTTTTAGGGCAAACAAACTTGATAGTGTTGAAAGAAGACCTTCCAAATAGCCAATCTGAGCTACCAATGTTCCGCAATATTTCAAATGACTGAGGATTATGAACAGTTTCTGTCAACATTAAGAATAATACTTCTTTAAGAGTTGCTGAATCATAGCACATGCTAGAAAAGGACAAGAGAAACATAAGTCGTGTCCTGAGGGATAAAGCTATTCGTACAGTGTGTCATGTTCCTGATGATGCAGCAAAGCCATTGCTTCAGCCCTATGCTGCCCTATAATTTTATGGCATAGGCGTACTTCTGCAACTTGTTAAAGAAATGGAATTGTCTCAATTATTGATTTTGAATCTAAGACTGGTTCCAAGATAAAACAATGTTATAATTAACTGACCAAAAAATGCAAAGCTGTAGTCTACGAAGTGAAGAAGTTTTACAAATACCTGCTTAGTCAGAACTTCACAAGATTAAAAATCTCCAAAACACTGTGGTGGATATTTTTTAGTGAATCCACCTTAGATGCTCAGCACTCAACACGTACATAGATTAGTTAACAATATCTGTATAGCACTGCATTTGCTCATCTCTGAGAAGAGATGCAAACATATAGTTCATGTGTTCCCTCCTCCCCCCACCGCATTAGATTTCTGAATGGACAAAGGACAGACCTATGAACACTACCTCACTTTTTCTCTGCTCTCTTTTTGCACCACTTCATTAATCTAATTTACTTTTTATATTTACATGTATTTATTACTGTAATTTATATCTTTTATGTATTACACTGTACTGTTTCACAAACCAACAAATTTCACAACATATGCCATGATATTAGACCTGATTCTATTTTGATTTTGAAGTACAGGAGTCAGAATACTGCCACTCTAAGTTGACTGTCAGTTAGAGACATCAATAACGACAGTGGGATATATGGATCACAAATTGACCTCCACGATCAGACATAGCTCCGCTCTTTTGAATGTGAAATTGACATACTATTACCATATTATAGAATAAGGCACAATCAAAGCATCTCAGAAGCAACACGTGAGTGCACCAGTTGCTCCTCTCAGCCAATGGCCTGCGTAAGCAAGTGGTTGCTGAGGGCACATGGATTTTTTAGAACCATTTACAATAAAATAGAGAAATTGTTTTTATTTTTATTAGAGTTGTGTAAATCTATAGAACACTCTCGTCAAGGGAGTTGTGGATGCTCAGGCAAAGAGTTGATTTAAGAGTGAGACTGGTAGATTCTTCAAAGACATGGAATCAAGTGGAAAAGTGGATAAGCTAACAGATCAGCCATGATCTTATTGAACAGCAGAAGGGCTCAAGAGGCTTTAGAGTTCCACACCAATATTTTTTTTTAGGTTTTCAACTTCTTGAAATCAATGATGTGAGTTAAGAACAATTAGTATGAACGTAAACTATGTTTCAAATGTTTACTTTCTTATTTTATTAATTATTTTCTCAGTTATCTATTTTATTGCTTGCTGTGATTATAGAGTTGGTTACAGATGAAACTTAAGGCTGCCTTCTTTAACATTACTGCTTCAGCCAACATCATAGCTTTCTCCATATACTTGTTCAAAATCACAATGGCTTTTATTTACAAAGAATGTTTTTAGAAACAGTTTCTGAAAAGGTGGTGACATGATCTAGAATCCACACTTCTGAGGCTGAGGGTTAACTACAGATCACAATTAATGCTTATTCAACCAATATCAACAAGGGAGAGATAAAAAATAGAAAATAAAAGATTAATTGAAAGGACACTAATTTATTAAGGTTATAGACTGTCAAAAAACTTACAGAAGGATAAAGTCTTCAGAATGTATGTTTTTGATATTAGGGAAATACCTAATTCCAGTGTTGGTGATGGTCCTGTGGAAATAAAAGAATATGTAAGAAACATGGTTGATAAGGATGCATCACAAATTGCATATTAATAGGTTTTAGTGCTTCCAAAACTTTATCCATGCTTGAGCATAAAATGTTTTTCAGAAATATTTGACTGCTCACCATGCAAAACCCTTAATTATCTTGAAATCCAGTGGGTTACACTTGCACTTTATGCTCTACCGTTCATATCCGGCAACTTCACCTTAGATTCTTAACAACAAGGTTTTGATTGTCACTGTAAATGGTCTGTAAGATGGAATCATTTAGGCTTTCCCTTCTCTGAGTTTATTTGAGGAACTACATGAAAGATTTATAACCAGCAATGCATAAACACCTACCCAATCATGCTTACATTCTTGAAACAGCTACTTAAGGAAATTTGTGGAAAATGATCCTGGTATGTCCTGCTTCATTGCCTATAAGAAATCCAGCCTGCAACAATCTCATACACAGGGACATTTCCAGTAAAAACAATGCTCCAATGCTTGATTCTGAACTCCATAAGTGTACCTATGTCATCAATCAATTCATAATGCAATGAAGCACAAAGTATGTCACTATTTCATTATTTATTAATGGTTTCATTATTTAACTCATGAGAAACTGAGACTGGGTTGAGAAGGCAGCACTATTGTTCCACATCAAATGGCTATTCCAGATCTATGAAGTTATGGTGCTTACAAAGACTACTAACCAGGCTGTGACATAAAACCCATGGCTTTGAGGAACTTCAAGGGCCTCATTCTATCAAAGTACAGGTGATCAGTGACAGCAAGCAGGATCATGCTGAGACAACAGCTCTGGCATTTATTTTACAATGTACCCTGGCAAGAGATGGGAAACTGCAGATGACCTCTTCCCTGACACATCTTCAACAGACCCAGACACTTGATGATTACATATAGCATGCATGCCAGTAATTATATTATTTAGAATTATGCAGGAATTTTGAAACAGTGGTTTAACCATATAACCATATAACACGGAAACAGACCATCCCGGCCCTTCTAGTCTGTGCCGAACTCCTACTCTCACCTAGTCCCACTGACCTGCACTCAGCCCATAACCCTCCATTCCTTTCCTGTCCATATAGCTATCCAATTTATCTTTAAACAACAACATCGAACCTGCCTCAACCACTTCTGCTGGAAGCTCGTTCCACACAGCTACCACTCTCTGAGTAAAGAAGTTCTTCCTCATGTTACCCCTAAACTTTTGCCCTTTAACTCTCAACTCATGTCCTCTTGTTTGAATCTCACCAACTCTCAATGGAAAAAGCCTATCCACGTCAACTGTATCAATCCCCCTCATAATTTTAAACACCTCTATCAAGTCCCCCCTCAACCTTCTATGCTCCAAGGAATAAAGACCTGACTTGTTCAACCTTTCTCTGTAACTTAGGAGATGAAACCCAGGCAACGTTTTAGTAGATTTCCTCTGTACTCCTTCAATTTTATTGACATCTTTCCTATAATTCGGTGACCAGAACTGTACACAATACTCCAAATTTGGCCTTACCAGTGCCTTATACAATTTCAACATTACATCCCAACTCCTATACTCAATGCTCTGTTTAATAAAGGCCAGCATACCAAAAGCTTTCTTCACCACCCTATCCACATGAGATTCCACCTCCGGGGAACTATGCACCATTATTCCTAAATCCATCTGTTCTACAGCATTCTTCAATGCCCTACCATTTACCAAGTATGTCCTACTTTGATTAGTCCTACCAAAATGTAGGGTTTACTAGGTTTAGTATTTCCTAGCCTCAGCAATCACTGTAACAAAGTATATCCAACTCATTTGTGAGGTTGATGTGAAGAATCACAATTTGACAACTGTATGCCAGATGATAAGCCTGCAACACAGACATCCCATATTCTTGGTCTTGGGGTACAAATAAATCCCATCATAAGTTATAAGTTATGTATTGATTGTAATAGTGCACCTCACTAGAGAATGTAAAGTTCTACTAAAATCACGATTTTGTATATTTCTTATAATCAGGTCAACATGTTTAGTTGCTTGACCTGCTACAGTTTCTGGGGTTTCTGAACTTCATCTCAGCTACTTCCAGTGTCTTTATCTTTCCTTCTGGCAATTCCCAGGCACATCCAATTCCCAGACTCATTAGCTTCTGGACCACACCCCACAACCGTGTTAGTTGCTCTGCAGGACTGAAGAGATGGGTGTTGAAAAGAAAATACAGCTAGCGGGGTAAAGTGCTCGACAAACATCATTGAATGGTATCTTTTAAAAATGGACAAGAATTGATTAAGCTCCCCTACCCTTACCCACAGTGCCAACAAAAAAAGCTGACTGACCGACAAGTTCTCATTAAATAAAAACAAATGCAACTTTTCTGCAATTAGTCTGAACTCTCTGTAACTTAGATATAATGGTTTGAAATGTATTCTGCAATTTAAGTAAGGCAATAAGAACGTGAATGAGATGTGGATACATTTCTGATGGTAGCCAATGCTTTGAACAAAAAGAAAAGGAAGACACAAAGATTGAAAAGCTCAAGCAAGCTTTCCTTAGTAAAACTGGGTAGAAACTAATTATGCTCAGCACTTAAACTTTTAGGCCGGAGATTTTTGTTCTTTTTGATGATTAGGTTATGTAAAATGGATAGCATAACATTCTTCCAACAAATCTATCAAGCTGATTAGTAACTATAATACTTCAGTGGCAGATAGTGACTAATTCTCATTAACATGCAAATTTTATGAGTAACAACTGTAATAATAAAATATAAATGCAGTGTACAACTTAATCTACTGAATATATTAAGATGCCATTGAAGAACAATATAACCTGAATAGCTAACACTAATTATTATAATATGTTTAGGAATATACCTAGTAATTACTGCAATAAAAATGTAATTAATACCATCCATCTAATATCAAATATATAAATATGTCTTATAGAAATCTATTTATCATCTCTTGATCTTCAAAGACATATAACATTTTACAGGTTATTGCTGATTGATTAATGTATTTAGATCACAGTCTGATTTATATTTTCTGCAAATCTGATGGGATTCATGATTCATTTCTACAGTGGATGCAATCTCACTAGCTCTCCACTCAGCCGTCGATCACCTGAACAACAGTAATACCTCTGTCAGGCTGTTGTGTATTGACTACAGCTCAGTGTTTAACACAATCATACTCCTAGTTTTAATCAACAAGCTCCAAAACCTGAGCCTCTGTAGCTCCCTCTGCAACTGGATCCCTGGCTTCCTCACAGTCTGTGCAGATCGGAAATACATCTTGGCCTGGCTGACAATCAAGGATGCATGTTTAACACACTGCTCTACTCTCTCTACACCCACAATTGTGTGGCTAAGTACAGTTCAAATGCCATCTATAAATTTGCCAATGACACAACTATTTTTGCAGGAATTTCAGATGGTGACGTGGAGGCATACAGGAGCAAGATAGATCAGCAGTTTGAGTGCTGTCGCAACAACAATCTTGCACTCAGCACCACTAAAACCAAGGAATTGATTGTGGACTTCAGGAAAGGGAAGATGAGGGAACACACACCAGCCATCATCAAGTGATCAGAAGTGGAAAGGGTGAACAGTTTCAAGTTCCTGGGTGTCCTCAGCCTAACATTGATGCAAGTACAACAAAAGCATAACAGTGGCTATATTTCATGAGGAATTTGTGGAGAATTGGTATGTCATTAAAGACACTGGCAAATTTCCACAGAAGTGTCATAGATAGTGTTCTAACTGGTTGCATCACCATCTGGTATGGAGGAACCACTGCACAAGATAGGATAAAGCTGCAGAAAGTTGTAAACTCAGCCAGCTCCATCCATCATGGGCACTAGCCTCCTCAGCATTGCAGACACCTTCAAAACAGCAACATCCATCATTGACAATGTCCAAGGCAAGCCCTCTTCTCATTGCTACCATCAAGGAGGAGGTACAGGAGCCTGAAGACACATATTCGACATTTCAGGAACAGCTTCTTCGCCTCTGCCATCAGATTTCTGAATGGACAATGAACCCATAAACACTACCTTAGTATTTTCCCTTTTCTTTTTGCATTAATTAGCTATTTTTAAAAAATATATTCTTATTGTAATTTATTGTTTTTATTATTACATATTGCAATGTACTGCTTTCACAAAACAACAGATTTCATGACATGCCAGTGATAGTAAACTTGATTCTGATTCTGAAATGCTATGTTTGGCCAGTTCCAAAAAGCTCACTTTGATACATTTTTTTGAAAATTTAAATTGTACTCTTTTGAGGCAATATCTAATGATCTAATTTATCTTTACTTATGGCACAAATACATCAGGGTCTCAGAATAACAAGGAATAACCAAACATTATATCTTACTGTGTCAAACTTCGCCAGCTTGGTATCAGCTCACCCCTCTGCAATTGAGACTTTCTAACAGACCTCAATCAGTTAAGTTAGACAACCTCTCCTCCTCCACTCTCACCCTGAACACCGGCGTTCCTCAAGGCTGTGTGCTGAGCCCTCTTCTGTACTCCCTTTTCACCTATGACTGTGTTCCTGCACATGGTTCTAACTCCATTATCAAGTTCGCAGATGACACCACGGTTGTTGGCCTGATCAGAGGGGATGACGAGACAGCCTACAGGGATGAGGTCCAGCACCTGGCCGCATGGTGTGCTGACAACAACCTGGCCCTTAACACCCATAAGACCAAGGAGATCATTGTGGACTTCAGGTATGCCAGGAGCCACACTCATGTCCCCATCTACATCAACGGAGCTGTAGTAGAGTGTGTATCAAGCTTCAAATTCCTTGGTGTCCACATTTCCGAGGATCTCACTTGGCCCCTGAACTCCTCCATCCTGATCAAAAAGGTGCAACAGTGCCTTTATTTCTTGCGGAGTATCAAGAAAGCTCACCTCTGTTCCAGGATACTGACGGACTTTTACCGCTGTACCATTGAGAGCACACTGACCAACTGCATCTCAGTGTGGTATGGCAATTGTCCTGTATCGGACCACAAAGCACTCCAGCGTGTGGTGAAACTGCCCAGCGGATTATTGGCACCCAATTGACCACCATTGAGAACATCTACCATAAACGCTGCCTGGGCAGGGTGAAAAGCATTATCAAGGATGCATCTCACCCTAACCATGGACATTTTACTCTCCTCCCATCCGGTAGGCACTACAGGAGCCTCCGCTCCCGCACCAGCAGGCACAGGAATCGCTCCTTCCCCGAGGCTGTGACCCTGCTGAACCTCACATCACAGCACTGAGCAGTATTGCACCCATATTGTACTGTCTCAGTACTTTTATATTTGTGTGCTGTAGCACTTACTTTTTATTCGCAGTTGTTTTGTAAGTAACACTATTCTTTGCATTTCTGGTTAGATGCTAAATGCATTTCATTGACTTTGTACCTGTACACGGCACAATGACAATAAAGTTGAATCTAATCTAATCCAATCTAATCATTACATTCTGCTTGATGGTGTTTTGTCATTTCACCTTTGGTTAAAAGTAGAGTGAGTCCGGATGGAATACCACTTCACAAACTTTGATTGTCTGCTAAAATACACTTTTAAAGTTTAGGACTGGAAAATAAGGAAGGTTCCCACAAGCCTACTGATTTAATATTGTCATATCTGTAATATTGGAGAGACTGATGGCAAGATGTTGGGGGTTGAGGTGAGGCTTATATAGTCATTTGTGGGAGGCTGGAATTCATAGGAGAATTGTGGTTGTATTACTTTGTTTGGTTACTAACAGTGAATAAAAGCTATTAAGGTACTGGACCAATGTACAATGGAATCACTGATAATTATTCTTTGCATCTTGCACAAGTAGATAATTCTTCAGGGATTTTGAAATTTACATTTGAAAACCG
The DNA here is from genome assembly GCF_030028105.1 of Mobula birostris. Lineage (NCBI taxonomy): Eukaryota > Metazoa > Chordata > Chondrichthyes > Myliobatiformes > Myliobatidae > Mobula > Mobula birostris. The sequence goes on from NC_092377.1 coordinate 52,212,777, forward strand.
ACACAATCAAACCTGGCAGACTTTCACATCAAACCAATGCAGCAAAACATATTCAATAGCTGCTCTTTCAGCTTTGAACCTAGGATTTGAGTCAAAATAAAAAAAAACTTTGAGATCCTTAAGAATTTTTTAAAAAATCTCTCCAATAATCATGTCAAGAATCAATAAAATGTTGTTTTTTTTTTACCAAGAAATTAACTAATTATCCAATACCATGCTGAAGATGAAACAAAAGAATGCCTTTGCCATGTTGGTGTTCTTTTCCTCCATTTCAAATGGATGGGTCAATAATAAAATCAAACTCAGTACTAACAGCACAGATCAGCTTGCTCCATTCTTCTTTACAAAACAACAAAAATATTAAAATACACTATGAAATGTAAGAACAAAATTACAACAAATACTGACCATGATTGCCACTTAAAAAGCACCTGACCTGTGAAGAGATGTAGAGGAATATTTCTGTTGAAACCTGTCAAATATTTATACAGTGGAAAGGCATAGATGACTACACAAACTCTGGAAGACACTTCCCCAGCAGAGGCCCTAAGGAAAGGTAAGGGAAGTAGAAAGTGGACTGGCAACTGACCCCGATCACTTTCTGTGCTTCCATTCTGATGTACATAAGCACAGAGCAGAAGCTTGCAGGCAGTTCCCTTTAAAACACTACCAAAGTGTTAAGTATGTTTCTCCCCAAAGTCCTGTAAAGCTGTATGCATGTTGCATTAGGCCAGTGGTCCCCCCCCCACCAGGCCGCGGACCGGTATCGGGCCGCAAAGCATGTGCTACCGGGCCGTGAGGAAACAATATGAGTCAGCTGCACCTTTCCTCATTCCCTGTCACGCACTGTTGAACTTGAACACAAGGTTGCCAACTGTCCCGTATTTGCTGGGACATCCCGTATATTGGGCTAAATTGGTTTGTCCCGTACTTCCCCTGCTAAGGTAGGGCATTCCTATGAAACCTTCCATGCCGAAATGGTGTGAAGCGAAGAAGCAATTACTATTAATTTAGATGGGAAAAATTTTTGAGCATTCCCAGACCCAAAAAATAACCTAACAAATCATACCAAATAACACATAAAACCAAAAATAACACTAACATATAGTAAAAGCAGGAATGACATGATAAATACACAGCCTATATAAAGTAGAAATAATGTATGTACAGTATAGCCGGGAAGATGAAGGCAAAACCGATATGTGGGGAAGAAAAATCGGCACGTACGCGCATGCACACATCACATGCACATGTCACGTATGCGCACACAGGTGCCCGCGCAAGGCTTCATGGTCATGGTAGTCTTTCTTGGGGTAAAGTGTCCTGGGATTTGACTGCTACTTTTGTCTCTTATTTGGGAGTGAGAAAGTTGGCAGCGCTAACTGTAAAAGACATGTTGAGGTGAGTTTAACCTTACTTGAACACCCCCTCCCCCCCCCACCCCCGGGTCGGCCAGTCCGCAAGAATATTGTCAATATTAAACTGGTCCACGGTGCATGAAAGGTTGGGGACCCCTGCATTAGGCAACAATGTATTAATTGCTATCAACTCCTTAGTTCAACTAGAAGCCAATCTGTAAAGTAACTGTCGCAGTTAATTAGAAAATCTCTCATGTTGCAGGAGGTCTTTCTACCCCTTTCTGAAACATATAAAGTGAAGTAAATTTTGTTCAAGTGACATATGACTGCCTCAAAAGTGTTCTTCAGTAGCATTGATTAAAGACAGGTGGAATGTGCTATCTGAAATGTGCTTCCTTAAGTGTGAAAGGAAGTGTGATAGTCACAGGAAATGTATGCTTCTTGCCAGATTTTAATATAATGCAAGTACTTGAGATCAATATTAACTCTTTCTGGAATAATGTCACAAGGAGTGAAACCCTTAAGGAAGCAAACCCATTTGTTGCTGAGTTTACAGTGGTGGATGCCATAGTATGTGACTACATTTGTCTTGAGTAGGTAGAACTTTATTTTAACATGCTGAACTCGAATTCCCACTGTGAATGTTCTTGATTTAAATACAACTGCTTGTATGCACGATTTTTTTAAATCTCAGGAAACAGTGGTGAAATGAAAGTTTACTCTACTGACTCTAGAATATGACTATATTATGCAGGAATCTTCCTGAGAAATGTGCGGCTCCTTTAGCTCTTAAAGCTGCTATGACTGGTAAACAACTTTGCCTTACATGGCACGTTGAGTGGTCATTCAAGTTGGCCCCAGCAAAGCAATCCCAATTATGCCAAATCCATTGCAACACATACAAAATGTTGGAGGAACTCGGCAGGCCAGGCAGCATCCAGGAAAAGCATACAGTTGACGTTTCAGGATATTTCAGGACTCAGCAGGACCATGCCAATTTCATCATTATTTCCTTACCACCCTCAACTTAGAAATAGGCTGTTTGGGCAATGATATCCATGCCAGCCATCATGAGCCATTCATACTAAACCCATTTACCCATAACCTCTTCTGCCTTGGTGATTCAAGTGCTTGTTTAGATGCTTCTTAAATATTGTGAGAGTGTCCACCTCCCTCATCCACTCAAGCCATATATTTGAGATTCCAGCCATCCTCCATAATCCTCTCAAACCTCGCCTTAAATCTGGACTCTTCTGTTACAGAGGAAAGTTTTCTACTACTATTGGAAAACATTTTAACTCTAAGTGTTTATTTTAAGTGTTTTTATCGCGTATTAGGTGTTTATTCAGATGTTGACCATGCCTTTACTATGCATTAAGTGTCTGTTACTGAGGGCGTGGGATTACTGTGGTATTTGGGATGTAACCATTGAATGAAACCTGTGTACTTTTAACCCCTTGAGAAAAATGAATGTAGCCAGGTAAGAGAGATAAGAGTGATTGATTTATTAGTTAGAGTAAAAAACTTACAGAGGTATGCTAACCCAGAAGGGCTACAAAGAATGCTGTGTGAAAATGACAAATGGGCAGTCAGTGACAGACCTACACAGCCTAGTCCACTGTTTGTCTCAGCTTTACTTTGCAAATTAAAGTTTAAACATTTCTTGAAGAATCTTCGGCACTTCCTTGTCATTTGTGAAACCACGACACTACCTACACTATCATCATAAATATCCCTTTTAATTTTGTACGCTTTTATTGGATTCATACTCAGACTCTCCCACTCCAAGGAAAACAAACACAGGCTATCCAGTTCCTCCTTATAAGTAAAAAATCTCCACCCCAGGTAAACTAGTGAATCTCAGTGCAATCACATTCTTCTGTTGTGTTGTGACCAGAGACTGTTGTGTCTTAAACAATGCTTTATAAAGTTGTACCATAAGGTCCCTGCTCTTATATCTTATTTCCCAGTACATGAAGGCGAGTAGCCTGCATGTCTTCTTCACCACAGCTACCCACGCTGCCACCTTCATGAGTCTTTGAATGTATGCACTGAGGTATCTGTGTTCTTCAGTTAGCCCAAAGCCTTATTAGTCCTCTCCAAATGCACTGTATCACACTTACAAGAATTAAGTTACATCCTCCATTTCTCTGCCCATTTTAACATATGATTAAGAGTGATGTCATTCCACATCCTATGAATACCCTCCTCTCTATCAGCATCATTACCATATTCATGTCTTCTATGAAATTATTAGTCATTTTTTCTACCCAAATCGTCAGTGTATTTAAGAAACAGTAGGAGTCCCTGCATCAATCCCTGCAGTGCACCACTGATCACAGGCTTTCAGTCACAAAAATAACCCTCCAACACCTCTCTCTTCCTTCTACTACGAAGCCAATTTTAGATCCAGTTTGATAACTTATTTCAGGGAATCCAGTCTTCAGAACCAGCTTTCCATGTAAAAGGCCTTACAAAAGTCCATGCAGGCAACATCAATCACATTACACTCATCAAGTAGGTTAGACAGGATCTTCCCTTAACAAGACCATTCCAGGAATTTAATTAACCTCTGCCTTTGCAAGTGTAGGTTAATCCTGTCCCTCAGATATTTTCATTTCAATAACTTCATCACTGATGTTCAAATCAGAGGTCTGTATTTACATTGTTTAACCCTGCTGTTCTATAATCACCTACACAGGAAATCCACACTGCTCCATGTATTTCAGAGTTGCACCTCTTAGTGAGAAAACATTTTCTGAAATGGGTCAATTTTGATTGCAACTTTTAGGTTTCTGTATTTAATTAGCATTGAGCTGTTACCTAAAATTGCTATTGATTTATTTGTTGAAACACTCATGATGCTGAAAGCTGCATAAATTGGTAAGTAAATTGGTAAGAAGCAGTAAAATTGAAGTCACTATGGCTTTAGTCCATCTTTTTTTCTGAAAATTCTAGCAAATGGTTGAGGAAGGAACCCCTACCCCCCCATGAGCTATTCTTACTTACCATGCTTCTAAATGATTATTCAAGTTTTTGCTTCATCCAGTTAATTGCATGCCTTTGGCTAGTTTCCATAACTTGTGGCTGGTCAGGCAGTCAAGATTGCTGACTGCTGAAAGGGAAACAGAAGAAAAACTGCAAAGACCTCATGCCAATGCCTTGGGCCATTTTCAGTCTCCCAGACTGTACAACCTCCCCGTGTGATAAATATCAGCACCATCAAGTTTTGTCACTATTGAGTGAGCATATCTGCTTTATTTTCTTTCATTGTTAAGGTTCAGCCACAACTTTTAGGAACTACTTTTCCATAAATATTAGGCCTGACTGCTGTGCTTATTTTCCATTTTGACATTAATATCCGTAATGTACAGGTGTCAAAATTATTGATTTCTCTTACATATATCTTAACTGTGGAAGATTTCCAAATGCTCCTTGATCGATTTGCACAAGCAGTTTTGCTTTATCAATTATTCTGTAAAACAATAATAACAGATTGAATGATACATTACTTTTCCATCTAATCACAGCAGAAAGTAATTAACATAACATGTTATAGACTAGAAACAACTATATCATGAAACATACTAGTTGGTATAGCTACTAGAAAATATGTTTTGAAAAATTGTTAATGATAAGCTAGTCAAAACAGTGGTGACTGGAAAAAAATTAGTATTTCTATTATTTGGTTTCTGTTTACACTGATCAACGTTTTTTAAATATATGGTGTCAATGCAGAAAGCCTACTTTTAATGATTAAGTATATATATCCTTCATTATAAGGATAAGAACCAATTAACTATATAATATTTTGTCAACCATTGAAATGCATTTGTCCAGTTGATGATATTTGTCCTAGTATTATACATTTTTAGCTGTGCGAACAATTGTTCGACATGAATTGGTATGGGGTAATTTTTGAAATTTTGCTGAAATTGAGCAAGGATTATAGATAGCAAATGCCAAAGTAGTTTTGTTTGACGGCTAGATCATTAGATTGGGATAAATTGTCTATTCTCCTATCGTATTCTAAAAATTGTTAGCACATGTGATATCAAGTAATTCAACACAAAGGATAAGTGTAAAATGATGTTTATTTTGATAAAGTGAATTTAAATATTTCTTGTACCCAGAATGAGATGTTAAGATTGTTGTTAACCTCCCAACTGTGCAGCCACTGTAATGAGGTGTAGAATAAGAACAGCGAGGTAACAATTATGTTAAAATTAATGGTCAGAGATAGGAAAGAAAAAGAAATCCTCCATCTCTCTGAAAATTAAAAAAAGCTTATTTTCTCTTTTTTCCCAATTCAACTGAAGGGTCTTTTATCTAAAACAATAAATTTGTTTCTGGAACTCATGAATACCTGTCTGTAAATTACATCATTTTCTGTTTTTTTTTTTAATTTTTAATTTTTATTTTATTTTGCACTCCATCATTCGCAGCTTTTTGCTCCATTATTGGAGAGTTGGCAAAAAATATATATAAATTATTGATGGAACACACATCAAAGTTGCTGGTGAACACATTGATGGGGTCATTTTCAAATTACTTACAATATTAAGATGTCTTAATTTCATTATTTCATGGCTAAGATACACAAGGTAAAAGGAATATCAGGTAGCACATGAGGGATGAACTCTACAGTTCCACAATTCCATAAAAATAAGCAGTAAGTTGCTAGTAATGATCAGTATGAAGCAGAGTTATCAGTCCCACTAATTACTCTGCCTCTGACATTTCTAGCCAGCAAGCATCAATTGTAGTGTCGGCTAGTATGCTATTGACAAATGGCTTGATGATAAGGTTTATGCTATGGAATATGGAATATGGAATAGCTGCCTAATATTATGTTTCCTAAAATATAACAATAATTAGACTTCATATTTATTTAATTGGTTTTAAAGCTCACAAGAAGACCTGACTTAATGATCAGATCACCTCTGAGGCAATTTTTGAATTTCCACTCCTTCTGGAAATTCCTGGTCTGACATACCAACCTAGTAAAATTATCATGTATAGGAACTGGTAGGACTTGCAATATGTGCATCTAATGATCAGGAGATAACTTAGCTCTAGAATTTGAGAAGTAGTTTTAAGATGTTGCCAGGGTGTGCTCAATTGGCTAATGTGTGTAATTAGGTGAATTATGTTGTCAGGTTGCATCACCATAATCTTACATGACATTCATTAAAGTTTGTGTAGAATTCTTTTAAATTCCATTGGTGACTTGAAAGTGTGCCCTGCAGGAATATGGACCTGAATTTCTTTTTTCTTAAATTTCTTAAATTTCTTCCATGTCTTTTATCAAGTCTTGTCCACACTGCTCTCAAATTGACCCAGGCCACTTTTCCCGGTGAAACATTCTGCTTCACCATCCTCTGGAAAATTTTACTAATGTTTCACAATAGCTTTCTTGAACAATTCACGGAATACCTTCTTCATCAGCATCAAGACGGTCCCAGCGAACAATGATTCCTTTGGCTACTTCTTCCAGATAGTCAATAATTACACTTTTTCTATGTCTCCTATTTATTCTTTATATCTTAATTGTGTTTCTAAAACTGTTAATGCCTGTGACTTACAGTTTGGAATTCAACTGAGTGACCTAGCGCTCTGATGTCCCTGAGAAAGTTCCAGAAGAGGAGCACCAGCACTGGCCGCCTTGAGGAAATGCTCAGATGCAAGGCCATTATCCACTCCATTTCTCACTGATTAAAGCATCGAAGAAAATTGAAACATCGAGATGAATGTGGAGGACAGCGAGCGGTTACTCTCTGTGTTTGAGCGGTCGCTCTCCTTGATGATGATGGAATATATTATCAAAATTCTGAGATTTATGTGATTATTTGTGTGGACTGCAATTCATATTGGTCTCCTTCGGTTTTCTGTGTTTCTTTTCTTGTTAGGGGTTGGGGTTGGGGGTTGATGTCCTTGTTGCTGTTTTCTGGGTGGACAATTTGTTAGTTTTTTTGTATGAAGGAGGAGTTGGGGATTTGGGGTTGATATTTTTGATGGTGATTTTCCATGCAGGTGATCTGCTAGTGTTGTGTGTGCGAGAGAGGGGATTGGGGGTTTAATGTGATTGTTGTTTTTTTCATGGGGGAAACACGTTAGTTCTTTTTGCAAAGAAGAAGGTTGGGGCTTTGGGGTTTGATGTTCTAGCTGCCGTTTACCACGTGGGCGATCTGTTAGTATTTGTGTGAGAGAGGTGGTTTGGGGTTTGCGAGATTTTTGTTTCTTTTTCTTTGTTGTGCATGGGGGGGTAGGTTTATGTCCTCTCTTTCAAAGACTTCAGTGTTTTTTCTTTGTTTCATGGCTATTTGGAGATGATGAATCTCAGAGTTGTATTTTGTATACATACAAATATATACACTTGATTAAAGAGATGTGGGCTTTACATGATGAATGAGCATTTAATCACCCATGCCAAGCTACACTAAAGCTTGAATTAATTTCAAGCTGAGCTAAGTTCTTGAACCACCACCTTAGTCTTTAAGCTGTGGTACACCCCAATGCTGCTAGGGTTGCTGTCTCACATCTCCAAGCACCCAGGATTGATCCTGACTTCAGCTGATATCTATCTAGCAGGCTATTTCATTACTGTCAATTACCCCTAGTGTGTTTGATGGTAGAAAAAAAGGGGGCAGATGATGGCATGTCTGAGGGATGTTAGAGGGATGTGGAGAGATAAAAAGAGGAGAAATGAGATGAATGAGATTGATCCTCTGGGATCTGGAGTCAACCCAGTGGCCAAAATGTTCAGCTGTATTATGAAAAGTATCAAATAAGATATGGGGCCCTATAAAGTAATGGTATGAAAAGTATAAACACTGCAAAAAGTGAAATATTTTAATATATAAAATCAATCCCTTAGCTTTGATTCTCTTTTTCTTGTCTCTGACTTGTGCGCAAAATTTGTTGCAAATGGGGCCTCACCAGTTGCTCTTTTTAATGATCGACAGGTGCATGAGTCTTAGTACTTCAGCCGCTGCCCCCAGAAATTCAGTGGATTTTTGTGAAAGTAGGCAACACAAAACAGACAACTTTAGTTTTAGCTCAAAAAGTCCTGTGTGTGAGGAGTTGTTTATAAGTCTAGCCACTGATATGGCATATTTCCCTTTGCTTGTCCTTCAGCAAGTTCTTAAAGACAGAGCCAAAAGCACAAAGTTAGTGAGCCTTCAATAAATAACCAACCTTGCCAAGACTGAGTGTTCCTATAAATCTCTTCAGAAACAACTTTAGTTATACGTACTTAATCAAACATAGAATTGCATAAATGAGTAAAGTACTTCGTTAGATTCATGTTATTTTCAACTTGGGTGGTATTTCAAGGTAATTTGAGAAATATAGGTGATCTAAAACAACTAGTTGACAACTGATTAGGTGATTAATTAGTCTGCACAAACAAAGGACCATTTATTGAATAATTCAGATTTGTCATGAAGATAAGTATTGTATTTTTTCTCTACCTAATTCGAGCTTTATGAATGATATCCTGAAAATGTAATGCACTGAGATCTGTGACAATCTGTCCTTTGTGTATCTCATTTTCTTATGTTTGAACATTGTGCATTGTGTCCTCTTTAGCTATCAGCTAATGGGCATTGAATGATGGATTATTTCTAGCGACTGTGGCAGGGCAGGTAAAATAGCCTGTTAAGTGCCCAGAGTATCACATAAAGGACCAACTTCGTATACTGATAAGTGCAGAGGGTGACAATTTTATGAAAAGGTAGTTGGAAACCCAGAGATACTAGCTTTGAAAATGATACTGCCTAAAAACCACAAAAAGATTGTAGTTTCAGGGACTTTTTGTTCAGAAAAATAAATTGTCATATGCACCATATAGTCTATACATAGAGGCACTGAAGCAAGGGCGGCAAACATTGAAAGAAAAGATTCAAAATTATACAGAGGAACACAGGCAGCAGTCCAGTACTCCATAGAGAAGTAAATAGTTTTGTTGGAAATAATAATGGTCATTTAGACAAAGAGCAGAAAGGTGGAATTCAGGAAGCTATACTAAGAATAACTGGTGTAATAGCATTTTAAAAGTTCTGGAAAGATGAGGCTATACTTAATGACTCCATTGGAACAGCAGCAATGCAACAGTTATCAACAAAGATTGCTAATTTATGCTGTTTTTGGTTTTATCTGAGAAATGCTTGGTGGGATGCACTTTTAGGAGTAGGTAAAGGATGAAATATTTAACTAGATTGCAAACATCATCTCTCTCCATCGGTGCAGAGAGATCAAGCTCATATTTTGAAAATGCAGAGCCAAGCTTTGCATTAGATTTAAAAATATCTTGAAATTATACAGCACAATGCATAATCTCAGAAAAATAGAGGGCTATGGGTTACAATAGACAATAGACAATAGGTGCAGAAGTAGACGATTTGGCCCTTCGAGCCTGCACCGCCATTCTGAGATCATGGCTGATCATCTACTATCAATACCCGGTTCCTGCCTTGTCCCCATAACCCTTGATTCCCCTATCCATAAGATACCTATCTAACTCCTTCTTGAAAGCATCCAGAGAATTGGCCTCCACTGCCTTCTGAGGCAGCGCGTTCCACACCTCCACAACTCTCTGGGAGAAGAAGTTCCTCCTCAACTCTGTCCTAAATGAGCTACCCCTTATTCTTAAACCATGCCCTCTGGTACTGGACTCTCTCAGCATCTGGAATATATTTCCTGCCTCTATCTTGTCCAATCCCTTAATAATCTTATATGTCTCAATCAGATCCCCCCTCAATCTCCTTAATTCCAGCGTGTACAAGCCCAGTCTCTCTAACCTCTCTGCGTAAGACAATCCAGACATCCCAGGAATTAACCTAGTGAACCTATGCTGCACCTCCTCCACAGCCAGGATGTCCTTCCTTAACCCTAGAGACCAAAACTGCACACAATACTCCAGGTGTGGTCTCACTAGGGCCCTGTATAAATGCAAAAGGATTTCCTTGCTCTTGTACTCAATTCCCTTTGTAATAAAGGCCAACATTCCATTAACCTTCTTCACTGCCTGCTGCACTTGCTCATTCACCTTCAGAGACTGATGAACAAGTACTCCTAGATCTCTTTGTATTTCTCCCTTACCTAACTCCACACCGTTCAGATAATAATCTGCCTTCCTGTTCTTGCTCCCAAACTGAATAACCTCACACTTATTCACATTAAACGCCATCTGCCAAGTTTCTGCCCACTCACCCAGCCTATCCACCTTGAATTCTCCTAACATCCTCATCACATGTCACACTGCCACCCAGCTTAGTATCATCAGCAAACTTGCTGATGTTATTCACAATGCCTTCCTCTAAGTCATTGACGTAAATCGTAAACAACTGTGGCCCCAATACCGAGCCCTGTGGCACCCCACTAGTCACCACCTGCCATTCCGAGAAACACCCATTCACTGCTACCCTTTGCTTTCTATCTGCCAACCAGTTTTCTATCCATGTCAATATCCTCCCCGCAATGCCATGAGCTCTGATTTTACCAACCAATCTCCTATGTGGTACCTTATTGAATGCCTTCTGAAAGTCAAGGTACACCACATCCACTGAATCTCCCATGTCTATCTTCCTGGTTACATCCTCAAAAACTCCAATAGATTAGTCAAGCATGATTTGCCCTTGGTAAATCCATGCTGGCTCGGCCCAATCCTATCACTGCTATCAAGATATGCCGCTATTTCATCTTTAATAATGGACTCTAGCATCTTCCCTACTACTGATGTTAGGCTAACAGGGCGATAGTTCTCTGTTTTCTCCCTCCCTCCTTTCTTAAAAAGTGGGATAACATTAGCCATTCGCCAATCCTCAGGAACTGATCCTGAATCTAAGGAACATTGGAAAATGATCACCAATGCATCCGCAATTTCCAGAGCCATCTCCTTTAGTACCCTAGGATGCAGACCATCTGGACCTGGGGATTTGTTAGCCTTCAGTCCCATCAGTTTACTCATCACCGTTTCCTTCCTAATGTCAATCTGTTTCAGTTCCTCTGTTACCCTATGTCCTTAGCCCATCCATACATCTGGGAGATTGCTTGTGTCTTCCCTAGTGAAGACAGATCCAAAGTACTTATTAAATTCGTCTGCCATTTCTCTGTTTCCCATAACAATTTCTCCCAATTCATTCTTCAAGGGTCCAACATTGTTCTTAACTATCTTCCTTCTCTTCACATACCTAAAAAAACTTTTGCTATCCTCCTTTATATTCCTAGCTAGCTTGCGTTCATACCTCATTTTTTCTCCCCGTATTGCCTTTTTAGTTAAGTCCTGTTCCTCCTTAAAAATTTCCCAATCATCCGTCTTCCCACTCACCTTAGCTCTGTTATACTTCTTTTTTAATGCTATGCTATCTCTGACTTCCTTTGTCAACCACTGTGGCCACTTTCTCCCCTTTGAATCCTTCCTTCTCCGGGGGAATGAACTGATTTTGCACCTTGTGCATTATTCCCAAGAATACCTGCCATTGCTCTTCCACTGTCTTTTCTGCTAGGATATCCGACCAGTCAACTTTGGCCAGCTCCTCCCTCATGGCTCCATAGTCTCCTTTGTTCAACTGCAATACTGACACTTCTGATCTGCCCTTATCCCTCTCAACTTGCAGATAAAAACTTATCATATTATGGTCACTACCTCCTAATGGCTCCTTTACTTCAAGATCACTTATCAAATTCTGTTCATTGCACAACACTAAATCCCGAATAGCCTTATTCCTGGTCGGCTCTCTTACAAGCTGCTCCAAAAATGCATCCCGTAGGCACTCTACAAACTCCCTATCCTGGGGTCCAGTACCAACCTGATTTTCCCAGTTCACCTGCATGTTGAAATCCCCCATAACTACTGCGACACTTCCTTTGCCACCTGCCATTGTTAACTCCCTATTCAACTTGTACCCAATATCCATGCTACTGTTTGGGGGCCTGTAGATAATGCCTATTAGGGTCTTTTTGCCCTTACTGTTCCTCAGTTCTATCCACACTGACTCTACTTCTCCTGATTCTATGTCCCCCCTTGCAAGGGACTGAATCTCATTCCTCACCAACAGGGCCACCCCAGCCCCTCTGCCCACCTTTCTGTCCCTTCGAAAGCACGTATACCCTTGTACATTCAATTCCCAGGTCTGATCCCCCTGCAGCCATGTCTCCGTTATCCCAACAACATCATAGTTACCCATTCGCACCTGAGCTTCAAGCTCATCCGCCTTATTTCTGACACTTCGTGCATTCAGATATAGAATTTTTAACCCATTTCTCCTCTCTCTGTTTAAATCGCTGCCTTTTGTGCATAACCCAGCTCTCCGAACTCTCACTGGGCTATATGCCCCTTGAATTTTGTTGTCCTTCTTAAATTTACTTACTCTTTCTGCACATTTAACTCCATGCTCCGTCAGACCATCCCTCTGCACATGTATTCTTATCACTCGTTCCGCCTCACCTTTCTCTACTTCACACTTAATATTCCGGAACCGTGTAGTCCCCACCTGTCCTTTATACTTCATCTCGCTATCCTCTCTCACATAATGGATCCCTGCCCTCTGCAAATTTAGTTTAAACCCCCCTAAGCAGCACTAGCAAACTTTCCTGAAAGAATGTTATTTCCCCTCCAGTTCAGGTGTAAACCGTCCCGTCAGAACAGATCCCACCTTCCCTGGAGCAAAGCCCAATTATCTAAAAACCTGAAGCCCTCCCTCCTGCACCATCCTCTCAGCCACGTATTGATCTGTATAATCCTTCTGTTCCTCGCCTCACTCACACGTAGCACAGGTAGCAATCCTGAGATTGTTACCCTGGAGATCCTGTCCTTCATCTTCGCACCTAACTCCCTGAACTCACTACACAAGACCCCCTCACTCTTCCTACCCACGTCGTTGGTCCCTACATGGACCACAGCATCTGGATTCTTGCCCTCCCTCTCGAGAATAACCTGCACCTGATCTGAGATGTCCCGGACCCCGGCACCAGGGAGGCAACATACCATCCGAGACTCCCGATCTCCCCCACAAAATCTCCTATCTGCCCCCCTGACTATAGAATCCCCTGTCACTACTGCTGTCCTCTCTTCCCTCCTCCCCTTCTGAGTCGAGGGTCCAACTTCAGTGCCAGAGACAGGACCATTGCAACTTGTTCCTGGTAGGTCATCCCACCAACAGTATCCAAAACGGTATACTAATTGTTGATGGGAATGGCCACAGGGGTGCTCTGCTCTCTCTGCCCATTCCCCCTCCATCTCCTGACAATCACCCAGTTGCCTACCTCCCGTCTTTTCGGTGTGACTACCTCCCGATAACTCTTATCTATCTCTGTCTCTGCCTCCCGAATGATCGGTAGTTCATCCAGCTCCAGCTCCAATTCCCTAACTCGCTCTGATAGGAGCAGCAGCTGGATGCACCTTCTGCAGGTGTGGTCATCAGGGACAACTGTGTTGACCCTGACCTCCCACATGCTGCATACGGAGCACACCACTGCTCTAACTATCTCCCCCATTACCTGATCCCAGATTAATCAGAATAAATGAAAAAGTACCTACCGACCTTACCTTTTTTCCTCAGCAAACACGTACTCAGGCTCACTGGTTACCCTAGATAATTTCTAAAGTAAGTACATGCTCGGCACGGCATAGTGGGCTGAAAGGATTGTATTGTGCTGTAGATTTTCTATGTTTCTGAGGCTGCTCAAAGTACTTTAAAGCCAATGAATTACATTTGAAATGTGGTCATTCTTGTCTCATAGGATTTGTGGGTCTCCTCAGCACACAGCAGATTTCCATAAGACCATAAGACCATAAAACAAAGGAGCAGGAGTCGGTCATTCGTCCCATCGAGTCTGCTCTGCCATTCCATCATGAGCTGATCCATTCTCCCATTTAGTCCCACTCCCCCGCCTTCTCACCATAATCTTTGATGCCCTGGCTACTCAGATACCTATCAATCTCGGCCTTAAATACACCCAATCACTTGGCCTCCACTGCTGCCCGTGGCAACAAATTCCATAGATTCACCACCCTCTGACTAAAAAAATTTCTTCGCATTTCTGTTCTGAGTAGGCGCCCTTCAATCCTAAAGTAATGCCCTCTTGTACTAGACTCCCCCATCATGGGAAACAACTTTGCCACATCCACTCTGTCCATGCCTTTCAACATTCGAAATGTTTCTATGAGGTCTCCCGTCATTCTTCTAAACTCCAAGTAATACAGTCCAAGAGCGGACAAACGTTCCTTATATGTTAACACACTCATTCCCGGAATCATTCTAGTGAATCTTCTCTGTACCCTCTCCAACGTCAGCACATCCTTTCTTAAAAAAGGAGACCAAAACTGCCCACAGTACTCCAAGTGAGGTCTCACCAGCGCCCAATAGAGCCTTAACATCACATCCCTGCTCCTATACTCTATTCCTCTAGAAATGAATGCCAACATTGCATTCGCCTTCTTCACTACCGACTCAACCTGGAGGTTAACCTTAAGGGTATCCTGTACGAGGACTCCCAAGTCCCATTGCATCTCAGAACTTTGAATTCTTTCCCCATTTAAATAATGTTCTGCCTGTTTATTTCTTCTGCCAAAGTGCATAACCATAGACTTTTCAAACATTGTATTTCATTTGCCACTTCTTTGCCCATTCTTCCAATCTATCCAAGTCTCTCTTCAGGCTCTCTGTTTCCTCAGCACTACTGGCCCTTCCACCTATCTTTGTATCATCAGCAAACTTAGCCACAAAGCCATCTATTCCATAATCCAAATCGTTGACGTACAAAGTAAAAAGAAGTGGCCCCAACACTGATGCCTGTGGAACACCGCTGGTAACCGGCAGCCAACCAGAATAGGATCCCTTTATTCCCACTCTCTGTTTCATGCCAAACAGCCAACACTCTATCCACGTATGTAACTTTCCCGTAATTCCATGGGCTCTTATCTTATTAAGTAGCCTCATGTGTGGCACCTTGTCAAAGGCCTTCTGAAAATCCAAATATACAACATCCACTGCATCTCCCTTGTCTAGCCTACTGGTAATTTCCTCAAAAAATTGTGATAGGTTTGTCAGGCAGTATTTTCCTTTAAGGAATCCATTCTGAGTTCTGCCTATCTTGTCATATGCCTCCAGGTACAATGTAACCTCATCCTTGACAATCGACTCCAACAACTTCCCAACCACCGATGTCAAGCTAACAGGTCTATAATTTCCTTTTTGCTTCCTTGCCCCCTCTTAAATAGCGGAGTGACATTTGCAATCTTCCAGTCCTCCGGAACCATGCCAGAATCTATCGACTTTTGAAAGATCATCGCTAATGCCTCCGCAATCTCCACAGCTACTTCCTTCAGAACACGCGGGTGCATTCCATCTGGTCTGGGTGATTTATTTACCTTTAGACTATCCAGCTTCCTGAGTACCTTCTCTGTCGTAATTGTGACTGCGCACACTTCTCTTCCCTGCCACCCTTGAATATCCAGTATACTGCTGATGTCTTCCTCAGTGAAGACTGATGCAAAATACTCATTCAGTTCCTCTGCCATCTCCCTATCTCCCATTACAATTTCTCCACCATCATTTTCTATTGGTCCTATATCTACTCTCACCTGTCTTTTACTCTTTATATACTTGAGAAAGCTTTTAGTATCCTCTTTGATATTATTTGCTGGCTTCCTTTCATAGTTAATCTTTTCCCTCTTAACGACCTTCTTAGTTTCCTTTTGTAAGCTTTTAAAAACTTCCCAATCCTCTGTCTTCCCACTAATTTTTGCTTCCTTGTATGCCCTGTCCTTTGCTTTAACTTTGGCTTTGACTTCTCGTCAACCACGGTTGCATCCTTTTTCCATTCGAAAATTTCTTCCTTTTTGGAATATACTTGTCTTGCACCTTCCTCACTTCTCGCATAAACTCCAGCCACTGCTGCTCTGCCGTCTTTCCCGCCAGTGTCCCTTTCCAGTCAACTTTGGCCAGCTCCTCTCTCATGCCACTGTAATTTCCTTTACTCCACTGAAATACCGACACATCAGATTTCGGCTTCTCTTTTTCAAATTTCACAGTGAACTCAATCATGTTATGATCACTGCCTCCTAAGGGTTCCTTCACCTCAATCTCTCTAATCACCTTCGGTTCATTACACAATACTCAATCCAGTACAGCCGATCCCCTAGTGGGCTCAACAACAAGTTGTTCTAAAAAGCCATCTCGCAGACATTCTGCAAATTCTCTCTCTTGAGATCCAGTGCCGACCTGATTTTCCCAATCCATTCGCATGTTAAAATCCCCCACAATTATCATAACACTGCCCTTCTGACAAACCTTTTCTATTTCCTGTTATAATCCGGTGGCATTAACCTCCCACATCATGAAGACCCTGGAGAGACTTGTTCTGGAGCTGCTCCGTCCTATGGTCAGGCCACACTTAGATCCCCTCCAGTTCGCCTACCAGCACCGACTAGGAGTTGAGGATGCCATCGTCTACCTGCTAAACTGTGTCTACGCCCACCTGGACAAGCCAGCGAGCACTGTGAGGGTCACGTTTTTTGACTTCTCCAGTGTGTTCAACACCATCCGCCCTGCTCTGCTGGGGGAGAAGCTGACAGCGATGCAGGTGGATGCTTCCCTGGTATCATGGATTCTTGATTACCTGACTGGCAGACCACAGTACGTGTGCTTGCAACACTGTGTGTCCGACAGAGTGATCAGCAGCACTGGGGCTCCACAGGGGACTGTCTTGTCTCCCTTTCTCTTCACCATTTACACCTCTGACTTCAACTATTGCACAGAGTCTTGTCATCTTCAGAAGTTTTCGGATGACTCTGCCATAGTTGGATGCATCAGCAAGGGAGATGAGGTTGAGTACAGGGCTACGGTAGGAAACTTTGTCACATGGTGTGAGCAGAATTATCTGCAGCTTAATGTGAATAAGACTAAGGAGCTGGTAGTAGACCTGAGGAGAGCCTAAGGTACTGGTGACCCCTGTTTCCATCCAGGGGGTCAGTGTGGACATGGTGGAGGATTACAAATACCTGGGGATATGAATTGACAATAAACTAGACTGATCAAAGAACACTGAGGCTGTCTACAAGAAGGGTCAGAGCCGTCTCTATTTCCTGAGGAGACTGAGGTCCTTTAACATCTGCTGGACGATGCTGAGGATGTTCTACGAGTCTGTGGTGGCCAGTGCTATCATGTTTGCTGTTGTGTGCTGGGGCAGCAGGTTGAGAGTAGCAGACACCAACAGAATCAACAAACTCATTCGTAAGGCCAGTGATGTTGTGGGGATGGAACTGGACTCTCTAATGGTGGTGTCTGAAAAGAGGATGCTGTCTACGTTGCATGCCATCTTAGTCAATGTCTCCCATCCACTACATAATGTACTGGGTGGGCACAGGAGTAGATTCAGCCAGAGACTCATTCCACCGAGATGCAACACAGAGTATCATAGGAAGTTATTCCTGCCTGTGGCCATCAAACTTTACAACTCCTCCCTTGGAGGGTCAGACACCCTGAGCCGATAGGCTGGTCCTGGACATTTCATAATTTCCGGGCATAATTTACATATATTTAACTATTTATGGTTCTATTACTATTTATTATTTATGGAGCAACTATAACGAAAACCAATTTCCCCCAGGATCAATAGAGTATGATTATGACTATGACTATGACTAATTTGTAGTCCACATCACTGCAGCTGTTTGGAGGCCTATAAATATCTGCCATCAGGGTCCTTTTACCCCTGCGATTTCTTAGCTCAACCCATAAAGATTCTGCACCTCCCGATCCTATATCACCTCTTTCTAATGATTTAATATCATTTCTTACCAATAAAGCCACGGCTACCTTCCTATCCTTCCGATACACCGTGTATCCTTGGATGTTCAGCTCCCAGAGACATGTATCCTTTAGCCACATCTCAGTGATGGCCACAATATCATACCTGCCAATCTGTAGCTGTATGACAAGATCATCCACCTTATTCCTTAAGCTGTGTGCATTTAAGTATAACACCTTAAGACCAGTATTTGCTACTTTTCGCTTTGATTTCACTGCAACTTTATTGCACTGCAACTCAACCCAATGGCTACAAATTTGCCCCATCACCTGCCTTTCTTTCCTGACATCTTTACTGCTCACTATCTTAGATTTATTTCTGTTTTCCCTTTCCTCCGCTCTGTCATTCCGGTTCCCATCCCCCTGCCAAATTAGTTTAAACCCTCCCTAACAGCTCTATTAAACTTTCCCGCCAGGATATTGGTCCCCTTTGGGTTCAGGTGTAACCTGTCCTTTTTGAACAGGTCATACTTCCCCCAGAAGAGATCCCAATTATCCAGAATCTAAGGCCCTGCCCCCTGCGCCAGTCTTTCAGCCACGCATTCATCTGCCTGATCCTACTATTCTTGCCCTCGCTAGCACGTGGCACAGGTGGCAAATTCGAAGAATTTGCAGTGATAGAATGAACAATAAGATAATTGCTTTAATTATGTTGAATGTGTAATAAATATTGGACAGATCTCCATGGAAAACTTCCCTGTGATTCTTCAAAATAATAACATAATATCTATATTCTCCAATCACAGTACAGATAGGTGGGGCTCAGTTTAAAGATGTCAGAGACAGCTGGCAGCTCAGCCAATACAGTTCACCTTTAGTGCTACATTATTGTACTTGAGCATGTGCTATTAACTGTTTGGAAGGCATAAGTAGAGACACAGAGCTTGGCAAAAACCAACATCAAGTACACATTTTGCATAGTAATTACCAGCACAACACATGTTTTAAGGAGAGTTTTGTGAGTACAGAGGGTGAAATCTCTGTCACTGTAACTTTGTGCCAGTCTTCACATTTTACAAAGCATGATACATTCCTGTAAAGGCTTATTAACTTGATGGTGCTCACATCTCTTGCAGGAGCAAAGTTTCAAGTTAAATACTAGGGTGAGCACAGTGTCTCTCCAGTTTTAAATCTGAGCTGTTTTCCTGGTTGGATTGTGATAATGTTCTGATGATGATTATCTTACTGATTAGTGTAACTAGCCCAGGTAAGATAAGGTTGTTATACAATCATAAAATCAGAGTGGAGTAAGATGGGATGAACTTCTCAAGGCCAAAGAAGTACTCATGCCTCAGGGCCGAAGGTGAGTTCTGAAAAGAATCAGAAGGAGGAACAAGTATAGAAGTCCCTGATTAGCCAAGAACATTTATTTTATTCTCTCTGGTATGTGGGTATGCCTGGCATCTATTTTCCATGCTCAGTTTTCCTTGAAGAGGCAGTGGTGAACTGTCTTCTTGAATGGCTGAAGTTATCCTGTGCCTTTGATTCTCTTTGTGAATAATATCAGGGTTCAAATATCCTCAAATGTACAACTATCATTTGGGATAGTTACCCATAACTTTCACAGGGTAGGTAGAAAAAGGAAATAAAAGTGGAATTGGAAATTAAAAAAAAGATATCACCCAGTGGCATGAAGATTTACACTGAAGAGCAACTCCACATTACTCAATCAGCAGAAAGTTGGATTTAAAATGTGCATCAAGCCACCGCTGTGACCAATGTGTTTCTCTCTCTCTTTCTCTCTCTCTCTCTCTCTCATCCTGCACCAGGGTCTTCAGGGAGGCTTTACTTTATAATACAATATTTCACTCTGGCTCAGCCAGTCTCAAAGTTCAAAGTAAAATTTATTATCAGAGTACATACACGTCAGCACATGCAACCCAGAGATACTTTTCCTTGGGGGCAAATCCATGGAATAGTGACTGTAAACATGATTGATGAACAACCGACTGTGCAAATGCAAATATAAAATAAATAGCAATAAATAACAAGATAAAGAGTCCTTAAAATGAGACCATCAACAGTGGAGACACCAGAAATAGAATGACTGTAGTTACCCCTTTTGTTCAAGAGCCTGATGGTAACTGTTCTTCAACTTGGTGTTGTGAGTCCTGAGGCACTTGTACCTTCTACCTGATGGCAGCAGAGAGAAAAGAGCATGTTCTGGGTGGTGAGGATCTTTGATGATGAATGCTACTTTTCTGCTGCAACATTTCATGTAGATGTGCTCAGTGGTTGGGAGGGCTTTATCCATGATGCACTGGTTCAAATCCACTATCTTTTGTTGGACTTTCCACTCAAAGGCATTGCTGTTCCTACACCAGGTCATAATTCAGCCAGTCAGCACACTTTCCAACACATACCAATAGAAGATTGACAAGGTTTTTGATGACATGCCAGATCTCCACAGACGTCTGAGGAAGTAGAAGCGTTGTCGTGCTTTCTTTGCAATTTATTTATATGATGGATCCAGAACAGGTCCGCTAAGACAGTGACTCCAGGGAATTTAAAGTTACTGACCCTCTCCACCTCTCATCCTCTGATAAGTACTGGCTCATGGCCTTCTATCTGCTAGCCAGACAGCAAGTTTATGCCCTCCCTCAACTGACAAAAACAAGTAGATCCCAGTGCTTAGAAAGACTCAAGAATACATTTTGAGTATTAAAGACTGATGCCTTTTACCTTCACATACACAAGAGTCTTTTGCCCAGTTCTGTGTAATGTTCTAAAAAATGTCGTAAAGTTCTGTCTATTCTTTGAATTTATGTCTTACTACTCTGTTGCATGCAGTGAAAACACGTTACTTATTGTTCATATTCCAAACCTAGAATTATTCTTAGCATTCAAAAAGAGTCACTGTGTGTGTTTCATTTTGTGCTAATGATTTTAAAGATAATCATTACAGAAATGCAAAAAAAAAGCTAACTTGCTTCTCTCTTTCCTATTTCAGACCGAAGGCTCTTTGACCTGAAACATTAACTCTCAGCGAGTTAGAATGGTGTGAAGAATTTAAAAGGAGACCGTTTTTTCTTCAGCAGTTTGATTGAGGGATAATGATGTAAGCGTGTGGACGTCAGTGAGTTAGACCAGCGGGAAGAATTTAAAAAGAAGACAGCTTTATAGAGTGGGCTGAGGGAGCGGGTGATGGAGTAGATGAAGTCAGAGTAGTAGGGCTTCAGTGATAATGGGTGGAGGCGAGGTAAGTTACTTGTGAAGGATAGAAACAGGAAGTATTTCTGTGAAGCCAGTATTCTGTACTAGGTGTCAGATGGGGGAAGTCCGGGAGACTCCCAGCTTCCCGGAAGGCCATGTCTGCGCCAGGTGTGTCGAGCTGCAGCTCCTTAGGGACTGGGTTAGGGAACTGCAGCTGCAACATGATGACCTTCATCTGGGCAGGGAAAGTGAGGAGGTGATAGAGAGCAGCTATAGGCACATAGTCTCTCCGGGGCTTCGGGAGTCAGATAAATGGGTAACAGTCAGGAGAGGGATGGGCAAGAGTCAGATACTAAAGAGTACGGCTGTCCCCCTTAACAATAAGTACTCCTATTTGAGTACTTTTTTGGGGGGGGGTGGCCTACCTGGGGGAAGCAACAATAGCTGCATCTCTGGCATAGAGTCTGGCCCTGTGGCTCAGAAGTGTAGGGAAAGGAAAAAGGCAGCAGTGATAGGGGGCTCTATAGTTAGGGGGTCAGACAGGCAATTCAGTGGATGCAGGAAAGAAACACGGATAATAGTTTGCTTCCCAGGTGCCAGGGACTGGGATGTTTCTGATTGAATCCACGGTATCCTGAAGTGGGAAGTTGAAAAGCCAGAGGTCATGGTATTTATTGGTACCAATGGCATAGGTAGGATAAGGGAGGAAGTCCTGAAAACAGACTACAGGGAGTTAGGAAGGAAATTAAGAAGTAGGACCTCAAGGGTAGTAATCTCAGGATTACCACCTGTGCCAAACGACAGTGAGTATAGGAATAGAATGAGATGGAGGATAAATGTATGGCTGAGGGATTGGAGCAGGGGATGGGGATTCAGATTTCTGGATCATTGGGACCTCTTTTGGGGCGGGCGTGACCTGTACAAAAAAGACAGGTTGCATGGGAATCCGAGGGGGACCAATATCCTGGCAGGACGGTTTGCTAAGGCTATTGGGGAGAGTTTAAACTAGAATTGCTGGGGGTGGGAACCAAACTGAAGAGATGGAGGAAGGGGCAGTTGGCTCACAAATAGAGAAAGCTTGGAGACAGTGCGAGAAGGAGAATAGGCAGGGTGATAGAGAAGTGATGTACTCAGATTGATAGTTTGAGATGTGTCTACTTTAATGCGAGAAGCATCATGAACAAAGCGAATGAGCTTAGAGTGTGAATCAGTACTTGGAACTATGATGTTGCAGCCATTTCAGAGACTTAGATGTCTCGGGGCAGGAATGGCTACTTAGAGCGGCAGGCCTTAGATGTTTCTGAAAAGACAGAGAGGGAGGCAAAAGTGGTGGAAGCGTGGCCCTGCTGATCAGAGATAATGTCATGGCTGAAGAGAAGGAGGAAGTCATGGAGGGATTGTCTACAGAGTCTCTGTGGGTGAAAGTTAGGACCAGGAAGAGTGTCTTCTGGGTGTTTTTTTTGTAGACCACCCTACAGTAACAGGGACATTGACCCTTTGCTCTAGGGAGATAGATTCTGGAAAGGTGTAATAATAACAGGGTTGTCGTGGTGGGAGATTTTAATTTCCCAAATATTGATTGGCATCTCCCTAGAGCAAAGGGTTTGTTAGATGTGTTCAGGAAGATTTCCTGACACAATATGTAGAAAAGCCTACAAGAGGAGAGGCTGTACTTGATCTGCTATTGGGAAATGAACCTTGTCAGGTGTCAGGTCTCTCAGTTGGAAAGCATTTTGGACATAGTGATCACAATTCCAACTCCTTTGCCATAGCATTGGAGAGGGATAGGAACAGACAAGTTAAGAAAGCATTTAATTGGTGTAAGGGGAAATATGAAGCTATCAGGCAGGAACTTGGAAGCATGAATTGCGAACAGATATTCTCAAGGAAATGTATGGCAGAAATATGGCAAATGTTCAGGGAATGTTTGTGTGGCATTCTGCATAGGTACATTCCAAAGCATCAAGTTGGATAAGTCTCTGGGACCGGATGCAATGTACCCCCGTCTACTGTGGGATGCAAGGGAGGAGATTGCTGAGCCTCTGGCAATAATCTTTGCATCATCAATGGGGATGGGAGAGGTTCTGGAGGATTGGAGGGTTGCAGATGTCGTTCCCTTATTCAAGAAAGGGTATCTCTGCTATCTCCTTCCGGTTCCATACACACTTTTCCACTGTCACACTTGATTGGTCCTATTCTCTCACGTCTTATCCTTTGCTCTTCACATAATTGTAGAATGCCTTAGGGTTTTCCTTTATCCTGCTCATCAAGGCCTTCTCATGGCCCCTTCTGGCTCCCCTAATTTCATTCTTAAGCTCCTTCCTGCTAGCCTTATAATTTTTTAGATCTCTATCATTACCTAGTTTTTTGAACCTTTTGTAAGCTTTTCTTCTTGACTAGATTTTCAACAGCCTTTGTGTACCACGGTTCCTGTACTCTACCATCCTTTCCCTATTCAAGAAAGGGAGTAGAGATGGCCCAGGAAATTATAGACCAGTGAGTCTTACTTCAGTGGTTGGTAAGTTGATTGAAAAGATCCTGAGAGCAGGATGCATTAACATTTGGGGAGGCATAATATAATTAGGAATAGTTAGCATGGATTTGTCAAAGGCAGGTCATGTCTTAAGAGCCTGATTGACCTTTTTGAGGATGTGACTAAACACATTGCTGAAAGTAGAGCAGTAGATGTAATGTATATGGATTTCAGCAAGGTATTTGATACGGTACCCCATGAAAGGCTTATTGAGAAAGTAAGGAGGCATGGGATCCTTGCTTTGTGGATCCAGAACTGGCTTGCTCAGAGAAGGCAAAGAGTGATTGTAGATGGGTCATATTCTGCATGAGAAGTGGCAGATGGAGTTCAACCCAAATAAGTGTGAGGTAGTTCATTTTGGTAGGTTAAATGTGATGGCAGAATATAGTATTAATGGTAAGACTCTTGACAGTGTGGAGGATCAGAGGGCTCTTGGGGTCTGAATCGATAGGACACTCAAAGCTGCTGTGCAGGTTAACCATGTGGTTAAGAAGGCATACGGTGTCTTGGCCTTCATCAACCGTGGGATTGAGTTTAAGAGCCGAGAGGTAATGTTGCAGCTATATAGGACCCTCGTCAAACCCCACTTGGAGTACTGTGCTCAGTTCTGGTCACTTCACTACAGGAAGGATGTGGAAACCACAGAAAGGGCGCAGAGGAGATTTACAAGGATGTTGCCTGGATTGGGGAGAATGCCTTATGAGAAAAGGTTGAGTGAACTCGGCTTTTTCTCCTTGGAGCGGAGGAGGATGAGAGGTGACCTGATAGAGATGTATAAGATGATGAGAGGCATTGATCGTGTGGATATTCTGAGGCTTTTTTCCCAGGGCTGAAATGGCTAACATGAGAGGGCAGTTTTAAGGTGCTTGGAAGTAGATACAGAGGAGATGTCAGGGGTAAGTTTTTTTACGCAGAGAGTGGTGAGTGCTTGGAATGGACTGCTGGCAACAATGGTGGAGGGAGATACAGTAGGGTCTTTTAAGAGTTTCCTTGTTAGGTACATGGAGCTTAGAAAAATACAGGGCTATTGGAAACCCTAGGTACTTTCTAAAGTATGTACATTTTTGGCACAGCATTGTGGGCCAAAGGACCTGTATTGTGCTGTAGGTTTTCTATGCTTCTTATGTTTCCTTTCCACAAATGCTGTTTGACATGATGAGAATCCTCTGGTTTTATTTCAGTTTTTCTGCATCTAAAATTGCTTTAATTTAATCTGTGACAAAATAAATGTGTGTCCTTTTATTTTCCTTCAGGCCCACTTGCACATTTTGCCTGAAATAATTGAAACTGAGTGGAAAACATTGTATCATTGACAAATGTGCAGTATATTGGGGTGTCCCTGGCAAAGTATAGTCAGTGGGAGTCATTTTAATTTAATTTACCGATTTATGGATTGGAAAGAATACTGGATTGGACTCAGCAAAATTTCTCCCAGTATTTCAAGGTTTCTTTATTTGATTTGCAATTTACTTAATGATGTAAAGTAGCTTTAAAGAGTTAGAAACAGCACAATGTATACAGAACAAAATATGCACATAAATATGGTAATAGATGCATATTTCCTTGGTATATCATTGTATCAGAACCATCTTTTCAATCCCACGGTTCCGTTTCTACAATAAAGAAAATAGATAACCATGATTCATTAACTTTCCGTAGATCAGAGAGGCAACAACATGGACTTACTGACTTGAGCTTTGTTCTCCTGTATTGCTTTCTATGCACAATTCAGTCAAAAATTTCAAATTGGCAAATTTTGGAAAAGTTCGCAGTCTTTTAAGCACAAATTGCATTTATCACAACTCGAGTTTCTATGATCTTTTGCACTTTAAAATAATAATCACACAAGAGGCAAGTCCTAGGAGGAATTAATAGCCTGCAAGAATAGCAATAACTGGATTTAATGCAGTTCCTTTAATATAGCAAAACATCCCAAGGTACCTCACAGATGCATGATCAAACAAATTTTTACATTAAGCCATGCAACGAGATAATAAGGAAGATGATGAAACATTTGTTCAAAGAAGATTCCAAGCAACTTATAAAGGAAAAGAAAAAAAAAGGTTGAGATTCAGAGAGGAGGAAAGTGAGAAGTTTAATGAAGGTCATATGAGTGCTGAATAAGTTAATATTTCATGTGGAAGATGCTTCATTATACTCATATTCAGACTTATTTATCTCATGTACCATACATCAAAACATCCTTTAACTCTCTGGCCTCTTCATTCTTATCTCTTGTGAGTACCAGTGGGAAATAATAATTTTGGATCCTACTTTTCCCTTGCTCCCCAAATGTATTTTGCTTATGGTCCCTCAGGGAGCACTGTTGCCAGGCTGCCATTGTTGGGAGTTGGCCAGTGGTGAGAGCAGAAGACCATGTTAGGGATCTGGAGCAAAAACTCGGTGACCTTAAGTTTGTACGGGAGAGTGAGGATATAATTAATCAAAGTTACAGTGAAAAAGTAGTCACCCCGAATTTGCAGGAGGAAAGTAGATGGGTGACCGTCAGGAGAAGTGGAAATAGGCAGTTAGAGCAGAGCACCCCTGTGGCCATTCCTCTCAAAAACAAGTATACCGCTTTGGATACTCTTGTGGGGGATGACTTCCCAGGAGAATGCCACGGTGACTGGGTTACAGGCACTGAACATGGAACCATGGAGCAGAAGGGAGAGAGAAAGAAGAAGGGAGTGGTAGTGATAGGGGACTCGATAGTGAGGAGAACCGACAGGAGGTTTTGTGGACGTGAACAGGACACCCGGATGGTATGTTGCCTGCCAGGTGCCAGGGTCAGGGATATCCCAGGTCATGGCCACAACATTTTGAAGGGTGAGGGGGAGCAGCCAGATGTCTTGGTACATATTGGTACCAATGACATAGGAATGAAAAGCAATGAGGTCCTGAAAAGAAAATTAAGAGAGCTAGGAAGAAAGCTGAGAAGCAGGACCTCCTGGGTAGTAATTTCTGGATTTCTGCCTGTGCCACATGCCAGTGAGGGTAGAAACAGGATGATTTGGTAGATAAATGCTTGGCTGAGAAGCTGGTGCAGGAGAAAAGGCTTCAGGTTCTTGGATAATTCGGATCTCTTCTGGGGGAGGTATGACCTGTTCAAAAGTGATGGGTTACACCTGAACCCAAGGGGGACCAGTATTCTTGCAGGCAGGTTTGTTAGAGCTGTTGGGGAGGGTTTAAATTAATTTGGCAGGGGGGTGGGAACTGGAGTGAAGGGACCCAGGAAAGGACTGATAGCATGCAGTCAGATTGTCAGGAAGGGCAGGCAGGTGATGGGACTTAGATGCAGCCAACTGGCTGAGTATCAAATCATTAGGGATGCAGAATCAGAAAGGATAACAAACACAGTACTCAAGGTGATGTATCTAAATGCACTTAGTATAAGAAATAAGGTGGGTGATCTTGTTGCAATATTATAAATTGCCAGGTGTGATGTTGTGGCCATCACTGAATCGTGACTGAAGGACGGTTGTGGTTGGGAGCTGAATGTCCAAGGTTACACATTACATTGGAGGGATAGGAAGGCAGGTGTGGCTCTACTGGTAAAGAATGGCATCAAATTAGTAGAAAGATGTGTTATATGATTGGAATCCTTGTAGGCTGCGTTATGAAACTGCAAGGGTAAAAGGACATTGATGGCAGTTATATACAGGCCTCCCAACAGTGGCTGGGAGCTGGACCACAGGTTACAACAGGAAATAGAAAAGGCAAGTCAAAAGGGCAATGTTATGGTAGTCATGGGAGATTTAACATGCAGGTCGATGGGAAAATCAGGTTGGTAATGGACAAGAGAGTGAGTTTGCTGAATGCCTAAGAGATAGCTTTTACAGCAGTTTGTTGTTAAGCCTACTAGGGGGATCAGCTGTATTGGATTGTGTGTTATGTAATGAATCAGAAGCAATTAGGGAGCTTAAGGTAAAAGAACCCTTAAGAATCAGTGATCACAATATGATTGTGTTCAACTTGAAATTTGATAGGGAGAAGCTAAAGTCTGACCTAGCAATATTTCAGTGGAGTAAGGAAATTACAGTAGAATGAGAGAGGAGTTGGCCAAAGTAAATTGGAAGGAGCTGCAGGGATGTCAGCAGAGCAGCAATGGCGTGCGTTTCTCGGAAAACTGAGGAAGGTGCACGACACGTGTATTCCAAAAATGAAGAAATACTCAAATGGTAAAATAGTACAACCATGATTGACAAGTGAAGTCAAAGCTATTGTATTTTTGCATACAATTAAACAAAAAGTAGTGGGAGGGTAAAGGACTGGGAAGTTTTCAAAAATCTACAGTGAGCAACTAAAACAATCATTAGGAGGGAACAGATGAAATATGAAAGCAAACTAGCAAATAATATCAAAGTGGATGGTAAAAGTTTTTTCAAGTATGTTAAAAATAAAAGAGAAATGAGAGTGGATATAGGACTGCTAGAAAATGAGGCAGGAGAAATAATAACAGGAGACAAGGAGATGAACTAAATGCGTACTTTCCGTCATTCTTCACTGTAGAAGACACTAGAAGTATGCCTAATGTTGTAGTGTGTGAAGGAAGAGAAGTGGGTGTAATTGCTTTTACAAGAGAGAAGGTGTTGAAAAATCTGAAAGAACTAAAGGTACATAAGTCACGCAGACCAGAGCAACTACACTCTAGGGTTCTGAAAGAGGTAGCATTAGGAATTGTGGTGGCATTACAAATGATCTTTCAAAAATCATTGGACTCTGGTACAGTGCCAGAGGACTAGAAAATTGCAAATGTCACTCCAATCTTTAAGAAATGAGGAAGACAGCAGAGAGGAAATTGTAAACCAGTTAGCCTGACCTCAGTGGTTGGGAAGATATTAGAGTCAATTGTTAAAGATGAGGTGATGGAGTACTTGGTGACACAGGACAAGATAGTACAAAGTCAGCATGGTTTTCTTCAAGGAAAATCCTGCCTGATGAACCTGTTGGAATTCTTTGAGGAGATTACAAGTAGGATAGATAAAGGGGATACCATGGATGTTGTATATTTCGATTTTCAAAAGGCCTTTGACAAGGTGCCACACATGAGGCTACTTACCAAGTTAAGAGCCCATGGTATTGCAGGAAAGTTACTAACATGGTTAGAGCATTAGCTGATTGGTAGGAGGCAGCGAGTGGGATTAAAAGGATCCTTTTCTGTTGGCTACCAGTGACTAGTTGTGTTCCGCAGAGTTCGGAGTTCGGACCACTTCTTCTTATGCTGTATATAAATTAGATTAGATTATGAGGACACGCAGTCCTCTTTTATTGTCATTTAGTAATGCATGCATTAAGAAATGAGACAATGTTCCTCCAGAATGACATCACAGAAACACAAGACAAACCAAGACTAAAAAAACTGACAAAAACCACATAATTATAACATATAGTTACAACAGTGCAAAGCAATACCGTAATTTGATAAAGAACAGACCATGGGCACGGTAAAAAAAAGTCTCAAAGTGATTTAGATGATGGAATAGATGGCGTTATTGCCAAGTTTGCAGATGATACAGAGATTGGTGGAGGGGCAGCTAGTATTGAGGAAATGGGTAGGATATAGAAAATGCTGAACCTGCATTCCTGAGAGTTAAGTCTGCCGAGTCCAGAAGACAGTGAAATCACTAGTTTGCTACAACATTTCAAAAGTACATTACTTAATGGGAAATTACAGGCTACAGATTGCAGTGAGAGTAGTTCAGAAGAAGAGTAATTAGAAGCTTTGTAGGCTGCCTGTAAAATGTCTAGTGCCAGGGAAATTGTTGAAGAATATACTTGGAACTGGGTTTACTCTGGAAAAGCATAGATGCATTAGGGGCAGTCAACATGGCTCTGTGTGAGAGAGGTCATGTTTTACAAATTTAATGTAGTTTTTTGAGGAGGTGATGAAGATAATTGATGACAGCAGGTCAGTGGATTTTCTTTCATCAATGTGCCTATCTAAGAGTTTCTTAAATGTCCCCAGTTTATTTTCTTCTACCGCCACCCCTTGCTGTGTGTTCAATGCACTCACCACTCTCTGTGTAAATAAAAAACAACTTTTGACATCCCTCCTATGCTTTCCTCCTATCACCTTAAAAGTATGTCCTCTCTCATATTAGCTTTTGACACTCTGGGGAAAAATGTGCTGATTGACCACTCGGTCAATGTCTCTTATCATTTTATACACCTCGATCAAATCTTCTCTCATCTTCCTTTGTTCCAAAGTGAAAAGCTCTATCTCCCCCAAACTTTCCTCATTGAACATGTTCTCTAATCCAG
Source organism: Mobula birostris (assembly GCF_030028105.1). Taxonomy (NCBI): domain Eukaryota; kingdom Metazoa; phylum Chordata; class Chondrichthyes; order Myliobatiformes; family Myliobatidae; genus Mobula; species Mobula birostris. The sequence continues at coordinate 52,242,896 of NC_092377.1, forward strand.
GCAGCATTCTGGTAAATCTCCTCTGCAGTAAAGTTTCCACCTTGTTCCAAAAATGAGGCAACCAGAACAATACAACACACACAAGATGCAGGAGGAACTCAGCAGATCAGGCAGCATCTATGAAAATGAATAGATGGTCAATATTTTAGGTTGAGATCCTTCTTCAGGATTGAGAAGGAAGGGGCAAGATGCTAGAATAAAAAGGTGCGGGGAGGGGAAGCAGGCTAACTGGAGGGTGATAGGTAGAGCCGGCTGGGTGGGAAAGGTCAAGAGCTGGAGAAGAAGGAATCTGATAGGGGAGGAGAGTGGACCATAGCAGAAAGGGAAAGAGCAAGTGACTCAGGGCGAAGTAATAGGAAGGTGAGAAGAGGTAAAAGGTCAGAGTGGGGAATACAGGAAAGGGGGCAGGGGTAAATTTACTGAAATTAGAAGTCGATGTTCATGCCATCAGGTTGGAGGCTACCCAGACAGAATATAAGGTATTGCTCCTCCACCCTGAAGGTGGCCTCATCTTGGATAGATTTTTGCATAATTGGGGAATTAAGGGTTATGGGGAAAAGGCAGGGAGGTGGAGGTGAGTCCGTGCTGAGATCAGCCATGATCTTATTGAATGGTGGAGCAGGCTTGATGGACCAGATGGCCTACTCCAGCTCCTATTTCTTATGTTCTTATGACACATCAGAACGGGAATGGGAACAATATTCCATGTGTTCAGTCACAGTTTTATAGAGCACAGCATTATCTAGCAGCTCATGAATTCAATCCCCCAATTACCAAAGAACAACACACCATACACCTTCTTAATCACCCTATCAACTTGCGCAACAACTCAGATAGACCTGTGAAAGTGGAGAATAAAACTACACCTCTACGAAGCCCTACAGCATCTGGTGATCTTGTGATCTTTGTCTTGGAGGCCAATGTAGAGCTCCTTTCAAGAGGTGAATCCTTGCAAGCTTTGATGGTGTGCCTGGTGGGGTTCCGAAAATCTGTGCCAAACAACTGGTAGGCATCAAGGATATCTTCAATCTTTCACTGATGCAGTTGTAGGTCCCACCTGCTTTAAAAGGGCAACATCATACCAGTGCTCAAGCAGGGCTGGGCGAGCTGCCTTACCGACTGTTGCCCTGTAGCACTCACATCTATTTTGATGAAGTGCTTTGAGAGGTTTGTCATGGCTAAATGCAACTCCTGTCTAAGCAAGGACTTGGACTTCCCTATTGTCACAATAGGTCAATGGTTCAATTTAATGTCAGAGAAATGTATACAATATACATCCTGAAATGCTTTTTCTTTGCAAAACATCTACGAAAACAGAGAAGTGCTCCAAAGTATGAACGACAGTTAAACGTGAGAACACCGAAGTACCCCACCCCCACCCCAGCCTCCCCCCTCCCGTGCGTAAGCGGCGACGAGCAACAAGGTCTGCAGTGGATGCAATCTCACTGGCTTTACACTCGGTCTTCAATCACCTGAACAACAGCAATACCTACATCAGGCTGCTGTTTATTGATTACAGCTCAGCATTCAACACAATCATACCCTCAGTTCTCATCAACAAGCTCCAAAACCTGGGCTTCTGTATCTCCCTCTTCAATTGAATCCTCGACTTGCTCATCCCCTTCTCACTAACAATCAATACTGTCCCACCGCTCTACTCTCTCTATACCCATGATTGTTTGGCGAAGCATAGCTCAAATGCCATCTATAAATTTGCCGACGACACAACTATTGTTGGCAGAATTTCAGATGGTGATGACAAGGTGTACAGGAATGAGATAGATCAGCTGGTTGAGTGGTATTGCAGCAATAACATTGTAAAATACATCAGTAACACCAAGGAATTGACTGTAGACTTCAGGAAGGGGAAGTCAAAGGGACACACACCAGTCCTCATTAAAGGATCAGAAATGGAAAGGGTGAGCAATTTCCAGTTCCTGGGTGTTAAGACTTCTGAGGATTTAATCTGGTCCCAACATATTGATGCAATTACAAGGAAGGCTTCCCATTTCTGATACCTCTCTCTCCTTTCATGATCTCTGTCTCCATCTCTGGAGACAGTCTTTTATAAACCCACTGACGCTCACAGCTATCTGGACTATACCTCTTCCCACCATATCATTTGTAAAAATGACATTCCCTTCTCTCAGTTCCTCTGTCACCGCCACATCTGCTCTCAGGGTAAGGCTTTTCATTCCAGAACTGAGATGTTCTCCTTCTTCAAAGAAAGGGGCTTCCATTCCTCCACCATCAATGCTGCCTTCAACCGCATTTCTTCCATTTCGTACACATCTTCCCTGAACCCACCCTCCTGCTGCCAGACCATGGATTGGAGGTGGGGGTGGGGGGGAAGGAAAGATGTACTTGATGGTGGGATCCCCTTGGAGATGATGGAAGTTATGGAGAATTATGTGTTGGATGCAAAGGCTTGTGGATTGGTAGGTGAGGACAAGAGGAAACTTATCCTTACACAGTGAATGATAGGGCACTGAGGAGTGCAGCAGCACATAGGGATCTGGGAATACAGGTACATAATTCATTGAAAGCAGTAACACAGGTAGATGTGTAAGGGTCATAAAGAAAGCTTTTGGCACATTGGCCTTCATAAATCAATGTATTGAATATAGGAGATGAGATTTTATACCGAAGTTGCAGAGGATGTAGCTGAGGCCTAATTTGGAGTAACATGTGCAGTCATGGGCATCTACCTACAGGAAAGATGTAAACAAGGTTGAAGGAGTACAGAAAACATTTAGAAGGATATTGCTGGTTCTAGAGTTCTAAGGAAAAATTGAATAAGTCAGGACTATATTCTTTAGAATTGTGACAAAATACCAAGTTAGCAGAAGATTGATGCCGATAAGAGAGTTAAGAGAGAGACAAATGGGGGAAACATTCAAAATGCTAATCAGAGAGAGACGAGAGAGATTAACGGAAAGAGACACAGTTCTGAGTATTGTTTAGACCGGTTGCTTTGAACCTGAACTGTTTGAAGTTTGATGGACAGGCGATACCCCAGCAGGGGGATAAAAGGAACAGGTTCGCTATGGCAAGGGACACACCACGAGATCACGAGATAACGAGACCCTGGAAAAGCGGTGTGCCCCCACAAGTTGGTGGGAGTTTTGGAGGTCGCAGGACCAACCATAGACGCACAGGGTGAGAAGGTACGATCAGCGGGAACTTGGTGTGTGTGTCCACCCTTGCCTGGGTGCTGGGTTCACCGCAGGAGAACGATTGTATCCGGAACGGAAGGGTCACAGTCGGTGACCTCAGAAGACATTAAAAAGGGCTTGCGCCGATAGCTAACTGCGAGGAATATCAAAGGTCTGTTGAATCCGATTTGAATATCAGCATTTGCTCTCTCTCTCTCTCTCCCCCAAACGGCACAACAGCGATTACTGCGAACTGAACTGAACTGAGCTGAACTCTGTGTCACTTGAGACTGATCATTTTACCCCTAGACTGTGATAGAGCTTGATTGATTCCTATTATCCTAATTCTGTGTACATGTGTGTTTTATCATTGCTAACCCATTGCATTTATATCCCTACGTTTAGAGTACTGTGTTATTTATTTCTTTAATAAAACTTTCTTAGTTCCAGTAATCCAGACTCCAACTAGGTGGTCCATTTCTGCTGGTTTGGCAACCCAGTTACGGGGTACGTAACATAAGTGGGGTTCTCGTCCGCGATTTTGAATGCTAAATTTGTGACAGGGTAAATTGATTGGGTTAAAATTCCCGAAAGAAAGAAAAGGCAAACAGCAGAAATGGAGATTGAGGAATTTCTAAAGGCGCCGACCTTGGAGGCATAGAGGATGCCAGGAAAGCGGAATTGGCGGCTGTGGCCAAACGGTTGAATTTTTTTAAGGGGAAGTCGACAATGAGGAGAGAGGAGATGCACAGAGCTATCATAGAGCATTATGTGTCTAAAGGTGTGTTTCCCCAAGGGGAGCTGGAGGTGATATCTATGGGAAAACCTGGTGGAGACACAGTACAGGTGCAGATTGAAAAATTGAGACTCGAGCACGAGTTCCGGGTAAGACAGCTAGAACACAAAGAGAAACAGTTAGAACGACAACGAGAAGAGAGAGAGAGAGGCAGTTAGAACGCGAGGAGAGAATAAAACAGTTGGAGCGAGAAGAGAGGGACAAACAGTTGGAGCGAGAAGAGAGGCAGTTGGAGAAACAGAGGGAAAGGGAATTCGAGCTGGAGAGGATAAAGATGATGGCAGCGCAGGGGCCCATGCCGAACCGAGGTGGAGGGTTCAGGGCGACCCAGGAGGTTAGGCTGGTTCCCCCATTTGACAAGACTGATGTTCATCGGTACTTTCTCCATTTTGAAAAAGTTGCTGCAAGTCAGGACTGGCTGAGGGATAAGTGGGCAGTTTTGCTTCAGATCGTACTTAAAGGAAAAGCCCAACAAGCTTACCCGGCTTTGTCGGCAGAAGATGCCCAGAGGTATGAGGTGGTGAAAGAGGCCATCCTCAGGATTTATGAGTTGGTCCCGAAGACATACCGGCAAAGGTTACGAAATGTGAGGAAGCAGTGGGGCCGCACATATTTAGAGTTTGCCCGTGAGCTGCAGACATATTGCGAGCGTTGGTGCGCCTCGAAAGGGGTCAATGGGGATTATGACAGACTGCTACAGCTAATCCTGATTGAGCAGTTTAAAGGTTTTGTCCCTGAAGGTATGAGACCCTACCTAGGTGAGAGAGAGGCAGGCACTTCAGCCGCAACTGCTAATTTAGCGGATGAGTACGCGTTGACACATAAAACGAAGTTTGCCCCGAGTAAAGGCTACCAGAAGGGTAGTCAGGACGGCAGGGAGAGTCCACCAGAAAAGTCAGAAAGTAAGCCGGGGACTAGTGAGAAGGATGAGGTAGACCGGGAGCAGTTTGGTAGGAAGTCTCCTGGGGTCATATGTTATAATTGTGGGAAAGTCGGACACTTTGCGTCCAGGTGCTTTGCCCCAAAGAAGGAGACGGGGAAAGGAAAAACGGCGGTTCCGACTGGCTGTATTGAGCTGGTAAACAAACCGCTAGGAGAGAAGAGGTCTGATAAAGTCCAGGAAGGGCGCGAGAGGTTTATCTCGGCCGGATTGGTGTCGGTGAAGGAGGGGTTAAACCCAGTTCCAGTACGGATCTGGAGAGACACTGGAGCTTGTCAGTCATTGATATTAAAGAGTGTGTTAGACTTTGGTTCAGAGACCCAGACTGGGGAGGTCAGGGTCATAAAAGGCATTGGGAAAGGGACTGCATTGGGAAAGGGACTGAGGCAGTACCTTTGCACCAGATACACCTAAAAAGCGACTTGGTCTCTGGACTGGTCACGATCGGGGTGAGGCCCGAACTACCGATGAAAGACGTGGAGGTCTTACTCGGTAATGACCTCACTGGTGGAAATGTGTTCTCAGCAGTAAAACTGATAAGCCGCCTGCCAGCATTGAGGCCCCGCCCATGGACTCACAAGTTTATCCCGTTTGCGCAGTGACTCGGCATATGTCTAGAAAGGCTGCCGAAGTAAATATAGAATTGGCTGAGATGTTTTTACCAGTCTTGTACCAGGGGGAGGTAGAAAGTGAAAAGAAGGAGCGTAGTGGAACAGGAGGAAGTGAGGGAGCTGAGGCAGACTTAGCATTAGCCAGGAAGGAACTTGTACGGGCACAGGAGCGAGATGAGGAGCTGAGGGTTTCGGCGGAGACAGCTCTCTCTGACGCAGAATTAAAAAGGGAGCCAGTAGGCTATTGTGTGGAGGAGGGAGTGCTAAGGAAGAAAGGGAGACCAAGTACCGTGCCAGCAGATGAGGAATGAGGGGTGGTGCCAAAAATTTATGGGGATGAGATTCTTAACCTGGCCCACAAGATACCCCTCGGTGGACATTCCAGGGGCAGGAAAACAGTCGGCGGAATCATGAAAGAGTTTTACTGGCTGCACAGGAGGAAGGATGTTATTGACTATTGTAGACGTGAGTTAACACAGTTAGAGGCTATTAACATGTTAAGAGCCCACCACGATCAGAAAACAGATCTAGCTGGTGATATCATGAAAATTAATGAGGCTAGGGAGCCACCTGATAAGGGGGAGGACCCATTTTGAAAAGGTAAGTGTGGTGCTGACCAGATGGGAGAACTCTATTGTGTTGACCAACTTTGCTGATGAGTTCTTTCACTTAATCCCCGAACAAAGCGACTCGTTAAGAGAGCTAATTAAACGGCATGCACACGTATGTCCAGATGTCCCGAGGTGATGCAAAGAGCTGGGACATGGAGTTGTTGTCACATCAGGTCGGTCTAGTGAGCAACACCCCTATAGGATGACTAATTCAGTGACAAAAAGGGCTAAAGAACGCAGAAGTGTATATTGGCGATGTAGTGGTCTGGAGTAATACGTGGGAGGAGCACATTGTGGCAGTAGAGGAGTTGTTTAAATGGCTGACCGAAGCCAGCCTGACAGTGAACCTCGCAAAAAGTGAGTTCGGCCGCGCGAAGGTCACTTATCTGGGATTTGCAGAAGGACAGGGGCAGCTGGCTCCGATGCAAGCTAAGGTGCGGGCTATCACTGAAGTCCCCACCCCGACAGACAAGAGAGCCCTGAGAAGGTTCTTGGAGATGGTGGGGTACTATCGGAAGTTTTGCAAAAAAAATCTTTGCGGATATTACCCACCCTCTTACTAAGCCCTTGCCAAAGAATGCTAAGTTGGTGTGGGACGACCCTTGTTATCTGTGTCCGGGACGAAAACCACTGAGAAGTTACACTGATCACAACTCATTAGTGTTTTTGACCACTATGAAGTTTGCTAAATTGGAGCCTGGTCTTAAGGATTATTAAAATGACACATATAAAAGGAACGGAAAATGTGATTGCTGGCTGTCTGTCAAGGTGTTGACAACTTAAAATTCTCTGTATTAGCCAAATAGCTGATGAGCATGTATATTTGTGTGTATCTAATAGTGTACTCATGCCTATAATTTTTACCCCGGTAAAAATCCTTTGAAGGATAGGGGTATGTGACAAAATACCAAGTTATCAGAAGATTGATGCCGATAAGAGAGATAAGAGAGAGACAAATGGGGGAAACATTCAAAATGCTAATCAGAGAGAGACGAGAGAGATTAACGGAAAGAGACACAGTTCTGAGTATTGTTTAGACTGGTTGTTTTGAACCTGAACTGTTTGAAGTTTGATGGACAGGCGATACCCCAGCAGGGGGATAAAAGGAACAGGTCCGCTAAGGCAAGGGACGCACCACGACACCACGAGATAACGAGACCCTGGAAAAGCGGTATGCCCCCACAAGTTGGTGGAGTTTTGGAGGTCGCAGGACCAACCATAGACGCACAGGGTGAGAAGGTACGATCGGCGGGAACCTGGTGTGTATGTCTGCCCTTGCCTGGGTGCCGGGTTCACCGCAGAGGAACGATTGTATCCGGAACGGAGGGGTCACAGTCAGTGACCTCAGAAGACATTAAAAAGGGCTTGCGCCGAAAGCTAACTGCGCGGAATATCAAAGGTCTGTTGAATCCGATTTGAATATCAGCATTCGCTCTCTCTCTCTCTCTCCCCCAAATGGCACAACAGCGATTACTGCGAACTGAACTGAACTGAGCTGAACTCTGTGTCACTTGAGACTGATCATTTTACCCCTAGACTGCAATAGAGCTTGATTGATTCCTATTATCTTAGTTCTGCGTCCATGTGTGTTTTATCATTGCTAACCCATTGCATTTATATCCATACGTTTAGAGTACTGTGTTACTTACTTCTTTAATAAAACTTTCTTAGTTCCAGTAATCCAGACTCCAACTAAGTGGTCCATTTCTGCTGGTTTGGCAACCCAGTTACGGGGTACGTAACAGAATGTAGAAGATTGAGAGGAGATTTGAAAGAGGCATACAAAATTTTGAGGGTAGGATATATAGGATATATAGGATATATGCAAAGCAGGCTTTTTCCATTGAGGTTAGGTGGGACTACAACCAGAGGTTATGGGTTAAGGGCAAAAGGTGAGAAGTTTAAGGTGAACATAGTGCTCCTGGTGTGGCTGTATGTATATCAGTGAGACCCAACATAGATTGAGAGGACCACTTCATCAAGCACCTTCACTCTGTCTCCCACAAAAAGTGAAATTTCCCATTTCAATTCTACTTCCCATTCCCTTTCATGGCATGTCAGTCCATGGCTGCTTCTACTGCCTCTATGAGGCCACAGCCCGTTTGGAGGAGCAACATCTTATATTCCGTCTGGGTGGCTTCCAACCTGATGGCATGAACAGCGATTTCTCAAACTTCTGGTAATTACCCCAAATTTCTCCTTCACCCTTCCTTTTTCCTGTTTCTCTCTCACATTTTCTCTTCTAACCAGCCTATCACCCTCCCTCTGCTCCTCCACCTTCCCAGTTCTCTCCTATCAGATTCCCCTTCTCCAGCTCTTTATTTCTTTCAGTAATCAACTTCCCAGCTCTTTACTTCACCCTTTCCTCTTGCCTGTAGGTTTCACCTATCACCTGCCACCTTGTACTTCTTCCTCCCCTCCCCTCACCTTCTTGGTCTGACTCCTTCCCTCTTCTCTTCCAGTCCCGATAAAGGGTCTTGACCTAAAATGTTGACTGGTTACTCTTTTCCAAAGATACTGCCTGGCCTGCTGAGCCCCTCCTGCATGTTGTGTGTATTGATTTTGACTTCCAGCAAGATTTTCTCGTGTTCAAGTCAGTGGATGTTGTACACATTTAGTTTTTAGTCAAGCATTTAACCTCACAATAGGCTGATTGATAAAAAAGATAAAAGCAAATAGGATACAAGCTGAATTCCTAATTTGCTTCGCCATAAATGGCAGATGGAGCTTAATCCAGACAAGTGTGACATGTTGTACTTTGGAAGATCAAATATAAACAGGAAAAAAACACAGTAAATGGCAGCAACAAACACAAAATGTTGGAGGAACTCTGCAGGTCAGGCAGCATCTAGGAAAAGAGTACAGTCGACGTTTTGGACTGAAAACCTTAAGCAGGACTCTTTTCCTAGATTCTGCCTGGCCTGCTGAGTTCCTCCAGCGTTC